>NC_090373.1:90759066-91418566 GCF_036365525.1 Heterodontus francisci
CCATGGAATGAGGTGATGATACTTCGTAGCTTTGGTGGACATCCGATCTTTGCTAGTAGTTTGAAGAGACCACGTCTGCTGGCGAGGTCAAAGGCTTTGGTGAGATTTATGAAGGCAACATATTTGTTCGCAGCATTTCTCCTGTAGCTGGCGAAGGGAGAACAGCGTGTCAATAGTGGATCTCTCTGCTCGAAAGCCACGCTGTGCCTCAGAGTAAACACGCTCAGTCCCCAGCTTCTGGAGTCTGTTTTCAAATGACTCGAGCGAAGGTTTTCCCCACTGTGCTGGGGGAGATTCCGTGGTAGTTGTTGCAGTCACCGTGGTCACCCTTCATCTTATAGAGGATGATGATGATATTAGCATCGTGCATGTCCTGTGGTACTGCTCCCTCATCCCAGCACAGACAAAGCAGATAATGGAGTGCTGAGAGTATAGCAGGCTTGACACACTTGATTATTTATTTCAGGGGTATTGCCGTCCTTTCCAAGGGCTTTTCCGCTGGATAGAGAATCGATGGCATTACTGAACTCTGATTTTGTTGGCAGTTCGTCCAGCTCATCCATGACTCGCAGAGACTGGGCTGCATTGAGGGCAGTATCAGTGACATCATTTTCCCTGGAGTACAGTTCTAGGTAGTGCTGCACCCAGCGGTCCATTTGCTTGCGTTGGTCAGTGATCGTTTCCCCTGATTTAGACTTGAGGGGGGCGATCTTCTTGATGGTTGGCCCAATAGCTCTCTTAATGCTGTCATACATTCCTCTGATGTTTCCGGTGTCGGAGACCAGCTGAATATGACTGCATAGCTGTTGCCAGTAGTCATTTGCACAGCGCCTGCCTGTTCTTTGCACGGTGCTTCTGGCAGCTTTAAGTGCTGAGGATTTTAACTCGCTGGGGACTTTCTTGTAGTTCAGCAGTGCAGTGTGCTTAGTGGCTATGACTGGTATCATCTCTTCAGCGTGAGATTGAAACTAGTCTGCATTCTGCTTCTCACGTTTACCAAAGGTGGTCATTGCTGAGTCATAGATGGAGTCTCTGATGTGGGCCCACTTGGTCTCTGCATCCCCTGCAGGAGTGTTTTGAAGAGCTTTGCCAAGTGAATTAAGAAACCTTTGTAACAGCTGTGGGTAAGAAATTCTGTTCGTGTTGATTCGCAGGCGGCCCTTCTGCTTGGAGTGATGTAGCTTCTTTGGTTTGAGTCTAACTTTGCTGCACATCAGGGAGTGGTTGGTGTCGCAGTCCGCACTGTGGAAGGTGCATGTGATTTGGACACTGTTTATAGAGGCTCGCCTTGTGACGATGAGTCCAGCTGATGCCAACGACGTGATCTTGGGTGTCTCCATGAAACCTGGTGACAGGGTTTAGTTTGAAAGAACGAGTTGGTGATGCAGAGGTTGTGGAAGGTATACAACTCCAGCAGTCTCTGTCCATTCTCATTCATCCTTCCTTCCAATGCCATAGCGCCCGAGGCAGGAGGGCCATGAGGGATAACATAATGGCGGTAGAAAAAAGGGACATAGCTATCAGTAAGACAAAAATAGAATCCATATGGATAGAGATAAAAGATAATAAAAGATTACTCACACTAATAGGTGTAGTCTACAGACCACCCAATAGTGGCAGGGATGTGGAAGGAATAATATGCAGACAAATTAGGGAATTGAGTAAAATAAATAGAATTATAATCATGGGAATTTCAACCACCCTGATATTAATTGGACAGAAGAGGTAGGTAATGGGGATAAGGGAATGGACCTGCAATGTGTACAGGACTCCTTCCTAACCCAATATGAAAGCCCAACAAGGGAAGATTCACTATTGGATCTAGTAATAGGGGATGAACCAGAGCAGATAAGAGAAGTAAAAGTAGGGGAACATCAAGGCAATAGTGACCATCATGTAATGCGCTTTAAGATAATGATAGCGAAGAACATAAGTATGATGAAAACCAGGTTAATAGATTGGAGAAAAGCTGATTTTTTGAGGAGTGGAGAACAGAACTTGAGGAAATAAAATGGGCAACAATATTAGCAAAAAAGACATAGAACAACAATGGGAAACATTTAAAATGGCGTTCAACAGAATGAAGGAAAAATATATTCCGCTAAAAGGAAAGAACAAACTAAACACTAATGAGACACAATGGATGAATAAAAACATAAGGGAACAACTGAGGGTTATGAAAGAGGAATATAGACAGCACAGAAGTGCAAGATAGGAGAAAATATGAAGTCTTGAGGAGAGAAGTCAAAAAACAGTTAGGAAGGCAAAGAGGAACTATGAAATTTAAACAATCTAGGGAACATAAAACAAAATAGTAAAAATGTTTACAAGAACATCAATTAAAAAAAGGCTATGGTGGGAATAGAACCATTAAGGGATAGAAAGGCTAATACTACAGGTAACAATAGAGAGATGGCAGAAATATTAAATAATTATTTCACTTGGGTATTTACCAGGGCAATAGAACAAGTAGGCATGATATTGAATGATGAGATGGGCAATGAGATAAGTGTATTTAAAATAAAAAAGGGATGTATTGAATAAACTAATCAAACTCCGAATAAAACCTCTGTTCCGGCTGAACTGCACCCACATATTTTATAAAATCTGGGGAAGAGATAGCAAAGTGTTACTGTACATTTAATAGTTGGTTACAAAAATTTGGAGTTCCAGAAGGCTGGCAGATGTCAAATGTAATTCTTGTATTTAAGAAGTGGGGCAGAACATGCCCAGGGAATTATAGACCAGTCAGCTTAACATTGATGGTCGGCAAAATAATGGAATCCCTACTAAAGGAAAGAACCAAAGAACTTCAAGAAATGAAAAAATAACAATGAATAGTCAGGATGGATTTCAAAAGGGAAAATCTTGCTTGATCAACATTGTTGAATTTTTTGAGGAGGTAACAGAGAGGGTAGACAATGGTAACGTAGTAGAGGTAATTTTTCTGGATTTTCAAAAGACCTTCGATAAGGTGCCCCTTAATAGAGTAATGTATAAGGTCAGAGAATGTGGAGTCAGGGGACAAGTGCCAGAAAGGATTGCTGGCTGGCTTGAAGACGGAAAGCAGAGATTGGGAGGAAAGGGTAGTTATTCAGTGTCAGAGGGTGGGAAGTAGAGTTTCACAAGGATCAGCACTGGGAACACTGTTCACAATTTACATTTAATGATTTGGACTTTGGAATCAAAAACACATTTGTAAATTTGCAGGTGACACCAGATTGGGGTGGTTAGTCAACACTGAGGATTGTAAATATGGACTGACTGCAGTTATGTCTACTATGCTATGAGAATGTACTTGAGGCATGATGTATGAAGTTGAATTGGCCACTGTTGAATTTGCTCGCACTTTGTGGGAACACGAGGATTAATGGAGTGGAAAAAAGTGGCAATTCGCTGTATGCTGCATTCCTAAGACAAGATACGGACAGTAAATGACCAAAGGATGGGAATTACAAGAAGGCAGGATATGGGTAATAAAATGAGGCCTGCAATTACATGAAACTAGGATATGGACATTAAAATGACCAAAAGCCGGTAATTATAAGAAATCAGGTATGGGATCTGGTCTTATTGCAAACATTCCAATGGTACAAATACTTATGATTATCAAAACACTGGCAGGATGAATCTCATCAAGGGAATCTTGTAACTTCTTCTGGTTCCATGGTCATCATTATGGTCAGGGGAGCGAGGAACCTTGAAACAGTGTGAAGGAAGATACCTGGGTGATTGAGAAAGGGACAGATATTCACAGCATAGTTGGAACAGAGGCCATCTACTTTGTCCTTATCACTAGCATCTGCTAGGAACTCTGTCTATGAGAGGCAACATCACCCTTGACCACTCATGAGCTGACCATGCAGGGAGTAACCAATCCCTGATCACCACAGGCTCTGAACACATGCACAGAGGGGTATAAGGTGTACCTTCCTTTGTTCTTGGCTGTACAGCCAGACCCTTGGCCAATGCATTATAAGTTACATCTTTTCCACTGGGCGTCTGATCAGTGCTCCAGGTGTGAACAGAAACTAAAGGGGACCAGTTGGGCTGAGTAAGAGAAAAGCTTGTGAGCATCATTCAGGGAATGTGTAACCCTTTAGTCTCCTGGTTGAGTTAAAGGAGAAAGCTAGAGGAGGAAGTGCCAATTTTCTGTGGTTGAGTTCAAGAGATTGAAGGCCAAGACTGGGGATTGTGTGGAAGATTCAGCTTTGTGGATATCATCCAGATAACTGGATGTGTAAACTTTTGATCTCATAGTTTAAAGTAAGACAGACCAGTTGGCCCATATATTGGGAAGATTCAGCTTCTGTGGGGTATTTATAAAATGAGGACACAACTGAATTGAAAGAGGTCAGTTTGTGAGTTTTGTTTCCCATTGATAGGTCCTGCATGGTGATGTTTGCCTGTCATCAGCTATAAGTGTGCTTTTCATATCCTTGTGATTTTGAAGCATGGTTCAATAAAGTTAGTTCAAGAATTTTGTAATCCTATACCTTTTGTCAGTGTCATTATTTATTCTATTTGAGTCTGAATCCTCAGCAAATGGAAATGTGGGGTCGTACAAGCAGTGGTTTGGGGGTATAGATAAAGATATTGATCATGCAGGGAAAGACCCTATCACTGACCCCAGTGATATCGTGCACGAGGGGAGAGTGAGGGTCAATCCTGAATAAAAGCGGATCCCCTTTCCTTTATCTGGCACTACAGTCGAGATAGCCTGGCCAGCTATTGGAAGAAGATCTTTCCTAAATGACTGATCAGTCAATCAGTGGGATCTTGGTGAGATTAAAGACACAGAATAGGTGAGAGTCTGTGGCCATTGTTTGTAACAATGATTTTAGAGTAATATTCACTGGGATTTTAGTGCTATTTTACTGGTATACTATGTAAACTAAACTATGTGCAATCTTTAATCTTGTACTGCATGTTTAATTTTGAAAGCCGTACGGAGTAAAGCTAAGGTACTCCAACAAACTCACGAGTGTTGTCAGTTATTTCCTTAATGGGTCAAATCCGTAGTTAAGTAGGACTAGACTTGGGAATAATTTTTTTAAAGTTGCTTGTCTTGCAGAAGGACTGCAACAAGTCACCGGAGGGCATGAATAAACTTGCAGAATGGGATAATTGCCAAATTAAATTTAACATGGATAAATGTAAGGTAGTACATTTTGGTAGGAAGAATAGGAAGGTCACTTAATAATTGGAAGGTGCAAGTCTAGGTGGAGAAGAGGAACAAAGGGATCTGAGTACAAATACACCAATCACTAAATGTTGTGCCACAGGTTAGCAAGGCCATAAACCAAGCACTAGACTTTATTTATAGAGAGATAGCATTGAAAAGTAGGGAGGTTATGCTAAACCTGTATTGAACCTTGGCTAGACCACATTTAAGAGCACTGAGTACAGTTCTGATTGCCACATTATGGAAAGGATATAGAAGCACTGGAGAGGGTTCAGAGAAGATTTACAAGGATGATACCAGAAATTCATGGTTATACATATCAGGAAAGAATGAATTGGCCCTGGGTCCCTTTTCTCTTGAAAAAAAGAAGGCTGAAGGGCGATCTAATAGAGGTCTTTAAAATTATGAAAGGTTTTGATAGAGTGGATACATAGAGAATATTTTCACTTGTGGGAAAGAGCATGACTGGAGGCCATCAACATAAGATAGTCACCAAGAAATCCAATAGGGAATTCAGAAGAAACTCCTTTACCCAGACAGTAGAGAGAATGTGGAACTCCCTACCACAGGGAATGGATTGAAGCGAATAGTATAGATGCATTAAAAGGGAAGCTAGACAAACATATGAGACAGAAGGGAATAGAGGGTTATGATTGAATTAGATGAGGAAAGATGGGAGAAGGTGTGAGTGGGCATAAAATTCATCATGAGCTGGTTGGGCCAAATGGCCTGTTTCTGTGCTGTACATCCTATGTATTCCTATGGAAACCCTCTCCATGGCAACTATTTGAGGTTGAATCAGACTTTTCGCAACCTTGGTGTCGTATTTGACCCATGATGAACTTTCAACCATATATCCACGCCGTCACAACGACAGCCTAATACACCTTCATAACATCACCCATTTTTGGTCCTGCTCTCTGCTGCTGAAACCCTCATCCATGCTTTTGTTACTTTCAGACTTCACTATTAAGAGTCATAGAGTCATAGAGAGATACAGCACTGAAACAGGCCCTTCGGCCCACCGAGTCTGTGCCGACCATCAACCACCCATTTATACTAATCCCACATTTATCCCATATTTCCTACTACATCCCCACCTTCCCAATTCTCCTACCACCTACCTATACTAGGGGCAATTTACAATGGCCAATTTACCTATCAACCTGCAAGTCATTGGCTGTTTCATTTTTTGGCTATTCTAACACACTCCAGGCTGATCTCCCACATTCTACACTTCCTAAACTCAAGGCCATCCAAAACTCTGATGCCCATGTCTTACCTTGCAGCAAATACCGTTCACCAATCACCTTGTGCTCGCTGACCTACTCTGACTCTCATTAAACAACAACTGAATTTTAAAATTCTTGTCCTTGTTTTCAAATCCCTTCATGGCCTGGCCCCTCCCCATTTCTGTCAGCGCCCCCAGCTCTACAACTCTGAGATATCTGCACTCCTCTAATCCTGGCCTCTTGAGCATCCCGATTTTAATCGCTCCACCATTGGTGGCTGTGCTTCCAGCAGCCAAGGTCCCAGGCTCTGGAATTCCCTCCTTAAGCCTCCCTGCCTCACTTTCCTCCTTTAAGACACTCCTTAAAACCCATCTCTTTGATCAAGCTTTTGATCACCTCTCCTAATATCTCTTTATGTGACTTTGTCATTTTTTTATAATGCCTCTGAGAAGCATTCTGGCATGGACTCAATGGGCTGAATGGCCTCCTTCTGTGTCATAAATGACTCTATAAATGACTTGAAGCACCTTGGGAAGTTTTATTAAAGGTGCTATATAAATACAGATTGTTGCTGTTCATTTCTATTGACTTTAATTTTGCTAGGACTCCTTGATGCCACTCTTGCTCAAATGCTGCCCTCATGTACAGGGCAAGAACTCTCACCTCACCTCTGGATTTCAACTCTTTTGTCCATGTTTGGAGCAAGGCTGCAATGAGGTCTGGAGTTAAGTGGTCTTGGCAGACTCAAACTGAACATCCGTCAGCAGGTTAATGGTGAAAAATGTTGCTTGATTGTTCTGTCGATGAAACCTTCCATTACTCATAGTCATTTACAGCATAGAAGGAGGCCATTTGGTCCATGTCCATGCTAGCTCTCCACGGAGCTATCCAGTCAATCCCATTCCCCCGCTGTATCCCCTTAGCTCTGCAAATTTATTTCCTTCAATTGAACATTCAATTTCCTTTTGAAATCATTGTTTGTCTCCGCTTCCACCAGCCTTGAGGGCACTGAGTTCCAGGTCATTACCACCCGCTGCGTAAAAAAAGTTCTTCGTCCTATTCCCCCTGCATCTTTTGCCCAAAACCTTCAATCCATGACCCCTAATTCTTGTACCATTAGTTCATGGGAACAGCTTTTCCTTGTCTAACTTATCTAAGCCTGTCACAATCTTGTATACCTTTATTAAATCTCCTTTCAATCTCCTTTGCTGTAAGGAGAACAACCCCATCTTTCCCAACCTAACCTTGTAACTAAAATCCTCCATCCCTGGAACCATTCTGGTAAATCTCCTCTGCACCCTCTCAAGGACCCTCACATCCTTCCTAAAGTGTGGTGATCAGAACTGGAATCAATATTCCAGTGGGCTGGTACCAGAGCTTTATAAAGGTTCAGCATAACTTCCCTGATGAAGCTCAAAATCCCATATGCTTTACTAACCACTCTCTCAATATGTTCTGCCACCTTCAAAGATCGATGCACATTCACCCCCAGCTCCCTCTGTTCCTGTACACTCTTTAGAGCTGTGCCTTTAAGTATATATTGCCTTCCTCTATTCCTTCTGCCGAAATCCATCACCTCACACTTGTCTGTATTAAATTCCATCTGCCACCCTGTCTGCCCATTCTGATAGCCCATCTATATCATCCTCAACCACACCCCCAAGTTTGGTGTCACTGGCAAATTTTGAAATTCTACTCTGCATTCCAAGATCCAATGTAACAAAAAAAGCACTGACCCTTGAGGAACACCACTGTCTACCATTCTCCAGTCTGAAAAACAACCATTTACTATGGCTTATATAAAAGCAAAATACTGCGGATGCTGGAAATCTGAAACAAAAACAAGAAATGCTGGAATCACTCAGCAGGTCTGGCAGCATCTGTGGAAAGTGAAGCAGAGTTAACGTTTCAGGTCAGTGACCCTTCTTCGGAACTGACAAATATTAGAAAAGTCACAGATTATAAACAAGTGAGGTGGGGGTTGGGCAAGAGATAACAAAGGAGAAGGTGCTGATTGGACCAGGCCACATAGCTGACCAAAAGGTCACGGAGCAAAGGCAAACAATATGTTAATGGTGTGTTGAAAGACAAAGCATTAGTACAGATTAGGTGTGAATATACTGAATATTGAACAGCAGCAAGTGCAAACCTGAAGAAAAACAACCTGAAAAAAACAGTGGGTAAGCAAACTGAACAAACTAAGATGAAATGAAATAAATGCAAAAAAAGATTTTAGTCATTTTTAGTTATTTTTTCTTCCTTTTTTTTTTACATTCCTTTTTACATTTTTTACAATTTTTTTTGCATTTATTTCATTTCATCTTAGTTTGTTCAGTTTGCTTACCCACTGTTTTTTTCAGGTTGTTTTTCTTCAGGTTTGCACTTGCTGCTGTTCAATATTCAGTATATTCACACCTAATCTGTACTAATGCTTTGTCTTTCAACACACCATTAACATATTGTTTGCCTTTGCTCCGTGACCTTTTGGTCAGCTATGTGGCCTGGTCCAATCTGCACCTTCTCCTTTGTTATCTCTTGCCCAACCCCCACCTCACTTGTTTATAATCTGTGACTTTTCTAATATTTGTCAGTTCCGAAGAAGGGTCACTGACCCGAAACGTTAACTCTGCTTCTCTTTCCTCATAAATAATTTGCTTGGTTTCAGGTGAAAATGAAAATGTTCATTGGAGGCCTCTGGCAGGAATGCATTAATGCTTGCAAAGCATCTCAGAAAATGTCCAGTGTCTATTTCTCGTTGCTGTTTGAACCTTCAGTGTTCAATGATTGCTGTTTGTCATTTGTTGATTAATCACTTTTTTCACGACTGACATGCCTTACATTTGTGGTTCTGCGGTCACAACTAAACTTTGCTAGCTGTGGTGTGTATTCGGTTCTATCGTAGCCCATAGAAGATTTAATCGACCAGTCACATCAAAGTGCAGCAAAGCTTCTTTTTTATTGCAGCAACGAATAAGACCTCAGGCATATGTGAATATATGCGGGGAATTTTTAATGTTTCTCCTCCCAACAATTCTTGATGAAGTGGCTTATTGTTAGCTGAAATGTGCAAATATGAGGTTCTTTCTGATGTCCCTTGCATGTCTCCCCATGGCCCTCATATCTATATCGGCATTGTTGTCCTCTCCTCACTCTCTTCATAGTCATCCTCATCTGAGGAGGACTGATGTTCCTCTGCCTGCAGAATGTTGCTGCATCTAATTGCAAGGTTGTGCAAAGTACAGCAGACAACGAGTATTCGTGACACCCTCTGTGGTTGCGTTCTGAAGGGTCCCTCCAAACTGGTCAAGGCAATGGAATCACATTTTCAGCATGCCAGTGATGTGTTCAATGATGGTTCTGGTGGATGCGTGAGCAGCATTTTACCTCTCTTCAGCAGCACTTTGAGGATGACGTACAGGTGTCATCAACCATGAACAAAGTGTCACCCAGGATCCATCCGTCCACTTCGGCTGGTGCCTCAAAAACTGCTGGCAGCTCGCAGTCCCTCAAAGTGCATGAATCGCACAGCTCCCTGGGAAACATGCAGAACCATGCATATTTCTTCTCCTGTGGCCATAAACCAGTTGCACGTTTAAAGAGTGGAAGCATTTTCAATTCACAAATACAGCAAGCTGGTCCCAGGGAGCTCTCATGGCCACATGAGTACAGTCGATCACCCCTTGCACTCTAGAGAACCCAGTGAAGGCACAAAAGGCTGTAGACCTTGCTGCCTAGCTGTTCTCATCTACAGGTAAGTAGATGAAATCATTGGCATGTCAAAAAAGGGCATTGGTCACCTCTTTGATCCACATAAGGGCCACAGACTGTGATGTGCCACATCACCTGTGGGTCCTTGGAAGGACTCAGTAGCAAATAAATTGAATGCAGCAGTCACCTTGACGGCAATTGGCACAGGATTCCCATTAAACGCAAGCATTGCAGGTCATGCCACAGAAGCCTACAAATTTCTGTGACCCATTTCATGTGACATACGAACATACGAATTAGGAGCAGGAGTAGGCCACTCGGCCCTTCAAGCTTGCTCCGCCATTCAATAAGTTCATGGCTAAACTGATTACTCCACATTTCCACCTACCCCAATAACCTTCCACCCCCTTGCTTATAAAGAATCTTTCTACCTCTGCCTTAAAAATATTCAAAGACTCTGCTTCCACTGCCTTTTGAGGAAGAGAATTCCAAAGACTCACTACTCTCCTCATCTCTGTCTTAAATGGGCGACCCCTCATTTTTAAACAATGACCCCCAGTTCTAGATTTTCCCACTAGGGGAAACAACCTTTCCAAATTCACCCTGTCAAGACCCCTCGAGATCTTGTATGTTTCAATTAAGTCGCCTCTTACCCTTCTAAATTCCAGCAGATACAAGCCTAGCCTGTCCAATCTTTCCTCATAAGACAGCCCGCGCATTCCAGGTATCAGTCTGGTAAACCTAGAGTCGTAGAGTTATACAGCACAGAAACAGGCCCTTTGGCCCATTGTGAACCTTCTCTGTCCTGCGTCCAAAGCATTTACATCCTTCCTTAAATAAGGAGACCAGTACTGTACACAGTACTCCAGCTGTGGTCTCACCAATGCCCTGTATAGCTGAAGCATAACCTCCCTACTTTTGTATTCAATTCCCCTCACGATAAACGATAACATTCTATTAGCTTCCTAATTACGTGCTGTACCTGCATACTAACCTTTTGAGATTCATACACTAGGACACCCAGAACCCCCTGCATCTCAGAGCTCTGCAATCTCTCACCACTTAGATAACATGCTTGTTCTTTATTCTTCCTGTTAAAGTAGACAATTTTACACTTTCCCACTTATACTCCATTTGCCAGATCTTTGCCCACTCACTTAACCTATCTATATCCCTTTGTAGCCTCCTTATGTCCTCTGCACAAGTTACTTTCCTACCTATCTTTGTGTCATCAGCAAATTTAGCAACTCTACCTTTGGCCCCTTCATCTAAGTCATTTATATAAATTGTAAAAAGTTGAGGACCCAGCACAGATCCCTGTGGCACACCACTCGTTACATCTTGCCAACCAGAAAATGATCCATTTATGCCTACTCTCTGTTTCCTGTTAGCTAACCAATCTTCTATCCATGCCAATATATTACCCCCTACACCATGAGCTTTTATTTTTTGCAATAACCTTTGATGTGGCACCTTATCAAATGCCTTCTGGAAATCTAAGTACAATACCTCACTGGTTCCTCTTTATCCATAGCACATGTAACTCCCTCAAAGAACTCCAATAAATTGATTAAACATGATTTCCCTTTCACAAAACCATGTTGACTCTGCCTGATTACCTTGAACTTTTCTAAATGCCCTGCTATAACATCTTTAATAATAAACATCTCCCTAAGACAGATGTGAAGCAATGGTATCTCTTGGGCAATGGTGGCATAGTGGTAATGCCACTGAACTAAGTAATCCAAATGCTTACCTGAATGCCCTGAGGACACGGGTTCAAATCCCAATGTGGCAACTGATGGAATTTAAATTCAATTAATTCATAAAAAGTCAGGAATTGAAAGCTAGTCTCAGGAATGGTGCTATGAAACCATCATCAATTGTTGTAAAAACTCATCTGGTTCACTAATGTCCTTTAGGGAAGCAAATCTGCTGTCCTTACCTGGTCTGACCTACATGAGTTTCCAGATCCACAGTAATATGGCTGACTCTTAACTGTCCTCTGAAATGGCCTAGCAAACCACTCAGTTCCAGGGCAATTAGGAGTGAGCAACAAATGCTGGCCTTACCAGTGATGCCCACATCCCATGACCAAATTTTTAAAAATTGCCTCTCTGACATGTGAAGGCATTTGTTCGTGATCAGAGGATGCAATGATGCCAGTGCCTGTCTTCAATAATAATAAATGTTGAGTTCTGAAGAAGGGTCACTGACCTGAAACATTAACTCTGCTTCTGTCTCCACAGATGCTGCCAGACCTGCTGAGTATTTCCAGCATTTCTTGTTTTGATTCCTGTCTTCAAGAAGGCTGTTCCTGGATATTATAACTCGGAGCCTTCTTGTTCTGCCTGTTGCTGGCATTCAGGCATCACGAGTTGAGGGAAAAGAGCCCTCCTTAGTCACTCCCTTTGCTCTTCTTCCTGTGGTACTAGACAAATGGGTGTATGAGACCCATGTCACTGTGTTTTTTCTGAACAATAAATAAACAGAGCATTGCAATTCAGCCCTCTGTTGCCAGTAAGCTAAAACATCGAAGCAATGAACAGTTCCCTTGTAGCTGCGTTCAAAATTGCAGCCAGGTGGAAGATACACCCACTATCATTTGTCTGCTCCCACTCTGCTTGCAATCCTTGAGAGTCTAAGTGGTTTCCATTATCATTGGAGAAAATGGTGCGCATAGAATTCAGGGCAAGTCGTCCCACCTTCCAACCTTCTAGCCTGAACCCATCACCCTTGACCCACCCAATGTTACCATTACCCTTTCCTCCATTACTATTGAACCTCCCCCCATTACCATGCACAGTGTAGTATTCAATTTATTCATGCCATCCCTCCCCCTGTTCTTACTCCCATTACTATCAACATGCTGACTCTAACCCTTAATCCTCCTCAAATCGACCTGACCATTGTTGCCGAGTCCCATTCCCTTCCTATAGTGTGGTAGAATACCCAACTATAAGTCTTGACCTTCCCCCCCACCCCAGAGAATCCATTTGCCCCCATTGACTGTGACCATTCCCTCTGCCAGCCTGTACCCCGAATTCGCCCCACAGCTCCCTGACGTTGACAGCACTCATACCTCCCTTTAGGCCATTGCTGACTATCTTCTGACTTTAATGCTCTGATCAACCCACCACCCTCGCAGCTGCCCAATCCCAGCTTCAACAGCAACAGCACCGAATACACACCCTCGATGATCCACTCCACCCTCCCCTGCTCCTCCATGCACCTGATCATCCCACTCTGTCCTACCCTCATGAAATCTTGTCTGTTTGGTTTTGGTTTCCTAAATTCGGGTCATTCAGTGGATTTGATTCTTTTGGTTTGCTGATGGTCTCCACGGGGAACATAACAACACAGAGAGGGCCAAGATCAGTGGAGGGGTGCTGTTCCTTCATATCCTGCCCTCCTCATGGAGGAGGAGCCCTTGGAAATGGCAGGGCAACAGGGTGGTCGCGCTATCACTGATAGCGAGACAGAAATGCCAACAGAAGAGGGTGAGTGAATGAGTGCAGGGGCACAAGGGAGCATCTGGCCATCACATGACTCATGTAGATCATACACCAGCTCAGATACTCACACTTAGGTGGCACAGTAAGGCAGATAGTTGGGATTTCATATGGTGACACACACTTCACAAGTGAGCAAGAGCAGGGACAGCAGTGGAGAGTCTACCTTAGAGGGCACAGCCTTCTCCAAGTTCTGTTCAGCTGGACACAGGTGCTTTAACTCGGGGTTCATCGATGAAAAGGAGAATGATTGAGCAGCAGCAGAGAATGTGCGATGCACTGACAGGCCTTCGAAGTGAAATCACCATAATTGCAGCGAGATTGGACGAGAACACCTCAAGCATGAGGGGGCTGATTTCATCACCACTGAGATGATGTGTAAAAACGTTGACAGATACCTTAGCCTTGCCCTTACAGAGCCACACAGATCTGTACCAAAGTGTTCTGCAGCACAGTGGTAGTCTGAGCAGCCTCCCTCTACTTCTGCTAAAGCCACACAAGTTGCATGTAGAAGTGACAGAAAAGGTTTGTAGTTGCACAAGGACACGGGTGTCTAAGAAAATATTTTGATGTTTTTGTTCTTTATTTAGCTCATATAAATGTTATTCTTTTTCACTACTTTTGCGTCTTGTCTATTCTTGGGTCATGGGTGGTAAGTAGCCTTCTAACTTGTTTGATGATCAATGGGAAGACATGAATTGATGGGAACCAATTGGGGGATGTTGGAGATGTGATTGGTTGTTTGCAGGACTGCTGTGTGTCAACGGCATTGGAAAGGGTGACATGGGTGCACTGGTGCAACCTAACTGAACCTTGCTTTAATAAGAGCATCCCTGGCATCCGCTGCAGCAATGTGAGCAGCTGAGAATACATTGCTTTATCCCCCTCCTCCTCTTTTTATTCCTCCTCCTCCCCCTGGAATTGTCTGAGGCAAATCTGAACTCTTCGCCTTGTTCTGCCTCCACGTCCAAGCCCCACTGTTGAGCAATGTTGTGCTGAGCACAGCAAACCACGACCATTGTGGAGACCCTGGTTGATGTGTACTAAAGGCATTTCCAGATCTGTCCAGACAGCTGAAGCTCATCTTCAGCATGTCACTAGCCTGTTCAATCATACATTTGGTGGTTATATGGCATTCATTGTGGCACTATTGGGCTTCAGTGGTTGGGTTTCAGACAGATGTCATGAGCCAAGTTTGCAGTAGGTATCCTTTGTTGCCTAGCAGCCATCCCTTATGCCTGCTTCCAGAACCAAGAGATCAGGGAGGGCAGGCTGCTGCAGCACAACAGCATTATGGTAGGAATCGTGTGCACACCTGCATAAACATCTTGTGTGGTTGCACATCAGCTGCATATTTTTGGAGTGGAAGCCCTGTGGTTGACAAACACTCCCAGTTTTCTGGGGGTGCACTAGTTACACTGCACCTATGGAAAGCCAGCCAGAGCTGTAAATTCGCGTGCCCGCTCACTCTGACTAGCATAATCAGTGGCAAGATTGATATAATTGCTGTCCCTGACTAACAAATCATCGGTCTTATGCATTTGTGGGCGGTTGACTGGGAGATCCTGTATATGACTGTGGCAGAGCCCTGGAAGGATCTGGAGGCAAGAAGGTTGAGGGTGGTGGTGGTGTTGAGAGCCACCGGTAAAGCATGGTCACCAGGACCAGTAGGCAGCAGGCCTTCTAGAAGACTGCATTTGTCGGTCACCACCTGATGTGATATCCCAAGTCTCCAGAGACAGTGGTGTTCAGACAATTAAAGGAAACCGAACTTCTGTCTAGATCCTTTTTCATAGGTAATGTTTCCTGTGAACTGCACCTCGCTGCTAATCCCCTCTCTACTGTCCAGCTACAGGCCTGTGAGCCTCAGGTTTCACTGGATGCTTTGCTGGTGCTGTTGCTAGTCAACTTGGTCCTCATCTGAGGCCCAATCTAAAGCAGTGTAAGTGGCACCCATCCTGGTGTGAGACAGCAAACCTCCAAAGTGTAGAAAGTAGCCTCTAAATTGTAATCAGTAACACCTTAACAAAAGTACTGTGAGCAAACCCTTTCCCACTAGCAGGTAAGAAAGCAGCTGTGAGTGCTGAGTATTTATTGACATCTTTGCCTGAAATTGCTTCAAACCCTTTAATTGCCTCTATGTACTTGCCTCGGTTTCACTGGTGAGTTTCAGCAAGCCTGGGAAATCCATGGACCCGACATTAAACTGAAAACAGTGTGACAACATGACAAATGGAAATCGACAACCCAACTCACCCGAAGGGGTTGTGCGCACGCAGCTTAAAACGCTCCAGTCAAATGAGGAAGTTAGCTTCCCGATCTGCTGTGAATTCCACCAGTTTTAACCACCCCACCTTCCTCACCCAAACCCACGTTAAAATTTAGTCAGCTAACTGTTTCTTTCTCCACAGTTGCTGCCTAATCTGCTATTTCCAGCATTTTCTGTTTGTATTTCAAATTTCCAGCATCTGTAGGATTTTGCCTTTTGTAATAAGGACACAATTTGACTTACTGCAAATGAATGACAGGACCAGGATATCTGCCTTACATTTAGAAGAAAAAGTAAAATAAAATGAAAATTTATATATAAATACCTGAGAAACTTTAGGCAATGGCAGGATTGGAACGGCAGGCAGAAAAAAATATAAACTGTTTCTAGATGCATGAATTTTATATTTCTGTAATGCAAGTAAGAACATTCCAATAATTTTAATACTGTGCTTTTGTTTTCGGATTAGAGTGTGAGCCTTGGGATCTGCTGCTATGAAAGGATTAAAGGACCGTTCCATCGATACTGAAATAATCTACAAATTATTTGATAAGAGCATACTCAACAAAACCATAAATGGTCCTTTTCGTGCCACTTGACTCTGGGTTTGCTTCAATAGTTGTCTCTACGTGTTCTCAGCTAATCATGAAACAACATCTGTGGCAGCTGGGAGAAGAACTACTCTTTGATTGAAGGATGAGATGTGAAACTGATTTGGCATTCAGGGAAATAAAGGAAGAGATGAAAGTTTTTTAAAAAAAAGTTGCTGACCCCAAGGCTATTTTAAGCAGAACAACTCTGGTATTGAAGAGACATTCAGGCTGTTTAAACCAGCCATGCAGAAAGAGTGTGGGTTTGATTGCTGCGAGGTAGAACTGACTGATGCTACACTTTATACTTGGGATTGGCCCATTGATCATATTCGAATAGCTACATAATGTCAGACAAAAAAAATTAATGGAAATATCACTGAGCACAGGCATAGTTTTCTTCCCCTTCTTTCACTCTGGTTGAATTGTTTTGGATGAGTAATTGACCCTTGTAGTAATAGCTGCAAACATTGATCAGTTCCCTGCAGATGTTTTGTGGTCATTAGACCCTGAAATCATTTTTATATTTTCAATGATTTATATCTAATTCAGGTGGAAGTAATACAACCTTACTAAAGGGAAAACCAGAGGTGCTGCCAATCAGCAGGGTTCTTTATTTCAAACATTCCTTATACATTTATGCACTGACTCCGTCTGTGATACTAATTACATAGCTTTGCTGGCAGGTAGTAATTTCAGAGTTTTGGGATAAATGAGGATGTACAGAACATCAATTTTAAACAAATAAGACAAATTAAGCCTACCCTTCAGGCCATGTACATGATTCATCAGATTCAATAGTGCTTGTTTCCCTGCCTAGCTATATAATATTACCATTTTAACACATGCAATGCCTTTAAAGTAATTCTAAATAGGCATTTCAAATCAATCTTGCATAACAACTTCTAATTTTAGTTATAAAGTCTCAATAGAATTAATTTCTGGCACATGGGACAGTTTAACAATAAACTAAAATAATGAAAATTAACTGAGACGATTTGGGTCTATTAGCAGAATACTACCATTCCTGGTCTCTGGTTTACAATCCATCCCGGCTAAAGGAGAAATATTCTTCTTTCTGATGCATTCAGTTAATTTCAATGGTGTTATTCCAGTCAGCAGTTGTCCATAGCATAAACCTATCTGTAGCTTATTAAAAGGAATTAAAACGTAAGAGAATATGAAATGAAAAAAATGCCATTTAACCCATAAACTCCTTCCTTTCAAAGGAACTCTGCACTATTTGAGACTCTTTATTCCATTTATTTTATCCCTGTGGGGAAATTCTGCAAATTTGATCACGGAATTCTAAAAGATAATTATCAGCAATAATTTGTAATATTTGCATAGTGCATGGATGAGAATAGACAAACACCTGGGACTTTCACAATTGCTGGTGTTCAAGGTCAACACATATTGTAGTTAAGCACTTTGATGCTATATAAATGCAAGTTACAATAGTTGTTTAATAAACAACTGAACTGTGCCAACTGTTAGACACAGCCATGCGGATGTCTGTTTTACAAAGCAGAAATGAAGAAGCCAATAGGTAGAAAAAAAGCTACAATATTCTGAATCCAAAACATTTTCCATCCTGACATCTTGGGGCAATTTTGATGTGATCTTTTTCATTGGGTGAAAGGCAGGTGGAGAAAACCTGATACCCACCTGATGCAAGCGATCAGAGGCTAAGCCGGCTGAGTAATGTTAAAGTGGGAATGGAAAAGGTCCGAAGTCCGATGAGTTGGTTTTGTGGGGCCAGAGGAACGTTAATGCTTCTTCTGGCTCTATATAAATCACCCTGACTTTGCTGCAGCTTTCAGTAGTCACTTTAAGGTTGGCTGGTTAGATTGTTCTATGTCCAATAAGCTGGATGGAGCACATTCAGTGCACTTTCAGTCCAGTTATTGGTCCTCTTGAGTTCATTGGACACCAATTTGCATTGTTTAATGAGTTTCTTGCCTGTTTCCAGTGGCAGTGGACAGAAAAACAATGGGAATAGGATGATAAATTCTTTATTCTAATATGTAGTTCCTATCAAAAAGGGGAAGAAAATCAGTCTCCTTCACTGTTCAGTACCCATTCATTTCTTTCCAGAGATGAGAAATAGTTCTAAATTGCTATACTTACTCTGAAAGCTCAAAGAGATGACAAGTTTAAGTGCATATTATCTTAATACTGCACCGCATCTTTTTAAGAGAAAAAGCAATGTAAGGGAAATAACTACTATCACTGATAACTGCTTCCACATAAAGTGCTCCCAAGGCCCTATTTTGTTCTTTCAAAAACTTAATGATGTCTCTTGATACTGAGGCTAAAGGGGCAATAATACATTTTTAGCATAATTTACTTGTGTGAAGATTTGCTGCTAATAGTGAGTTACTTGGAATTGGGCAAATTAACAGTTTATTAACCACAATTCAAGTACATGACCTTTGTTAAGAAGTCTCAAGGGAAGTGAACCAAAATGCTGTGCAAAGCTAATTAGTAAGCCACACTACAGGAAGTTTCATATTTTAATAAAATAATTTTATACAGATTATTCGTCCAACTTCAAAACCATGGAAAATGAAGGTAAGGAGCAGGCGATGGGGAGGAGATAAATACTAATGGACCATTATTGCTTTTCACTGCATCCTGGATGTCAGAATAAATAAACTATCTCAGCAATATGGAATACCTGTTGTGAAATTATATATGCTACACCTTTTCATACTGTGCACCCAAATTCAATCCAAATTTGCAGCTCAATGCAAATAGAGTCATAGAGTTATACAGCACAGAAACAGGCCCTTTGGCCCATCGTGTCTGTGCCGGCCATCAAGCACCTAACTATTCTAATCCCATTTTCCACTTGGCCTGTAGCCTTGTATGCTATGACGCTTCAAGTGCTCATCGAAATACTTCTTAAATGTTGTGAGGGTTCCTGCCTCTACCACCACTTCAGGCAGTGCGTTCCAGATTCCAACCACCCTCTGGGTGAAATTTTTTTTCCTCAAATCCCCTCTAAACCTCCTGCCCCTTTCCTGAAATCTATGCCCCCTGGTAATTGACCCCTCCGCTAAGGGAAAAAGTCTCTTCCTATCTAACCTATCAATGTCCCTCAAAATTTTGAATACCTCAATCATGTCCCCCCTCATCCTTCTCTGTTCTAAGGCAAACAACCCTAGCCTTTTCAGTCTTGTCTAAACCCAAGCTTCTGGGAACAATTGCAGTCTTCAATTAAACATTAAAAGACAGAAAAGACAATTCAATTAATAACTTCAATCATACTGTTGCAATACTGTTTTTGCATTTTAACATTTTTTAAACCCTTATTTTGAATTTTAGAAACTTCACCGATGAAAAAAGTGATTGAAATTTTTTTCTGAAAGCATTGAGTAATTTATTGAAACTCGATGGTCAGATTCAGCGATCTCAATATAATATACGCCAAACATAAATAGCAGCTGTTATGGGTCATACTGTGACACATTTAACAGTAAAGATATTTATCACACTTTCACCTGCAGGAGTATCAAGTGGTGCACAAGTACTTATGAGTTTTCAATGGTACACACAAACCACACTCTAAATTTCATGTATCTTTTCCTTTTTTGGAGTTTTATGTCACATATCTTGCAGAATTCCCTGAGCAAGTACATTTCCATTCTCTTGCTGCATCATCTTACATGTTTAACAAGGCTGGTTAGTATTTGAACATGGTCACTAACAATTAGATCAAAAATAATGGTGAAAATAACTTCATGTTTCCAACCTACAAATACTTGTATAAATTGCAGAAGGGTTTTCCCAGCCTTTTGAGGTTTATTAGTGATGTCCCTACGTCTTGTGTGCACATTCCATCCCAGAACTGAGCATTTCCAACATAAAGTTGAAATAAAAAGTTGAAAAGGAATAAAACTGGACGGCACACCTGGTATCGACCTAGGCACCAGAAACGACAATGGCAAACCCAGCCCTGTCAACCCTGCAAATTCCTTCTTACTAACATCTGGGGGCTTGTGCCAAAATTGAGAGAGCTGTCCCACAGACTAGTCAAGCTCATAGTCATACTCATGGAAGCATACCTTACAGACAATGTCCCAGACACCACCATTACCATTTCTAGGTATGTCCTGCCCCACCAGCAGGACAGACCTACCAGAGGTAGCCACACAGTCGCTGTCCTGGGAGTCCTCAACATTGACTCTGGACCCCATGAAATCTCATGGCATCAGGTCAAACATGGGCAAGGAAACCTCCTGCTGATTAGCATCTATGACTTCCTCAGGTGATGAATCAGTACTCCTCCATGTTGAACATCACTTGGAAGAAGCACTGAGGGTGGCAAGGACACAAAATGTTGTCTTGGTGGGGTTCTTCAATGTCCATCACCAAGAGTGGCTCGGTAGAGCCACTACTAACCAAGTTGCCCAAGTCCTAAAGGATATAGCTGCTAGACTGGGCCTGTGGCAGGTGGTGAGGGAACCAAAGAGAGAAAAACCTACTAGACCTTGTCTTCATCAATCTATCTGTCAATGACAGTATTGGTAGGAGTGACAACTACACAACCTTTGTGGAGACAAAACCCTGTCTTCACACTGAGGATACCCACCGTCGTGTTGTGTGGCACTAACACTGTGCTAAATGGGATAGATTCAAAACAGATCAGACAACTAAAAACTGCATATCCACGAGGCGATATGGACCATCACCAGCAACAGAATTATATTCAAACACAATCTGTAACCTCTTGGCCTGGCATAACTCTCACTCTACCTTTACTGTCAAGCCAGGGGATCAACCCTGGTTCAATGAGGAGTGCAGGAAAGCATGCCGGGAGCAGCACCAAGCAAACCTAAAAATGAGGTATCAACCCAGTGAAACTACAACACAGGACTACTTGCATTTCAAACAGTGGAAGCAGCATGCAGTCGACAGCGCTAAGTGATCCCACAACCAATGGATCAGATCAAAGCTCTGAAGTCCTGCTACATCCAGTTGTGAATAGTGGTGGACAATTAAACAAACAACAGGAGGAGGAGGCTTCACAAATATCCCCATCCTCAATGATGGGGGAGCCCATCACATCATTGCAAAAGAGAAGGCTGAAGCATTCACAATTATCTTCAGCCTGAAGTGCCGAGTAGATGATCTCGGCCTCCTCCTGAGGACCCCAGTTCAAGATGCCAGTCTTCAGATGATATCAAGAAACAGCTGAAGGCAAAGGCTATGGGTTCTGACAACAACCTGGCTGTAGTACTGAAGATTTGTGGTGTAGAACTAGCTGCGCCCCTAGCCAAGCTGCTCCAGTACAGTTATAATGCTGGCACCTACTCGACAATGTGGAAAATTGCCCAGGTATGTTCTGTCCACAAAAGTGGCAAGTAACACTTGTGCCACACAAGTGCCAGGCAATGAGCATCTCCAAAAAGAGAGAATCTAACCATCTCCCCTTGACATTCGATGGCATTACCATCACTGAATCTCTCACTAATAACATCCTGGGGGTTACCATTGACCAGAAACTGAACTGGGCCAACCACATAAATACTGTGGCTATAATAGCAGGTCAGAGGCTAGGAATTCTGCAGCGAATAACCCACCTCCTGACTCAGCAAAGCCTATCCACCATCTACCTTGGCCAGATCCTGCCTTATTTTACTAAAATTCGCTCTCCCCCAATCCAAAACCTTTTTTTGCAACTTGTCTATTTCTTTCTCCATAACAAGATTAAATTGTACCATGTTGTGGTTGCTATCACCAAAATGCTCCCCCACCAACACATCAACCACCTGTCCGGATTCATTCCCCAGAATTAGGTCCAGCACTGCACCCTCCCTTGTTGGATCCTCTACATATTGAGCTAAAAAGTTCTCCTGTATACATTTTAAGAATTCCACTCCATCTAAGCCCTTAACACGATGACTATCCCAATTAATGTTGGGAAAGTTGAAATCACCTATTGCGCACGTATTTGCTCCTCAATTTCCCGCTGACTATCTGGGGGTCTATAATAAACACCTAGCAATGTGGCTGTCCCTTTTTTATTCCTAAACTCTACCCATAAAGTTTCATTTGATGCCCCCTCCAAGAAATCATCTCTCCTTACTGTAGTAACTGACTCCTTAACTAATATTGCAATGCCCCCTCCTCTTTTACCCCCTCCTCTGTCTCGCCTGAAGATTCTATATCCCGGGATATTGAGCTGCCAATCCTGCCCCTCCCTCAACCTTGTCTCCGTAATGGCTACTATATCACAATTCCACATGTCAATCATTGCCCTTAACTCATCTGTTTTACCTGCAATACTCCTGGCATTAAAGTAGAGGCCTTCCATCCTGGTCTTACTCCCTTGAAATTTACTTCCACAGTATTCCCTCTGACTTGTTCGCTTTCCTGTGTTTAGCTGTGTCCCTATTCTGCTCGGAGTCTGCATCCCCTCCCCCTGCCAAATTATTTTAAACTCCTCCCAACAGCACTAGCAAACCCGCCAGCAAGGATGTTAGTCCCCCTCTGGTTCAGATGTCGACCGTCCCCCTTGTACAGGTCCCACCTTCCCCATAAATGGTCCCAGTGGTCCAGGAATCTAAAACCCTCACTCCTGCACCAACTCTTAAGCCACGCATTCATCTGTGCTATTCTCCTATTTCTATACTCGCTGGCATGTGGCACTGGGAGTAATCCAGAGATTACAACCCGAGAGGTCCTGCTTTTTAGTCGACTGCCTAACTCCCTGAATTCTTGATGCAAGACCTCATCCCTCTTTCTACCTATGTCATTGGTACCAACATGTACCATGACCTCTGCCTTATCACCCTCCCCCTTCAGGATGCCCTGCAGCGGTTCAGTGACATACCGGACCCTGGCACCAGGGAGGCAACACACCAGCCTGGAGTCACGTTGACGGCCACAGTAGCACCTATCTGTTCCCCTGACTATAGAATCCCCTATTACTATTGCTCTTCCTCTCTTTCCCCCTTCCTGTGCAGACAGGCCGCTTGCGGTGCCAGAAGCTTGGCTCTGTCCGCACTCCCTGCAGGAACCAGCCTCATCAGCTTCCAAAATGGAATACCGATTTGCAAGCGGGATCCCAGGGGACTCCTGAACTACCTGCCTGATTCTCTTGGACTGCCTGGTGGTCACCCATTCCCTTCCTTTCTCAAGTTCCTTCAGCTGCGGTGTGACCACCTCTCTATACGTGCTATCCACAATGCTCTCAGACTCGCGGATGCTCCACAGTGTTTCCAGCTGCCGTTCCAGCTCTGAAACCCGAGCTTCCAGGAGCTGCAGCTAGACACACTTCCTGCACACATGCTGGTCCCAGGGACTGGAAATGTTCCCGGATTCCCACATGCAGCAAGAGGAGCAAACCACGGCTTCAAGCTCTCCTGTCATGACTAAACCCTTTAAATTTAAAACTTTAGAAGAATATAATTAACAAAAACAACTAAGTCTTGCTAAAACAATGACTTACAATTCAATCCACCTTGAAAAATGCCCACCAGGACTTACTCACCAGTCAGCTGTGCTCTTTGGAATCTCTCAGCTCCCCTCACTCTGAGGACAGGCAGGAAATGAAAGGAGCTCCTCGCTCCCTCCTTACCGAACTCCCTCAGTCACCAAACTTCCACTTTCACACTCTAATGCAACCCAAGTCAGCCCTCCAGTGCAAACCAGTGTAAAAATTACCAGTAATCTGAACTATGGACTGATATTTAAACAATGCTTCTTATCCATGTCCACCACAGCATCCAGTGCTCTAAGAAATTTGACCTGTTAGGCTATGGGATCCCAATTACAACAATGGTAACTCTAGTCTGTGGATCCACAGCTCTGCAGGAACCAAAAAAATTCTTCTAACCTCTAGTCTGACTTGAGGTCTGTCAATCTTCCACTTTACTGAGCATTCAGGTTAAGGTCGCAGGGCTCTTTAATTGCTGATTGGGAATGGAATGTTTGGACACTATCATTGCCTGGCTTCATACTTCCTCTACTGATAGAACAGACACTGAAATGCTCGGGTCAGCTACTGCCACAGAAGCTGCCTGGGAGTGGATTTCAGGAGGAGGAGCAGGAAGATAATTTAATAGACCACTGAAATGTTTTCTCCTCCACTCCATTGATATCAACAAATGATCGAGTGCACAGCATACAGTAATGGTTGTGGGCACTGACAGCATCCTGTCTGGACTGCTGAAGATTTGAGCTTCAACAACAATTTCAAAATTTGCAGTTGACCCAAAACTTGGAACTATTGTGAACTATGAAGACAGTGATAGATTTCAAGAGGGCATAGACAGGCTGGTGGAATGGGCGGACACGTGGCTGCTAAAATTTAATGCAAAGAAGTGTGAAGGACTTGGTAGGAAGAATGAGGAGAGGCAATATAAAATAAAATATATAATTCTAAAGGGGGTGCAGGAGCAGAGGGACCTGGGGGTATATCTGCACAAATTATTGAAGGTGGCAGATGGAAGGTGTAATACCTGCCCTTTTACCTCCTCTCTCATCACCATCCAAGGCCCCAAACACTCGTTCCAGGTGAAGCAGCGATTTACTTGTACTTCCTTCAGTTTAGTATAATGTATTCACTATTCACAATGTGGTCGCCTCTACATTGGGGAGACCAAATGCTTTGTGGAACACCTCTGCTAAGTCCAAAAGCATGGCCCCCAGCTTCCGGTTGCTTGCCATTTCAAAACACCACCCTGCTCTCATTCCCACATTTCTGTCCTTGGCCTGCTGCAGTATTCCAGTGAACATCAATGCAAGCTCGAGGAACAGAACCTCATCTTTCAATTAGGTACTCTACGGCCTTCCAGACTAAATATTGAGTTCAACAATTTCAGAGCATGACTGGCCTTTTTTATTCTTTTTTTTAACCATGTGCCAGTCTTAAACCTGTTTTTCATGTGTTTTTGGACAGAGCTGCTCATTATTCTGCCATTAACATTCTCTCTGGACAAATGCTTTGACTTCACCACAACCATTAACACTCCCTTTGCCTTTGTCCCATGACATATTTGTCATTTAATCTCTCCTGCTCTCTGCCCTATCACACACATTCCCTTTTGTTCTCTTCCCCACCTGTGCACCCAACCTCCACCCCCCCCCCCCCCCACCAATTTGCTTAAAACCTATTACATTTCTAACCTTTGCCAGTTCTGATGAAAGGTCAGAGACCAGAAACGTTAACTCTGTTTCTCTCTCCACCGATGCTGCCTGACCTGCTGAGTATTTCCAGCACTTTCTGTTGTTATTTCAGATATCCAGCATCTGCATTTATTGAAGGTGGCAGGGCAGGTTTAGAAAGTGGTTAATAATGCATATGAGATTCTGGCCTTTACAAATAGAGGCATAGAGTACAAAAGAAAGGAAATTATGGTGGACCTTTATTGAACACTGGTTCAGCCTCAACTGGAGTATTGTGCCCAATTTTGGGCACCGCACTTTAGGAAGGATCTGAAGGCATTGGAGGGGACGCAGAAAAGATGTACAAGAATGGTTCCAGGGATGAGAGATTTCAGTTACGAGGCTAGATTGGAGAAGCTGGGGCTGTTCTCTTTGGAGTAAAAGAATTTGAGAGGAGATTTGACAGAAGTGTACAAAATCATGAGGGGTATGGACAGAGCAGATAGGGAGAAACTGTTCCCATTGGCCGAAGAGTCGAGAAGCACAGGACGGAGATTTAAAATGATTGGCAAAAGAACCAAAGTGACATAAGGAAAAACTTTTTACACAGTGAGTGATTAGGATCTGGTGTATACTGCCTGAGAGTGTGGTGGAGGCAGATTCAATTGTGGCTTTCAAAAGGGAATAGAATAATTATCTAAAGAGAAAAAGAATTTCAGGACTATGGGGGAAAATGCAGAGGGGTGGGACTAGCTGAGTAGCTCTTACAGAAAGCCAGTACTGACAAGACAGGCTGAAAGGCCTCCTTCTGTGCTGTAACCATTCTACGGGATGGATTTTGTGCTGGAGGTGGGGCTCCCGGCACCGGGCCAAAAACGCAAGGGGAACCCTGCCTCTGCATTATTTCAACTCCCTGGAGTGATCCTCCTGTCTTTTGGGGTCAAAGTTTAAGGAGGTGTGATACATGTCCCTTTAAAGACTTTATAAGGATGGGGATTCGTCCTCCAAGAGCTGCTGACCAATCACAGGGCTGGCAGCTCAGCAGTATGGGCAGCGCTACCAGGAGCGGTGGCCACTGCTGGTACTGCAGAGGCCTCAGACCCAGGCCCAGTGGTGGAACCCTAGAGAATAGGTTGGTTAGGCAGGGTTGCTGGGGCCAGTCCAGAAGGCCCCAGAGAGGGGAGTTGGAGGGGTGGACATTCAGTCCAAGGGGAGGGGAGGTCCCTGGGGGTACAATTGTTCCCGGAGTGGGTCCTTCATGGGCCACAAATTGCTAAAGAAGGAGGGAAATCCCCCGCTCCCCCCCCCCCTACCAAGCCGACAGGGAGGGTGCCTCATTTTACAAGGCATTCTCCCAGCATGGCTGAGGTCCCCCCCACCGCTGGTAAAATCCCAGCAATGGCAGGAAGAGGCTCTTAATTGGCCGTCAATAGGCCACCTAAGTGTCTCGATTTGCCTCTTGGTGGAAGGTCGTTGTCGGCCTATCCCGCCCCCGGGAGAATCAGAACCGGAAATACTGATGTCAGGTTGTATGGCGGGTGATTCTGCCCCGATTCTCTGCCACACCCCTGCCCCCCCCACCCACCCACCCGCCATGTAACCCACCATAGGGATGAGAACACGATCCAGCCCTATGTTTCTATGATTCTAACAACTTACATTTATATAGCATCTTTAATGTAATAAAACATCCCAAAGCGCTTCATAGGCACCTTATAAAGCAAAATTAAACACTGAGCCACATAAGGCAATATCAGGGGAGATTGTCAAAAGCTTGATGAAAGAGGTAGGCTTTAAGCAGCGTCTTAAAAGAAGAAAGAGAATCAGAGAGCTTTAGAGAGGGAATTCCAGAGCTTATGACCTAGGCAGCTGAAGGCATGGTTACCAATCTTATCACAATTAAAATTGGAAGATGCTCAAGAGGCCAGAAATAAATGAGTGCAGATAGCCCGAAGGAATGTGGGGCTGGAAGAGATTACAGAGATAGGGAGGAGAAAGGCCACAGAGGGATTTGAAAACAAGGATGAAAATTTGAAAATCAAGGCATTGCTTGACTGGAAACTAAAGTAGGTCAGTGAGCACTGGGGTGATAGGGGAACGGGACTTGGTGCAAGTAGGGACATGGGCAGTAGAGTTTTGGATGACCTCAAGTTTATGGAGGGTAAAGTGTGGAAGGTTGGCCAGGAGTGCATTGGATTTGTCAAATCTAGAGGTAACAAAGGCATGAATGAGGGTTTCAGCAGCAGGTGAGCTGAGACGGGGCAAAGTCGGGGAATGTTACGGAAGTGGAAATAGGCGGTCTTACTGATGGTGTGGATATGTGGTTGGAGGTTTATCTCGACAAATATGGCACCAAGGTTGTTAACAGTCTGGTTTAGTCTCAGAGAGTTGCCAGGGCGAGATATTACGTCGGTAGCTACGGAATGGAAATTGGAGTGAGGACTGAAGGCAATGGCTTCAGTCTTCCCAATATTTAATTGGAGGACATTTCTTCTCATCCAGTACTGGATGTCCAAGAAGCAGTCTGATAGTTTAGCCACAGTGGAGGAGTCGAGAGAAGTGGTACTGTAGTAGTCCTGGGTGTCGTCAATGTATATGTGCAAATGAATGTTGTGCTTTGGATGATGCTGCCAAGGCGCAGCATATAGATGAGAAATAGGGGCGGGGGCGTCAAGGATAGACTACTGGGGAACAGCAGAGATAACGGTGTGGAAGCAGGAAGAGAAACCATTACAAGTGATACTCTACCTATGATTAAATAGATATAAATGGAATTCGGAAAGTGCAGTCTCACCAGTTGGTTGACAGAGGACAGTGTGGTCAACCGTGCAGACAGTTCGTGAAAAATGAGAGGGATAGTTGACCTTTGTCACAGTTACATGCTCAGTTTGGTTTCTGCCAGGATCAGTTGGCTCCAGATCTCATTACAGTCTTGGTCCAACCATGGACAGAAGAGCTGAATTCCAGAAGTGAGGTGAGATTGACTGCCCTTAACATCCCTTTAGGTATGAGCAATAAATGCTGGCCTAGCCAGCGATGGCCACCTTCCCCGAATGAACAAAAAGAAATCAAGGCAGCATTTGACCGAATGTGCCATCAAAGAGCCCTCATAAAACCGAAGTCAATGGAAATCAGGGGAAAACTCGCCACGGGTTGGAGTCAAACCTAGCACAAAAGAAGATGGATATGGTTGTTGGAGACCAATCAATAATCACAGCCCCAGGGCATCCTTAGGGCAGTGACCTAGACCCAACCAACTTCAGTTGCTTCGTCAATGACCTTCCCTCTATTTTAAGGTCAGAAGTGGGGATGTTTGCTGATGATTGCACAATGTTCGGTACCATTCATAACTCCTCAGATAATGAAGCAGTCTGTGTCTGCATGAAGTAAGACTTGGAGAATATTTAGACTTGAGATGCTAAATGGCAAGTAACATTTTCACCACAAAGTGCCAGGCAAATGACCATCTTCAACAAGACGGAATCAAATCACCTTTTCTTGACATTCAACGGCATTACTATAACTGATTTATTTTTTATTCGTTCATGGGATATGGACATCGCTGGCTCGGACAGCATTTATTGCACATCCCTAATTGCCCTTGAATTCCCCACCATCAACATCCTGAGGGTCACCATTGACCAGAAACTTAATTGGACCAGCCACAAAAACACTGCAGCTATAAAAGCAGGTGAGATATTGGGAATTCTGTAATGAGTAACTCACCTCCTGACTCCCAAAACCTGTTGACCATCTACAAGGCACACGGCAAGAGTGTGACGGAATACTCTCCACTTGCCTGGATGAGTGCAATTCCAACAACTTAAGAAGCTTAACACCATCCATGACAAAGCAGCTCACCGCATTGGCACCCTATCCACCACCTTAAATGTTCAGTCTCTCCACCACTGGCGCACAGTGGCAGCAGTGTGTACCATCTACAAGACGCACTGCAGCAACTTGCCAAGCCTCTTTCGACACCACCTTCCAAACCCATGACCTCTACCACCAGAAGAACAAGAGCAGCAGATGCACGATCAATTAAAGATCCCATTAATTTGACAACTTAAATGTTAGTAAGTGCAATGCCAGTATGACCATTTTAAATGTAATTATAAGGTTTTAGCAGTCATCCCCTTTAATTGAATACATTTCCAGGGACACTTGAGGGAGTCCGCACAGTAGAGCCAGAGACCAGCAGTGAAACATGAGAGCTGAAGTCCAGAAGCATTAATTAGGTGAGCAGGCAGGTGGGTGGTTGGTGAGTTTTAAGTTTCTTTTCTCGCTAAGCGGGGGCAATAGTTTAAACTGGTTCTGAGGAGATAGAAGTATTGCATTAACTTTATAGTTTAACTAGTTAAATTAATTTATATAAATACAGATAATTGTTCATTGAGATTTATAAACCTAATTTGTTAAATAAAATACAGTAAAGATGGCAGGGCAGGTGATGTGTAGCATGTGGGAGTTGTTGGACACGTGTGATCCACTGCAACCACATCTGCAGTAAGTGACTGCAGCTTGAGGAACTTTGGCTCAGAGTTGATGAGCTGGAGTCTGAGCTTCAGATACTGCAATACATCAGGGAGTGGGAAAATTACCTGGACACTTTGTTCCAGGAGGCAGTCAAAAGATCAAGATGTAGAATCAGTTTGGGAGATAAGAAACAGCAACAGAAAAAAGTTACCAGTGGGAGTAGTTTATAGATCCCCTAATAGTTGCTACAAAGTAGAACGGAGTATGGATCAGGAAATATTGGGAGCTTGCAAGAAAGGTATGGCAATAATCATGGGTGATTTTAATCTTTACATCGATTGGACAAATCAAATTGGCCTGGAGGATGAGTTCATAGAGTCTATTTGGTTCAGTTTTTTAGAACAATGCATTCTAGAACCTACCAGGGACCAGGCTATTTTTGACCTGGTAATATGTAATGAGACAGGGTTAATTAAAGACCTCATAGTAAAGGATCCTGTAGGCAGGAGTGATCATAACATGATAGAATTTCACATTCAGTTTGAGGGTGAGAAATGTGGGTCCATAACTAATGTATTAAAATTAAGTAAAGGCAATTTACAAGGGCATGAAGTCAGAGTTGGCTAAAGTAGACTGGGAAAACAGATTAAAAGGTGGTGGAGAAGCAGTGACAGACATTTAAGGAGATATTTCATAACTCTCAACATAGATATACTCCATTGAGAAAGAAAGACTCTACCAGACGGATGCACCATCTGTGGCTAACTAAGTAAGTTAAGAATGGTATCAAATTGAAATCAAAAGTGTACCAATAGTGGTAGGCCAGAAGATAGGGAAAATTTTAGAAACCAGCAGAGAATGACTAAAAATAAAGAGGAAGAAATTGGAATATGAAAGAAAGCTAGCAAGAAATATAAAGACAGACAGTAAAAGTTTTTACATATATGTGGAAAAGAAAAAGAGTAGCTACAGTGAGCATTGGTCCCTTAGAGGATGAGACTGGGGAATTAATAATGGGAAATGAGGAAATGGCAGAGACTTTGAACAAGTATTTTGTATCTGTCTTCACAAAAAGCATCGCATGAATAGTAGAAAATCAAGAGGCAAAAGGGAGGGAGGAATTTAAAACAATCACTATCACTAGAGAAAAAGTACTGGGAATACTAATGGAACTGAAGGCTGACAAGTCCCTGGATCTGATGGCCTGCATTGGAGGATTTTGAAGGAAGTGGTTGCAGAGATAGTGGATGCATTGGTTGTAATCTTCCAAAATTCCCTAGGTTCAGGAAAGGTCCCTGTGGATTGGAAAACCAGTCACGTGCCTTCCTTCCCTGGACTAAATTTTGGCAGAGGCGGTATGGTGGTGAGAACCCTTCCGCCATTATCCCACGCAATTTTATGCTCTCCCCACATCTAAACCCGCCGCTGGGGAGAGCATAAAATTTCCCTCAAAGAGTCTGCAAAGGGATATTGATAGGTTAAGTGAGGAGGGAAAAATTTGGCAGATGAAGTATAATGTGGGAAAATGTGAGGTTGTCCACTTTTGCAGGAAGAATACAAAAGCAGAATATAATTTCAATGGAGAGAGACTGCAGAATGCTGCGGTACAGAGGGACCTGGGTGTCTTTGTATATGAATCACAAAAGTCAGCATGCAGATACAGCAAGTAATTAGGACGGCAAATGGAATGTTGGGTTTATCAAAGGGAATGAAGAATAAAAGTAGGGAGGTCTTGCTACAACTGACAACTGTCCAGGGCATTGGGGAGACTGCACCTGGAGTACTGTGTACAGTTTTGGTAACCTTATTTAAGGAGGGGCATACTTGCAACATTGTAAGCCTTGTCTTTTAATCTTTTAATCTAATACTATCCTTAACTTCCTGAGTGAGCTACGGATAGGTCTTGCTGGCTGAGTTTTTACTTTTCAATGGAATGGATTTTTGTTGAACATTTTGAACTGTTTCTTTAAAGGTTTCCCACTGTTCATTTACCCCCATACCTTTTAGTCTATTTAGCCAATTTACCTTAACCAGTTCTCCCCTCATGCCTACATAATTGGCTTTGTTTAAGTTTAAGATTCGTATTTGTGATTGGAGCATGTCACTTTCAAACTTAACATGGAATTCAATGATATTATGATCACTGTTTCCCAGTAGATTATTACTATGACATTGCTTATTAACCCTGCTTCATTACACAATACTAGATCTAACATAGCTTTATCCCTAGTTGGCTCTACAGCGTATTACTCCAAGAAACTGTCCCGAAAACATTCTACAAACTCATCTTCTAGACCACTCCTGCCAATTTCACTGTCCCAGTCTATATGAAGCTTAAAGTCCCCCACAATTATTTTATTGCCTTTGTTACAATTTCAATAATTTCTTGTTCAATGCTCTGTCCAATGGTATAACTACTGTTCGGAGGCCTATAGACTACTCCCACCAATGTTTTCTGATTCTGCTATTCCTTATTTCCATCCATACTGATTCTACTTCATGATCTTCTGAGGCCAGATTCTTTCTCACTAATGCCCTTGTGTCATCCTTTACCATCAGTCCTACTCCTCCTCCTTTGCTATTCCATCTGTTTTTCTGAAATATTGTGCACCCTGGAATATTTATTTCCCAATCTTCATCACCACTTAACCATATCTCTGTATTGGCAATTCGATCTAAATCATGTACCTCTATTTCTGCCATTAGTTCACCCATCTTATTGCAGATGCCTCACGCATTCAGAAATGGAACCTTTAATTTAATTATTGTGCTTCTAGTCCTTTCAATGACCTTATTTGCTGGTTAAACTCTCTGTCCCTTCCTGCCCCATTCTGCTTTTCTTTAACCACAACTCTACACTGTTCCGATACCTTGGCCTTTCTCTTTGGATTTCTAAATCTTACCTCTCCCGACCCCTCCCCCCACTCTATTAGTTCACAACCTCTAGTCTTATCTGCTGGCTCACTCTTGAGTTTGTCCGCACTGTCCCTTCCTGCCACATGCTGATTATCATTATCCTTATTGCTATCTTCTCTCTTGCCTTCTCCTCTCTTTTTAAATTATCACATCTTCCCTCATTTGATCCCTTGCCCCCACTATTTAGTTTAAAGCTCTCTCTACTGCCCTAGTTATATGACTTGCCAGAAAACTAAAACTGGTCACAGCAGGGTTCAGGTGAAGACCGTCCTAACAGTACAGCTCCCACTTTCCCCAGTACTGGTGCCAATGACATATGAATCAAAACCCATTTCTCCCACACCAATCTTTCACCCATGCATTTAATGTCTAGTCTTATTTACCTGATGCCAATTTGCTTGTGGCTCAAGTAATAATGCAATAATTATTTTACCTTTGAGGTTCTGCTTTATAATTTAGCCCCCAGCTGCTCATATACCCTATGCAGAACCTCTTTCCTAGTCATGTTGTTGGTACCCACATGGACCACAACAAGTGGATCCACCCACCCCCTCTCCCCCACCACCAAACCCCCCCACCACCACCCCGCAGCCCCCCACCACTGCAAGTTCCCTTCCAGCCCTGAGCAGATGTCCCAAACCCTGGCAACCGGCAGACAACACAGCCTTCTGGACTTTCGCTCTTGTTCACAGAGAATAGTGTCTATTTCCCTGGCTCTACTGTCTGCTACTACCAATATATTCCTATGTACTCCCCTGCTTGAATGGCTTCCTGTACCATGGTCAGTTTGCTCATCCACCCTGCAGCCCTCGCTCTTATGCGTACAAGCTGAAAGAACCTCAAACTTGTTGGACAATTACAATGGCTGAGGCTCCTCCCCTACTGCTTTCTTGATCCCCTTACCTGTCTCACTCACAATCACACCCTCCTGTCCCTGACCACTGACCAAATCACAAGACCCTATCCTATGGAGCATGACCACCTTCTGGAACAAAGTGTCCAGGTAACTTTTCCCCTTCCTGATGCATCGCAATGTCTGTAGCTCAGCCTCCAGCTCACTGACTGTGAGCCAAAGCTCCTCGAGCTGTAGATACTTACTGCAGACCATGAATCACACTGGTGTCCACCAGCTCCTACATACTGCAGCTGCAAAACATCACCTGCCCTGTCAACCTGACTGCATTTTAAATAACCAATTAATGATTTACTTAATTAATTAATAGGAAATGTTCACCAGCCAATCTATTAAGCTTTACTATTATTGGTAAATAAACCCTTATAATTAGTAAAATTACCCAAGTTTTGAAAGATAAACAATAAAAAAAACTCACCAAGCAATCAACTACCTGTTTTTCTGTGACGTCACACTATTATTTTTTTTCTCCTCAGAATGAGGTTGGTCCACTCTGGTGGCCTGGACTGGATAGCTCTGTTTGCTGGTCCTGCTCTCTCTCTCAGCTTCCCGCCGCCACCACTCTTTCAAACTGCTTGCCAGTTCCACCCACTCTCTCTCCGATTCCTCCTGTCGCTCTTTTGAAGTGCTCGCTAGTCTCACTCTCTCTCTCTGCTTCCCACGCCGCCACTGCCGCTCTTTTGAGACAGAAAGAGAGCCTTCTGGCTTCTGCACATATTGAGCCTCTGGCTTGTCTGTCTTGTCCAAGGGAAACTCACAGTTTTCATAGAGAGCCACAGATGGTCACATGACTGTCTCAGTGTCTGCTGTGGTACCTTCTAATGAGATTCAAGTTTAAGAATCTCAATCTCTTTCAAGCCTCATGCTGTCAATGTCTACCCCTAGAGTGGTTCACCCTTTCAATGTTAATCAATGCGAATGTTCCAGGATGGCTTTGAATGCCTTGATAATGATAGCATTCTCAGGCAGTTCAATCAATAGGGCAAGCCAATGTTTTGTGTAAAGGCTAAACCAGGGTTGTCCAACCTTTTCACATGAAGGGGCCGCATTATAATTTTTGTCTTACATCGGGAGCCGGTGAGACAATTTTAGAAAGATAAAAGCATTAAAATTTATCTTACTATTAATCAAAACAGCAACAAATGTACATTTTTGTGAAGAACAAAGAACAAAGAACATGACAGCACAGGAACAGGCAATTCGGCCCTCCAAACCTGCGCTGATCTTGATGCCTGCCTAAACTAACACCTTCTGCACTTCCGGGGACCATATCCCTCTATTCCCATCCTATTCATGTATTTGTCAAGATGCCTCTTAAACGCCGGTATTGTACCTGCTTCCACCACCTCCCCCGGCAACAAGTTCCAGGCACTCACCACCCTCTGTGTAAAGAACATGCCTCGTACATCCCCTCTAAACTTTGCCCCTCTCATCTTAAACCTATGTCCCCTAGTAAGTGACTCTTCCACCCTGGGAAAAAGCTTCTGACTATCCACTCTGTCCATGCCGTTCATAACTTTGTAAACCTCTATCATGTCCACCCCTCCACCTCCGTCTTTCCAGTGAAAACAATCCGAGTTTATCCAACCTCTCCTCATAGCTAATGCCCTCCAGACCAGGCAACATCCTGGTAAACCTCTTCTGTACCCTCTCCAAAGCCTCCACATCCTTCTGGTAGCGTGGCTACCAGATTTTCACGCAATATTCTAAGTGTGACCTAACTAAAGTTCTGTACAGCTGCAGCATGACTTGCCAATTTTTATACTCTATGCCCCGACCGATGAAGGCAAGCATGCCGTATGCTTTCTTGACTTCCTTATCCACCTGCGTTGCCACTTTCAGTGACCTGTGGACCTGTACGCCCAGATGTCTCTGCCTGTCAATACTCCTAAGGGTTCTGTCATTTACTGTATACCTCCCACCTGCATTAAACCTTCCAAAATGCATTACCTCACATTTGTCCAACTTAAACTCCATCTGCCATTTCTCCGCCCAAGTCTCCAACCAATCTATATCCTGCTGTATCCTCTGACAATTCTCATCACTATCCGCAACTCCACCAACCTTTGTGTCGTCCGCAAACTTACTAATCAGACCAACTACATTTTCCTCCAAATCATTTATATATACTACAAACAGCAAAGGTCCCAGCACTGATCCCTGCGGAACACCACTCGTCACAGCCCTCCATTCAGAAAACACCCATCCACTGCTACCCTCTGTCTTCTATGACCGAGCCAGTTCTGTATCCATCTTGCCAGCTCACCTCTGATCCCGTGTGGCTTCACCTTTTGTACCAGTCTGCCATGTCAAAGGCTTCACTGAAGTCTTTATAGACATCATCCACTGCCCTTCCTTCATCAATCATCTTCGTCACTTTCTCAATAAACTCAATCAAGTTAGTGAGACACGACCTCCCCTTCACAAAACCATGCTGCCTCTCGCTAATAAGCTCATTTGTTTCCAAATGGGAGTCAATCCTGTCCCGAAGAATCCTCTCTAATCATTTCTCTACCACTGACGTAAGGCTCACCGGCCTATAATTTCCTGGATTATCCTTGCTACCGTTCTTAAACAAAGGAACAACATTGGCTATTCTCCAGTCCTCTGGGACCTCACCTGTAGCCAATGAGGATACAAAGATTTCTGTCAAGGCCCCAGCAATTTCTTCCCTTGTCTCCCTCAGTATTCTGGGGTAGATCCCATCAGGTCCTGGGGACTTATCTACCTTAATGCTTTGCAAGACGCCCAACACCTCCTCCTTTTTGATAATGACATGACCGAGACTATCTACACTCCCTTCCCTAGACTCATCATTCACCAAGTCCTTCTCTTTGGTGAATACTGATGCAAAGTACTCATTTAGTACCTCGCCCATTTCCTCTGGCTCCACACATAGATTCCCTCTTCTGTCCTTGAGTGGGCCAACCCTTTCCCTAGTTACCCTCTTGCTCTTTATATACGTATAAAAAGCCTTGGGATTTTCCTTAATCTGTTTGCCAATGATCCCTTTTAGCCCTCCTGACTCCTTGCTTAAGTTCCTTCCTACTGTCTTTACATTCCTCAAGGGATTCGTCTGTTCCCAGCCTTCCAGCCTTTACGAATGCTTCCTTTTTCTTTTTGACTAGGCTCACAATTTCCCGCGTTATCCAAGGTTCCCGAAACTTGCCAAACTTATCCTTCTTCCTCACAGGAACATGCTGGTCCTGGATTCTAATCAACTGATGTTTGAAAGACTCCCACATGTCAGATGTTGATTTACCCTCAAACAGCCGCCCCCAATCTAAATTCTTCAGTTCCTGCCTAACATTGTTATAATTAACCTTACCCCAATTTAGCACCTTCACCCACGGACTACTTTTATCGTTATCCACAAGTACCTTAAAACTTTAAATGAAAATTGCTTTAAATGAGAAGACTAATTTATTGACTTACTTTCCCTGCACTATGTTGGACACTAATTGAGTGAGATACTTGTCATTTGTTTACTTGCACAAGTAGTTTGCCTGCACACTTGTAGTGATGCAGAGTATTCCGGATAGATATCATTCTGTCAGGCATGACCTTGATCACTCTCTCTCCCTCTCTCTCTCTGTCCCCCTCCCCACTCTCTCTGCCTCCTCTCTCTCTCTCTCTCTCTGTCACCCCTCTGTCTCTCTGCTGCCTCTCTCTCTCTGCCCCTTCTCTCTGTTCTCCCCTCTCTCTCCCTCTGCCCTCCCCTCTCTCTCTGCCCCCTCTCTCTCTGTCCCCCTCTCTCTTTCTGCTCCTTCCTCTCTCTCTGCCCCCTTCCTCTCTCTCTGCCCCCTCTCTCTCTGCCCCCTTTCTCTTTCTCTCTGACAGTTGCAGAGAGTGGGAACGCTCGGCAGATAGCTTATCAGGTTTATTTAAAAAACGCCAGCCAGTTTCACAGCTGACAGGTGCTCAGATTGGGAACAGTGGTTTCTGAGTTTCGGACAGATTCGGCGGGTTTTTAAAAAGGCCATTTTGTACCAAGCTGGAATAAAGTAATTCCTACTGTTTTCCAGTCACTTTTTATTTTTGCAAATGGTCAGAGCAACCAATGAGTGGAGAGTCATGATCCCCCTGCTTTTGGCACCTTGAATATATATACTTCATGAGGCTGCTGGAGTCATCAGCAAAAGGAAATAGTTATATGACAATTTCTCTGGCAATGTGTGTTACTGCCATCAATTATTCCTCTCCATTTTAATGTTCATTATCTATTAATATGACTGCAAAATTGAAATTAAGATATAGGAAACTTTTATAAAGTACTAATAATATTAACTTTTATGACAGCATAAAAAATTAATAAAATTCCAAAGGCTGAACTACCCCACAAATCTAATAAAATTTTGCCAGCCTACAGGACTTTCAGGCAACTTAAGGAACAATGGCCTAGATATTAGTTTGAGCCTGTTTTAGGGCACAGAATAGGCAATGTGCTTGGAACACATGCCATATAAGGCTCAGGCTCATCCAAAATTAGGCCTCATGCCTCATAAAAATTTGGACAGTCTGCAGATGCTTGTTGGGCTTCCAGTGGCATCTTGTCTATCTCCAGAGTCCCAGATTGGGCCAGCTGTCATCAAGGCAGAGACCCTCAGGTAGGCATGGGACGAGTTGGAGGAGAACAAGAAGGAGATGCTCATGGATGGCAGTGACCCGGAGTAGTGCTCTGGAGTTGGGAGGAGTGCTGTTGCTCCTCCTCATGGTCCTACATTAAAGTAAGTTTTAAAAAAACAAGTTTTTGGAGGTGGCCACCAGCGGTCACTTTTGGGGCCACTGGTAGGGCTAAAGGAACCCAAAAACTGAGCAAAGCAGCCTTGTTGACTGCTCCACTCAGCACTGACCAATTTCCCAGAAGGGGTCCTTAAAAAGTTGTTAGGCCTTTTATTAGCATGTACAGGATGTAAAATCCCTGTTTCTGACGGCTGCCAGTGATGTTTGATTATCACCTGAGACGATATAACTATCAATGTATTTGAGTTCCATGAAATTGGACCTGCTTGCACACATTTTGCAGTGACAAAGGGTTACAACAAGGTCCAATTTCTACCCAGCCCCCATTTACGCATTCATATTTTTGACTTCTCGTTCCCACTGCAAGTGCTGTCCAGAGCTTGGAGGCAAGGAGCAGCATTAAAACAAGCTGGCTGTTTGTACAAAGTTAATTTGGAAAGTGCAATACCTGCCAATATAGAGAATTGTGAGCTATTGTTAAGACACAGAGGTGGATTTGCTGCGACTCAGCAATTAGACTTAAATTAAGTCTGGAAACAGTTCCTCCGTACCACAGCTGGCAGAAGCAAATGGAAGATAGTTGTGGTTAACAAAATGGCTGAAAGCCATGGGTAAAGCAAACAGTGAATAAAGAACCAGTAAATATCATACCCTAAATAATTTAAAAGCCATCATTAAAAATTAGTAAAATGATACCTTCTCCATATTAAACTAATAAGGTACCTTGCCAGACCATTGACAGTATAGGGTCTGACAGCATACACACTGTAGCTAGTCCTGTTTCCTCCAATGTTTGGCACAAGTCAGCACCTATAGTTAGCAGAAACCAGCCTTCCCATTGCCATGACTGACAATGGACCCTATGGGCTGAATTTTCATATACCTGACAAGCCAGGAGTTGGTGGGGTTGGTGGGGTTAGAAAGTCCTAGGGAACCCAGAAGTTCACAGTGGCACAGTGGTTAGCACCGCAGCCTCACAGCACCAGGGACCCAGATTCGATTCTGGGTACCGCCTGTGCGGAGTTTGCAAGTCCCCCCTGTGGGTTCTCGCCAGGTGCTCCGATTTCCTCCCACAGCCAAAGGCTTGCAGGTTGATTGGTAAATTGGCCATTATAAATTGCCCCTAGTTTAGGTAGGTGGTAGGGAATATGGAATTACTGCAGGGTTAGTATAAACAGGTGATTGTTGGTTGGCACAGACTCGGTGGGCCGAAGGGCCTGTTTCAGTGCTGTATCTCTAAATAAAATAAAAAAGTTGGGATTTGCCCCACATGCTGTGGATTTTTTAACTCTAAAGCGTGTGGGTGATATTCTATACCCAGAGGTCAAGCCTGATTGACAGGTTTGGCTTCCAGTCAGACAGGGAGCCAGTCAGTGAAGGCTGCAGGACAAGGCAGGTCAATGCCAGGGGGCTGGGGCATGGTGGTGCAGGGGTCAACCTGATTTCCTGCCAATACCGGAGTCTCTGGGAGTTGGGGAGGGAATTGAGACCCTGGCGGGGTTGGGGAGGTCAGGGATATCAGAAACCTGAAGGGGTTGGAGGGGGAATCGGAAGCCTCGGGTGGAAAGTGGGTGTGGGGTTGACCGATTGTGAGGTTCCTCAGGCAGGTGCACTTGATCTAAGAGGTAGTTTTAAAGGTGCTCACCATCTGGTTTGTCTGGATGTAGCTGATGTTCAGGAAACTTGGCTGACCAGAGTTAACACTAAAGAGTTGAATGACAATGAGCTTCACAGCATCACTATCATATTTAAAGTGCCAACCCTTTCTTCCTTGGAACAAGTTGGATGCTCACCACCTTCTATGCTCAATTATACCAAATGTGGGTGGGTTGGAAGTGGGTTTGGGTGCGGAAACTGGTTAAACTGATTTTTAAGACTTTAACCACCTCCCCTCCCCCCTCCACCAAACCTCTCGAGGAGTGCAGGAGAGCATGGTAGCAGCAGCACCAGACATACCTACAAATGATGTGCCAACACAGTGAAGCTACAACACAGGACTACATGCATGCTAAACAGCTGAAGCGGCATGCCATAGACAGAATAAAATGATCCCACAACCAACAGATCAGAGCTCTGCAGTCCTGCTACATCCAGTCGTGAATGGTGGTGGACAATCAAGCAATTAACCAGAGAAGAAAGCTGCACAAACATCCCCATCCTCAATGGAAGTGCAAAAGGCAAAGCTGAAGCATTTGCAACATATCTTCAGCCAGGTGTACTGAGTGGATGATCCATCTCGGCCTCCTCCTGAGATCCCCAGCACCACAGATGCCAGTCTTCATCCAATTTGATTCAGTACACATGATATCAACAACCGGCTGAAGGCACTGGACACAACAAAAGCTATGGGCCCTAACAACATCCCAGCTGGAGTAATGAAGACCTGTGCACCAGAACTAGCCATGCCCTGAGCCAAGCTGTTCCAGTACAGCTACAATACTGGCATCTACCCACAATGTGGAAAATTGCCCAGATATGTTTTGTACACAAAAAGCAGAACAAATCCAATCCAGCCAATTACCGCCCTATCAGTCTCCTGTCAACCATAAGCAAAATGATGGAAGCTGTCGTCAATAATGCTATCCAGCAGCACTTACTTAGCAATAATCTGCTCACCGATGCTCACTTTGGGTTCTGTCAGGGCCACTCGGCTCCAGACCTCATTACAGCCTTTTTCCAAACATAGACAAAAGGGCTGAATTCCAGAGGTGAGGTGAGAGTGATCGCTCTTGTCATCAAAGCAGCATTTGACCAAGTGTGGCATCAAAGAGCCCTAGCAAAGCTGGAGTCAATGGGAATCAGGGGAAAATCCTCCACTGGTTAGAGTCAGACCTAGCACAAAGGAAGATGCTTGAGGTTGTTGGAGGCCAATTATCTCAGCACCAGGACATCACTGCAGGAGTTCCTCAGGGTAGTGTCCTAGGCCCAACCATCTTCAACTGCTTCATCAATGACCTTCCCTCCATCATAAGGTCAGAAATGGGGATGTTTGCTGATGATTGCACAGTGTTAAGTGACTCCTCAGATACTAAAGACCTGACAACATTCTGACTTGGGATGATAAATGGCAAGTAATATTTGCGCCACTCAAGTGCCAGGTAATAACCATCTCTAAAATAGAGAATCTAACCATCTTCCCTTGACATTCAATGGCATTACCATTGCTGAATTCCCCACCATCAACATCCTGGGCATGCCTATTGACCAGAAAATTAACCACCAGAACCTGCCACATAAATACTGTTGCTACAAGAGCAAGTCAGAGACTAGGAATTCTGCAGTGAGTAACTCACCTCATGACTCCCCAAAGCCTGTCCACCATCTACAAGGTATAAGTGAGGAGCGTGATGGAATACTCTCCACTTGCCTGGTTGAGTGAAGCTCTAACAACACTCAAGAAGCTCAACACTATCCAGGACAAAACAGCCCACTTGATCAGCACCATAAGCATTCACTTCCTCCACCACCAGTGTACAGTGGCAGCACTTCCAAACCTGTGACCTTTACCACCACAAGGGCAGCAGGCTCATGGGAACATCACCACCTGCAAGTTCACCTCCAAGTCATACACTATCCTGACTTGGAACTATATCACCGCGTTCCCTTGCAGTAGCCATGTCAAAATTCTGGAACTCACTCCCTAACAGCACTCTGGATGAACCTACACCACATTGACTGTAGCTATTCAAGAAGGCTGCTCACCACCTTCTCAAGGGCAATTAGGAATGGGCAATAAATGCTGGCCTTGCCAGCAATGCTCACATCCCATGAATGATTTTTAAAAAATGACCCAAATCCGCCCAGTTGTTTGGGTTCAAATTCTCCCTTATGGCTGTTATTCCTCCTCTTCATGTCTTTGCTCAGTTTAGTAAAATAGCAAATGGGAGTAAAAAGTTATAGAATGCCACATTTTGCTCATATCTACTCATATCTATGTTATTTATCTTTCTGCAGAAAGTTTACTTGTTTAACAATAATGATTGTCTTGAGCCTACCTTTTACCTCTCCCACTCAATAGTTTTAGGTAGCTTTTATATTCATATAGGATACCAATATAAACATTTGCACGGAAATCTAAATTTCAGAAACTGGATGATGCAGTGGATTAAACCTTCAGTTTCAAATTCAGCTCACAGTGTGGGGGTAAAAATCTCTCTACTGTTCACTGTAACTAAATTTCCATCATCTCAGCCTAGGTCCTAGTAGCCATGGGACCACAACAAAAAAAAACTATCCCTAATTTGGCACTAATTAGCAAACTCACTCAGAGAGACCACAGGATGCCTGGCGTGGGAAATGGAAAAATTGTCACATATGTAGAACTTTTCAGTCTATTTATTCTCATTCAGACACAAGAATTACAGTAATAATGGAACACACTCAATGCACTGAGTCAGCTATAAAACTTCATTGAGTTAATCCAGATATGTGAAAATCATTCATATCAATGCTCTACCCCGCTATGGACTACTTAACACTTATAATTATTTATTCCTGAAATATGAAGCAAGCAAAATGTGCATAATCACCTGAGAGTGGTCACTTCACATTGATTGTTGTTTCCTCGTGACAGACCAGGTCACGCCTTCCCCTCTGGTGGCAACTCCAAAGTTTCTCTAACAGTTTCTTTTATCACTTAATTTTAGGGAGGAACAAGACATCGGGCTGAAATTTATTACTCCCACTGCCCATTTCGGTGGCAGGCAAAAACAATGGCGGCCCACCCGCAAGGGCAGCACGTTGCAGAGCCTCCGCAATCCTAAGCACAGTGGCTCATTTAAATAGACGGGGTGGATCGCGCCCCCTGATAACGTGGAGCGGTTGGGCTGTCCATCCCTGGCAATGGTGTCAGCTGCCTGTGTACAGCTGCTGATGCCATTTTTAAAGGGCTTCGAGGCCTACAGTTCAATTTAAATATTTAAAGAAACAGTTAATAAAAAAACATTTATTTTGCCCCTCGCCCATTCCCCCCAATAACCATAAAATTAATGACTTGCCCTCTCCCGCACAAAACACATACTTTGACCATCAGACCTTCCCCCCACCATAGTGCATAAACTTTAACCTAAAATCCTTCCCACCATCCCCTACACCAATGATGTTTCCTTGACCCCGATCCCTGCACCCCACCGCACTGATAAACTTACCTCCTCCCTGCTCCCCACCAGTGATCCGCCTCGTTTTCCCGGACGGGGAAGACAAAGACGCGGGAGTGCCAGCCAGCGGAACGAAGATGCACTGGGACAGACGGTGGGAAAATAATTATAATTAATTCATTGATTTTAATCTATTTAAATATTTAAATGGTTGTCCCATCGCCGAGCGGCGGGGAGGTGGGGGACCACCACAAGGCCTCACCATCGCCGGCAATATCGGGCCAGGCCCTCCTGGTGTCAGGGTGCCTGGCGGCCCTCTCCCGGAGGAACTTTCTGCCCACCACCCCCCCCCCCAACCCTCCACCGAACCAACCACCACGACTCCGGATGTTGGGGGATCTGTAAAATTCAACCCATCATCCTGACAGTGGCTTATTGTCCAATTGGTATTTGTCTTAGGTCAAATGTCTATCCATATTTTGGCACCTTTGTTTGAGAAAGCCTGCCCCGACAGTGTCAATCTTCCTTGGCCTCCTTCAGTAATTTTCCAGCATGTGAAGGACCACTGCAGCAGTTGAACCTCTTGGGTTGGTCTCATCTGTTTGCGTTGGTCTCTTTCCAGATAAAAGAAGTTTTCAAAAGAAGTCAACAGATCATTAAGTTCGGTGCCATCTCATTTTTGTAGGACTTCTCAAGGCCCTGTTGCTCATTAATTTGAACAGATATCTCCTTTAATTAGAATGTCTTTGCTCCTTATCTGGTTCCTTGCCATTCCTGCCACTGATCAGCAAATTTAATTTAAAAACAAGAATATTCTTCACTCAGCACCGTTCACTGGTTCTTCTCAAGGCATGACGATTACTATGGTCAGGTTTCAACATGAAGTTAGATTTTAATAAAGCCTCACAAATAGATATGTTCTTCTATGGTTGGGCTGAGATATACTGTTGGGGCACAGTAGAGGGACTTGACTGTACACCGGGCTCTGTTATGCCTGACCTGGGTGAGCTTGATGCTGACACTGTATGCATTTCTTGGCATTAACAACCCTCATTTTGATGAACACAAAAATATTCAATAATAAGCCCAGCATGCACATTTGATGCATTGTGTATAATTAATATGCTTTTTAAATATATTTTAGATGTGATTTGGTTACAGTTGACCCCACATACTATTCAGTCAAAATAACCAAAAAATTGAGTCTGAAACGTGACCAAAACTGCATGTGAATGTACAAATTATAGATGCCATTTCCTTTCCTCCTCCACCTCCTTTCGCTTTCTCACAAAGGTGATTATTAACCATTATAATTAGTTCAACTACTATATTCTCTGGAAAGCTGAGATTATTTAGGATAAACACTGAAGGGCTGGAATTTTATCTGCTCAAATCGGGCATCCTCCGAGGTGGCCGAGCCGAAAACTGGCGGGCGATGACGTTGGGTCGGGTCCCCGACGTCATTATGTCCAATCCCCATTTTACACAGGTCGGACGCTGGACGAGATGGAGGCGCTGCTCGCCGTCCGATTTATATCAATTAAAGGCCAATTGAAGTAGTTGAAAAGCCAATTGACAGCCATTTTATGTCAGCCGTCACATTTTACATCTGGCAAACAGGTCGGTGGGGGGCGGGGGGTGGGTGGTGAGGTCGGGAACCCGGCAGCTTTAAAAGAGCAGCAACTTGTGTGTCCATGAAGGAGTTAATTGCAAGGTTGGAGCTGATATTTCTGGCTCTCCGGGGTTTACCTGAGTGAATTAAACTCCTGGTTGGGCCACAGCATCAGTGATTTATTCTGTGTAGGGGAGGAGGGTTGTGAGTGCCTGTCCTTGCAGCAGTCGGCAAATAGCTGTCCTCATTACATCTTTAGGAGACTGCAGCCATGGGAATTGTCCACTCTGGAGGCAGCTTGTCTGGAGAGAAAGACAACGCCACAAGGAGGGACAGGAGGACAAGTGGCCATGGAAATCAGCAACCTGCTGGCTAACTGCAGCCTGGTAATGGGGGAGGGGCAAACAGTCAGAGTGTGCTGGGAGCAACCACCTGTGAGGAGACGGGTCTACCCAGTAGGCAGGGTGGACCAGCAGCAGTTGACCTTTTTGCAGATGTCGGAGTGCCAGTACCATAGAGGACTGTCCCAAGAGACTGTCACATCTCTGTGTGAGATGCTGGCAGCGGAGGCCAGCTCCAACTGCGTGGGTGGCCATCCAATGCTGCTCGCACTGAAGGTCACAGTCGCTCTGAACTTCTACACACCAGGCTCCACAGCAGACATGTGTGGAGTCTCACAGTCATCAGTGCAACACTGCATTATGGTAGTTAATGATGCCGTATTCAGCCGTGCCAGCCAGTTCATCAAGTTCCAGACAAACTCTGCCAGTAAGACCGAAAGAGCCAGAGGCTTCAGCGCCATCGCTGGTTTCCCTGTGGTGCAAGGTGTGATTAACTGCATTCATGTGGCCATTAGAGCACCTGCAGGTCAGTCAGGGGCTTTCATTAATCGAAAGGGGTTTCACTCAATAAATGTGTAACTTGTCTGTGACCATCGTATGGGTATATTGCAGGTGTGTGCTTGTTATCTTGGAAGCAGTCACGACGCATTCATTCTCCAGAACTCCCAGGTGCCAGCACTATTCAGCTCCCCCGAGTGCCTGCAAGGATGGATACTTGGTGACAGGGGTTATCTGCTGAAGACATGGCTGATGACACCTGTGAGGAACCCATGGAATGAAGCCGAGGAACAGTACAATGCGAGCCATGTGACCACCAGAGTCACCACAGAGCAGACCATAGGTCTTCTGAAGATGAGATTTAGGTGCCTGGATCGCTCAGGTGGTGCCCTTCAGTATTCACCAGCGAGGGCATCCCACATCGCTGTCGTCTGCTGCGCCTTACATAACCTGGCACTGCAGTAGGGGGGAGGCCCTGGATGATGAGGACATTGTTCAGCACAAGGCATCCTCAGACGAGGATGGTGAAAGGGTTGAGGAGGAGGAGAAGGCACAGCCACCTGCACGTTGTGGGGAAGGAGTTGGACGTTTGCAGGTGTTGAGTGCAAGGGAGGCTCGGGAGGCTCTGATCCTCAAGCGTTTCTCCTGGTCAGAGGCTCATCACCCAATGACAGACAGGTCAATCTGAACTCAGGCATTCACATCAGCTGGAAGCACTAAAGCACTCACCTGCAGGTGCTAATCTCAGCTGCAAAGGTCCACCTTTCCCTCAAGCACAACATGACCCAATGTGTCACTTCCCCCAAGTCTCCATCTCATGCAGAACACAAAGATCGCTTAAAACATCATCATTGACTTGAGACAGATGAAAATGCCTAGTGAGAAATTTAACAAGTTTTGTGTGAAACCGAACAACAAATAAATAATTCAAAATTGCACCAGTGATCCTAAATGCAGTTAATGTGATTTCTTGAAACGTTTACAAGTGCTCACCCGCGTCGATGACCCCTCGCCGCCAGTCATGGCAGGGGCAGGTGGCTGCTCAGGATGGCCCGTGGCTTGGGATGACTTTAGCGGGCGTCCTCTGACTACGCGAGTCTGTGAGGGCTCTGGCATGCTGAGGTGCCCCTGAGCAGTCTCAGAACCACCCTCTGTCACCCTGGGATTCTGAAGTGCCAATGTCAGTGCTGAGGGGACAAGGAGCTGCTGGATGCATCAGGAGTGCCCTGAGAGGAGCCCCCAGATGCATACTGCTGTTGCTCCTGTGCCCTCACGAGGCTCAATTGAGCCTCCCTGCTGACCTCAGAGGGATGAGCAGCTGCTGGATGTTGCTGGAGCTTCATCAGCAGCTCGCTGAGGCACTGCTGCATAGAGCTCACTAACTCTGTGAGGTTTTGCAGGGCCTGCTGGATCAGGCCCTCCACTGCAGCCCCCAATCTGTTAATGGAGGAAGCCAGTTGCGCAGATGACAGGGACTGTGTGGTACCCATAGCCTGGATGGAGATCTCCAAAATCCGAGCCAGAGCATGCATCATCTCTGGTAACATCGCCAGATCTCCACGCACCTTATGCTGCACCTGCAGCATCTCCCGCCGAATGGATGTCCTCAGAGACTCATCATCAGCTTGGGGCTCAGCACTGGCCTGGCCTCCCACAGTCCTCCGAGTGTCAGAGACGTCTGCTGATACTGCCTCTGGCAGCTGGTCCGGCACTGGTGCAGTGCTGGCACGAGGTTGTGACAACGAATCCGAGAATGCTAACAGCCCAACGAGGTGACTTTTTCTGAGCTGGTGCTTGGTGCGGGGAGAGGATGTGACGCTGCACCCTCTGAGGTCCCCTCCTCCTCCTCAGAGATGGACGGATGAGTCTCGGAGACGTTGCTGTCGTTCACCTGCAGGGGCAAACAGAATGACCAGGTGTGATCAACACTCCAGACTGAAGGACATGTCATAGACTGCAGTGTGACCACATGTGTGTGACTTTGAACTCACGAGAAACCTTCATTGCTTGTGCCAGCATCCTCCCCCCACCCACCTGCACTCTGGGGAACTCACCCTCCTGGCCAGGTGCTCCGGCCTCACCATCATCCTCCGTCCTCCCCAGCAAGCAACAATGTCTCCTCCTCCACACTCATGAGAATTGCGATATTGGTGACGCCGCCACCGATCTGTGCCCTCCCTCGGGAATTCTGTGCCCTCTTCTCTTGTGGAAACACATGGCAATCAGTTCATAGTAGCATAGAATCATAGAAAGTTTAAGGCACAGGAAGAGGCACTTGGCCCATCATGTCTGTGCCGGCTAAAAAACAATCCACCCATTCCAATCCCATCTTCCAGCATTTGGTCCGTAGCCCTGCAGATTACAGCACTTGAGGTGCATATCCAGCCTCCTTTTGAATGAGGTGAGGGTTTCTGCCTCAACTACCCTTTCAGGCAGTGAGTTCCAGACCCCCACCACCCTCTGGATGAAAATCTTTTCCTCATCTCCCCTCTAATATTTCTACCAATCACTTTAAATCTATGCCCCCTCATCACTGACTTCTCTGCTGAGGTGAATAGACCCTCTGCTGAGGGGGTGATAGATAGAAGCTACAGGGATGTCGTTACTCCACAAAACAAAGGCAGCTGGGTAACAGTTAGAGGTGGGAAGAGGTCAGTGCAGGGATCTCCTGTGGTCGTTCCCCTCAGCAACAAGTATACAGTTTTAGATACTGTTGGGGGGGACGGCCTATCGGGGGCAGGCTGCAGTGAACGGGCCTCTGGCACGGGGTCCTGCACTGTGGCTCAGAAGGGAAGGAGGGAGAACGGGAGAGCACTAGTCATCGGGGACTCGATGGTGAGGAGTACCGACAGGCGGTTCTGTGGGCGCAAGCGAGACGCACGGATGATTTGTTGCCTCCCTGGTGCCAGGGTCCGTGATGTTTGTGATCGCGTCTTCAGGATCCTTAAAGGGGAGGGGGAGCAGCCAGAGGTCGTGGTGCACATTGGCACCAACGACGTAGGAAGGAAGGGTGGCACAGATGTTAGAAGTGAGTTTAGGGAGTTAGGCTGGAAGCTGAAAGCTCGGACGGACAGAGTTGTTATCTCTGGTTTGTTGCCGGCGCCACGTGATAGTGAGGCTAGGAATAGGGAGAGAGCACAGCTGAACACGTGGCTGCAGGAATGGTGTAGGAGGGAGGGCTTCCAGTTCTTGGATAATTGGACTGCATTCTGGGGAAGATGGGACCTGTTCAAACAGGACGGGCTGCATCTGAACCAGAGGGGCACCAATATCCTGGGAGGGAGGTTTGCTAGTACTGTTCGGGAGGGTTTAAACTAGTTTGGGAGGGGGATGGGAACCGGACTTGTAGTCCAGGGACCAGTGGGTCCACTCAGAAAGACAAAGAGTGTAGTGAGGTATTGGGGAAGGTAGCACTGTCGCAGAGGACAGATGGGCACGGAGAAGGGTTAAAGTGCGTATACTTCAACGCAAGAAGCATCAGGAATAAGGTGAGTGAATTGAAGGCGTGGATGGGCACTTGGGACTACGATGTTGTGGCCATCACTGAAACGTGGATAGGTGAGGGGGAGGAATGGTTCTTGGAGGTACCTGGTTATAGATGTTTTCATAAGATTAGGAATGGTGGTAAAAGAGGTGGGGGGGTGGCATTGTTAGTTAGAAATAGTGTAACAACTGCTGAAAGAATTTTCGAGGAGGATCTGCCGACTGAGGCACTGTGGGTTGAGGTCAGGAACAGGAAAGGAGCAGTCACCTTGATGGGAGTTTTCTATCGGCCCCCCAATAGCAGCAGGGAGGTGGAAGAGCAGATTGGGAAACAGATTTTGGAAAGGAGCAGAAGTCACAGGGTAGTAATTATGGGGGATTTCAACTTCCCAAATATTGATTGGCAACTCTTTAGATCGAATAGTTTGGATGGGGTAGTGTTTGTGCAGTATGTCCAGGAAGCTTTTCTGACTCAGTATGTAGACTGCCCGACCAGAGGGGAGGCAATATTGGATTTGGTACTAGGTAATGAACCAGGGCAAGTGATAGAGCTGTTGGTGGGCGAGCACTTTGGAGATAGTGATCACAATTCTGTAGCATTCACTGTGGTAATGGAGAGGGATAGGTATGTGCAACAGGGCAAGGTTTACAATTGGGGGAAGGGTAGATATGATGCTGTCAGGCAGGAACTGAGGAGCATAAGTTGGGAGCATATGCTGGCAGGGAAGGGCACGGTCGAAATGTGGAACTTTTTCAAGGAGCAGATAGTAGGGGCCATTGATAAGCATGTCCCTGTCAGACAGGGAAGGGATGGTCATGTGAGGGAACCGTGGTTGACAAGAGAGGTTGAGAGTCTTGTTAGGAAGAAGAAGGATGCGTATATAAGGTTGAGGAAAAAGGGCACAGGCATAGCTCTGGAGGGATACAAGATGGCCAGGAAGGATCTGAAGAAAGGGATTAGGAGAGCTAAGAGAGGGCATGAAAAATGCTTGGCGGGTAGGATAAAAGAAAACCCCAAGGCCTTTTACGCGTATGTCAGAAATATGAGGATGACTAGGGGGACCGTAGGTCCGGTCAAGGACAATAGCGGGAGACTGTGTGTTGAGCCGGAAGAGATAAGTGAGGTTTTGAATGAGTACTTCTCTTCGGTATTTACGAATGAGAAGGGGTGTATTACTGAAGAGGACGGTGTGAAACAGACTGGTAAGCTCGAGGAAGTGCTCGTTAGGAGGGAAGATGTGTTGGGGTTTTTGAATAACTTGAAGATAGACAAGTCTCCCGGGCCTGACGGGGTATATCCAAGGATGTTATGGGAAGCAAGGGATGAAATTGCAGAGCCGCTGGCAATGATCTTTTCATCTTCTCTGTTGACGGGGGTGGTACCAGGTGATTGGAGGGTGGCAAATGTTGTGCCCCTGTTCAAGAAAGGGAATAGGAACAACCCTGGGAATTACAGGCCAGTTAGTCTTACTTCGGTGGTAGGCAAGTTGATGGAAAAGGTGCTGAGGGATAGGATTTCTGAGCATCTGGAAAGACACTGCTTGATTCGGGACAGTCAGCACGGTTTTGTGAGGGGTAGGTCTTGCCTCACAAGCCTGATTGAATTCTTTGAGCAGGTGACCAAGCAAGTGGATGAGGGTAAACCAGTGGATGTGGTGTACATGGATTTTAGTAAGGCATTTGATAAGGTCCCCCATGGTAGACTTATGGAGAAAGTCAGGAGGCATGGGATAGTGGGGAATGTGGCCAGTTGGATTAAGAATTGGCTAACTGATAGAAGGCAGAGAGTGGTCTTAGATGGTAAATACTCAGCCTGGAGCCCAGTTACCAGTGGCGTGCCACAGGGATCAGTTCTGGGTCCTCTCCTGTTTGTGATTTTTATTAACGACTTGGATGAGGAAGTCGAAGGGTGGGTCAGTAAATTTGCAGATGATACAAAGGTTGGTGGAGTTGTGGATACCGAGGAGGGCTATTGTCGTCTGCAAAGGGACTTGGATAGGTTGCAGTGCTGGGCTGAAAAGTGGCAGATGGAGTTTAACCCTGAAAAGTGTGAGGTCGTCCATTTTGGAAGGACAAACACGAATGCAAAATACTGGGTTAACGGTAGGGTTCTTGGGCATGTGGAGGAGCAGAGAGACCTTGGGGTCTATGTGCATAGATCGTTGAAAGTTGCAACTCAAGTGGATAGGGCTGTGAAGAAGGCATATGGGGTGTTAGCGTTCATTGGCAGAGGGATTGAATTTAAGAGCCGTGAGGTGATGATGCAGCTGTACAGGACCTTGGTAAGGCCTCATTTGGAGTACTGTGTGCAGTTCTGGTCGCCTCATTTTAGGAAGGATGTGGAAGCCTTGGAGAGGGTGCAGAGGAGATTTACCAGGATGTTGCCTGGAATGGAGAATAAGTCTTACGAGGAAAGGCTGAACATTCTAGGCCTCTTCTCGTTAGAACGGAGAAGGATGAGGGGTGACATGATAGAGGTTTATAAGATGATCAGGGGAATAGATAGGGTAGACAGTCAGAAACTTTTTCCCCGGGTGGAGCAAAGCGTTACAAGGGGTCATAAATTTAAGGTGAAGGGTGGGAGATATAGGGGGGATGTCAGGGGAAGGTTCTTTACCCAGAGAGTGGTCGGGGCATGGAATGCCTTGCCTGGGGAAGTTGTTGAGTCAGAAACTTTAGGGACTTTCAAACGGCTTTTAGATAGGTATATGGATAAAGGAGAATGATGGGGTATAGATTAAATTGTCCTTGACAGAGGACAAAGGATCGGCACAACATCGTGGGCCGAAGGGCCTGTTCTGTGCTGTATTTTCTATGTTCTATGTACCTCCACTCTATCCAGGCCCCTCACAATTTTGTACATTTCAATCAATCTGCCCTCAGCCTTCTCTGTTCCAAGGAGAACAATCCTAGCTGATCCAATCTTTCCTCATAGCTGCAATTTTCCAGGCCTGGCAACATTCTCGTAAATCTCCTCTGTACCCTCTACAGTGCAATGACATCCTTTCTGTAATGAGGTGACCAGAACTGCACACAGTACTCAAGTTGTGGCCTAACCAATGACTTATACAGTTCCAGCATAACCTCCCTGCTCTTGTATTCTATACCTCGGCTAAGAAAGGAAAGGATTCCATATGCCTTCTTACTCTTTCTTTCTTTTGGGTCTCCTTATCTCGAGAGACAATGGATACGCGCCTGGAGGTGGTCAGTGGTTTGTGAAGCAGCGCCTGGAGTGGCTATAAAGGCCAATTCTGGAGTGACAGGCTCTTCCACAGGTGCTGCAGAGAAATTTGTTTGTCGGGGCTGTTGCACAGTTGGCTCTCTTAACCACCTTCTTAACCACCCTATTAACCAGTCCTGCTACCTTCAGGGATCTGTGGATATTCACTCCAAGGTCCCTCACTTCCTCTACACTTCTCAGTATTCTCCCATTAATCATGTATTCCTTTGCCTTGTTTGACCTCCCCAAATGCATTACCTCACACTTCTCCAGGTTGAATTCCATTTGCCACTTTTCTGCCCATCTGACCAAACCATCAATATCTACCTGCAGCCTAGAGCTATCCTGCTCACTATCTACCACACGGCCAATCTTTGTGTTGTTTGCAAATTTCTTGATCATGCCCCCTACATTTACATCCAAATCATTAATATATACCACAAAATGCATGGGACCCAGTACTGACCCCTGCAGAACGTCACTGGAAACAGCCCTCCAGTCGCAAAAACACCCGTCAACAATTACCCTTTGTTTTCTGCCACTGAGCCAATTTTGTATCCACCTTGCTGCATTTCCCTGGATCCCATGGGATTTTTTTTTAGCTCAGTTACTTGACTTGAAGGAGCAGCCACTCATCCCTTGTGTTTCAGCTGCATCTGGAACCACTGCCATTAAAATGTACGGTTGGCACACTTCTGGACCATTGTGCGGCTCAGGTGTGCCCAGCATATGGCCCATGACAGGGCTGCAGACATTCACTCCAAATAGTTGGCTTCGACTTTGCAGCATCAACACCTGGTGACCCTTCCATATAAGTTCAGAGCAACGATGACTGCGACACGCCCCTTACCCTGGCAGAGTGCAGAAGGTCGTTGACCCGCTTGAGGCACTGGAGCCATATCCTCCTCATAACCCTGCAGCTGCTGACCTCCTCTGCAAACTCCAACCATGCCTTCTTGGTGACCTGGGGAGGCCTCCTCCTTCTGTCTGCTGGGAAGAGGACCTCCCGCATTACCTCAACTGTCTGGAGGAGGACATGTAGGGAGTCTTCTGAGAAACTTGCGGCCATGCGGTTGCCTCTCTCTGCCATTGCCACAAGTGTGTTTTGGCCCTCCAAGGTCTCTGGTGGATTTATGGATATTGAATGGGTCGCCCCTTTAAATGCAACGACACTCCTTTCTCCCTCAGCCAGGTATATGTCTTGTGTTCAGCTCTAGCTCCTCTCACCATCCTCGTTGATGAAAGCAGCCCTCTCAAAGCCACTGATGGTGCTGAAAGCCCTTTAAATGAATTTCAGCACCCTCTTCCGGCTCTAGCCACGCCCCTGCCAATGTTCACCCTCCCACCCGCAGGTGCCTTTTACAGCCAGTAATCCGCTACCGAGATGCTAATTGGACCCTTAGCGCTCAATCAGGGCGGCAGCTGAGCGCGGAATGGGAGCGATTTTGGCACCTGCTTCCCCCTCCCAGACTGCAGACCCACCGGGATAGGTAAAATTCCAGTCAAGGAATTTACTTGGAAAAGGTAAATGTCCACACAAGAAATTTGGGTGAGTGTTTACATCCTATTCCCTGCCAATAGCGCCATTAAATTTGAAGTTTGCATTGCGTTTACTTCTTAATTTTTCTGTAACTTTTAATCCATTCCTCAATGTTCTCATTTCTGAGCTTTTCTCAGTGTATTCACAAGAATGAAAATGAGAAAAAAACACACAAAAACATTTAGTCAATAATAAAGAGATACCACCTAGTTGAAAAAAACATAAAACAAGGGCACCAAAGCAGGGTCAGGAACCCAGCGCATGGATAATTTTCGGATCCTCACCCCCGCACTGTGGCTGCATTGCTCACACATTGCAATCTTCAAATGTTAATGACCTAATTGGACTGGAGGCAACCTCGGTGCCCAATTAGTGGCACCGAGCTCTGCAAGGAGTCAGGAGATGCCTCTTGAAACAGGAGTCACAAAGGCAGACAGCAGCCAAGACGGGGCCTGCATTGCCTTGAACAAGAAAGGAGTCAAGAATTCGGAGGGCCAGAAGCTTCAGCGCAGAGAATTGGCCAAATGGCCAGGCAAATGGTACAGCACCTGAACTTGCCGCAATACACTTGGTGACAAAAATGTTTCTGTTCCATAAAAAAACTTTGCAGCTCTCCACTTTGATCCCGACAGCTGTGCACTAAATAACGTGCACCAGACTATTCGGGTTGGTGATTCCCGCTTTGAAAATCGCCTCCTGCCCCTGCCTGGCCCATTAACAAGCTCTTCAAGGAACTTAATGGGTCGTTAATTGGAGGCAAGTAGGTTCCCCGTTCTCTCTCTCCTGCCATCCCTTTGAAAATTGCGTCGCGGTCTCGAGGTCAGAATCCAGTGATGCCCTCCAGGAATGCAATTTTCAATGTGTACTTGCACCCCAGCTCGCCTCCTCCTGCAATTGAAAATCCTGCCCCAAATGTCTGTATACAGATCATTCTTCTTTATTCATCAAACAGAATGTGTGTCTGTACATGAAAAAGTCACTCAAGGACATGGAAGATTGAACAATATCATATCCTTTGGGACCCTCCCTGTGTTCTCTTCACTGTAATTGATGGTGATCTGAGCTATTGTTCATTGAACATCCAGGATTCGCAGTGTACTGGTTTCTTTTGCTAGGGTTTTAATAGATTAACTATATTAGGAAGTGCTTTCATATTTTTCCTCTTATTTTTCTGTGAGTGTGATGTGGTCTTGCTTCACTTGGCTACTGTATCCTACTTTGATTCAGTTCTAGTTGATTCATCATGTTTCCTGTGGTCACTGGCAGCTCTGTAGTTTAAGATTTGTCTTGAATCATTCCCAGTGACAGATATTTGCAAAACCGCCTGATGCCTCACAACCTCTAGAGATGTGAATTCTGCTCTAAGCTTAGAAAAGGGGTTTGACATGAATGTTTGATGTATTGAAAGATTATTTTGTCGACAGGACTGAAAAGGGCTTGTTAGATTTAGACACTCTGAATAAAAAATAGTGGGGGGAAAATTTGGTCACCTAATGCCAGTTCGAGCAGACTACATTGATTCCCGGTGGAACAAACTGCATGGCCTGAGCTGGTTTCTTCGATGGGAAACGCACGAGTTGCGCAGGTAGTGGCCTGGGTCGTTGTCTGCCCCCTGAATCAATGCAAGTTGGCACTTGAAGCAGCATTGCATGAACACATTTTTTCCCCAGTGAAGCAAATAGAGTGAAAACAATTTGTTTTGTTCATTGAGATATTCTTAACTGTGTGACTAAAAGGTGAAAGGCTGACAGGGATAATTTTAACTCAGCTCACAAGGCAGAAACAGGATGGTAGCAGAGTGAAAATCATTGTGCACAATTGACTGCCCTGCCCCTGTTCCACTGCCATATTTATTCCCACCTGAATCAGGATATATTACCATTTGAAAATCAGGAACCTCTTCTTTGGCCTCCTTGTCTCGAGAGACAATGGGTAAGCGTCTGGAGGTGGTCAGTGGTTTGTGAAGCAGCGCCTGGAGTGGCTATAAAGGCCAATTCTAGAATGACAGACTCTTCCACTGGTGCTGCAGATAAAATTGTTTGTCGGGGCTGTTACACAGTTGGCTCTCTCCTTGCGCTTCTGTCTTTTTTCCTGCCAACTGCTCAGTCTCTTCGACTCGCCACGCTTTAGCCCCGCCTTTATGGTTCCCCGCCAGCTCTGGCGATTGCAAGCAACTGACTCCCATGACTTGTGAGCAATGTCACAGGACTTCATGGCGCATTTGCAGACGTCTTTAAAGCGGAGACAAGGACGGCCGGTGGGTCTGATACCAGTGACGAGCTCACTGTACAATGTGTCCTTGGGGATCCTGCCATCTTCACATCTCATTCCATCTCAGGCGCCGCTGGCTCAGTAGGGTGTATATGCTGGGGATGTTGGCCGCCTCGAGGACTTTTGTGTTGGAGGTACGGTCATGCCACCTGATGCCAAGGATTCTCCGGAGGCAGCGAAGATGGAATGAATTGAGACGGCGCTCTTGGCTGACGTACGTTGTCCAGGCCTCGCTGCCATAGAGCAAGGTACTGAGGACGCAGGCTAGATATACACTTGGACCTTTGTGTTCTGTGTCAGTGCGCCATTTTCCCACACTCTCTTGGCCAGTTTGGACATTGCAGAGGAAGCCTTCCCCTTGAATTCTGCATCGAGAGACAGGTTACTGGTGATAGTTGAGCCTAGGTAGGTGAACTCTTGAACCACTTCCAGAGTCTGGTCGCCGATATTTATGGATGGGGCATTTCTGACGTCCTGTCCCATGATGTTCGTTTTCTTGAGGCTGATGGTTAGGCCAAATTCGGTGCAGGCAGCCGCAATCCTGTCGATGAGTCTCTGCAGACACTTTTCAGTGTGAGATGTTAATACAGCATCGTCAGCAAAGAGGAGTTCCCTGATGAGGACTTTCCATACTTTGGTCTTCGCTCTTGGACGGGCAAGGTTGAACAACCTGCCACCGGATCTTGTGTGGAGGAAAATTCCTTCTTCTGAAGACTTGAACGCATGTGAGAGAAGCAGAGAGAAGAAGATTCCAAACAGTGTAGGTGCGAGAACACAGCCCTGTTTCACGCCACTCAGGATAGGAAAGGGGTCTGATGAGGTGCCACTATGCTGAATTGTGCCTTTCATATTGTCATGGAATGAGGTGATGATACTTGGTAGCTTTGGTGGGCAGCCAATCTTTTCTAGTAGTCTGAAGAGACCACGTCTGCTGACGAGGTCAAAGGCTTTGGTGTGATCAATGAAAGCAACGTAGAGGGGCATCTGTTGTTCACGGCATTTCTCCTGTAGCTGGCAAAGGGAGAACAGCACCACTACTGGCTGGTTCCTAAAGGACATATCTGCTGGACTGGGTGTGCGGTAGCTGGTGAGGGAACCAACAAGAGGGGAAAACATACTTGACCTCGTCCTCACCAATCTGCCTGCCGCAGATGCATCTGTCCATGACAATATTGGTAGGAGTGACCACCACACAGTCGTTGTGGAGATGAAGTCCTGCCTTCACATTGAGGAGACATCCAGGGAGTAGACTCGGAGGGCGGAGTTCCGGAACGGTGTGTATAAAATACTTACCTCAGGGATTCGTGGCCTGCATCCAGGGAGTAGACTCGGAGGGCGGAGTTCCGGACCGGTGAGTATAAAAAACTTACCTCTGGGATTCACGACCTACATCCAGAGAGAAGACTCGGAGGGTGGAGTTCCGGACTGGTAAGTATAAAAAACTTACCTCTGGGATTCGCGGCCTACATCCAGGGAGTAGACTCGGAGGGCGGAGTTCCGGACCGGTGAGTATAAAAAACTTACCTCGGGGATTCGCGGCCTACATCCAGGGAGGAGACTCAGAGGGCGGAGTTCCGGATTGGTAAGTATAAAAAACTTACCTCGGGGATTCGCGGCCTACATCCAGGGAGAAGACTCGGAGGGCGGAGTTCCGGATTGGTAAGTATAAGAAACTTACCTCTGGGATTCGCCGCCTACATCCAGGGAGAAGACTCGGAGGGCGGAGTTCCGGACTGGTAAATTACCTCGGGTAAAAAAAAACTGAAAAAAAACCTAAAAAAAACTGAAAAAGTGACATCACAGGAAAGCTGTGACCTGATTGGCTGGTAGGGAAATTCTACTGAATTTGAAAATAAGACATTGATAAAAATTGATTAAAACCTTAATTAACTAATTAATTAATAAGTAGAGTAACTAAACTGGAGGAAGGAGATTACTGTATTTAGTTAGCATTTAATATTTATAGTAGAAATCTAGCACTAAAAACCATATAGTTATTATAACATAATTTAGTAAGGATTTAATAAGTATTTATTTATTTTAAATTAATTCATTAATTAGTGCTATAAATGTCGGTCAGAGGGGTAAAGTGCTTCACCTGTGAGATGTGGGAGGTCCGTGACGCTTCCAGCGTTCCGGACGACTACATCTGCAGGAAGTGTACCCAGTTGCAGCTCCTCACAGAGCGCATGGATCGGTTGGAGCAGCAATTGGATGCACTTAGGAGCATGCAAGTGGCAGAAAGCGTCATAGACAGGACTTTCAGAGAAGTGGTTACACCCAAGGTGCAGGCAGATAGATGGGTGACCGCTAGAAGGGGCAGGCAGTCAGTGCAGGAATCCCCTGTGGCTATCCCCCTCTCGAACAAGTATACCGTGTTGGATACTGTTGGGGGGGATGGCCTATCAGGGGAAAACAACAGCAGCAGCCAGAGCAGTGGCACCACGGCTGGCACTGTTGTTCAGCAGGGAGGGACAAAGCGCAGAAGAGCAATAGTTATAGCGGACTCTATAGTCAGGGGCACAGATAGGTGCTTCCGTGGACGTGAAAGAGACTCTAGGATGGTATGTTGCCTCCCTGGTGCCAGGGTCAAGGATATCTCTGAATGGACAGGGGGCATTCTGAAGGGGGAGGGTGAACAGCCAGAGGTTGTGGTACACATCGGTACCAACGACATAGGCAGGAAGAGTGACGAGGTCCTGCAGGGGGAGTTTAGGGAATTAAGTAGAAAGTTAAAAGACAGGACCTCTAGGGTTGTAATCTCGGGATTACTCCCTGTGCCACAGGCCAGTGAGGCTAGAAATAGGAAAATAGTGCAGCTAAACACGTGGCTGAACAGCTGGTGTAGAAGGGAGGGTTTCAGATATCTGGAGCATTGGGATCTCTTCAGGGACAGGTGGGACCTGTACAAGAAGGACGGGTTGCATCTAAACTGGAGGGGCACAAATATCCTGGCTGCGAGGTTTGCTAGTGTCACTCGGGAGGGTTTAAACTGGTGTGGCAGTGGGGTGGGAACCAGGGCAGGAGGACAGCAGGTGAAATAACTGAGGGGGAACTAGTAAATAAGGCCAGTAAGACTACGAGGAAGAGCAGGCAGGGAGATGTTGCTGAGCACAGTGGGTCTGGTGGCCTGAAGTGCATTTGTTTCAATGCAAGAAGTTTAACAGGGAAGGCAGATGAACTTAGAGCTTGGATTAGAACTTGGAAATATGATGATGTTGCTATGACAGAGACTTGGTTGAGGGAAGGACAGGATTGGCAGCTAAATGTTCCAGGATTTAGAAGCTGCAGGCGGGATAGAGGGGGATGTAAAAGGGGTGGGGGAGTTGCATTACTGGTTAAGGAGAATATCACACCTGTACAGCGGGAGGACACCTCGGAGGGGTCATGCAGTAAGGCAATATGGGTGGGGCTCAGGAATAGGAAGGGTACAGTCACAATGTTGGGGGTTTACTACAGGCTTCCCAACAGCCAGCGGGAGGTAGAGGAGCAGATATGTAGACAGATTTTGGAAAGATGTAAATGTAACAGGGTTGTAGTGGTGGGTGATTTTAACTTCCCCTATATTGACTGGGACTCACTTAGTGCTAGGGGCTTGGATGGGGCAGAATTTGTAAGGAGCATCCAGGAGGGCTTCTTGAAACAGTATGTAGGTAGTCCAACTAGGAAAGGGGCCGCACTGGACCTGGTATTGGGGAATGAACCCGGCCAAGTGGTCGAAGTCTCAGTAGGGGAGCATTTCGGGAACAGTGAGCATAATTCCGTAAGTTTTAAGGTACTTGTGGATAAGGATAAGAGTAGTCTTCGGGTGAAGGTGCTAAATTGGGGGAAGGCAAATTATAACAATATTAGGCAGGAACTGGAGAATTTAGATTGGGGGCGGCTGTTTGAGGGTAAATCGACATCTGACATGTGGGAGCCTTTCCAACGTCAGTTGATTAGAATCCAGGACTGGCATGTTCCCGTGAGGAAGAAGGATAAGTTCGGCAAGTTTCAGGAACCTTGGATAATGAGGGATATTGTGAGCCTCGTCAAAAAGAAAAAGGAAGCATTCGGAAGGGCGAGAAGACTGGGAACAGACGAAGCCCTTGAGGAATCCAAAGAAAGTAGGAAGGAACTTAAGCAACGAGTCAGGAGGGCGAAGAGGGGTCATGAAAAGTCATTGGCAAACAGGATTAAGGAGAATCCCAAGGCTTTTTACACGTATATAGAGAGCAAGGGGGTAACCAGGGAAAAGGTTGGCCCACTCAAGGACAGAGGAGGGAATCTATGTGTGGAGCCAGAGGTACTAAATGAGTACTTTGCTTCAGTATTCAACAAAGAGAAGGACTTGATGGATGATGAGTCTAGGGAAGGGAGTGCAGATAGTCTGGGTCATGTCGTTATCAAAAAGGAGGAGATGTTGGGCGTCTTGCAAAGCATTAAGGTAGATAAGTCCCCAGGGCCTGATGGGATCTACCCCAGAGTACTGAGGGAGGCAAGGGAGGAAATTGCTGGGGCCTTGACAGAAATCTTTGTATCCTCATTGGCTACAGGTGAGGTCCCAGAGGACTGGAGAATAGCCAATGTTGTTCCTTTGTTTAAGAAGGGTAGCAAGGATAATCCAGGAAATTATAGGCTGGTGAGCCTTACGTCAGTGGTAGGGAAATTATTAGAGAGGATTCTTCGGAACAGGATTTACTCCCATTTGGAAACAAATGAACTTATTAGCGAGAGGCAGCATGGTTTTGTGAAGGGCAGGTCGCGTCTCACTAACTTGATTGAGTTTATTGAGAAAATGACAAAGATGATTGATGAAGGAAGGGCAGTGGATGTTGTCAATACAGACTTCAGTAAAACCTTTGACAAGATCCCTCATGGCAGACTGGTACAAAAGATGAAGTCAATCGGGATCAGAGGTGAGCTGGCAAGATGGATACAGAACTGGCTTGGTCATAGAAGACAGAGGGTAGCAGTGGAAGGGTGCTTTTCTGAATGGAAGGCTGTGACTAGTGGTGTTCCGCAGGGATCAGTGCTGGGACGTTTGCTGTTTGTATTATATATAAATGATTTGGAGTATAACGTAGCTGGTCTGTTTAGTAAGTTTGCGGACGACACAAAGGTTGGTGGAGTTGCGGATAATGATGAGGATTGTCAGAGGATACAGCAGGATATAGATCAGTTGGAGATTTGGGCAGAGAAATGGCAGATGGAGTTTAATCCAGGCAAATGTGAGGTAATGCATTTTGGAAGATCTAATACAGTTGGGAAGTATACAGTAAATGGCAGAACCCTTAGGAATATTGACAGGCGGAGAGATCTGGGCATACAGGTCCACAGGTCACTGAAAGTGGCAACGCAGGTGGATAAGGAAGTCAAGAAGGCATACGACATGCTTGCCTTCATCGGTCGGGGCATAGAGTATAAAAATTGGCACGTCATGCTGCAGCTGTACAGAACCTTAATTAGGCCACACTTAGAATATTGCATGCAATTGTGGTCGCCACACTACCAGAAGGACGTAGAGGCTTTGGAGAGGGTACAGAAGAGGTTTACCAGGATGTTGCCTGGTCTGGAGGGCATTAGCTATGAGGAGAGGTTGGATAAACTCAGATTGTTTTCACTGGAACGACGGAGGTGGAGGGGCGACATGATAGAGGTTTACAAAGTTATGAGTGGCATGGACAGAGTGGATAGTCAGAAGCTTTTTCCCAGGGTGGAAGAGTCAGTTACTAGGGGACATAGGTTAAAGGTGCGAGGGGATGTGCGAGGCAAGTTCTTTACACAGAGGGTGTTGAGTACCTGGAACTTGCTGCCGGGGGAGGTGGTGGAAGCAGGTACGATAGCGACGTTTAAGAGGCATCTTGACAAATACATGAATAGGATGGGAATAGAAGGATACGGTTCCCGCAAGTGCAGAAGGTTTTAGTTTAGACAGGCATCAAAATCGGCGCAGGCTTGGAGGGCCAAATGGCCTGTTGCTGTGCTGTACTGTTCTTTGTTCTTTGTTCTTTGATACCCTCCTTCGTGTTGTGTGGCACTACCACCTTGCTAAATGGGATAGATTTCGAACAAATCTAGCAATGCAAAACTGGGCATCCACGAGGTGCTGCAGGCCATCAGCAGCAGAATTGTACTCAACCACATTCTCTAACCTCATGGCCCAGCATATCCCCCACTCTACCATTACCATCATGCCAGGAGACCAACCCTGGTTTAATGAAGAGTGCAGGAGGGCATGCCAGGAGCAGCACCAGGCATATCTCAAAATGAGGTGTCAACCTGGTGAAGCTGCAACACAGGACTATCTGTGAGCAAAACTGCATAAGCAACATGCAATAGACAGAGCTGAGCCATCCCATAACCAACGGATCAGATCTAAGCTCTGCAGTCCTGCCACATCCAGTCGTGAATGATGGTGGACGATTAAACAACTAACTGGAGGAGGTGGCTCCACAAATATCCCCATCCTCAATGATGGGGGAGCCCAGCAGATCAGTGCGAAAGATAAGGCTGAAGCATTTGCAACAATCTTCAGCCAGAAGTGCCGAGTTAATGATCCATCTCGGCCTCCTCCAGAAGTCCCCAGCATCACAGATGCCAGACTTCAGTCAATTCGATTCACTCCATGTGATATCAAGAAATGACTGAAGGCACTGGATACTGCAAAGGCTATGGTTCCTGACAATATTCCGGCAATAGTACTGAAGACCTGTGCTCCAGAACTTGCCGCGCCCCTAGTCAAGCTGTTCCAGTGTAGCTACAACACTGGCATGTACCCTGCAATGTGGAAAATTGCCCAGGTATGTCCGGTACACAAAAAGCAGGACAAGTCCAACCCGGCCAATTACTGCCCCATCAGTCTACTCTCAATCGTCAGTAAAGTGATGAAAGGTGTCATCAACAGTGCCATCAAGTGGCACTTGCTTAGCAATAACCTGCTCAGTGACGCTCAGTTTGGGTTCTGCCAGGGCCACTCAGCTCCTGACCTCATTACAGCCTTGGTTCAAACATGGACAAAAGAGCTGAACTCAAGAGGTGAGGTGAGAGTGACTGCCCTTGACATCAAGGCAGCATTTGACCGAGTATGGCATCAAGGAGCCCTAGCAAAACTGAGATCAATGGGAATCAGGGGGAAACCCCTCCACTGACTGGAGTCATACCTAGCACAAAGGAAAATGGTTGTGGTTGTTGGAAGTCAATCATCTGAGCTCCAGGACATCACTGCAGGAGTTCCTCAGGGTAGTGTCCTAGGCCCAACCATCTTCAGCTGCTTCATCAATGACCTTCCTTCAATCATAAGGTCTGAAGTGGGAATGTTTGCTGATGATTGCACAATGTTCAGCACCATTCGTGACTCCTCAGATACTGAAGCAGTCCGTGTAGAAATGCAGCAAGACTTGGACAATATTCAGGCTTGGGCTGATAAGTGGCAAGTAACATTCGCGCCACACAATGGCCAGGCAATGACCATCTCAAACAAGAGAGAATCTAACCATCTCCCCTTGACATTCAACGGCATTACCATCACTGAATCCCCCACTATCAACATCCTGGGGGTTACCATTGACCAGAAACTGTGCTGGAGTAGCCATATAAATACCGTGGCTACAAGAGCAGGTCAGAGGCTAGGAACAAGCCATTGTTTTGGGTACAGGCTCATCAGACATGTGTCTCCTCATTGAGGCCTTGGAATGTGCAAGGTGTTCAAATGCAAATAGCAGTGGTCATCTTGGCTGCCAGCATTTTTCAAAATTTAACTGTAGAATTCCAGCTCATTTTTTCATTAAAAATTTAATGTAGGTATCTAATCGATGAATTGAAAAATTCTCCTTTGGCATAGCAATTTTCTTGACACAGGACTAAGCCATCCCACAACCAACGCAAGAGATCAAAGCTCTGCAGTCCTGCCACATCCAGTCATGAATGGTGGTGAATAATTGACAGGAGGAGGAGGCTCCGCAAATATTCCCATCCTCAATGATGGGGGAGCCCAGCACATCAGTGCAAAAGACAAGGCTGAAGCATTTGCAACAATCTTCAGCCAGAAATGCCGAGTGAATGATCCATCTCGGCCTTCTCCTGAGATCCCCAGCATCACAGATGCCAGTTTTCAGCCAATTCGATTCACTCCATGTGATATCAAGAAACGGCTGACGGCACTGAATACTGCAAAGGCTATGTGCCCTGACAATATTCGGGCAATAGTGGCTCAGTGGCTAACACTGCAGCCTCACAGCTCCAGCGACCCGGGTTCGGTTCTGGGTACTGCCTGTGCGGAGTTTGCAAGTTCTCCCTGTTACTGCATGTGTTTCCTCCAGGTGCTCCAGTTTCCTCCCACATACCAAAGATTTGTGGGTTAATAGGTAAATTGGCCATTGTAAAAAATTGCCCCAAGTGTAGGTAGGAGATTTGAGGGAAGGTGGGGCTGTGAGAGGGAAAAATAGGATTAGTATAAATGGTTAGCATGGACTTGGTGGGCCAGAGGGCCTGTTTCAGTGCTGGATGACTCTACTGAAGACTTGTGCTCCAGAGAACTAGCCATGCCCCTTGCCAAGCTGTTCCAGAACAGGTACAACAATGGCATCTTCCTGGCAATGTGGAAAATTGCCCAGGTATGTCCTGTACACAAATAGTAGGACAAGTGCAACCCAGCCAATTACTGCCCTATAAGTCTACTCTCGATCATCAGCAAAGTGATGGAAGGGGTCGTCAACAGCGCTATCAAGTGGCACATGCTCAGCAATAACCTGCTCACTCACACTGTGTTTGGCATCCACCAGGGCCACTCAGCTCCTGACCTCATTACAGCCTTTGTCCAAAGATGGACAAAATAGCTGAAATCCAGAGGTGAGGTGAGAATGGCTGCCTTTGACATCAAGGCAGCATTTGACTGAGTATCACATCAAGGAGCCCTAGCAAAACTGGAGTCAATGGGAATCAGGGGAAAACTCTTCACTGGTTGGAGTCACACCTAGCACAATGATAGTTGTGGTTGTTGGAGGTCAACTGTCTTAGTACCAGGACATCACTGCAGGAGTTCCTCATGGTAGTTTCCTAGGCCTAACCATCTTCAGTTGCTTCATCAATGACCTTCCCTCCAACATAAGGTCAGAAGTGGGGATGTTGACTGATGATTGCACAATGTTCAGCACCATTTGTGACTTCTCAGATACTGAAGCAGTCGGTCCAGATGCAACAAGACCTGGACCACATCCATGCTTGGGCTGATGAGTGGCAAGTAACATTTGCGCCACACAAGTGCCAGGTAATGACCATCTCAAACAAGAGAGAATCTAACCATCTCCCCTTGATGTTCAATGGCTTTACCATCACTGAATTCCCCCACTATCAACAAGCTGGAAGGCTACCATTGCCCAGAAACAGAACTGGACCAGCCACATAAACACTAAAATAGAAGCAAAATACTGCGGATGCTGGAAATCTGAAACAAAAACAAGAAATGCTGGAATCACTCAGCAGGTCTGGCAGCATCTGTGGAAAGAGAAGCAGAGTTAACGTTTCGGGTCAGCGACCCTTCTTCGGAACTGACAAATATTAGAAAAGTCACAGATTATAAACAAGTGAGGTGGGGGTTGGGCAAGAGATAACAAAGGAGAATGTGCAGATTGGACCAGGCCACATAGCTGACCAAAAGGTCCCGGAGCAAAGGCAAACAATATGTTAATGGTGTGTTGAAAGACAAAGCATTAGTACAGATTAGGTGTGAATATACTGAATATTGAACAGCAGCAAGTGCAAACCTGAAGAAAAACAACCTGAAAAAAACAGTGGATAAGCAAACTGAACAAACTAAGATGAAATGAAATAAATGCAAAAAAAGACTGTAAAAAATGTAAAAAGGAATGTAAAAAAAAAAGGAAGAAAAAATAACTAAAAATGACTAAAATCTTTTTCTCCAACAACACTAAGAAGCTCGACACCATCCAGGACAAAGCAGCCTACCTGATTGGCACCCATCTACACCTTCAACATTCACTCCCTTTACCACCGACGCACAGTGGCAGCAGTGTGTACCATCTACAAGATGCACTGCAGCAACACACCAAGGCTCCTTAGACAGCACCTTCCAAACCCGTGACCACTACCAACTAGAAGGACAAGGGCAGCAAATGCATGGGAACACCACCACCTACAAGTTCTCGTCCAAGTCACACACCATCCTGACTTGGAACTATATCGCCGTTCCTTCACTGCTGCTGGGTCAAAATCCTGGAACTCCCTTCCTAACAGCACTGTGGGCGTACCTACCCCACATGGACTGCAGCGGTTCAAGAAGGCAGCTCACCACCACCTTCTCAGAGGCAATTAGGGATGGGCAATAAATGCTGGCCTAGCCAGCGATGCCCACATCCCATGAATGAATTTAAAAAAAATTTATTAGTCAACAACTCCGTTTATTGTTTTATACAACTCCCAGGATCGTAGAAGGTGAACTAGATGGACCTTGGTCTTCTTCCATCTAGAAATTATGTTCCTATGTCGTCCATAAAAAGGAAAATCAGGCGGTATGTGTAATGTATGGTCAATCTGCCACTGGCCATTTTCCGTCTCTGTCCAAATTAAAAGTTCTGTCCTATGTTGACAAGAACAAATTTAGGTTCCATTGACCTGAATGTAAAAGAAAATCAGGTGTTGTGTAAAACAGGCTGCTGAGTCGCTATTATAAAAGCAAAATACTGCGGATGCTGGAAATCTGAAATAAAAACAAGAAATGCTGGAACCACTCAGCAGGTCTGGCAGCATCTGTGAAAAGAGAAGCAGAGTTAACGTTTCGGGTCCGTGACCCTTCTTCAGAACTGACAAATATTAGAAAAGTCACAGGTTATAAGCAAGTGAGGTGGGGGTGGGGCAAGAGCTAACAAAGGAGGTCCAGATTGGACCAGGCCACATAGCTGACCAAAAGGTCACGGAGCAAAGGCAAACAATATGTTAATGGTGTGTTGAAAAACAAAGCATTAGTACAGACTAAATGGAGAGAAACTTCAGAGTGCTTCGGTGCAGAGGGATCTGGGTGTCCTCATGCATGAATCGCTGAAAACTAGTTTGCAGGTGCAGCAGGTAATAAGGAAGGCAAATGGAATTTTGGCATTTATTGCTCAAGGAATATAGTATAAAAGCAGGGAAGTGTTGCTGCAACTGTACAAGGCATTAGTGAGACCGCACCTGGAGTATCGCGTACAGTTTTGGTCCCCTTACTTGAGGAGGGATGTTTTTGCAATGGAGGCAGTTCAAAGGAGGTTCACTAGATTGATTCCAGAGATGAGGGGTTTGTCTTATGAAGAGAGATTGAGCAGTTTAGGCCTTTACTCTCCAGAGTTTAGAAGCATGAGAGGAGATCTAATTGAGGTATGATTAAGGGGATTGACAAAGTAGACATAGAGAGGATGTTTCCTCTGGTGGGGCAATCTAGAACAAGAGGTCATAGTTTTCGGATAAGGGGTAGCAGATTTAAACCAGAGATGAGGAGAAATTACTTCTCTCACATGGTCTGTGGAATTCACAACCCCAGAGTGCGGTGGATGCCGGGACATTGAGTAAATTTTAAGGAGGAGATGGACAGATTTTTAATTAGAAATGGGTTGAAGGGTTATGGAGAACGGGCAGGAAAGTGGAGTTGAGGCCGAGATGAGATCAGCCATGATCGTATTGAATGGCGGAGCAGGCTCGAGGGGCTGAATTACCTACTCCTGCTTCTAATTCTTATGTTCTTATGTATACTTATTGATCAGGCACCATGCTATCAGTGCAATCTTATTGGACTGGTAGACTGGACCAGTGCAAAATTGGGATTGGTAGCACCTATTGTTTGGGCACTACAGGTGCCATTTAGTTTTCAAAATGCTGTCAGCAGCATGTTGCACACTTTTGCGGAGAGTCGCATTGACCACGTTATTGGTGAAAGTATTTGCACAAGTGCAGTGTACTGGAAATATGCAGAGTATGCAGATCATAACGTCAGTCAGTGTGGACTGCTGAGTTGATGCCAGCGCCACAATTTTGGAACCTAATGCTCCAGCTTACACCCTCTTTTAACCTCATGTGTTCAGCAGCAGAAAGCACCCCACCAGCACTATTTAAAGGGGTCATCAACTACTTGCAGGTTAGTTGCCTGCTGCTTTCTTCTGACTTTAGCTTTGACTTTACAGTATTTGATATAGTTGTTTAAAACTACAAATGTCTACAGTGAGTGGTGTGACACATGCTCAAGGAGCTTTTGCCAACTTCAGTGTTTCTGCACAAACCAGTTGTTTGCATACATGGGTGAACTAGTAGCCCCCTTGGATTACAGCATGATGCACAGAATGAACAGAGGCCACTCAGAGCAGGACAAGCTGCTAGAAGATGGAGGAGGACAGGGAGAAAGGCTCTCACCAAGAGGCCATATCCATCTAGGGGGTTCGGCAAACCATTCTCCTACCTGAACCTCAGCGAGGAACAACATGTGAGACATCTGTGCTTTAGTAAGGACATCCTCATTGAAATCTATCAACTGCTGCAGCCACAACTGCAACCTTAGAGGAGTCCAAGGACTGTATTGCCAGTTGTTATGACAGTGACCGTGACGATGGACTTTAGACATCTGACTCCTTTCAGATTGGAGCATCAGGTCATTGAAACTTTTGTGGCACTGCATCCAGGTCCTGGTAGTAATGGTAAGGTTTCTTTTTTTTAGCAGTAGCAAAGGGTCAATTAATAAATAAAGGAATGGCAGGGGTGCTTCAAACTCGAGAGTGCATTCACACTGCTGGGAGTGCATTATAGACCCCCAAACAGTCAGAGCGAGATAGAAGAGCAGATATGTCGGCAAATTTCTGATAAGTGCAAGAACAATACAGCAGTAATAGTAGGGGATTTTAACTACCCCAATATTAACTGGGATAGGTTTAATGTGAAAGGAAATGAGGCAGCAGAATTTTTGAGGTGCATTCAGGAGAACTTTTGTAGCCAGTATGTAACAAGTGCAACAAGAGAGGGCGTAGTTTTAGACTTAGTTTTAGGAAAGAAGGCAAGGTGGCAGCTCACCACCACCTTCTCAAGGGCAATTAGGGATGGGCAATAAATGCTGGCCTGGCCAGCGACGCCCACATCACTTGAATGAATAAAAAAAAATGAAGCTGGGCAGGGGGAAGGAGTGGCAGTGGAAGAGCATTTTGGTGGTAGTGATCATAATTGAGTCAATTTTAACATAATTATGGAAAAGGACAGTTTTACGACCAGGTGAGAAGGGGTCTAGGGGTTCCCTCTCAACCTTTGCCTGGTTTAACCGTAACAGGGTTTAATTTTAGAAACACCATGTTTTCAGCTTCCCCTCAGTGAATCCTTGTTCACTTCTCCAATTGTAAGGAAAGAAATCAGACAGGTTTCCTTAAATTTAAAGAAGAAAGGTGGAAGTTTATTAATCTTAAACTCTAAGCCGGTTGAAGACTACAAATATGCAACCTGATGACGCTAGCATGCATATGATAAACACACATGCAGATAGAGACAGAAAGGTAGAAAAGAATGAAGGGGAAAAGTTTGAAGCAATATCTGTAAGTTATTTATTGTCCTTTGAGTTCAATGTGGAGTCTTTGGTTGCCGGTAAGTCCTACAATTCATTGGGGCCCAGTGCACGCTTCAACTTGTTTCGATGTCGGAGTCTTTTCTTTCTTGAGGTTTACGTGTCTTCCGTGGATCTGATGGCTTTGGAGAAAGTAAGAGAGAGACAACCAATAGAGAGGCTTCCTTGTTCCAGCTTCAGTTGCAAACTGCCTTCTGTTCCTTTCTGTGTGGCACAATTCAACTTCAAGTTGGCCAGCAGATCTGTCATGTGACTAACTGGCTTAACCACGCCTGTGTTTGTGGATTGTATCATCTTAGCAATCCCTGGAATGTGCTTCCTTACACCTTCAGTGTCTGGTGATCAAGATCCATCTGGGTTCATTGGCCCAGGGAGTATTTCTTTGTCTCCATAAGCACTGTCTCTTAGTATGCAAATGTTCTTCCAGCCAAATGTCTGGTGATCTTTTTAACAACTCATTTATTCACGCAAGCAACAGTTTAAAATCAATGTTAATATGATGAAATGAATATGCCTCATTCTTGGCAGGTGGGGGTGGTGGTCTGCATGATACCTCCACACCCAGCAGAATGAAAAGCGATTTTTTTAAAAGAGCATTTCATTCAAAGGGGCAAGAGAGAAGATAAGGGCAGGAAAACACACACGTATCTCTCTCATTCATTCAGAACCCTAACAATTGTTACAGCCTGTCTTTTCTTGGTAGCAGTGCTGCTTCAAAAGGCCCTTTTTTGGCATCCCAATGAACATGTGTTTTTTGGAGGGGAAGTTTTTCAGTTTGCACATTTCCATGACTGTTTAGGGTCTCTTTGTTCTTGTTGAGCTCTGCAGGGGGAGGGTTAGATTTAAGGCTGCATTTGCTGACAACACTACCACTAGGTGGTGCTGTACTGGCACATGCGCATATGCAGCCTGTTCCACTTAAACGTCACAGTCTGCGACGTTAAGGCAGCTGCCAGGACTAAAGATGGCGCTGCTCAAATAATCACAGTATGACAAAGTAAACCTATGGCAGCACGCAATGGAAATCTAAAGTACAGCACCTCTGACATTGCTGCATAATTCTAATTGTTTTCAGTGCCATTCCGCTCTAGCCGCTCGCTCCCTGCCCCCTGCTTCCTTCCCGCACCGCGCCGCCCTAAGAAGCAAGGCGATGTAGGAGCACGTGGCAGAGAGGAGGGAAGCAGCGCCGCTTTGAGCTAGCGTCTGGAGGGATGGGGGAGAGAGTGGGTCGCGGGGGGAGAGAGGCAGGGTAGGGGATGAAGCGGAGCGGCCGTAGAGAGCGGCGGGGTGGGGGGCGAGCGGAGCAGCCGGAGAGAGCGACGGGGTGGGGGTGCGGGGGGAGCGGAGCATCTGGAGAGAGCAGCAGGGTGGGGGGGGGGGGGGGAGCGGAGCCGACCAGGCGTGTTGCACGAAGATGTACACGTTATGTGATGTCATTGTCGGTGCATGCGCTAACCAGTCCTGGCAAGTCGGAATGCAGTGCACGCGCAGAGAGCAGGAGCCCATCTGCGCATATGCGCATCTTGGTGCAGCCTAATGACATCAGCGGATGGCTGCGTTGTCAGGAATCACTTTGTAGATTTAATTAGCCCTAGATTGGAGTTCTGCTCAGGGGCGGCGGCAGTGGGTGGTTCCAAGAACTGTCTTTCAGTGGTTTGATGAGTCATGCAAGAGCTTTTCACCTTAGGGGATGGCTGGTTCCCTTTTTTCCTGACTGTGGGGGTGGATTCTTTGCTAACTTTCCCTTTGTCCTCTGGGACACTGCTGCTTGCAAGTATTTGTCCAAATTCTGCTGCACTCCCCTGCGGCACTTCGAATAGGTGAAGCGTTACCCTCACGGTTTCTCTGCCCTCTTGAGGACTTTCTTTGTCTCTGTAGGTTCCTGTAAATGCTGTTAACCACTTTGGTGGGGTGCTTCTACTGTCTGCATTTACATAGGAGGATATGGAGTCTAACTTTTCAAATATTTCGGGGTTGGCTGATCGGACAGACTTATTTTAACCTGCCCACTTGGTCCCTTTTTCCCCTTTCCTTTTGAAGCTGTTGCCAGCTTTGTGCCTGGCTGTCCCCTTTTGTTCTCAGCAGGAGTCCCTTACAGTTCACCAGCCCTCTGCTGGCGGGTTCTCCAAACACCGATACAGGACTTAGGGATGCAGGTTTCACTGTAGGTTGGGGTTTCCCGTCAACCTGGCACATGTGGCAACTCCTACAGTACTCCACCACATCTTTGTAGTGTTTTGGCCAGGCAAACTGCTATCTTATGTGGGCTTTGCTTTTTCGTATACCAACATGTACAGCCACTGCAATTTCATGGGCCATTCTTAATATTTCTCTCGGGTACCTCTGCGGCACCACTAACTGGTGAATTACTGTCCACTCCTTGCTCTCAGGTCTGTGAGGAGAACTCCATTTCCTGATCAGTACCTCATTCTTTAAATATAGCAATCAGGGACTCCCTCTGCTTCAATTTCAGACTGGGCAGCCTGTGCGAACTCTCCCAATACCGGGTCAGCTCACTGAGCCTCAGCTTGGGAAGATCCATTTAATTAATTCCCTGGGCCTTCTAACTTTCCAAAGAAAGTCTCGGATAGACAGACCTCATGGTCGTCTGCCTGCAGTTCCATTGCAGTCTCCTCTGGTTTGATCATGGCCTGATTCACTACACATTCAGGGAAACTGCAGGAGACTGCACTTCCCTGTTTTTCTGACCTCCTGCAGTCTCTCTTTCACTACTGGGGAAGCTACCACCTTCATCCCCACCAGATCATTACCTAGGAGCAGGTCAACCCCGTCCACACGCAAACTAGAGAGAATCCCCATGGTCACCAGTCCCAAAACTAGGCCACACTCCAAGTGCACCTGATGTAAAGGTACAGGCATACACTGCCCTCCAATACCATTCACCACCATTCTGGTGTTTACTGCACTCTCTGGGGGAAAGGTCAGGCCTTTTCCCAGTAAAAAGAGATCTAGTGGCCCCTGTGTCCCTGAGAATCACTGTGGACTTGCTTGCCCCACTCGAGGGGTATGGGGTTATTCTCCCTTCAGACACAAAACTCTGACAACCTTCAGGAATCCTATTAAATTTTCCTGCACTTGCAGTCATAAGCTTCCTGGGTCTCACTCTTACAGCAGTTAAAGCCACAGCTTGTTCTGCTGTGCTTTCCATCAGGGAACCTTCTCTTTCACTGAGTGGGTGTGCCCTGATTAACCCTACAGGTTTTCCCTTTAGTTTCCATCAGTCAGCTCTTAAATGCCCTGCTTTATTACAATTGAAGCATACTGGTCTCTGGGTCACACTCCTGCTTATAGTACCTTCCTTTTTGGCTGGAGGAGGGACCCCTGTGTCTCCTGCTTTTCTTTCTCTCCCAGGACTGCTTGGACTCCTATCATCTTCTCGCCCTTTGTCCTTTTCTGATTTGTGGGGGTGATTTGGAAAGATTTTCCCCTGGGAAACCGACTTATAAATGAGAGCAAACTCATCGGCCAGGACTGCTGCCTGCCAGTCTTTATGAGCCTTCTGTTCCTCTACATGTGTTTTTATGGAGAGTGGGAGAGAGTTTTAAATTCCTCTAACAAAATTACTTTTCTGGAAATTGTTGCAAATAACTTTTAAAAAGAACAGCTAGCAGCCATGATGGCACAAACATTTGCAAGTGAAAGAAACAAAGGATTAGACTGGGGACAGACATGATTGACTCAGCATAGCCAGAACAATGGTGCTCTCTGATTCAATTAACTGAGATAGCCTTGTCAATAAGTGGTCGTCAAAAGCCATTGACACCCATTGACTTTGAAAGAGACAACGCCCCCTACCAAGTATGTCTGGGCAGCCTGAGGGGAGAACTTGAACGTCAGAGGAAATTCCAGATGAATCATATTAAAACACAAAGAGGTGTTCATATCATGTGACTGCTTTTGCAACTCTAGGAGATTGTGAATTGTGATTCAGAAGGCAGACAATAACTGAGATCCACCAAGGGAACAGCTCTTCTCTCTCCCTCTCTCCAGTAAAGATCCAGAGAAGCCTCGGCTGTAACTACTAAGCCTCAAACCTACAGCCCAGCACTGCCAGCAAATGGGAACAAGGATAAAGCCTCTCTTCTGCCTTCCAGAACCTGAGAAGCAAGCCTGAACCATGCTCGTCACCCAACGAGGACTTCAGGATTACAATTTCAACTAGGAACTCTGGGACTGAGATTCAGTATTTAAATTCCATTTATTACAGACTCGACTCCAACCCCAACTCGGCTTTTCCCTCTGTAATCTATTTATGTGTGTGTGTGGCTTTTGTGTGAATGTGGGTGTGGATGCGTAGCGTATTTTATTAACTTTAACCAGCTTAGAGTGATAAGAATAATAAATTTACATCTTCCTTGTTTAAACTCAAGAAAACATGTCTGGTTGGTTAAGTTGCAATTATATTAGAGGAACAGGAGCAAGCGCTCACTGAGGTGTTAAGTTCAATTACTGAGTAAAAAGGATAAACTCTGTTGCAGTCAAACCAGCAAAGGGGTGAAAGGGTAGCTTGAAACTCCTTCCTCACCTGGTCATAACAGAAATTTGGGGCTCATTCAGGATTGTAACCCACAGAAAAATGAAAAATTGGAAGTTGAAAACCAAAGTGATCCCAATCAAAAAAAAAATTAATACAGGTTTTCTTGTAGTTTGTGTTGCTAGAATACTAACAGGTCCCCTTCCAAAGCCAGTACCTTTCCAAGCCAGGGTGAAGTAACTTGGGATAGGTTAAAGGCAGTATCAATGGAAGAGTTGAAAAATGTAACTGGGCAGGGTGGGATCACTTCCCATGCAAAAGCTAAGAAATCCAAACTCCTAAGACTTGTGGACAGCCATTTTTCACTCGAACCTGAAAAGTCAGAGAAAGTGTTGGAGTCAGACTCAGAGAAGGTAATGTTAGCAAAAATACAATTATAATAGAGGAAACTTGAATTGGAAGGTAGGGAAAAAGAGAGAGAAAGAGAGAGAGAAGAGAAAGCGAGAGACAGGAGAGAGAAAGAAAGAATTTTCCAGAAGCAACAGGAGGAAAGGGAGTTAAGGCAGCTTGAATTAGCAAGGGGACAACATGATAACCTCAGTGAAAGCATGGCCAATATGGAAACTAACTTAACTCAGGACCATGTGCTGAGCTCTTAAAGTTCTCCCAAGTGATTCCAAAGTTCAATGAGGGAGATGTGGAAGTATTTTGTTGTCACATTTGAAAAGCTTGCTAGAAAGTTACATTGGCCAGCCGAGAGCTGGTCACTATTGCTACAAAGCAAGTTAACAGGAAAAGCCCATGGGGTTTATTTACTGTTGCCAGATGAAGGTTCGTTGGACTATTAATTGACTAAAAATGCTATCCTTGGGGCATATGAGCTAGTACTGGAAGAATACTGCCAGAAATTCCGAACCTTCCAGAAACAAGCTGATCAAACTTACCTAGAGTTTGAAAGAAGTAGCTGGCTTTTGACCAGTGGTTAAGGGTGCTTAAGGTATAGCCCACATATGAAAACTGCAGAGAGGTGATTCTTCTCGAGGAATTTACAAACTCACACCCTCTTTCGATAAAAACCCATGTGAAGGTATAAAAAGTTTAAAGAGCGAGGCACGCCGCAGTTCTGGTTGACACCAATTGACTTTGAAAGAGCCAACACCCCCCACCAAGTATGTCTGGGCAGCCTGAGGGAAGAACCTTGAATTTCAGAGGAAATTCCTGATGAACTGCATTAAAACACACAGAGGAGGACATGTCATGTGACTGCTTGTGCAACTCTGGGAGATTGTGAATTGTGATTCAGAAGGCAGACAGTAACTGAGATCCACCAAGGGAACAGCTCTTCTCTCTCTCCAGTAAAGACCCAGAGAGACCTCGGCTGCAACTACTAAGCCTCAAACCTACAGCCCAGCCCAACCAGCAACTAGGGGACAAGGATAAAGCCCACCTTCTACCTTCCAGAACCAGAGAAGCAAGCTCGAACTTTGCACGTGACCCAGCGAAGACTTCAGGACTACAATTTCAACTAGGAACTCTAGGACTGAGATTCAGTATTTAAATTCCATTTATTACTGACTTGACTTGGGTGGCACAATGGCGCAGTGGTTAGCACTGCAGCCTCACAGCTCTAGCGACCCCAGTTCAGTTCTGGGTACTGTCTGTGTGGAGTTTGCAAATTCGCCCTGTGACCGCGTGGGTTTCTCCCGGGTGTTCCAGTTTCCTCCCACAGCCAAAGACTTGCAGGTTGCTAGGTAAATTGGCCATTGTAAATTGCCCCCAGTGCAGATAGGTGGTAGGAGAATTGAGGGAAGGTGGGGATGTGGTAGGGAATATGGGGTTAATGTAGGATTAGTATAAATGGGTGGTTGTTGGTCGGCACAGACTCGGTGGGCCGAAGGGCCTGTTTCACTGCTGTATCTCTCTATGACTCCAACCCCAACTCGTTTTTTTTCCCTCTGTAATCTATTTATGTGTGTGTGTGGCTCTTGTGTAAATGTGGGTGTGGATGCGTAATGTATTTTAGTAACATTAACCAATTTAGAGTGATAAGAATAATAAACTTGCATCTTCCTGTCTAAACTCAAGAAAACCTGTCTGATTGGTTCATTTGCAATTATATTAGAGGAACAGGAGCAAGTGCACACTGAGGTGGTAGGTTCAATTACTGTGTAAAAAGGATAAACCCTGTTGCAGTCAAACCAGCGAAGGGGTAAAAGGGGAGCCTGAGGCCCCTTCCTCACCTGATCGTAACACATGTAATCTGTAAACTATATATATTGATCATGATTTATCTGTTATTTTATGTTTAATTTATGTTGATTTTGGTTTGATTGTTGGAATAAAAGTCATAAAAGTGAAATCTTGTCCATTTGTTTTTTATTACAGCCATTCAGCAAATTCAGTTGATCTCTTCTGGGCTCATAACAACATTAATTTCCCATTAAACCAACCACAGAAAGTTAAGTTTAATAATTAACAGTGCAACTTCCCTTTAAATTACATGATAATTTTTAATGACTGCTAATCAACCTCTCAACCTCTCTTGCCCAAAACGTGAACAATTAAACGTGTGGGGCCTCATTTCTTCACGTCGTAAGTCATTATTGGGAGATTTTTAAAATGTCAAATTTTAAATTTTTGTTTCTTTTCCTTTTCCTATCTGTCTCTTTTCTCTCTCTTTCGCAATCCAATCTTTCATTCCCTCTCTTTATTTGTTTTTCTGTACCTGATTTGTGTCTAATTCACCATCCTTCTCTTATCTTCCTCTGTTTATCTCAATCCTTCTTTCTCATTGATGAAGGAGATACATTGTTGGTCTCATTGTTAACCAAGGTCCCAGATACCCGGTTGCCTTCATGCTATCAGCTTGCACTTCCAGAAACTTAGTGAGCAAAAATTTTTCAAACCTTATTAAACTTAGTTAGTATGCAGGTACAGCAAGTGATTAGGAAGATAAATGGAATGTTGTCATTTATTGCAAGGGGAATGGAATATAAAAGTAAGGAAGTTTTGCTACAATTGTACAGGTGAGAGCACATCTGGAATACTGCATACAGTTTTGGTCTTCTTACTTAAGAAAGGATATAATTGCATTAGAAGCAGTTCAGAGAAGGTTCACTCAACTGATTCATGAGATGAAGGTGTTATCTAATGAGGAAAGGTTGGGCCTGTATCCATTGGAGTTTAGAAGAATGAGAGGTGACCTTATTGAAACATATAAGATCTTGAGGGGACTTAACAGGGTGGATACTGAGAGGATGTTTCCCCTTATAAGAGAGACTAGAACCACAGGACACAGTTTAAAAATAAGGGGGCTCCCATTTAAGACAGAGATGAGGAGAATTTTTTTCTCTGAGGGTCATTCTCTAAGGAGGAATTCTCTTCCCCAGAGAGCAGTGAAGGCAGTGTCACTGAATATTTATAAGACTGAGTTAGATAGATTTTTGATTGATAAGGAAGTCAAAGGGTATAGGGGAAGACAGGAAAGTAGAGTTGAGGGCACATGATCTTATAAAATGGCGGTGCAGGCTTAAGGGGCCTATCCATATGTTCGGATATGTACATGAGGAAGTCTGACTAAAGAGGTACGCCACAAGTTGTGCTGCTGCAGCAAATTCTAGGCCAATGTTTCAAGCATTGATTGCCTAAAAATAGGCCAATTTTCAACAAAAAAACAATGTTTTATGATGTGAGCCTTTGCTCCAGAATGGATGGTGGAATTTGAAAGGCACAGAGAGATAGGCCAATTTTTATTCAAAACTAATAAGAGTTTAAAAAGCAAATAGGTTAAAATATATACTTAAAATGTCAAAGTACTATAATATTGAACAGAAGATAGAGGAAATGATGCAGGATATGGATTATGGACAAAAGAAAGTATGCTAACAAAAGTTCTTAAAACCTTCTAACTAAAATATTTTTATAATGTTTGCTTAGAAATGAATTCTAGTACCACAACAGTAAACGGTTGATGGCAGTCTACCGTTATGTTTGCAATAGTGTGGTTTATTTCCCATACGTGAGCCAAAATATTAACAAAATAGCCCGTTCAGAGCACACGGAATCTTCTGGAGCTGCTAGAATTACAAGGTTAAATCAAATCCTTTCAGTGCAAACATTGGTTGGTGAGAATTGAGGCACCCTCCAGGGTCTCTTTTACTGATTATTCTAGATATTGATCTCAAGATCCTTTCTCCTTGATGGAAAAAGTCAGCTGTAAAAAGATATTGATAAAACTTAGACATGAGATGGAAATTAAGGAGAGCATCTTTTAGTACACAGTCTAATAAAACATCAATGTAAAGCAATAAACTGAATTTCTTATTTAAGCCAATTAAAGCTTCTAAACAGACAATCCTTAGTTATTTTGCAAATAATTAATATCTCATTAGTTTCACATACTTGGAAATCTGATGCTGCTCAATGCATTGAATGTTGGAATCATGTCACATCTAAAAATTAAAAGAAAACTTAACTGTTTTGAAAAAATCATCACCCAGAGCTAGAATAGAATAACACTTACGACAATTTATTTCTACATGCTTGATGCCCCTATAATTGGCAGTTGCCTAAACAGTTAAAGAAAAAGACTTTCATTTATATAGCTTCTTTCATGACCTTAGGACAACCCAAAGCATTTTACAGATAATTAATTACTTTTGAAGTGTAGTTATTGGTGTAATGTAGGGTAATGTGGCAGTTAATTTATGCACACTAAGTTTCCACAAATAATAATGAGATAAATGATCAGATAATCTCTATTTTAGTGATGCTGGTTGAGGGATAAGTATTGGCCAGGACATTGAGAGAACTCTTCTGCTAACAAACAGAACTAAAGGGTTAAGGTACATGTCTGAAACAAAGGGAAATACAAGGCCCAGGGCAGCGTATGGGGCAGTTGGATTAGTTTAAGATTACTTAGCAAACAGACAGCATTGACACAATGTGTGGATCCTGAGTTTGTTTGATAGAGTAAAATGGGTGATAGCAAGTCAATTTTACATCTCTCCTGAGTTTTATTTCAGTTGACTTCAATTCCCACTTCGCACAACATTAAGATCTACCCCAAACACTTCCATCTATTCTGTTAGCTGCTATGGTTCTCCTATGCTTGGTGGCCTTACCACTTTAGCACCCATTGTGGAAAACTCACCTTTATCATTTTTTGCTCCATTGCCTATTTTACAGAGAGACAATATTCCACTACTACACTGATATGAGCTGATGAAAGTACCAATGGTGACAAATGAATCCAAGCTTTGTTGAGAGAGAGTATGAAAAGAGACTGGCAGCTAACTTAAAAGGGAATCCCAAAGTTTTCTATAGACACATAAATAGTAAAAGTGTGGTAAAAGGAGGAGTGGGGCCAATTAGGGACTAAAAAGGGGATTTGCGTATGGAGGCAGAGGGCATAGCTGAGGTATTAAGTGAATACTTTGCATCTGTCTTTACCAAGGAAGAAGATGCAACCCAGGCAATGGTGAAATAGGAGGCAATTCAGGGAATAGAAGCATTTAAAATTGATAAGGAGGAAGTATTGGATAGGCTGTCTGTATTTAAAGTGGATAAAGCACTAGGACCAGATGAGATGCATCCAAGGATATTGAGGGAAGTGAGAGTGGAAATTGCAGAGGCACTGGTGAGAATGTTTCAGTCTTCCTTATACTCAGAGGTGGTGCCAGGGGGCTGGAGAATTGGAAACGTTACACCCTTGTTCAAAAACGCTGTAAAGATAAGCCCAACAATTACAGGCCAGTCAGTTTAACTTCAGTGGTGGGGTGGACTTCTAAAAGGCATTTGATACAGTGTCACACAACAGACTTGTGAGAAAAGTTATAGCTCATGGAATAAGTGGGACAGTAGCAACATGGATTTGGAATTGGCTTATGACAAGAAATAAAGAGTCATGGTTAATGGATGTTTTTCAGGTTGGAGGAAGATTTGTGGTGGAGTTCCCTAGGAGTCAGTGTTGGGACGCTTGCTTTTCCTGATATATATTAATGACCTTGACCTTGGTGTACAGGGCACAATTTCAAAGTTTTCGGATGACACAAAACTTGGAAGCATTGTGAACTATGAGGAGGATAGTGTAGAACTGCAAAAGGACATAAAGAAGTTGATGGAATGAGCGGACAGGGGCCAATGAAGTTCAATGCAGAGAAATGCGAAGTGATTCATTTTGTTAGGAAGAACATGGAGAGACAATATAAAATAAAAGGCATAATTCTAAAGGGGGTGCAGGAGCAGAGGGACCTGGGTGTCTATGTACATAAGTCTTTGAATGTGACAGGACAGGTTGAGAAAGCAGTTAATAAAGCATACAGTATCCTAGGCTTTATTAATAGGGGCATAGAGTAAGGGCAAGGAGGTTATGTTGAACATGTATAAGACACTAGTTCAGCCTCAGCTGGAGTATTGTGTCCAGTTCTGGGCACCGCACTTTAGGAAAGATGTGAAGGCATTGGAGAGAGTGCAGAAAAGATTCATGAGAATGGTTCCAGGGATGAGGAACTTCAGCTATGAAGATAGATTGGAGAAGTTGGGCCTGTTTTCCTTGGAGAAAAGAAGGCTGAGAGGAGATCATGAAGGGTATGGACAGAGTAAATAGGAAGAAGCTGTTCCCTCTCATGAAAGGATCGAGAACGAGAGGGCACAGATTTAAAGTAATTGGAAAAGAAGCAAAAGTGTCACAAGGAAAAACATTTTCACAGCGAGTAGTTAAGGTCTGGAATGCATTGCCTGAGAGTGTGGTGGAGACAGGTTCAATTGAAGCATTCAAAAGGGAATTGGACTGTTATATGAAAAGGAAGAATGTGCAGGGTTACAAGGAGAAGGTGGTGCAGACATGGTGGGCCGAATGGCCTCCTTTTGTGCTGTACCAATTCTGTGATTCTGTGATTCCCACTCATTTACTATCTTTTATAATTATTTTTGTGTTCTTTTCACCCACGCAATTCTGTTGGAATTGCCATGCCATTATTTTAGCATCTTCATACAGAAGCAGTTGATGGGTAACTTCATAGTGAGCCTTTGTTGACAGTTATTGATCTGGTCTCATCAAGACTGAAGATTAGGCAATTGTTAACAACATAAAAATTCTGCCTTACTTCTTCCTACAATTAATCAATTGCCGCTTGTCTTGCTGAGCAGCTATGTACTTTGTAGAGGATTGTGAGAACAGCATCAATTTAAAGAAATCTTTCCAGTTTCTACTGAACATTAGAAATAGAATAGGGCTAAGTGCACCTCCCTAAGGTACATGTATGAATATCAATAATAGGATAAAATACCTATTTACTATGAATATTGAAGGCTCTATAAATGTTGAGGGCTAATCCCTCATGCTAGGCATTATGAAAATCAGTCCGTCAGTGGACAACAAGATTTAAAAGTATCGCACGTTAACTTATTGCTCCATAGCTATATTGCTGACAAATAGCAGGTTGATAAACTTTAATAGAATAGCATTGCAAAAGTTGCTAATATTTATATCAGACTTCCACATCCATGCTAAGAAAACAAAACCATCATTAGATTAGGACAGATGGTGATCCTTTATATTTTTATTTCTAATTGTTGCTGTAGCTGAACCTTCATATTCTTTATCAATTCAAAATGTCTTTTCAGAACACCAGCAGTAAAGGTTCACACACTAATTTGTTCCTTTACAAGAGGAAACATTGGGGAAAAAATCGATTATGTTCCACTAGTCCTGTCCATTGCAGCTGATCTTTAAAATGTCTCTGCTGAGCTAATGGCAGAAATCTGGAATTTTCTCAAAGCTGCTCTTGCTCCACTGCCATATGTTTGCTGAAAATGCAGTGGAAACCTGTTCACACGCATGAATGGAGTTTCCATTGCATTTCTGGCGAAGTTACGGTGACAGCCCCAAGGAAATTTTGGATCTGATTTTTTTTGTGATGTATAGCATGGAGGTGCATTTATCTGTCATTTTCACTGCTTGAAAATAATTACTTCACTTCTGGTTTTTTTCAGAGGAAGAAGCTAAAAGTTGTCAGTGTCAGAAATCAGAGGCTGAATTTTCCCAGCCTATTGGTGACAGGCTGAGAGACGGGAGGGCTGGCAAAATGGCAGGGGGAGGCACTGGGTAGAGAGCCCGATGTCTCCCCACTGCCATACCATATTGTCAGTGGCGGGAAAGTTGGTGTCTTGGCCAATTGAGCCATTTAAGTGGCCAATTAAGGACCACTTCCCACCTCCGACCTGTCAATTGGCGAGCCTGGGTCCCATCACCTGCTGAAGTGGGGTGACCTCCCGCTTTCGGCCCCGGTGGCAGGACATGCTGGTATGCAGCAAAATTCAGCCCCAGATTTGCTGGAACAGTAGTGGAATAGTGAAACAGTATTAAACTAATGATGCCTGTGGTTAACAAACACCAAGATCAACACTGTTTGAATTGACAAATTATGCAATGTGGACACCATACACTAATAAGTATTAATGGAGATGAGGACTGATGTTACAAAAGCCTTAACTGATATATTTGTAAGTCTGTTAGACTTCAGAAATGATTCCTGCAGATTGCAATATAAGGAGATATATTTTTTGACCAGTGAAGTTTATGTAAACCCATGCGGGTTGCTTGCTGGCTCCGGGGGATGGGGGTGGGGTGCCCCTTGTTAAAAGGCACTTAATATCTGAACGAGGGACCCAGCATCAAGAAGGGCGGGGGGGATGGTCGAGCTGAGAGCCACCCCACCCCTACACCCACCACCCCCACAACTCCCACCCCATGAAACCCCTCCCCCTCTGACTTATCTCTAGCCTGGTTCTAGGGCCTTGGGTGAGTGTTCCATGGTGGTGTTGCTAAGTTATAGAGCTGCTGGCCTCTGATGGCCGGCAGCTCTCAGCAGGCGGGACTTCTGCCACCAGGGTCCTTGATCCCGGGGAAGGCCCGCTGCTGTCCACTCAAGTGCCTAATTGGTGCTTAATTCAGCGGGCCATCCCCATTGGAAGTGACGTGGGGCTCTTGCTGGAGCTTGTGGTCGAGACCCCCATCGCCAACACAAAATCCCGGCTGTGGTAACACTTCCTAAAACTAGCACACAGGCCCATGTAGTCACAGAGTCATAGAGAGTCATTTATGGCATAGAAGGAGGACATTTGGCCTATCAAATCCATACCGTAGTATTTGAATGCTAAAATTTGCTGATCAGAAAATGTAGTCCATATTTTAAAAAGACTGCAGAGACATGCCTAGCTATAGCTAAAAGATAATTTGGACTCAAAATAGGGCAGAAGACCCATGGGAGAGCTGTCCCACAGGCGAATCAAGCAACAGTCTAACTTAGTCATACTCACAGAATCATACCTCTCAGGCAATGTCCCAGACTCCTCCATCACCATCCCTGTATATGTCCCATCCCACTGGCAAGACAGATCCACCAGATTTAGTGGCACAGTGGCATAAAATCAGGATGGAGTTGCCTTGGGAGTCCTCAACATTGACTGCAAACCTCATGAAGTCTCATGGCATCAGGTCAAACATGGACAAGGAAACCTTCTGTTGATTATCATCTACCGCCCTCCCTCAGCTGATGAATCAGTCCTGCATGTTGGACACTGCTTAGGAGAAGCACCAAGAGCAGAACAAGGGTAAAAGATTGTACTCTGGTTGTGTGACATTAATGTCCATCGCTAAGAGTGGCTTGGTAGTACCACTACTGATCAAGCTCGCCAAGTCCTGAAAGACATTGCTGCCTGACTGGGCCTGCGGCAGGCAATGAGAGAACCAAAATGAGGGAAAAATTTACTTGACCTTGTCTTCACCTATTTGCCTGTCACAGATGCACCATGACAATATTGGTAGGAATGACTCCTGCACAATCCTTATGGAGTCAAAGTCCGTTCTTCACAATAAGGTCACCATCCATCGTGTTGTGTGACACTACTGTGCCGAGTTGATGATCCATCACAACCCCCTCCTGATGTCCCCAGCATTACAGATGCCAGACTTCAGCCAATTCGATTCACACCCCGTGATATCAAGAAACGGCGGAAGGCACTGGATACTGCAAAGGCTATGGGTCCTGACAATATTCTGGCAATAGTACTGAAGACCTGTGCTCCAGAACTTGCTGCACCGCTAGCCAAACTGTTCCAGTATAGCTACAACACTGGCATCTACCCTGCAATGTGGAAAATTGCCCAGGTACGTCCTGTACACAAAAAGCAGGACAAGTCCAACATGACCAATAACCGCCCCATCAGCCTACTCTCAATCATCAGTAAAGTGATGGAAAAAGTGTCATCAACAGTGCCATCAAGCGGCACTTGCTTACAAATAACCTGCTCAGTGACGCTCAGTTTGGATTCTGCCAGGACCACTCAGCTCCTGACCTCATTACAGCCTTGGTTCAAACATGGACAAAAGAGTTGAACTCAAGAGGTGAGGTGAGAGTGACTGTACTTGACATCAATGCAGCATTTGACTGAGTATGGCATCAAGGAGCCCTAGCAAAACTGGAGTCAATGGAAATCAGGGGGAAAACCCTCTGCTGGTTGGAGTCATACCTAGTGCAAAGGAAAATGGTTGTGGTTGTTGGAGGTCAATCATCTGAGCTCCAGGACATCACTGCAGGAGTTCCTCAGTGTAGTGTCCTAGGCCCAACCATCTTCAGCTGCTTCATCAATGACCTTCCTTCAATCATAAGGTCAGAAGTGGGGATGTTCGCTGATGATTGCTCAATGTTCAGCACCATTCGCGACTCCTCAGATACTGAAGCAGTCTGTGTAGAAATGCAACAAGACCTGGACAATATCCTGGCTGGGCTGATAAGTGGCAAGTAACATTCGCGCCACACAAGTGCCAGGCGATGACCATCTCAAACAAAAGAGAATCTAACCATCTCCCCTTGACATTCAATGGCATTATCTTCACTGAATCCCCCACTATCAACATCCTAGGAGCTACCATTGACCAGAAACTGAACTGGAGTAGCCATATAAATACCGTGGCTACAAGAGCAGGTCAGAGGCTAGGAATCCTGAGGCAAATAACTCACCTCCTGACTCCCCAAAGCCTGTCCACCATCTACAAGGCACAAGTCAGGGGTGTAATGGAATACTCTCCACTTGCCTGAATGGGTGTAGCTCCAACAACACTCAAGAAGCTTGACACCATCCAGGACAAAGCTGCCCACTTGATTGGCACACCATCCACAAACATTCACTCCCTCCACCACCGACACACAGTGGCAGCAGTGTGTACCATCTTCAAGATGCACTGCAGCAATGCACCGAGGCTCATTAGACAGCACCTTCCAAACCCGCGACCTCTACCACCTCGAAGGACAAGAGCAGCAGATGCATGGGAACATCACCACCTGCAAGTTCCTCTCCAAGTCACACACCATCCTGACTTGGAACTATGTCGCCATTCCTTCACTGTCGCTGGGTCAAAATCCTGGAACTCCCTTCCTAACAGCACTGTGGGTGTACCTACCTCACATGGACTGCAGCGGTTCAAGAAGGCAGCTCACCACCACCTTCTCAAGGGCAATTAGGGATGGGCAATAAATGCTGGCCTGGCCAGCGACACCCACATCCCATGAATGAATTAAAAAAAAACCTTTACCCCATATCCCTTAATATCTTTGAATAACACAGGTTTATCAATCTCAATTTTAAAAATAACAATTGATTTAGCATCAATTGCTATTTTCAGAAGAGCGTTCTAAACTTCTACCACCCTTTGCGTGAAAAAGTGTTTCCTAACTTCACTCCTGAAAGGTCTGTGTCTAAATTTTTTGACTACACCCTCTCGTCCTAGAATAGTGTTTCCCTATCTGTTCCCCTTACTATCTTCAAAGCCTCAATCAAATCACACCTTAACCTTCTAAGTTCCAAGGAATGCAACCCTAATTTGTTTAATCTCTTCTCGTAACTTAATCCTTGTAGTCCAGGTAAATCTAATTTGCACTCCCTCCAAGGCCAACATATCCTTCCGAAGGTGTGGTGCCCAGAACTTCCAGTAGGTGTACTCTAATCTGGGCTTTAAAGGCTAGCATTCCATTAGACTTTTTGATTATTTTCTGTACCTGTTCATGACATTTTAATAATATATGCCCCATTAATCTATCTTTAATTATCAGCAAAATGATTCAAGGCGATTTGACAGTGTTATCAAGCACCTCTTACTCACCAATAACCTGCTCACCGATGCTCAGTTTGAGTTCCACCAGGACCACTCGGCTCCAGGACTCATTACAGCCTTGGTCCAAACATGGACAAAAGAGTTGAATTCCAGAGGTGAGGTGAGAGTGACTGCCCTTGACATCAAGGCAGCATTTGACCAAGTGTGACTTCAAGAAGACCTCGTAAGACTGAACTCAATGGAGATCAGAGGTAAACTCCCCATTGGCTGGCATCACACCTACCGCAAAGGATAATGTTTTTGCTTGTTGGAAGCCAATCAGCTCAGCCTCAGGACATCACTGCAGGAGTTCGTCAGACCAGTAGCCTAGGCCCGACCATCTTCAGCGGCTTCATCAATGACCTTCCCAACAATAACCTCCCTAACTATCTCCCCTTGACATTCAACTTCCTCCAGTTAAACATTGACAAGACTAAAGCAAATGGTTTTTGGCCCCCACAACAAACTCTGCACCCTTATCACCCATTTCATCACTTTCCTGGTCATTCTTTCAAACTGAACCAGACTGTTGACAAATAAAAGCAAAATATTGCAGATACTGTTCTGATAAAAGGTCACAGCCCTGAAACACTAACTCTGTTTCTCTCTTCACAGATGCTGCCAGCCCGACTGAGTATTTCCAGATTGTTTGCAACCTTGGCATTCTATTTGACCTCAAGTTGAACTTCTGAGTCCTTATCATCTCAACACAAAGATAATCTTAGTTAAATTTCTATGATTGTCCCTCTCTGCTCTTACCCCACGCATCTGTTCTGAAATCTTCATCCATGCCGTTGTCAAGGATCACCTCGTTCAAAAGGTAAGCAGGTCAAAGGCTGGGAATTCTGTGGCGAATGATTCACCTCCCAACTACCCAAAGCCTTTCCACCACATAGAAGGCACAAATGAGGAGTGTGATGGAATATTGTCCACTTTCCTGGATGAGTGCATCTCCAACATCACTTAAGCTTTGCACCATCCAGGACAAAGCAGCCCAATTGATTGACACCCCATCCACCACCTTAAACATTCACTCCCTCCACCACACACAGCATAACTGCAGTATGTAACATGTATAAGATGCACTGCAATAACTCGCCAAGGCTTTCTCCACTGCACCTTCCAAACCTGTGACAACTACCACCTAAAAATACAAGGGCAGCAAATGGATGGGTAGACCGTCACCTCCAAGTTCCTCTTGAAGTCACATAACATACTTGTGTGGACATAGATCATTGTTCCTTCACAATTGCTGGGTCAAAAACCTGGAACTCCCTAACTAACAGCACTGTGGGAGTAGCTTCACCACATGGACTACAGTGGTTCAAGAAGGTGGATTACCACACCCTTCTGGCTTTGCCAGCAATGTTCACATCCTTTGAATGAATAATTAAAAATTAAAAACTGTAGTACCATAAGAATAAGCATTCAGGAGTAAATAAAATACCTAACATATTGTTAACTGACAATAGTTTAAATCATCACAGGTCCAAACATAGCTAAAATATATCACAACAACTCAGCATCATCAGGGCACTATTTGCTATCAGATAAATTTCTATTCAATGTCCAAGACCAGTCACAAAGGTTATTTTATGGTTAGATTCGGTGTATATATGGCAATTTAACTGCTCTGAATAATGAATAATCAGGTACATTTCTATTTCAGTATGTTGCTGATAAGCTATTAGCTTTATTAGCATTAGTCTTTGATTTCATACAATCCTGTTCTTCCACTTCAGTTGTTATAGAAACAGAAAGTGCTGAAAATATTCTGCTTTTGTATCAATTGTAAGAGGGTTGTGCAAATTGGTTTTCCTATAAACATTCAATCTGGGCTGCCTGAGTGGCTAATCTTTATCTGTAGTCATAGCATTCCTGTCTTATTTTGGTCACCCTCTTCTCATCCTGGTGTATTCAACTTTGCATGTGTGCTATTATACATAAGTAATTCCTAATTTCTATTTTCTAATTTCAAGGGGTAATGTCACTGAACTAGTAGATTGTATGCCTTGTCTTACAACCAACTGACCTATGAATTCACCCCAACAGTCTTTTCACTCTAGATATCACTTCACAATGTTGGTCTTGAACCTTTAGAGATCTATGAACTAGAATGCCCTTTCTTTCTCCATCTGCTTTAATGCTTTTCCTTGAAAGATACATGTATACTGAGCATTTGCCCTGCCCACATGCAAAGCATTACACCAAATTAAACATCATTTTCCAGTTATGTGCCCAATCCCCTAGCACATCAAGATCTGCCTGAATCAGTACAGCATCATCTACAGTCCTAACAGTTGCTCGGGTCTTTGTATCATCGGCAAATTTGCAGATTTTGCCCTCAACACTTACATCTAGATCATTAAAAAAAACAGTGACGAGGAATGGTCTCAACACGGATCCCTGTGGGACATCACTGATGACCAGTCCCTAAACAGATCCAACTCCATCTATAACTACTTTCTGCCAACATCCTTCCAGCCAGTTCAATATTTTGCTACTAATACCAAAGGCTTCAATATTGTAGAAAAACTCTTGTGTGGTACCTTATTGTCATGCAGGCCCCCACCAGCCAAGAATGAGGCACATTCGTTTTGTCATATGAACATTGATTTTGAACTGTTGCTGGAGTGAGGAAATGACTTGTTGAACAGATCAGCCGTGGCTGGAAAAAACATTTGCATTCTAACAGACGGTGCTGCTGTAGACAAAGGACCATTCCCTGACACATTCAACCCACAGTGGATGTTGATCACCAGACAGTGAGGGGGTGGGGAAGTGCATTCCAGGGCCTGCTGGGGTGATGCAATCCACAGGGGCTAGGACTGGTTGGACCAGCTGGTCACATGACTAACTGGCTGTTCCATGGATTTTTGAGCCAGCCACAGAGAGTTTGAGGAGAAAGCTTGTTTGCTCCTGGACTGAGAAGATCTCTCGTGTCTGTTTCCATCTCTTTCCCACAAGCCTCTGAATCCACTGAAGACTCATGAACCCCAAGAGTTCCTACAGCAAACAAGGTTTAAGAAGAATACTGGGCCCCAACGAAAAGCAAGATCTATCTACAATCAATGACTCTACAGTGATCTCAAAGCTCGGTAACAAATATTCTTCAGATATTGTCTCAAATTTTTCCACTTTATTTTTCTTCTGCTCTTTTCTGTCTCTATTTGCATGCTAGCGTGGGAGCATCATGTATTCGTAGGTGTCAACCGAATTAGAGTTTAAGTTTAATAAATTTCGACATTCTTTTCTTTAAACCTAAAAAACCCTGTTGGTGCTGGTTTGTTTTCCTTGTCATTGGAAAGCGGTGAACAAGGATTCACCAAGGGGGAGCTGAAAACACGCTGTGTTTAAAATTAAACCTTGCTACGGTAAGGCAAGGTAAAGGCTGAAAGGGAACTCTCGACCTCTTTCTCATCGGGTCTTAACACATCAAAAACTTTTTGGAAATCTAAGGAGACAATGTTTCAGATATTTGACTGTTAAGGAACAGTATGATACACTTTAAGGGCTGGGTTTTGAACTCCCCAGGCATCAGGGTTTGTGGCGGGGGGGGCCTGAAGATGTCTCCGGGCGAGGGCCTCCATGCACCCCAACACTGTGAGGGCCCGGCTCAATATTACCGGCGGCGGCGAGGCCTCATGGCAGCCCCCCGCCGGTTGGTGACAGGACCCCCATTTGCATATTTAAATAAATTAAAATGAATGAATAAGTGATGATTATGCTGCCGCCTGATTTCCCGCTGTGATCTTTGGACCAGTAGCTGGTTCTCCCGTGCCTTCGGATCCTTGTCCGGGGAAACTAGGTGCCACATGGGTGGTGAGGGGTGAGAGGTAAGTTTATCAATGGGGGAATGGGGTCAAAGAAATATCATTGGTGTAGGGGATGGTGGGAAGGTTTGGAGGTTAAAGTTTATGCAATTTGGGTGAGGAAGATCAAATGGACAAGGAAAGTGTTTGGTGGGGTAAGAGGGAAAATAATTAATTTAATTGTTATTGGGAGGGGTGGGAGAAGCGCAGAAGAAATGTCTTTATTTTTATTTACTTTATCTTTAAATATTTAAGTTTCCCAGTAGGGCTGACAGCCCTTTAAAAAGGGCATCAGCGCCTGTGCACAGACAGCTGATACCCCTGCCGGGGACGGGCAGTCAGCCCCCTCCACATGATAGGGGGGGGGGCCAGCACGCCCTTTTGCAGACCAATTTCACTTCTTCCTGGTTCAACTTTTGATTTTGGGTGCCAAAATCATAGTCTTTTATACCCTTAATTAGGTGACCAACCAAGGTGATTCAAGGTCATAACGGCCTGGCTGCAATGCTCTGTCATTTTTTTTTTCCTTGACCGATCATGATGCTAATTAACCAGAGGAATAGTGTAGTTGGGGTAGATAATTAAATTATAGACAGGAAAGTAAAACTGAATGATCAGCAAATTGTTGTCAAACCACTTCTTCGTGATGAGTATTTCTGGTCAATGGACTTTGAAGACAGCTGAAAAAAGATTGAAGAAGATGAGGTATACTTCAATGACAAAGTAAAAGCATTTCTATTCAATGTACAGTTACAGTACATGATTTTTTAGAAATTATGAAAATCTTGCTTTACTGTGTACCATTCATGATTTTATTTCTGTTATGCTGCCTTGAATTCTTTCAATGAGGAAAAGAGCAAGATTCCTCTGCCTCAGTCTTCTTGTGCACAACAGCCCATTGCAGGTCATAGATTCCTGGTGGTCGGAGTTAAAATGTATCCACAATAATTTATACATGATCAAAATTCTTAACAACCAATTAAGAATATGTGTATGAAGGAATTTAGATATTTTGGCCAATGGTTAGCAACAGAATGATTGAGGGCCTGTTAGTTAGTTAGCAAATCAGAGGGATCGCCTTCTATAGTTTAACGAAATAGATTGTGTGGGTGTGATTTTCCCTGGATACTTTAAGAACTGAAGAGTTTCCGAGGTGACCAAGCTGGGGTCTAAAGCTGAAATGCTGGTTTATCCTGTGTTTAGTGCATGATACCAGCTTGGCTAAAGGAGTTGAAGCTTGTGCTAGGAATGACTGCCAAGAGGAATGTTAAGCAATCAATTGCTACTTAATGGGAGTTAGGCAATTTGACGAGGCTTCACAGAATTTTGTTGGCTAGTGCTAACAGCGACACCTTGCTAGGGTTCTACAGGAGGAATAATAGGAGGACACGAGGCCATCAGAGCTTCTGCAGGAGAGAGGAAAGGAGAGACAAGAGGGTGAGGTAGACTCCACTCTCCCCTCTGCAGGTTTGGTTTAGTTTAGAGAAACAGCACTGAAACAGGCCCTTGGGCCCAGCGAGTCTGTGCCGACAATCAGCCAGCCATTTATACTAATCCTACACTAATCCCATATTCCTACCACATCCCCATCTGTCCCTATATTTCACTACCACCTACCTATACTAGGGACAATTTATAATGGCCAATTTACCTACCAACCTGCAAGTCTTTTTGGCTTGTGGGAGGAAACCGGAGCACCCGGAGAAAACCCACGCAGACACAGGGAGAACTTGCAAACTCCACACAGGCAGTACCCAGAATTGAACCCGGGTCGCTGGAGCTGTGAGGCTGCGGTGCTAACAACTGCGTCACTGTGCCACCCAGGAGGTCCATCCTCCTCTGGACCTCCTTCACATCAGCATAGTGGGGAAAGTCTTTGCTCGAGTCGCTCTGAACAGGCTCCAGAAGCTGGCCGAGCGCGTCTACCCTGAGGCACAGTGTGGCTTTCGTGCAGAGAGATCGACTATTGACATGCTGTTCTCCCTTCGTCAGATACAGGAGAAATGCCGTGAACAACAGATGCCCCTCTACATTGCTTTCATTGATCTCACCAAAGCCTTTGACCTCGTCAGCAGACGTGGTCTCTTCAGACTACTAGAAAAGATCGGATGTCCACCAAAGCTACTAAGTATCATCACCTCATTCCATGACAATATGAAAGGCACAATTCAACATGGTGGCTCCTCATCAGAGCCCTTTCCTATCCTGAGTGGTGTGAAACAGGGCTGTGTTCTCGCACCCACACTTTTTGGGATTTTCTTCTCCCTGCTGCTTTCACATGCGTTCAAATCCTCTGAAGAAGGAATTTTCCTCCACACAAGATCAGGGGGCAGGTTGTTCAACCTTGCCCGTCTAAGAGCGAAGTCCAAAGTACGGAAAGTCCTCAACAGAGAACTCCTCTTTGCTGACGATGCTGCTTTAACATCTCACACTGAAGAATGCCTGCAGAGTCTCATCGACAGGTTTGCGTCTGCCTGCAATGAATTTGGCCTAACCATCAGCCTCAAGAAAACGAACATCATGGGGCAGGATGTCAGAAATGCTCCATCCATCAATATTGGCGATCACGCTCTGGAAGTGGTTCAAGAGTTCACCTACCTAGGCTCAACTATCACCAGTAACCTGTCTCTAGATGCAGAAATCAACAAGCGCATGGGTAAGGCTTCCACTGCTATGTTCAGACTGGCCAAGAGAGTGTGGGAAAATGGCGCACTGACACGGAACACAAAAGTCCGAGTGTATCAGGCCTGTGTCCTCAGTACCTTGCTCTACGGCAGCGAGGCCTGGACAACGTATGCCAGCCAAGAGCGACGTCTCAATTCATTCCATCTTCGCTGCCTTCGGAGAATACTTGGCATCAGGTGGCAGGACTATATCTCCAACACAGAAGTCCTTGAAGCGGCCAACATCCCCAGCTTATACACACTACTGAGTCAGCGGCGCTTGAGATGGCTTGGCCATGTGAGCCGCATGGAAGATGGCAGGATCCCCAAAGACACATTGTACAGCGAGCTCGCCACTGGTATCAGACCCACCGGCCGTCCATGTCTCCGTTATAAAGACGTCTGCAAACGCGACATGAAATCGTGTGACATTGATCACAAGTCGTGGGAGTCAGTTGCCAGCATTCGCCAGAGCTGGCGGGCAGCCATAAAGACAGGGCTAAATTGTGGCGAGTCGAAGAGACTTAGTAGTTGGCAGGAAAAAAGACAGAGGCGCAAGGGGAGAGCCAACTGTGCAACAGCCCCAACAAACAAATTTCTCTGCAGCACCTGTGGAAGAGCCTGTCACTCCAGAATTGGCCTTTATAGCCACTCCAGGCGCTGCTTCACAAACCACTGACCACCTCCAGGCGCGTATCCATTGTCTCTCGAGATAAGGAGGCCCAAAAGAAAGAAAGAACACTAATCCCATATTCCTACCACATCCCCATCTGTCCCTATATTTCACTACCACCTACCTATACTAGGGACAATTTATAATGGCCAATTTACCTACCAACCTGCAAGTCTTTTTGGCTTGTGGGAGGAAACCGGAGCACCCGGAGAAAACCCACGCAGACACAGGGAGAACTTGCAAACTCCACACAGGCAGTACCCAGAATTGAACCCGGGTCGCTGGAGCTGTGAGGCTGCGGTGCTAACAACTGCGTCACTGTGCCACCCAGGAGGTCCCTCCTCCTCTGGACCTCCTTCACATCCATAAATCTGTGCACCCTCTCACTCAGTCCCTGAGTCATCCTTAAACCTGCTGCTGAGTGTTATCTAGGCCAATCCACACCTTCAGTGGAAGTGGATGCAAAGAGCCCACATATACTGCTCCACGAAAATTGTGTCTAATCAGTGCTTGAGTGCTAAACTGGCAGATGCCTATTTTAGCATCTCCAGGCAAATTCAAATTATGGTAATCTGCAATTAAGCCCAAAATGCCATGCTAAAACCAGCCTTTCAAACAGGTCTGTCTTATTAGCACAGCACCCATTTAGCCCTTGTTTTCATTCTTTAGCCAAAATAATCCCTGTATCTTTACCTGGTGTTTTATTTGCCAATAAATTAATGAAAAAGGTTTAGTGCATGGAATTTGTTGAACAATACTCATTGGAACATCTAAAATAATCAACTGTCATGCACAGTTGATTTAATCGATAAAAATTATTGACAGTCACAGAGGGAATAATTTAGCATTCTTTGTGCAATGTGCTTATAAAATCTAAAGTTAAGTGTGACTAGGATATTAAAATTTTAGTCGCTTGGTCGTACACAACTTGAGTATTGCTGAAAAAGAGACATGCTGTTGAAACTTTTCGTCTTGCACTTATCAGGCCAGATACAAGAATGCCAAATTTCAAAGGGAGCAACAATTGAGACTGCATGCGAAAAGGGGTGCTGATTGGTTGGCAAGTTGACTCTGATTTGTTGAGGTGTTGCCATGGAGAATGCACCAGGGAACTATTGTCACCACACTTTTGTTTAATTACACTAACAACCAATTTAAGACTATCAGTCAGACTTGCAATGTGGTTCACTTACACTTGCTAGAAGTTACATATATTCAAAAGCAGGGACCTGTACTCTGCGGGCAAAAGGAACGTGTCCAGCATTGCACCTTTTTTAAATTAAACAAAAGCGAGGGGACAATAGTTCCCTGGTGCCTTCCCCATGGCAACGCTCGATCAATCAGAGTCGACTTGCCAACCAATCAGCACCCCTTTCCTCATGCAGTATAAATTGTTGCTCTCTTTGAAATTTGGCATTCTTGCATCTGTCTGGATGAGTGCAAGACAAAAACCTTCGACAGCATGCCTTTTTTCAGCAATATTTAACTTTGTTTCACTTTTTTCAATCAAGCATGTTAACATGTCCTTATATTTAATATTCTTGTAATGTGTGCAGTAGTACATACTATACTCCAAAGAGAGTATAGATAGTGTGAATGCTTAAATTCTACTACTGGGTTGTGATTAAACTACATTTACAATTAATATTTATGTTTAATATAATCTTTTCCAGAGATGAGCCTAAAAAACAATAATTTAAGCATTCTTGTAAACATATTTAATACATAATCTCCCTTTATTACCTGCAAATGCTTTGAGATTGATCCTTTATCCAATATTCCTACATATAGAAACAACCAATTATTATTAGACTCATGCTGCCATAACTTCAACTTTTTAAGCTTGTTATACAGCTGGAAGAGGTAAACCAAAAATGAATGTGTTGGCTCTGATAATCCGTGGGCTGTGATCCTTGGTAACTGCTGAGACTGAGCCAGCTGGTGCTCTCCAGCACAAGCCCTACCAGAGAGGATGGCTCAGTGGGAAGCCAGGCCATTTGCATGGAGCAACAAATGGTTGCATTCCTATAGCCACACCTCCAGTGCCCACTGTTGAATCTTTTATTTCATTATGAAAGCTAACTTTTTATTCAGTGTTTTTTTTACAGTAATTTCAAAAGGCATCTGAAGAAAGAAGAAAAATAATTTACTTTTTTTTGCAAAGCTTGTGTGAATGTTTCTGTCACAGGCGGTGGCTTTGCCTTTTTTCCAAGATGTATTATGTTTGGTTTAAAATATTGGTCTGAGTTAAATTGGAAATATTAAGCTTGACTGATTAGCCTATTAAATTGTGAAAACCCAACTTACATTGTGGTTATGATGAAATTTTTGATCGTTGTAAATTGTGTGAGAATCTCTACTTCCGGATATGAGATGATCACATAAATAATTGACATTTTTGAATTTCTGACCAATTTTCAAGGAGTCAATGATTTGAGGTGACTCTGATTGTTTAACTATATTAACGGTCCTGGAAATGTGTGACCAGAGAAAAGAAGAAGGATGTTCAGCTGCTGTGCATGATAAACAATTTGAAGACATTTTGAACTTGGATTGTAATATAGAATTGTTTCACAGAGTGTTTAAAGTTTTACATTTGCTTAAGGCTGCAAGAAGCTGACAGAAGCTGACATTAGTTGTTGTCTGGATTTGGCTTCTTTTGAAATGCAGAGAAGTTAACTCCACAAGCAGCTATGTGTTTTTCTTTGTGATTTCTAGTATCAGATTAGTTCTGTTTTTAATCACCAAGTAACAATTTTGTTTTGAAAATTTACCTGAAGTTTAAGGGGATTGTTTAATATTATTTTGGGATCCACAAGTGTCAGCACAGGTTATTAAATTCAATGGAAATTGATTTGAGGTTTTGTTGGAAGTTTATACATAATTTGCATCCTTGCCATGGGTTTCTTGTTACTAATGATCAGATACAGATATACCTACATCTGGAAGTTGCAATTTATTGTTCAAATCAATCTCTTCTAATTGTGGAGTGTAGTAGTTTGCAATTTCATTGACACAAAGTGAGCACAGACCAGCATACTTTAAAATAGCATGCTGAGGATCTGAGTTTACAGCAATCCTACTTTAATCCTAATCTTGTGATTTGGAAGAAGGTGATATGGAAATAGAGCACAAGGTTTAAACAGCTTCAGTGTTTGAATCAAATTTATGTTGTGGACATTAACCATCACATGGTGAAATTGAGAATGCCACACATGAGCTGGTGGGTGTCATTAGTTGGATGGAACTTGACAGCTACTGGTCTGATCAATAGGCTGATACAAACAGTTCTTATGCTGGTGCTGTTTCACTTAATTATGCTGGTAATTTTGGATTTACTATGGATGGTATATTTGAAAACAAGGACTGTAACTGGACAATGTTGTTGAGTGGGCTAAAATGACTGTACAAATGTTACCCAGATAACCCCTGGCAGACAGAACCGAGAGAAGTGAGAGAGTGTGGGAATGTGGGCTCACTTTGCCCATGTATCTCATTGTTTGTGGGACCCCTACACAATGGGTGATATATTATGCATCTTGTGGTGTTTCTGACGGCGGAACCTGAAGTTATCGGCACTTCTGTCCATGTTGCCATTTCCCACATGATTACAAATGTAAGTTACTGTTCCAGTGGCGGGCAAGCGGGACATGTGTGATCATGTGTTGGGGACCAATTTTCATTGGTAGAACCCAAATTCTTTAAAGCACTATTAATGCCACAGCTATAAATCATTCCGCATTTTAAGTCTAGTGGATCAGCAGCCAGCACGTTATTTAATCGTCTGCAGAAAATAATTATTAATATTGCTGTATATATTCTTTTGCCCTTCCTCATCCATTGAAATCTCTCCCACGCCAGCACCAACTCCCCTTCAGATTTGACTTCTGTCACCATCACAACCCACACCAATGGCAGCCAGCAGGTAGTGTCCCACCACACGGTTCAGTGATGCCTCCCTGCAGGTTCTCCTCCAGGCATCAGGGAGAGGTGGAAGGTTCTCTTACCAAGAGATGGACTCAGAAGACCCTCCCACCTGAACAAGGCAGCCTGGATGGAGGTGGCGGAGGAGGTGTCGAACCGTGGGGTAACAGGTGGAACCTGGGCTCAGTGTCAGAAACGGGTCAATGATTCACTCAGATCAGCAGTGGTATGTGATGTTGCTGAAACTGCACTAGTATTTTTCTCCTTGGCTCTGTGAGAGTGTGTTTATGAAAATGGGCAGTCATAGCATGCGTTCAAAAGAGCGATCAGCCTTGCTGCCATAAACCAATTGGTTCTGCAGAATGTGTAAGTCTGACGTCTATTTACGCTTAGATGCAGCATGCGACTGACATATCCAGAATGAGTGATGTTGATACATGTAGACAATGGGTCTGAGGCATCATTTGACATGTCATTAAATCCGCACTTTCCCTTGCAGGAATAACAGACCCATAACCAAAGGAAGTGGACCAAAACAAGTGGAGGAGTGCCTGACATAAGAATCCTGACTCCATCAGAGGAGGAGGCAGAGATATCTGGAGAGGAAGGAGGCAGAGTGATTGCAGACAGCGAGGCAGGATCGTCAAAGCATAAGGATGAAGTGTCAACTTTACTGTTGCAGCCAGAACACAGGAGGAACGTGTGAAAAAGTGCTGACCTCATGCTATGATGATACTTAATGTGCTTCTGTTTGTTTTTCCATTGCAGGTGCCTTCATTTGAGCGATGGAACACCACGAGGCCAAAAGTAACGCCTCTGAGGAAGATACCGTCAGTGCCCCAGAGGGTGCACCCTCACCTACCTCTTCTTCCACCTCCACCAGCACAGATAGATCCACACGATCCATGGGGGGTTTGAGATTAGAATCTGGATCACAATCTGGTGTGCACAACACAGACATGTCCCGGCAGCTGAGGGAGCATGTGCCAGCCGGGTTCCCTGACTATCAGAGGACTGTTGAGAACCAGGCCCCTACTCAGCCCCACACTCATGATGATCCTTTGAGACGACAAGATGTCTGTTGGAAGTGCAGTAAAATCATGGGCAAAATATGTTGGAGATACCTGAGGTCATGCGTGCCTTTGCGTGTGCCATGGAAAAGTCCATGCAGGCCATGATATCAGCCATGTCCCAGGCATATGAGCGTATGGCTTCCTCAGTGGAGAGTTTGCTGATCTCCATGGCAAGTCTGGTTGACCACTTGGGCCATATGCGATCAGACCTGCACTCCATCACTGTTGTCGTGGGCTCTATGCAGCAGCGCCTAAGCGAGAAGGGGAAGAGGAACCTGGACCTTCCTCCAGGTGTTCGTTCCCTCAGGGAGACAGGCAGGTGCCATCGTGCACACAGAGAGAGGAGGAGTGTGTGCCAGCTGCCCTGGGGCCTTCCTCTCAGGACAGCCCTCGAGTAAGCAATGTCTCATCCTCCCCCTGACATTGACCTCCTCACCTCCAGCAGGTGAGCACATTGGGGATAGTCAAGAACCAGTGCTGCAGATCCCCAGTAGGATGGAACCCTCAAGGCTCCACACCTCCAGAAGACGCCCACCACGGTCATCCAGGTAACAGGGCAGTGCAATGGGCAGACTGCCACCATCTCAGCTATCAATGTCAGGGTAGCACCAAGATGTAGTAGAAGGAAAAGGAAAATTAAGGAATTTTGATCATGAAGGTGGCACGGGTGTTGAAAATAGTGTAACTGCAAATGATAATATTTTAAATACATTTATTTGATTTAATCTTTGATACATTATCATTTATCGATTGAAGTTGCCGAGCTGAAAAGGATAATGATTATTGGTGCCTAATGGCTGCACGCATTCATACTTACAAAGGAGTTTTGGAAATGACCATTATGTTGTTACCTTTGATGTTTGAGCCTTCAGTCTTTAATGACAGCTGCTTGTAGCTTGAAGATTTGTCACAGTATTCCATAGTAACATGCCTTCCAATGTAAGTTCTGTAGGCTCTCCCTTACATGCCTTGTATAGGAGCTGTTGTGGCTCCATCGCAGCCCAGATCTGTTTTGATGTGCCAGTCTAATCAAACTGCTGTAACGGTGTAGCAGCTTGAGTTCGAGTGGTAATGCCTGAACGCAGGACTCTATTTCCATGGAGATACAGGTTATTTACAATGAAGTTTATAAGAGACAGGGCTTTAAGCACATTTGCCACTGCAGGTTCTATTTCTGATGGTAAACGAGGCCTGATTTTAGATTACAAAAATGATTCAGCTCACAGGGGCATGTGAACATTCTGTGAAGTTGAAGATTTTTTATGCTTGAGCTTTAATGAGGTATGTGCCTCATACTGGGCTGAAATGCTCAAAGGTAAGGTTCTCTTTGATGTCCCTTACCTGTCTCTCCATGGCCCTAACAGCTATAAAATTCTCATTCACATTATTGGCCTCCTCCTCAGGCTCCTTCGTACTCTTCCTCATCTGAGGAGGACTGCTGCTCCTCCCATTCCTCTGCATACAAAATATGTCTGCATTGCATTGCCAGGTTGTACAGTGCACAGCAGACGATTATTTGTGAGACCTTTGTGGTGTGTACTAGAGCCACTCCAGGCCGGTCAAGGCAGCGGAAGCGCATTCTCAACAAACCAATTGTGTGTTTGGTGATGGCTCCGGTGAATCCATAAGCAGCCTTGTATCACTCTTCAGCTGCGCTTTGGGGATGCCGCACTGGTGTCATTACTCATGTCCAAAGGGGATAACCCCTTGTCACCCAGAATCCAGCTGTCAACTTGGGCTGGTGCTTCAAACATTCCTGGTAGCTGTGAGTTTCACAAAATGTATACATCATGACAACTCCCTGGGAAACGAGTACAGACCTGCATGATTTTTTGCCTGTGGTCACAATCCAGTTGAATGTTCAAAGAGTGAAAGCCTTTGCGATGAACAAATGTAGCAGGCTGGTGCCAGGGAGCTCTAATGGCCACACGAGTGCAGTCGATCACCCCTTGCACTCTAGGGAAACGAGCAATGGCGCTGAATGCTGCTGATCTTGCTGTCCTCGTCTACTGGGAAATAGATTAAATTATTGGCATGATGGAATAGGGCATTGGTCACCTCTGATGCATCTATAGGTCGCAGCCTGTGAGATGCCACAGATGTCACCCATTGAGCCCTGGAGAGTAGCGGTAGCAAAAGAATTGAGTGCAGCAGTCACCTTGAGGGTAATTGGCATGGGATTCCCACCAAAACCATACAGTTACAGGTCATGCTGAATTATCCCATAAATTTCAATTACCATCTCATGTGACATCCTGAGGCATCTCTGACATTGCCTCTCTGAAATCTGAAGGTAGTTTGTCCTTGTCCTGAGGATGCGCTGACGCACCAGTGCCTGTCTTCTCTAATGCCTTTCCTGAATGGCATCATTCTGAGCAGCCTCACCCTCTTGTGCTGCCTGTTGCTGGTGTTGTGGCAAAAGTCACTGAGCTTCAAGAGCCCTCCTCAGTCACATCCTCTGCTCTTCTTCCTGTGGTAGGAGAAAAACTGAGTGTATGAGACCCATGTCTTTGCAGCTTTGCAACTGTTACAATGAGACCAGTGTTAAAAATCACCCATGTTTTGTCACGGAGCTCTAACATTGAAGTAATGAGCAAATAGCTTTTATGCATCTAACATTGTATCCAGCCTGAAATCCACCCACCCATCATTGGTCTCCTTCCAATCGATTTGCAATCCTTGAATGGCCACATGGTTTCCAGTATCATTTGGAAAAATGGTGTGTGGTTCCTCATCTTCCACCTTTCTCATGCCACATTCCAGCCTGTACCCAGAACCCTTGGCCCACCTAATGTTGCTTTAAACTTTCCCTCTGTGACCCATGAACCTCCCCCATTACCTTGGACTGGATAATTGTTAACTTGTACATGCCATCTCTCCCTCCTGTTCCTACACCCATCACCATCGATATGCCCACTCTGACCCTTGATGCTCCAGTTATCCACCTTCATGCCATTGCAAAGTCCCGTTCACCTCCCTATGATTCAATAGAATACCCAACTGTGACGGAAATCACACCTGCCAAATGGAAATATATTAATTTTGTCACATGGGACACTGCTTAAAACTTTTTACTGGACATTGCAAAGAACTTGTGTAAAAAAAAGAACTGAGCGGCTGAAAACATGGTTGCACATTTGCATGTACATTGTACAGCGAGCTCGCCACTGGTATCAGACCCACTGGCCGTCCATGTCTCCGTTATAAAGACGTCTGCAAACGCGACATGAAATCGTGTGACATTGATCACAAGTCGTGGGAGTCAGTTGCCAGCATTCGCCAGAGCTGGCGGGCAGCCATAAAGACAGGGCTAAATTGTGGCGAGTCGAAGAGACTTAGTAGTTGGCAGGAAAAAAGACAGAGGCGCAAGGGGAGAGCCAACTGTGCAACAGCCCCAACAAACAAATTTCTCTGCAGCACCTGTGGAAGAGCCTGTCACTCCAGAATTGGCCTTTATAGCCACTCCAGGCGCTGCTTCACAAACCACTGACCACCTCCAGGCGCGTATCCATTGTCTCTCGAGATAAGGAGGCCCAAAAGAAAAGACATTTGCATTCTGAGAGACATGAAGGAGAGACAATAGGGGTGCTCCTTGATTCAATTAACAAGATTGGTCTGGACAATAGTGATGATCAAAAGACACCGACAGCTTTTGACTTTGTAAGAGACAAAACTCTGCCCCCCCACCAATATGTCTGGGAGGCTCTGAAATCCAACAACCCTCCCAGATGTTGTTGTTTCAAACAAAGAGGTCACATGACCTACCTGATGGTAAGACTGGGGCTTTTTGAATTGTGCCACAGAAAGGAAAAAGACTACAATTTGAAAACCAAGGAGATTTCCCTCTCTCTTTCTCTGTCTCTCTCTCCAGCAAAGTCCCAGGGAACCCATAGTGGCAGTATAAGTTGCAAGACTACAGACAAAGCATATCTTCGCCCTTCTGGTGCCAGAGAAGCGATTCTGAAATGGTGCTTTGGGCCCCAGCGAGATCTTCAAGACCTTAACTTCAATTAAGGACATCACATCAAGAACACAAACAACAGTACCTGTATTCAATTTATTACCAACTCTACTTCAAACCCCCCCAATTCTTTCTTCCCCTCTGTATCTATTTGTGTGTGTATGCCTCTCGTATGCATGTGAGCGTGGTTGCATCGTGAATTTTCGTAATTTTAACTGGTTTAGAGTGATCAGGTTAATAAACTTACATATTTCTTGATTAAACCTAAGAAAACCTGTCTGATTGGTTCATTTGCAATTACAATTAGAAGGCAGTGAGCAAGGGCTCACTGAGAGGGTAAGTTAAAATCACTGTGTTTTAAAAGATAAACCTTGTTATGGCCAAACCAGAAAAGGGGAAAGAGGGGGGCCTGAGACCCCTTCCTCACCAATCCTAAATCTTGGCCTTCCCTCCTACCAAATCCAACTGCCCCCCTGTTACTGTGACCATTTCCTCCACTAGCCAGTACCCTGAGTTCACCTCACAGGACCCTGACATGGACTCACCCCTCCCTTTAGGCCGACATGACCATCACTTTAACTTCTGCTCAAAATACACCCCCCCCCCCTACCCCTGGCTAACTGCAGCAGCAGCAACACCTGGTACATACCCTGGATGCTAGACCACTCCCTCCCCTACACCTGCACCCACTCAAGACTCCAGCCTGTACAACCCACCCTCCAATGCCTTCCCTGCCTCCCCTGCAAAGCAATCGCCCTTGCTGGTCCCAAGCCTGGACCCAAACATCTATTCCATTGTTGGCCTTCCTTGTGGTAAAGAGTTCAAGAAAAAGACACTGACTTCAGACACAACTGTACAAAGCTGACTGGGGCACACCACCTTTAAACGAACGTGAACCAGATGCCGCTGACTTAATCTGGCAAGTAGGACTTAATTTTAAATAATGATAAGGTAATGAGTATTCAAGCTATGCAAATGCATGGAAATCTGGAACATCCACAGGATTGAGTAAACCCCAACTCACCACACACTGCCAACATAATCTCAAAAGGAGAAAATGCGAAATATCAGCTCACGCCTAATTAAGTCACCCTGCCCGCCAAAAAAGCCGCTCTTGCAGGCCCCATAGAATTCCCCCCAATGAGTTAAAACAGCTTTCAGTTCTGCTAAGTAAAGATGCTTTACGAAGCAGGACTAAGGTAAAGTTGAATGGCTGAAGGAATGGAAAGGTCGCTCACCAGTGTCTTAATGGTCTGCAACATGTTGTTTAGTAACTGTTTATAGTAATAAAGTGTTTGAAGAGTTTAAGGGCACCATATAACCATTGTAACTGAATCAGTGGGAAAGATTAAGATGAACATAAGTGTATCTTCTTGGCCCTATGTTATCTGAAGTCTGCATTGTGTGTCTTTTGATGTAGAGTGGTTTAGTATTTTGAATAAACTACTGTTTGCTGTAGTCATGCTGGAATTGTAAAGAATGGTACCTGAGTTCTTGTAGTGAAGTGTGAACTCAATGATAAAAGCTCACATAATCATATGAAATCGTATTGTATGATTTGACTGAGTATTCGTGTTGGACTGGGCAACATGAGCTCATTAAAGACAAAGATTTTATTCTGCAGTTGTAACAGCTGATCTCTGTGTGCTCTAGTATTTAAAGTAACAAAACAAAATAGAGAGGAAAGCAGTCCAATACCCACTTGCCCCATATTACTGGAAAATCTGAAGCTGGTCATTATGGTTAGGGGAGAGTTTCCCAGGTACCCCAAGCCACCCCCAGGACCCTATCCATCTTCCTCTTGACCCCATATGTAAGTTGATTGACAGATGTTTGTAAAACAAAAAAAATGCCTTTCTTAGGAACTCTCGGTCAAATCATACAATATGGTTATCACCCGAACCCCCTCTGGTGGAATCTATTTGCACCCACCTGAAGGCCAATATGCCTCCCAGTCAGCATACCTCCAGTAATATGCTTTGTCTGTTCAAAGTCTGAAAGTGAACCAGTGTAGGGAGCCCCACCTCTGGGTCTGCCCTGATGACATTTTTGATAGTGTAATGGGTGAATGGAGGTTCCACCCTTTATAGCGCCAACTGAAGTCCCAGACTTGATGGAAATGAGAATATACAGGTTGCTGTTTTTCTCACGAATTACAGTGGGAGTCTAGCCAAACCTCAAAGTAATTCAGGACTGGTTTGTCCTCAAGGAGAAGTGAAAGGACTAAGGAGTTGATTTTAGGCAGCAGATTCAGGATCTAAAGATCCTATGAGATGGGTTCTTGACTCCATCTAGGTAAAAGAGCTGAAGCATCTGCTAGGCACAGTTGCCCAGAGGCTTGTTAAAGGGCTGATTACTACTTAAATTGCCTGCAGGCACTCATTATGACAGGGCATTTTGGCAGCTAGCACTTGTCTTAACAGTGAACGTCTGTTTGGGAGTAAACAAGGTGTTAAAGTCGATTTCAAGCTTAAAGTGATACTCACTATGTCATGTTCACTTCCTGTTGGAGCTTTGAAGGGAACAGCTGAAACATATTAGGAGACTTTCTGGAACTCTTTATCAAGACTCCACCATCACTAGCAACATTTATTCCACAAATTCTCTTAGGACTTCACCTAAAAAGAGTAAGTGCTGTGTTACTCCACCTTATAGGAGGCACCAGGAGAAAGGGAATGCTTGGGCATGGGCACCTTACTAGAGGCCCCCCTTGAATTGGACAAGAAATGGGAGGTGGATATGAGGTCAGGTGGAGAAGCACTAGCTTGTGCAGGGGAGAGAGACAGAAAGACGAGGTGACTTTTTTTCCCCCTCAAGCTACAGGACCTCCTCCATCTGGACCTCCAGTGCTGAGCCCAAGAACCTCTGCACCCTCTGCTTTGGTCCTTGAGCCATAATGAAATGTGCCACTGTGTGCAAGCCAGCAAAATCCACATCCTCAGTGGAAGTGGGTCTGAGGAGCCCACATCTACCGCTCCATGAAAATGTACCTAATCTGTATCCAAATACTAAATCTGGAGTGCTAAATCCAGACTTTAAACAGGCAAGTCTTAGGAACATAGGAACATAGGAGCAGGAGTAGGCCATTCAGCCCCTCGAGCCTGCCCTGCCATTCAATATGATCACAACTGATCATCCACTTCAATGTCTTTTCCCCACAGTATCCTCATATCCCCTTATGTCATTGGTATTTAGAAATCGGTCAATCTCTGCTTTAAGCATACTCAATGACTGAGCTTCCACAGCTCTCTGGGGTAGAGAATTCCAAAGATTTACAACCCTCTGAGTAAATAAATTTCTCCTCATCTCTGTCCTAAGTGACTTCTTCCTTATTTTGAAATTGTGTCCCCTGGTTCTAGACTCCCCAACCAGGGGAAACATTTTAGCTGCATCTACCCTGTCTATCCCTTTAAGTATTTTGTGGTTTTCAATGAAATCACCTCTCATTCTTTGAAACTCTAGAGAATACAGGCCCAGTTTTCCAATCTCTCTTCATAGGACAGTCCTGCCACCCCAGGAACAAGTCTGGTGAACCTTCATTGCACTCCCTCTATGGCAATAATATCCTTCCTAAGGTAAGGGGACCAAAACGCCACACAGGTGCAGTCTAACAAGGTTCTATACAATTGAAGCAAGACTTTACTATTCCTGTACTCAAATCCTATTGTGATGAAGACTAATATACCATTAGCCTTCTTAATTGCTTGCTGCACCTGCATGTTAGCTTTCAGTCACTTATTGACAAGGACACCCAGGTCCCTTTGTACATCTACACTTTCCAAGCTCTTAACTTTTAAGAAATACTCTGCACATCTGTTCCTCCTACTAAAGTAGATAACCTCACATTTTTCCACATTATATTCCATCTGTCACATTCTTGTCCACTCACTAAATCTGTTCAAATCCCCTTGAAGCCGCTTTGCATCTTCCTCACAACACACGTTCCCACCTAGTTTTGTGTCATCTGTGAACTTGGAAATATTACATTTGGTCTCCACATCCAAATCATTGATATATATTTTGAATAGCTGGGGCCCAAGTACTGATCCTTGCAGTACCCCAATAGTCACAGCCTGCCAAGGTGAGAATGACCCGTTTATTCCTACTCTCTGCTTTCTACCTGTTAACCAATCCTTAACCCATGACAGTATATTACTTCCTATCCCATGTGCTTTAATTTTGCTAACCAATCTCCTGTAGGGGATTTTATCAAAAGCCTTCTCAAAATCCAAGTATAGCACTGACTCCCCTTTATCAATTCCATTAATAACATCCTCAAAAAAATCCAACAGGTTCGTCAAACATGATTTCCCATTCATAAATCCATGTTGACAATGCCCAATCAGATCATTATTATCCAAGTGTCCATTTATCACATCCTTTAGAATAGATTCTAGCATTTTCCCAATGACTGATGTAAGGCTAACAGGTCTGTAATTCCCTGTTTTCTTTCTCCCTCCCTTCCAATCTGCAGGAACCATTCCAGAATCTATAGCACTTTGGAAGATGATCACCAATGCATCCACTATCTCCATAGCTACCTCTTTCAACACTCTGGGATGTAAATATCAGGTCTTGGGGACTTATCAACCTTCAGCCCCATTAATTTCTCTAATATAACTTTCTTACTAATACTAATTTCCTTCAATTCTTCATTCTCCCTAATCCCTTGGATCTCTAATCTTAATCTCTAATCTAATTTCTCAGTGAAGACAGACACAAAATAATCACTTAGCTTCTCTGCCATTTTTCTATTCCCCATTACAAATTCTCCTGACTCTGCCTGTAATGGACCCACATTTGTCTTAGCCAAATGTTTCCTTTTTACGTACATATAGAAGCTCTTACAGTCCGCTTTATATTTTTTGCTAGCTTACATTCATATTCTATTCTCCCTTTCTTTATCAGTTTCTCCTTTGCTGTATTCTAAATTCCTCCCAATCCTCAGGTTTACCATTATTTCTGCCAACTTTATCAGCCTTTTCGTTTAATCTTATACAATCCTTAACTTCCTTTGTTATCCACGGTTGACTGCCTTTACTTCTGGGGTTTTTGTACCTCGAAGGAATGTATAGTTGCTGTAAACTATGTAATATTTCTTTAAAGACTATCATTGCCAATGTACTGTCATACCTTTTAATGTATTTTCCCAATCCATCTCAGACAATTTGCCCCTCATACCTTCATAATTTCCTTTGTTCAAATTTAACACCCTGGCTTCAGATTGAACTACCGCACCTTCGAACATAATGTAAAATTCTATCATATTATGATCACTCATCCCTAAAGATTCTTTTACAACAAGATTATGAATTAGCCCTTTCTCATTACATAATACTAGATCTAAAATAGCCTGTTTTCTAGTCAATTCCTCAACAAGTAACATTTGAGCCACACAAGTGCCAGGCAATGACCATCTCCAAAAAGAGAGAATCTAACATTCTCCCCTTGACATTCAATGACATTACGATCGCTGAATCCCCCATTATCAACATCCTAGGGGTTACCATTGACCAGAAACTGAACTGGAGTAGCCATATAAATACTTTGGCTACAAGAGCAGATCAGAGGCTAGGAATCCTGCGGTGAGTAACTCACCTCCTGATGCCCCAAAGTCTGTCCTCCATCTACAAGGCACAAGTCAGGAGTGTGAGGGAATACACTCCACTTGCCTGGATGGGTGCAACTCTAACAACACTCAAGAAGATCAACACCATCCAGGACAAAGCAGCCTGCTTGATTGGCACCCCATCCACAACATTCACTCCCTCCACCACCGACGCACAATGGCAGCAGTGTGTACCATCTACAAGATGCACTGCAGCAACGCACCAAGGCTCCTTAGACAGCTTCTTCCAAACCCATGACCTCTACCAACTAGAAGGACAAGGGAAGAAAATGCATGGAAACACCACCTGCATGTTCCCCTCCAAGTCACACACCATCCTGACTTGGAACTATATCGCCGTTCCTTCACTGTTGCTAGGTCAAAATCCTGGAACTCCCTTCCTAACAGCACTGTGGGTGTACCTACCTCACATGGACTGCTGCGGTTCAAGAAGGCAGCTCACCACCACATTCTCAAGGCAATGATGCCCACATCCCATGAATGAATTAAAAAAAACATACTGCTCTAGAAAACCATCCCTAACACACTACAGAAACTCGTCTTCCATAGCATTAGTGCTCATTAGGTTTATCCAGTCTATATGCAGATTGAAGTCACCCATGCTTACTGTATTACCCATGCTACATGCTTCTCTAAACTCCTGATTAATACCATGCCCCACATTACCACTGCTGTTTGGTGGCCTATAAACAGCTCCTACCAATGCTTGTTGCCCTTTGCCATTTCTTTATTTAAAACATCACTCGCTTGTGCTGGTTCATGGCAGATTTTGCAATCCGTGACGCATAGAAACCTGGGGAGAAAAACCCTTTAGAAACGGACTCAATTTTGATTGCAATTTGCATTATAATTGGCGAATGCACCCAAAGTGGAAACTCTACTCCAGCCTGTCTAGTGTGCCTTTATTTGAAAAATAACAACCAAGTGAATGGTTAGTTTCTAGGAAACAACAGACATTCCTTTAAACCATGGGTCACTACCTTGTGAGTTTGGCAAACAATGCCGATATAGCCAGGCACACAATATCATCGGCCTCGACATAAGAGGGACTCGAGGAGGGTGTAGGATACGGCTGACATCTGCTGAAGAACCCAGCAAGGACAGGGACATGACGACCCTGGCAATTTTAATGACAGGGCCTCATTAACATATTGTAGGTCTGCCTCCAGCCTGGCAGTGGCTAAAGGGACAGCCTGGCTGGTGGGCAGGTGGGAACATGAGCAGCGGAGGCAGCAGTCCGGGACCCTTGGGGATGACCCTCAGCAATAAGAAGGATGCATCAGCTCTGGGTGGTAATTGTGTGGGTGGTGGAAGGTTGTGATCATGCTGGGGGAAGGTTGACGGCTTCCCTGACGGGCATAGCAGTTGGTGGCACCACTGCTAAAAGAGTCAGTTACCTTGGGGAGCTCGCAGGTCAGGCCTCCCACTCACTGCTAAATTTTTGTTGCGTCACTGATGATGTCATCAGCTGGCAACTTCAGTATGTTAATTAGGTCCCTACCTGCCTTTCTACCCTGTCCACCTGACAGTCGGTGGGAGTGTAGAGGGATTGGAGGTTGGGGGGTGGGGGTGAGGAAGCTAAAATCAATGCCTTAGTATATTGTTGAATGCATTTTTAAACCATAGTTTGTAAAGGTTCTTGTAGTATTGCCTTACAATGTACAGCACCCAATGTTGCATTTACTTGCATTTAAATCCATCTTCTTGTGCTGTGATAAAACAGTACTGTTGTTCCATTTGCTGTACATTACTGTAAATTCCTTTTAGATTAAAACAAAAATGACTTCTGTTCCTCTGGCTTTTAGCATTAGGCAAATGGCTTTTGCTGAGAATGCAACCTAATGAAGCATGGTTGTTGTATCATCATCTCCTTATAACACGTACACTGGGAGAAACCAGAGAGTTTGAACATTTTGAAAAGAATTTTTCCATGTAGTTGATTCACGTTACCTTCGACTCACAGGATATTAAAATTCGCACAAAGAAGACAATTATACTCCAGAATGTAACAGTATGTTATAAATTTGTAAAAGAAAAGCAACACATCGTCGAGAAATGCTTCTGTGTTTAATTCTTAGTGTCAAGATGTAAACAATGGTAAATTATGGGGCATGTTCTGGGTCACCTCCATGTGATCTTTGTGCGGCCAGCCGGCTGGCGAGGAGCACCAATTGTCCATGCGATTCTGAAGGCTGGGCCTCATTAACATACTGCCAGCACACTGCGGCAGAAAACAAGCGGCTGGGACAGCCCATGTTTCCAGGCCACTACGACATCGGGTGTCCAACCGGTCTCTAGACCCAAGTAAAGGTAGGTCTGAGTGTGGGAGAAGTCCATTTTAGGGGTGGGGTTTGTATTCCTGATGCAGCAGTGGCCAAGTTGTGTTTTTGTGCAAGCCCAGGAACACTCCTGTTACTCCTCGCACCCCAAATTAAATGAAAACTTTAAAAATAAAAGCAAAAATTACTGCCAATGGTCAGCAAGGCAATGAGAGCCTGACAGCCCGCTCAAGGCTATGCATGGCCTCTGGCATCTCCGCCAGATGTTGCCTTACCTCTCTCTGCAATTCCGGCATCTCCTGTGCTGTCGACACCAGAGGTTCGTCATCAGCATGGGCCTGGCCACCCACAATCCTCCGACTGTCAGAGGCCTCGGCTGTCTCAGCCTCAGCCAGCTGTTCAAACGCTTGTGTGGTGCTCTCACTGGCTTGTGACTCTGATTCTAAAGCCGAGCAGATTCCCACTGAGGTAAAAGTATCCTTGCTGGTGGAAGGTGCAGGAGAGTCATGGGATGCTGCATCCTCTGAGTGTTGCTCCTCCTTTGAGGATGTTGGGACACTCTCAGGGGCTACAGTCACCTGCAAACAGCAACCTGCAAGATACGATGAAAACAACATGTGTGGGTTAGGTTACACATATCCCATTAAGGACAGCATGCCAGAACTAGTTCTCTATTATTATTGCATTTTTAGCTGATCAGCAATAATCGTTCCCTTGCGCAGGGACCCCGATCTCCCCATCTGGAATAGTGTGTCCACCTTGTCTACCAGTTAGTTCTAGAGCCTCTTCTTTGGCCTGGCTCGGATGATGCATGTCCGGCACTCCACCACCTGTCCTGGCCGCCACCCTCCTGTTACGCGCCCTCTTCTCCTGCAAGAGCAGGGATGTAACAATTATACATTGACATACATTTCACCATGACAGCTCTGCTAACATAGGCCCCTTGTCAACAACTGGGGGATGTAATATATCATACTGACTCACCGTGTCATGGAATTTACTTGGGCTGAGGTGTAAACGAGGGAGACTTGTTTCACAGATGCAGCAGTCATCTGTCATAATTCTGCTATGACGTCCCTGTCTTTCGGCAGTGGCACCCTCTGTGTGCGGCACACCGTATAGTGACACCCACTTTGCACAAAGCAATTTTGGAACATGTCACTTAGCTTTGACCCTATTCCTGCACTGTGCCCAGTTGTGTCGGGTGACCCCACATCTGCTGACCTCCTCTGCAATCTCTGTCCAAGCTCGCTTAGCCAGGTGGGAGGACCGCTTCTTGCCATCGCTGGGGAAGAGAACATCCTGTCTTTCCCATGAAGCCTGGGGGAGAATCAGCACGGAGACATCACTGAAATATGGGGCCACCCTTACTCTGAACTCTGACATTCTCAGAACTCTGCCCAGGAGAGCTGCTTGATGAGATTGCAATTGATGTTAATGTACAGACGTTTGAGGTCTGAGCCGCTGTAGAATTCTAGGAGAGAGAATGAATGCAGAGCTGGCAGGCTTTTAAAGATGGCGGCAGCACCTGCTCTGAGATCAGCTGACGCTGTGAACGGCATCTCGCCTGCCTCCCCGCCACGTGATAAGGGCAGACAGTCGCCTCCATTATATTAAATGGCCACCCTCCGCATAATCGCAGTAGCGCAGCCACTCATATGACAAGCAGGACCACTGCCATTTTGCACGCTCATTAAATTCAGCCCAGTGTATTTGATAAACAGATATCAAATAATTTGAAAATAAGAGGAAAAAGTAAAAATAAAATCCTTAACCTTACAGACTTATGAGAGCAGACAGTCAGCAGTTGTGTAAAGGAAGCTTTCTCTCCCTGCTTGCAATCATAGCTAAAGCAATTGTCATGCAGGCCCCCACTTGCCAAGCATGAGGCATATTAATTTCACGACATGAACATTAAATTTCAAACTGTTGCTGAAGTGAAGAAAGGACTTGCTTTAAAAGTTGCCAGATCTTGGCTGGAAAGACATTTGCATATTCACAGACAGTGTTTGGAAAGGGCAAAGCAGCCATTCCCTGACACATTCAACCCACATTGGACTTTTGATCACCAGACATTGAAGGTGGGGGAGCTCACATTCCAAGTTGACTGCTAAGATGGCCGAATACACAAACAGACATGGTCAAACCAGCTAGTCACATGGCTAACCTGCTGGGCAACCTGAGTTTTTTAAATTTGTACAAACAGTTTGGGCAGAAAGCAGAATGGTCCTGGACTGAGAAGATCTTTCTTCGCTGGCTCGCCACAGCCTCTCCTGTCTGCCTGCTCCCATCTCTTTCTCACAGAACTCCAAATCCACTGAAGTCACACGAATCCCAAGAGAGAAAAGTTTCCTACAGTGAACAAGGTTTAAGAAGAATACTGGGCCCCAACGAAAAGCAAGATGTACCTACAATAAAGCACACTACTGTGAGCTCGAAGAACCATAACACAAAATCTTCCTCAGATATTGTCTCAAACTTTTCCACTTTATTTCTTCTGGTTTCTTTCTGTCTCTATCTGCACGTGTGTATTGCTTGTGCATGCTAGCATTGGCGGGTCATGTATCCATAGGCGTTAACAGAATTAGAGGGTAAGTTTGAGTTGAATAAAATTTCACCTTTCTTCTTTAAACCTAAGAAAGCCTACTTGTGCTGGTGTCTTTGCCTTATAATTGGAAAGCAGTGAACAAGGATTCACCAAGGGGGAGCTAAAAACATGGTATGTTTAAAATAAAACCCTGTTACGGTAAGACCAGGTGAAGGCTGAGAGGGACCCCTAGACCCATTTCTCACCTGGTCATAACACAATCAACTCATGGTGCAGGGTGAGATTCCTTTGACATAATTCCACTTGAAGAAACATCAATTCTATCCTATGGCATGGAAGGCAAGGTGAAATGGCTGGAAACTGCAAGGTAAGAAGGTTTAATGAACTATTTAAATGTGTATTAAGGAAAGGAATGACAAATAAAACAATGGCCACTGTAATTTCTTGTCATAGAAGTTAGTATTGTCAGTTTCTTCATGTGATGTATCAGCAATGTAAGACATTTTAAATGTGCATGGCATAAACAGTATGGGTGGAAACATCCTAGTCCCCCAAGGATGGGCTTGAAGAAAAGACAGGGAGAAAAGTATTAGCATTGGGTCAGCGGGCTGACGCGTTCCCGCCTCCAGGTAATCTTCCTGGAGGAGGCGGGTGGCCAATTTGAATAATTAACTAATCATTTGTTGGATAATTGCCACCGGAAGATCCCCGCGGCGTTCCCAAACAGCCACCGAGGGCCAAGCCCAGCAGATGCTTGCAGGTGGCTTGCCAGTGGATGGTTAGGTTGCCCACAAGGCTTCCTGTTCTAACCCCCCCACCAGAGCAGCATTGATCAGTGGGCCACAGCTGCGCTGGAGGCCATCCTGTGGAGGGGTTTCCCCTCCACAAGGTTGACCTGGAAACTGTGGCCAGAGTTTATTTTTTTAAAATTCTGTTCAGAGCGCACCTCAAAATGGAGGCTCCTTCGCGGTCCCCATTCTGCAGCGGCAGAGCCCACCTCTGCCAGTGGGGCTGCTATCCTTCCAGGAACCTGCCGCTGTCCTTAATTGGACGGCAGACCTGGAGGTGACCTCTTAGTTGGCCACCTCTGGAAAGATCTCCCAGGCAGGCACCCTGACACGCAGTATTGGGTCAGGACCCGGAAATGTTTCTGCCCCTTGATTATTTTTAAAGGGCACAAGATTCCGCCCTAGAAAAGCAAGGAGAGTATTTAATCTAATGTGTGTTTGTAGAACTGGAAGAAATGGCTGCAAATTAACAAGCCTCAAGCAAGAATAAAGTTCAAAAGAAATCTTTCCTCACAGAATTTTGGATTTGTAAAATAGGCTCTTTCCAAATATGTTCATTAAGTCCTTTTGGAATGAGCTAAATACATAATTAAGTGCAGGCTATAAGGATAAGTATTGACACAGATAAGCAATTATTTAAAGAATACAACAGGTGCTGTGTTGCTGGGACCACAAGACTGTGATCTATGGAATGTATTATACCAGGGCTGAATAGTAATAAGTTGCAATATCACATGGAATTTTGTGTCATTGCCTTCAGGAGTCCAGGAGCTCCATTTTCTTATAATTTTCATCTTTGGTTGTTCAGTGCCCTCAGGGGAATAAATAAGATGAGTGCAGTTGTTGCTATGGGAATAGAAAAAACAATGTGCAGTGATAAGGGAGAATTAACACTGTATAACAAAGTGAAAGTTTTCTGAAACATGTGCATAAAACATGTGATTGACTAGAAGATTTTGTGAAAATCAATTTAGGCAGTAATTGGTGACCACATAGTCTACTTTTCTACTTACCTCTGATGTCTTTCACCACTGACCCTTCCAAACTCCTCCCCAGTCCCCCTCAACTCTTCCAGTCTCCCCACTGGGGTCTTACAATCTCCACCCTGAGACCCATCTGATCTCCCCTCCGACACTGACCCCACCAATCTCCATATTCCCCCCCTCCACCACTGCTCAAGCCCACCCCGAGGACTCTGATCCCATCCTCTCCTCTCCATTCTATGGCTGCAGCCTGGGACTGGAGCCTATGTGCCTGAGAGCCAGCCAGCAATCTCTCAATCTGACCAGTTAGAGCCAGGAAACAGAAACTGAAACAAAAATGTTAAACAAGTTCTGAATGACATACAGAAAACCCATTCTTCCATGTTGTCCAATCCCAAAACGCACCCCCTGCCCCCAACCTCTGAGCTAATTTTGGGGGGCCATCCAAACAGACTCAGGAAAGATGGGGTGCATCTAAACAGGGCAACATTAGGGACACTAGCTATTAATAAAGAAAAATAAATTGAGTATTGCTGAAAATAGAGAGATTTCGTCAAAGCTTTTTGTCTTGCACTCATCAGGACAATTCGCAAGAATACCAATGTGAATTGTCCTGATGAGTGCAAGACGAAAAGCTTCGACAAAATGTCTCTATTTTCAGTAATACTCAAGTTCTGTACTCCCAAAAAGAAACTGTGGTTTATTTTAGCTAGCTATGGAGAGGGGTAGGTTTACGATATAAATTATAAACAAAGCTTCGATGATGGTTAGGGAAGGTACAGAATGAGATAAATCATTTAATAATTTCACATGGAGCAAGCAAATGAAAAAGTATTAAACAGCAGTAATTTTGACTTTGGACAATTTCAGGTCAGCCCATTGTACGCCTCTTCTAACTCTCATTTCAAAATGGCTGAATTCAATCATCTCAATAAGTTGTGAATATTCCAACAATGATGCAAGAAAATCAAACTAGTGATGCACAATTGCTTTTCACCAAATATGATGCAGATTTCCCTTAAAGATAATTTGCATCTAAACCTAATTCTTATAATTTGTCCAGGATAATATCCATATTATAACCACATCCCTTCCCCCCACGGATTAATAGCCACAACATTATTAAAGATTATCTGGTAATTAGAGCAAAGACAAACGTCAAAGAGATGAAGAATGCGCTAAAGAAAATTAACTTGGTAGTATTGCTGAACAACATCAGAATTCAGGAAAAGAAGGAACTATCCATTATATATTAAAAATGCTGTGTGGTCAAACACTCCACTGGAGCTGCCCCTATAGCTGGTACCGTCAGTGTAACATTACATTACCTGACAGACCTATCACATATCACTTCACATTCTGCTTAAAACTTGAAAGACCAAAATTAAACCAATTGCATTAAAAAGCTAAGAATGGAAAACGATGTTGAAGAAAAGAGAAGCACATTACCTGTAATCGAAACAAACAAAATGTGCTGTGGTGGCAAAGAATATTTGAGGAAACAAGTGTAACCTGCACCCAAAGGCAGAAGCAAATGAAAGACCAGCAAGCACAAGTAGCAGAATGAGTGCCCACATTGTAATTATAAATACCATGAGCAACTGATTTATAAAAGTATCTGTGGAGAGACAAGTTGGACAGCTGGAGCACAACAGATGCAGAAGAAAATGACAATCAGGTAGTAGAAGCAAAGACCAGAAGTGCACTCAAATGCAATTCAAGTCTTCCCTGCCCACCAATTTCCATCACCCCCACCCCCCCCCCCCCCCCCCCACCACCTCCCACCACCACCCTGGCCCCACATCTTCTGCAAATGAAGCAACCTTCTACCCCTGTCACTGAGCAGGATTCTGGCCTGCAAACCTCCCCCGTCCCATGTCGAGCAAGACCTTGCTCCCAAATACTCCTGCAACTGAACAGGATTTCGACCCTCTCTCCTCAATTAAGCAACTTCTCATTACCAGCCCCCACATCCCCCAACTAAGTGTGAGCTCTCCCACATCCTCACAGACTTATCTATTTCCACCATTCCAATGAACAAGAGTGCGACAGTCCAACTACCCCAACCCCGGCCCATGCTTGCACAACATGATTGCACACCTGAACCTTCTACCCCACCAGAGTAAAATTCATTGCTCAACCATCTCCACAAGAAGACGAATTTAAGCAATCACTCCCTCCTACCAGACTGAGCAGACTTTCAGGAAACAGAGATTAGGAGGTGAGGCAGCAATAGCTCCACTGCCCACAATTTTCTTAATTTTCAGATGAGATCATAGAGGAAAATCCTGCCTCATGTAGTCACCAAAGAAGTCCCATTCCATCAGACCTCCACGCCATCTATCAATTGACTATACAACTGACAGGCGAGTACTCTCATTGCAGTTCACTGAATCTCATCATGAATATACCAAAAGCTGTTATGCAATGAAGTCTTTCCCCTTCAACAATTGTAATTATTTTATTGGCACTATTAAGATAAGAATTCATTGCACATGTCTATGCTTTTATTAGGAACTGGTAATTTAATTAAACTGTTCCTTAATTAGCAAAGACAGGGATATTAATGCATGGCAGTAGCTCCTCATCTAAAAAATTAATGGATGAAACAAGGCATAATATGCAATTTCTTCATACCAGCCCCATTCAAAAAATAAATAATTTGAAAATTATTATATCAGTAGATCTTAGCAGGAATCAAAGATTGGCTGATTATACATATGATGTTATTCATGTTTTACTAAGTGCTGTGCAGAATTTCAATATAAGGAAACTGAAATATTAATTTGAGAGGCTTAAACACACGTTTTGTTTAATTGAACAAATTTAACATTGGGAATATGTTGAGGTTGGTGCAACATTTGCAGGAAGCTCACTCCTTCACTTTTTTTACTATAAAATATGTATTACCTTGCATTAAAAAGTCATTTTGTTATTTTTAAATTTACAACTAAAATACCATTGTAACTCTAGCATCACAAATTGACATTAGAATGTACACAAAAAGATCAGGAAATCACCAACATTGTCCTCCAAACATATATAAAAAAGAAATAAGAGAGACTTGACAAAGCCCAGAGAGCTCAGTTGTGTTTGCAGGTTCATTATTTACTCCTTGGTTTGTTCAGTTTCAGTTTTGGAGACTTATTGGTTTGAACTATTGTTAGCATACCATGTCAGCTACCATTTTGAATTATTCCTTCAGTTCAAGAATAACACTCATAACACAAGGCAACTATAACACTGAAATAATTCTGAATACAATGACTATTCTTAGTCAGGGTTCCTTGCATGTATTGTAAATCCCCCAAAAATATTTCCCTGGAGAAGCCTATTTCTGTGTCAGAAGCTTTGGGCTCAATTTGAAACACTTGGCCGGAACTTGAATCATTAGATTGGAAACGTACCAAGGCTCCTTAGACAGCACCTTCCAAACCTGTGACCTCTACCAACTAGAAGGACAAGGGCAGCAAATGCATGGGAACACCACCACCTGCAAGTTTCCCTCCAAGTCAACATCATCCTGACTTGGAACTATATCGCCGTTCCTTCACTGTCGCTGGGTCAAAATCCTGGAACTCCTTTCCTAACAGCACTGTGGGTGTACGTACCTCACATGGACTGCAGCGGTTCAAGAAGGCAGCTCACCACCACTTTCTCAAGGGCAATTAGGGATGGACAATAAATGCTGGCCTGGCCAGTGACGCCCACATCCCATGAATGAATAACAAAAAAACTATGACAATTAATTTTTTCTGCAAATTTCTTTTTTTTCTGATTGGCTGCAATCCATGTCAATTATTGCACTCTGCAGAATGCAGAAAAAGATCCTTCTGAGGCCAAAGATAGCCATTTACAACAAAACCAGCCATTAAAAGAACATTCAGGGCGTGTTCTTATTTGTAGCCATGCCCCCTTTCTCTCATCTCAAAGGCTCATAATATTTGGACGTACATCAAGTATCACCCAGGACAGGGAAACCTTTTTGATCAATGCCTCGACAGTGGACTCAATATCCATCCTTTCTATTACTAGTGAAGTGTGGTTGCAATATGTGTACTATTTACAAAGTACCCTGTGGCAACTCACCGAACTAATTTCAACAGCATCTGCCTGAATTGTAACCTTTAGCATCAAGAAGGGCAAAAGCAATCCAGCAGCCATCAGTCGATTTTCTCCTGATGCTAACCAACACATTACCAGATTTATTAGGTTTTACTTGCCATGGTGGGATGTGACCTCATAAGCTTGGGTTGTTAACCTAGTACCATATCCAATGGGGTACTGTCTTCATTTGCCTTAGTCATTGCACTAATTATCAAACAGGTCCTACGTTAGTAAAAGTATTGCTTGAATATGAAAGTGTTAAACCTGCAATCTACCAACTAATCATTGCTGTGCATTTCTGATCTGGTTCCATTCTAGCCAGGTACTCCTGAATAATAAAATTGTTTGTACAGTGAGTGTTCTGTCTCCTATTCTAGTGCAAAATCCATTGGAAATGATATAACCGTAGCAAATCGAGTTATAAAGGTGAATTACCCATTTCATGAATGGGATGATGAGATTCTTACAACTGGTTGCTCAGATAGCCCTAGACATTGCCTAGAAGGTGTAGAATTGTGGACTTTTATCATCCACTGATCCCATTCTGATAAGCAATATTTCTGTGCTTTCCTCTGACTTTCACTGATATTTTTGCACTGAACAAAGATTTACATTAGATGAAAAATATCACAGGCAGAGTGCTTGATCTGAATTTGAGCTCATGGTCAGCAGATTTACAGTGTGAATTAAATGTTCATTTTATATCTAATTAATATTGGAGGGTTAATATGATATACATTATTTTGCATTATGTAAAATATTCTACATTGAGTTTAGTGCTGAGAACATACCATTTTTAATAATGTTGAGTCACGGTACAAATATTGGGTTAGAAATTGGATATCCTGGTTTATTGGTTGCTGGGATTATGATTCACAACCTGCCTGTGCTCATGCAGATCGCGGTAGGCAACACACAAATTTGATGTATCCACCTCATCTAAATGATTATATTGTAGAGCTGAGTGGGCCCTGTTTCTTGTACCTTCAAGCTGGCTACGCCTTTGCTCTCAATAGGCAGAGTTGTTTGCAGACCATGTGGCACAACCAATCTGCTGTACTTAAAGGCAGGTTGTTTGTTAAAGGGAAGCTGCATAAAAAATATTGCTGCAATGTAAATTATGTAAAGTGAACACCAGGGCAAACAGAGGATTCCGTAGTGATGGATGTGGCACTGAAGGCCGTAGTGCTGCAAGCGGGCAGGAGAACATCAAGTCTGGTCTGCCATTCAATAAGTTCATAGCTGATCTGATTATGGCCTCAGCTCCACTTTCCTGTCTGCAGCCACCCCCCCCCCCACCCCCACCCCACAATGCTTGACTCCCTTGCCAATCAAAGACTATCTAACTCAGCTTTGAATATATTCAGTGGCCCTGCCTCCACTGTTCTCTGTGGAAGAGAATTCCACAGACCCTCTGAGAGAAAGAAATTCTCCTCATCTCAGTCTTAAATAGGAGACCCCTTATTTTTAAACAGTGTTCCCTGGTCCTAGACTCTCCCAAAAGGGGAAAAATACTCTCAGCATCCAGGATGAGAGGCGCCTTGGTTCTGTAGGAAGTCAGGAGACCTTCAAGGGCTACCCTCAGAAGGGAATGGAGCAGGTCACCAGGAAAGTCAACTGCTGGAGTCTGGAGCTGACAACCTGGCAGCAATGCTGAAGAACTCTAATGATCTCACACAGATAGTCAATGTTGGTGTTTTCTTCACATGTTATCTCCCACCCACCATAACACCAATCTCTCATGTGTCTCAATGCACCACACTGCCATCACTCACACAGCAGCAGCCTCTAGAACTCAGGACTCACACCTAACATCCAGATACTACATCTCACCCTCACACACTTACCATGGTTCCCAGTCTCACACCCACCTCTCTCTGCCCACACATACCTCCAACTATTCAGGTATGGCAGGCACATCACACAAACACATTGTAACCCAACCATTGACATACTGCCCTCTCTCTTGCAGGACAAGGTGGCACACAATAGAAGGGAGCAGTGAGGAAATAAGGACACTGTATCTCCTGAGCCCTACAGAGAAGATAGTTATCTGCAGCATGGTGCCAGCTGCGACAGGACCCGTAGCATCCAACGTTGCTGAGAATATTGAAGATGTTGGTATGTTGCTGTCATACGCCCTTTCTCAACTCCCAGCACACCCTCATCCTGCTATCTGTCATGATGAACAAGCTGCTGATGGTGTGACCATGAACCTCATGCTTCGCACCTCACCCCCTGCCCTCACACCAACCTTCCTCTTCCGAGTTCTTGCCTTCAGCCACCCAAGATCTGCCACCTGTTCAGTCACAGAAGCTCCAGGAGAAGGAAAGAGGGGTGGTAGTGGCGTAGTGGTAATGTTACTGAACTTGTAATCCAGAGACCCAGGCTACTGGCTTGGGGACATGGGTTCAAATCCCACCATAGCAGCTGGAGGAATTTAAATTTAATTAATCATAAATTCAATTAATTAATAAAAATCTGGAATTGAAAGCTAGTCTCAGTAATGGTGCCATGAAACTATCACCGATGGTTGTAAAAATGCATCTAATTCACTAATGTCCTTTAGGGAAGGAAATCTGCATCCTTACTTGGTCTGCCAATGTGATTCCAAACCCACAGCAATGTGGTTGACTCTTAACTGCCCTCTGAAATGACCTAGCAAGCCACTCAGTTGTCAGGGGAAATTAGGGATGGACAGCAAATGCTGGCCTTACCAATGACACTCCCATCCCATGAAAAGGATTTTTTAAAATGCACAGCACTGATGAAGAAACCCGGTCATTTGATCTGACTCTCGCAGCCATCAGCTCAGATACTGGTACTTTGGAGGCAAATATAGGGTTGGTATAAGCAAGTGGTGAGTCATCCAAGCACAAGTAACCAGCAGTCATGCCAGGGGTAAAGGATGATACCTTTGCCACTCACCAGAGGGTGAAGTCCAGATAAGTATTGCTGAAGAGGACTCAGATGAGGGCTTTGATGGGGCAGCATACAGGAGAGTGCTGATGGGCATGCACGACAAGGTGCTGGGTTCATTGGCGGGCCTGCCGGACAGCCTCCTGTCACCATCAAGGAGTGTGGAGGTGGCCGGCTCCAACCTGGCAGAGGGGTTAGTGCAGTGCTTGCCCCCCTCCCCACCCCCGCAGCCTCTGCTCCATCACCCTGTCATTCTGCAGAGCCAAAGGTACTGCAACATCTGTCCCCATACCTGTTGTAGCCTTTATGTGGACAGGTCACCTAATCCCTGGTCCCCCCATAACAATGTGGCAACCCTCTGTGATAAATCCAGGAACTCACCAGAACTTCTCCAAGAACATTCTAGATTACTTGCAAACACCTTGCAACAGAAAAGTTCCAATAAAATTACCTTATCCTTTAAATATTGTCAGTTAAGGGCCTATCTTGCAGCTTCATGCTTGCTTACAGAGGGAACAACAAAGAGACTGCCTGCACATTTATTGACAAATTTGGAATCCTGTGGTGGAATTTTATGCTATTCTCCCACGGCAGGTTTGGAGGCAGGGAGAGCAAAAGATCAAATGGGATGGTGGCTGGGGCGGTTCCTGCCACCATTCTGCCTCCATCAAAATTTAGTCTGGGGCGGGAAGGCTAGTGAATGGCCTTCCTGCCCCACTGCCAATTGAGGCCCTTAACTGGGTAATTAACCCCCAGTTAAGGGCCTCTTCCTGCTGCAGCCATAAATAGCTGTGTGGCGGGCGGCCCTGTCACTGCACGGGAAGCATGGCATGATAAACTTCATTAAATGGCACTTAGTGCCTGAACAAGGGACCTGGCATCAGAAGGTGGAGTGGCGGGGGGAGGGGATTGTCTACACACGCCCCTGCCCTTGCTGCTGACTCCCCCCCCTCCCCTGCAACCCCCACCATGTGAGACCCCTCCTGCCCTGACCTAGCTGAGGCCTGGTTCCAGTGATGCTCCTTGGCCTCTGATTGGTGCAACTGCAGCAGCAGCCACTGCCTCCGTGGTGACGTTGTAGCTGCCAGCCTCTGATTGGCTGGCAGCTCTGAAAGGGTGGGACTTCCAGAGATGGGATCCTTGATCCCATGGAAGCCCCGCCACTGTCCATTTAATTGCCTGATTGACACTATATTTGGCAGGACTACTGTAGAAGAGGCGACCCGGGGATCTCAGTGTCGGTTCTCCGAATGTCGAGATTCCCGCCACCAGGATAAAACTCCCCCCCCACCCCCCCTCCACCAATGTCGCATCAGCCTTTGTATCTCATCCCATTTAATTATTCATGCTACTAATGTTCTAAATGAAAATACCTTATTATACAAATTGGACCTGAGTTTGTTTTATGTTGCCAGCATTCGTTAGTGCTCCAATGGGGTGGAGCCTAGAGATTAAACTCGGTATTTGTCCCAAATTGCAGTGTTGCTGTTTCTGGTTGGGTCTGGATCCAATTGACGGTGCTCCTGGGAGTTCATTAGAATATATATATATTTAAATGATATGAAGTGAAGTATAAGTTGCCCAAACCTGTGATTTCTAATATTTCAGTTCCAAAGAAGGGTCACTGACCCGAAACGTTAACTCTGCTTCTCTTTCCACAGATGCTGCCAGACCTGCTGAGTGGTTCCAGCATTTCTTATTTTTATTTTATCTGTCATTCAAGCCCCCATTGTACCAAGAGTAACTCACAATAAGATAAATGAGATGTACCTGTTGCCAGCATCAGCTGGTACTGACAGAAATGTATTACTTTGGTGCCTGCAGCCCCAGACTTACTAGAGATCAGTTCTTTTTTATCCTATTGCACCTGAAAAAGAGTTGAGTGTGTCTGTTACAACCAGAGGGCTTTTAAACCAGCGAGAAATATTTCTGCATCATAAAATAAAAGAATCTAAATTATAGTTATGGGAATCCTAATCAGTATTCCCTTAATCATTAATTTAATAGTGGAAGAAGAGGAGCAGTACCAGATGGAGGAAAGGAAGAGGAGGCTGTACTTGAGGAGGATATACCACATGACATACGATACGCCCTCTCCCTCTCTGGAGAATCGATAGGCCACACAGATCTTATGAGGATCTTAGAGAGGAGCACTGCATGAGAAGAGTTAATTTTAACAAAGAGGAGCTGCCTGTAAGTCTTCTGTGCAGCCCCAGGGTCCTGAGTGACAGGTATGTACAACTCCAAATCCATGGGAGAATGTGTACTAATCACAAACAGTAATCATGAGGCTCATTGCGTAAATTATCACATTATTTTTACATTGGATCAAAAAAGAGTAGGCAACAACTAGAGTATTGAAATAGAATTTGTCAGAGGAATCAGCAAAGCAACGAAAAGGCTTTATTTGGTCTTAAAATGCATAAAATCAGCAAAACAAAACCCTGCTTAGGATTTTAGCTCTAGTTGAATACTGGCAGAAACTTTAAACTGACTGCAGTAGAAAATGTCACTACTACATCGATTTTGTTATGTTCTTCATTAAGTTTAATTGGTCTTTAAAATGGGAAAGGAAAAGGAGTCTGTGGAGCTAATACAGATTTTATTGACAGTATGTTGCAATATGACCAAGGGATGTTTTCATGCTTGATGTAACAATTGATACTGCGCCTGAGAAGTTGTTAAATTTAGAGGTGAGGAACATTAATATTGGGGATCATATTATTCATTGTTCATATAATCATTACACTGGATATTATAGCAAGAATATGAAAGAGAGATAATAACATAAATATACCAGATTTTGGGAAAGTTGTTTATAAAGCAAGATAAAAAAAAACAACCTGGATTTTGCAGTAAGCGGCAAAGCAAGGGAACTTGCCACTGACCTCAAAGTAAACTGTTCTAGTGATCTCTGTAGTGGGAATTTCCCCTTTCCCAGCGTCACTTTAAACATGACGCCAAATCAAGAGGATTCTTGATGTACAGCAGTTGTGATGTCAGCAAGCAGGTAGGCAACCAATCACATTGAAGTATTCACACAGACAGCAAACCAGGAAAAGATACTTAAATTCCTTCACTTTTAATTTGAATTTTCAGTTAGCAAAATAAATATATGACTGTATTAATATAGATTCTAACATAAAGACAAACAGACTTCTAAAAAATAATTTTTTATTTATTTTTTTTTAAATGTGGAATTTTTAATCATTGGGAAGAAATTTGACATTCCACAAAAATAAAAGTACCTTTTCAAGGCCAGTAAAGGTGTTCAGAAATAATTATAAAGTTAGTACACCATTAAAAACCCAGCTACATCTCAGTCAACAAGGTGTAACCTTTTCCTGAGTTTTTATAGTGAGATTAACAACATTAGAGTGGGAGTTCTCATCAATTCATGATTGCAACAGAGATAGCAGTCTGCAGGAACCCTACAGTGGAGGAGTGTAGACTCACTGTCAGCAACTTCTGGATTTCTGTGTTATTCTGCACTTACCCGCACTCTTGAAGTTGCTGTCAGTTTTAGTGGAGATCATGATGTAGAATAAGTATGGGGTGGAAATAGGAACAGCAAGAATCAGAAAACACTAGTGGGAGTAGTTTATAGGCCCCCGAACAGTAGTTATACCATTGGACAGAGCATTAAACAAGAAATTATTGGAGCTTGTAACAAAGGCAATAAAATAATTGTGGGGTCTTTAATCTTCATAGAGACTAGGACAATGACATTTGCAAGTGTGGTCTCAAAGATGAGTTTGTAGAATGATTTCGGGACAGTTTCTTGGAGTAATACGTTGTGGAGCCAACTAGGGATAAAGTTATCTTAGATCCAGTATTGTGTAATGAAGCAGGGTTAATAAGCATTGTCATTGGAAAAGATCCATTGGGAAACAGTGATCATAAAAGCATTGATTCCCATGCTAAGTTTGAACGTGACATGCTCCAATCACAAACAAGAATCTTAAACTTAAATAAAGCCAATTACGTAGGCATGAAGGGAGAACTGGCGAAGGTAAATTGGATAAGTAGACTAAAAGATATGGGGGTACATGAACAGTGGGAAACCTTTAAAGAAACTATTCAAAATGTTCAGCAAAAATACATTCCTTTGAAAAATAAAAAGTCGGCAAGAAAGACCCAACGTGGCTCACTCAGGGAGTTAAGGATAGTATTAGATTAAAAGAAAAGGATTACAATATTGCAAAAAATAGTAGCAAGTCTGTGGATTGGGACTGTTTTAGAACCAGCAAAGGGCCACCAAAAAGTTGATTAAAAAAAGGAAAAAATAGAATGAGAGTAAACTAGCCAGTAATATAAAAACAGAAGGAACAGAGTAACTGACGTAAACATTAGTCCTTGGAAGCAGACAGGAGAAATTATCACAGGGAATGAGGAAATGGCAGAGGCATTGAACAAATATTTTGATGTCTGGCTTCACAGAGGAAGAGACAAGTTCCATACCAGAAATAGGCTGTAACCTAGGGATAAAAAGAGTGAGAAAATTAAGGAAATTCATATCAGTGGAGAAAAAGTATTGGAGAAACTTAAGGGACTAAAATCTAACAAATCTCCAGGACCTGATGGCCTACATCCTAGGGTTCTAAAAGAGATAGCTGCAGATATAGTGGATGCACTAGCTATGATTTTCCAAAATTCCCAAGATTTGGGAACAGTCCCATCAGATTGGAAATTGGGAAATGTTATAAGAAAGGAGGGAGAGAGAAAACAGGGAACTAGAGGCCAGTTAACCTAACATCAGTCATTGGGAAAATGCGAGAATCTATTAGGAGGGAAGTCTTAACAATGCACTTAGAAAAGCACAGTATGATTAGAGACAACATAGTTTCAATAAAGGAAAATCTTGCTGGACAAATTTATTAGTGTTTTTTGGGGATGTAACTAGTATGGTAGATAAAGGGGAACCAGTAGATGTAGTATACCTGGATTTCCAAAAGGCAGTTGATAAGGTGCCATGCAAAAGGTTAATAGGCAAGATAAGGGCTCACGGAGTTGGGGGCATAAACAGGGCATTTTCAAGTTGGCAGGCAGTAAATAGTGGAGTGCCGCAAGGATCAGTGCTGGGGCCTCAGCTATTTACAATCTATATAAATGACTTAGATGAAGAGACGGAGAGTAATGTACCTAAGTTTGCTAATGATACAAAGGCAGGTGGAAAGGTAAGCTGTGGTGAGGACAAAGAGAGGCTGCAAAGAGATATAGACAGGTTAAGTGAATGGGCAATAAGATGGCAGATGGAGTATAATGTAGGGAAGTGTGAAGTTATGCACTTTGGTCGTAAGAATAGAAAAGCAGAATAATTTTTAAAAGATGTGCAAGTTGTAAGTGTTGATGTTCAAAGAAACTTGGGTGTGCTTGCACAAGGAATGCAGAAAGTTAACATGCAGGTACAACAAGCAATTAGGAATGCAAATGGCATGTTGGCCTTTATTGCAAGGGGAATTAGAGTACAGGAATAAGGAAGTTTGGCTACAATTGTGCAGGGTTTTGGTGAGACCACATCTGGAATACTGTGTGCAGTTTTGGTCTCCACATTTAAGAAAGGATATATTTGCATTGGAGGCAGTGCAGTGAAGGTTCACTAGATTGGTCCCTGGGATGAGAGGGTTGTCCTATGATGAGAGACTAAGTAAATTGGGCCTATATTGTTTGGAGTTTAGAAGAAGGAGAAGTGATCTCATTGAAACATATAAGATTCTGAAGGGGCTGGATAGGATAGACACTGAGAGATTATTTCCACTGGTCAGGAAATCTAGTCTCAGGATAAGGGGCCAATCATTTAGGACTGAGATGAGGAGAAATTACTTCACTTAAAGGGTTGTGAATCTTTGGAATTCTTTGCCCCAGAGAGTTGTGGATGCTCCATCATTGAATACATTTAAGGCTGGGATAGACAGATTTTTGTTCCCTCAGGGAATCAAGGGGTATGGCGAGTGGCTGGGAAAGTGGAATTGAAGCCTAAGATCAGCCATGATCATTATGAATGGCGGAGCAGTCTCAATGGGCCATATGGTCTACTCCTGCTCCTATTTCTTGTGTTCTTGTGTTAAGGAGAGACATACTTGTACTGGAGGTAGTTCAGAGAAGGTTCACTAGGCTGATTCCTGGGATGAAGGGGTTAGACATAGAAAAATAGGAGCAGGACTAGGTCAATTGGCCCTTTGAGCCTGCTCCACCATTCATTATGATCATGGCTGATCATCCAACTCAGTAACCTGTTCCCGCTTTCGCCCCATACCCTTTGATCCATTTAGGCCCAAGAGCTATATCTAGCTCCTTTTTGAAAACATACAATGTTTTGGCCTCAACTGCTTTCTGTGGTAGCGAATTCCACAGGCTCACCACTCTCTGGGTGAAGAAATTTCTCCTTATCTCAGTCCTGAAAGGTTTACCCCATATCCTTAGACTATGACCCCTGGTTCTGGACTGCCCCACCATCAGGAACATCCTTCCTGCATCTACCCTGTCAAGTCCTATTAGAATTTTATAGGTTTCTATGAGATCCCCCCTCAAAGAAAGGTTGCCTTATGAGGAAAGGTTGCGCAGGTTGGGCCTATTCTTGTTGGAGTTTAGAAAAATGAGAGGTGATCTTATTAAACATATAAGATTCTGAGGGGGCTTGACAAGGTAGATGCTGAGAGGATGTTTCCCCTCATGGGGGGAATCTAGAACTAGGGGACACAGTTTAAAAATAAGGTGTCTTTCATTTATGACAGAGATGAGGAGGACTTTATTCTTTGAGAGGGTCATTATCCTTTGGAAATCTCTAACCCAGAGAGGAGTGGCGGTTGGGTCACTGAATATCTTCAAGGCTGAGTTAGACAAAGTTTTGATCTACAAGGGAGTCAAGTGTTATGGGAACAGGCAGGAAAGTGGAGTTTAGGCCAGAATCAGATCAGCCATGATCTTATTGAATGGTGGAACAGCCTTGAGGGGCCAAATGACCTACTCTTGCTCCTACCTCTTATGTTCTTAATGCATTTGGGGAAGGCTAACAGGGCAAAGGATTGCACAATAGATGGTAGGATACTGAGAAGCATCGAGGAACAAAGGGAACTTAGAGTGCATGTCCACAGGTCGCTGAAGGTGGCTGGACAGGTAGAAAAGATGGTCAAGAAGGCATATGGGATACTTGCCTTTATTAGCCGAAGCATAGAATATAAGAGCTGGGAGGTTATGCTGGAACTAGTTAGGCCACAGCTGGAGTACAACATCCAGCTCTAATCACTGCACTATAGGAAAGATGTGATTGCACTGGAGAGGGTACAGAGGAGATTTACGAGGATGTTGCCTGGACTGCAGAATTTGAGTTATGAGTAGGCTTGAATAGGCTTGGGTTGTTTCTTTGGAACAGAAGAGGCTGAGGGGAGACCTAATTGAAGTGTATAAAATTATGATTGAGGAGGGTCTAGACAGAGTGGATAGGAGAGCCCTATTCCCCTTGGTTGAGGGGTCCATAACCAGGGGGCATAGATTTAGGGTAAGAGGGAGGAGGTTTAGCAGGGAGTCAAGGGAAAATCTTTTCTCCCAGAGAGTTGTGGGGATTTGAAACTCACTGCCTGAAAGGGTGCTAGAGGCAGAATCCTTCATAACATTTAAAAAGTACTTGGATATTCACTTGAAGTGCTGTAAACTACAAGGCTACGGACCAAGAGCTGGAAAGTGGGATTAGGCTGGATGGTTCCTTGTGGGCTGGTGCAGACACGATGGGCTCAATGGCCTCCTTTGATGCTGTAAATTTCAATGATTCTATGATGCTCTGATTCTATTTTCATAATTCTATGATGCCTTCATTCTGCAACAGTTTGCTGCATCAGCTGTATTTCAGCAACCACCTAAACCAAAGTGGGGGCTACTGGGTGACAAAGGCATGCATACAATAAGAGCCATGCTGTTATAAGATATCTGACAGAACAGAACATTGGTGTGCTGAAGAAATGATTCCTGGAGGAGCCCTGCTGTACTGAGCTGAGAGGGTCTCAAAATTTGAGATGGCATGCTACATGTTGTACAACCTTGCCAACATATGGGAACAGCCCTTGTCGCCACTAATCATACGAGAAGCTGAGGAACAGAAGCATGAGGAGGAGGAAGAAGCGGAGGCACAAGAGAAGGGGAAGGAAGGGAGGCTGCAACCTAGACAGCCCCTTCATACTCAGGTCGTATGTGAAGAACTAATTCAACGGTGATACCAGTAACCTCAACCCCAATACCCCTGTCAACAACAGTCCCACACCTTACCTTCCCTCTGTCACTGACAACCATATTATCCTTTTGGCCACAAGGCAAAGATAAAAGTCAACACAAAATACACATTCTAAATCTATTTCATAAATTAAAGCATGCGATATTGCATACAAAATCAAACTAATCACACTTGTCCATTCCCTTCGTGCTTGTCTTTTGTGTGCCTTTGCCTGGCCTCGTGCTCCTACACAATGCTACCCAGTGGCTGCAGCATGGCTGGTGGAAGGCTGCTGACTTTCAGTGGGGAAGACTGCAGATGGTCTTGGAAGACGGCCTTGAACAGCCCTGGGCCTAGAAGGCTTGACATCAGACTGCACTGTCTCGGGACAGGCAGTGGCAGTGGCAGTCTGGGCTGGCTGGCTACCAGGCAACAGCAAGGGCACAACTGGAATGGCAGGGGTGAAAAACAAATGCTGTAACCCTGAGAGAGAGGACAGCAGATTCGTGCTTCACAGAGCCACTGCCACTTCCTCAGGGTGGTGCCTCAGCAGTGCTAATAATCTGTTGGAGGGCAGATTGCTGGACTGCTGTGAGAATCTGCAAGCCCCTTTGAACACTGGCATCCACATCTATGATGATACCAGTCTGAGCTTGTATAACAACAAGACTATCTGGCATGACAGCAGTCTAAGCTTCCACCGCAGTACTCAGACTTTTGGTGGAAGCTGCTAGTGCTACAATGAAAGCTGAAACATTGGCCATCAGACATTGCATCGTGGTTGAGTCCTCAAGTTTGCTAATGGAGTTGACCACCACTGCCATGTTGGAAAGAATGGGCTCCAAGCTCTGTGTGTAAACCTTGTGCCAAGTTACTCCTGGACTCCTCTATACTCCTTGTCATTTAATGGAGGCTTTCTGGCAGACTTCTCAATGCACCAAGCATTTTGTTCTAGACATCCATCAGGCTTTTTCTGTAGCCTGGCCCATCAAAGTCATCATCTGAGTCCTCTGCAGCAGGATTCATGTGTGAACTTGTCCTCCAGTGAACTGGAACCTCTGCTATCCTTATCCCCTGCCCTGGATGCAGCACAATTGTGCCCACTGCCTCATCATGTGCAGACCCAGCCTCTATGCTAACATCCACGATATGCACAGTGTCAGTATCTGAGCTGGTGGCTACATTTATGAAATCAAATGACAATGTGGCTTCATTATCACAGTCCTCTTGCTTTTCCTCCACTGTCTGGGCAGCTTGCGGTTCTTGAGTATCTGGAAGGAAAAAGGGATAAGGACTGGGTTGTGGTGAGGGGAGAGGGGAAAGTAAGAAGTTCATGCTTACGCCACTTGCAGCTTGTAAGCCAGAAGAGATTGTGGGATGAGGGAAAAGTTGGCTGTAAGGAGGATTAGGTATAAGGATACTGTCATATTCAATGGAGTCAGCCCAGCCAGTGGCCATGGCCTCAGCAATAGGCCTTCCCATAATAGCCAGCACTGTCTCCTCCATGGGGGTTAGAACATATATGTGGTCTCTCCCGTCTGGTTAGTTCCTGCTGCCACTGGTTTTGCACCATCTTGTCCTGCAAGAGAGAGGGAAGTGTACCAGTGAGTGTCATGCAGTCTGTTTGAGTGATGTGGCTTTCATAGTTGAATAGTGTGTACGGCAGTAAAATGAGGGTGTGAGTCTTGAAACATTTCTAAGTGTGTGAGGGTGAAGAGAAGATGAGTGATGGGGATGTGGTGGACTGAGCAGTTGTTGAGGCTCATGGTGCAATTAGAAGGAGATGGCATTTGAAGATGCATTCACTGACCGTAAGCACTCATGTGTGGTGTGACATGGGTGGTTCCCACTGTTCAACCCCCCCCCCCACCTGACCGCAGCAAGTGTATTTGTATTAAGAGGTTAGCCCCTTTGTGTTTCATTTTTCAAATAAACAGACAGCAACAGGTTTTCTTGCAGGTTTTTAAAAACAGAAAGTCAGTTGTTTATTGATCAATATGCCTTATCCTGAAAATGTCACAACCTCATTCACTCATGTGCACACACACAAAAACACATAAGAAAAAATAGATAGAGAGGAAGAGGTGGGTGGGCTTTTTGTGGGGGAGAAGGGTTACAATGAATCTGTTGAATTCTCTTGAAACTCAAAGTATAGATTTTTGTAGGCCTGTGGTGATTGTAGATTACTCTCTTGATTGAAGGTGCTGTTGAAGATGATGGGTCACTTCTAGCTTTCTCTGCATTTATAATGTAGATGCTGAATCTAGAACGAGGGATCACTGTTTGAAAATAAGGGGTCCCCCATTTAAGACAGAGATGAGGAGAAATTTTTTCTCTCAGAGGTTTGTGAGTCTTTGGAAATCTCTTCCTCAAAATGTGCTGGAAGCAGAATCGTTGAATATTTTTAAGGCAAAGGTAGATAATTTCTTGATAAGCAAGGGGGTGGAAGGTTATCGGGGGTAGGTGGAAATTTGGAGTAATCAGTTCAGCCATGAACTTATTGAATGGCGGAGCAGGCTTGAAGGGCCGAGTGGCCTACTCCTGCTCCTAATTCATATGATCGTATGTTTGTACGTAAAACCTTGGTGCACGACATCTCCCATGGTCTGCCATTGTTGCTTGTTGCACAGCACTATTTTGAGTGATCTCAGCACTTCCAGCAGCCACAGTGCACCTTCCTTTTAAGCAATTCAGGATAACTTTAAGTAGCGCTAACAAATAACGATATTGGGCTCCATGCTGATCCATGCAGTCAATGTACAGTGCCATTAGCATTGGCTGCACAAAGCAATTCTTTTAATTAGCAGGTAGCACGAAGTTAAGAACATAAGAAATAGCCTCAACTCCATTTTCCCAACTACTTCCGCTATCCCTTGATTCCCTGAGAGTCCAAAGATTTATCTATCTCAGCCTTGAATATACTCGATGATGGACATCCACAACCATTTGAGATAAAAAGTTCCAAAGATTCACAACCCCGTGTGAAGAAATTTCTCCTCATCTCAATTCTAAATGATCGACCCCTCATCCTGCGGCTACGCCCCCAAGTTCTAGATTCTAGATAAAGACAAGCGAAACAACCTCTCAGTGTTTATCCTGTCAAGTACATTCAGAATCTTCTAAGTTTCAATGACATCACCTCTCATTCTTTTGAACTCCAGAGAATATAGACCCAATTTACTCTGCCTCTCATCATAGGACAACCCTCTCAACCCAGGAACCAATCTAGTGAACCTTCGCTGTACAACATGCAAAGCAAGTATATCCTTCCTTGGATATGGAGATCAAAACTGTGCACAGTAATCCAGGTGTGATCTCACCAAAGCCCTGTACAACTGAAGCAAGGCTTCCTTATTCCTGTACTCCAATCCCCTTGCAATAAAGGCCAACATGCCATTTGGCTTCCTAATTGCTTGCTGTACCTGCATGCTAACTTTGTGTTCCTTGTACGAGTGCACCGCAGTCTCTGTGAACATCAACGTTTATAAGTTCAATGCCTTTTATTTTCTATTTTTATTCTTCCTACCAAAGTGAATAACCTCACACTTCCCCAGATTATACTCCATCTGCCAACTTGTTGCCCACTCACTTAACCTGTCCATATCTGCATCCTCTCTGTGTCCTCCTCACAGATTACATTCCCACCTAGCTTGGGATCATCAGCAAACTTGGATACATTATTCTCTGTCTCTTTGTCTAAGTCTTTAACATAGAATGTAAAAACCTGAGGCTCCAGCACTGATCCTTGCAGCACTCCACTAGTTACAGCCTGGCAACTTAAAAATGCCCCTTTTAACCATACTCTCTGCTTCCTGTCCATTATCCAATCCTTTATCCATGCTAATATATTACCCCAACTCCACACGAGCCCTTACCTCGCATTTTAACCTTTTGTGTGGCACCTTATCGAATGCCTTTTGGAAATCCAAGTATTCTACATCTACTGGCTCCCCTTTATCTACCAGTGAGTTATGGTGGCGGCGGCAGCGAGAGCGGGAACAGGCAAGAGGAGCCGGGATATAAAAGAGCCGATACCCGAGACCAGAAGCAGCGGTGGCGGCAAGAGTGGGAACAGGCGAGAGGAGCTGGGATGTAAAAGAGCCGAGGCCCGAGACCAGAAGCAGCGGCGAGAGTGGGAACAGGCGAGAGGGGCTGGGATATGAAAGAGCCGATACCCGAGACCAGAAGCAGCGGTAGCGGCAAGAGTGGGAACAGGCGAGAGGAGCTGGGATGTAAAAGAGCCGAGGCCCGAGACCAGAAGCAGCGGCGAGAGTGGGAACAGGCGAGAGGGGCTGGGATATGAAAGAGCCGATACCCGAGACCAGAAGCAGCGGCGGCGGCAAGAGTGGGAACAGGCAAGAGGAGCCGGGATATAAAAGAGCCGAGGCCTGAGACCAGAAGCACTGGCAGCGAGAGCGGGAACAGGCAAGAGGAGCCGGGATATAAAAGAGCCGAGGCCCGAGACCAGAAGCAGTGGCAGCGAGAGTGCTGTGTTCTGTTCAGTGGAACTGTGGACCTGCTTGACCAACAAAATCGAAGTGTGACATCACAGGAGTGCTGGTAAGTGATTGGTGGGTATTTCTTCCGTCTCTTTTTTGTTTTGGCCAACTGATTTAAATCAGGAGACGTCATTACAGGTTAAGAGTACACTTAAATAATTCATTTTTTTTAAAATACTGAGATCCAAATTAATTAATTAAATAGAATAGGGATGTTTGGACAGGCAATGTGTTACAGCTGTAGTATGTGGGAGCTGGTGGACGGTGGTGCGATCCACGGTGACCACATCTGCAGCAAGTGTTGACTGCTCGAAGACATTTGGCTCAGAGTTGATGAGCTGGAGTCCAAGCTGCAGACGCTGCGACACATCAGGGAGGGGGAGAGTTACCTGGACACGACATTTCAGGAGACAGTCACATCCCTTAGATTCATTACATCAAGTTTGGACCATGGTCAGGGACAGGAGGGTGTGACTGTGAGTGAGGCAGATATGGGGATCCAGAATTTAGAGGAGCCTCAGCCAGTGCCCTTATCCAGTAGGTACGAGGTTCTTGCTCCCAATGTGGACGAGGGCACAGACTGCAGGGAGGATTAGCGAACTGGTACCAGAGCACTGTGGTTCAGAGTGCCAGTCAAGTGGGGGGAGATAAGAGAAATGTAGTTATAATAGGGGATAGCATAGTTAGAGTAATAGATACTGTTCTCTGCAGCAAAGATACAGAGTCCCGAAGGTGGGCTGCCTACCTGGTGCCAAGGTTAAGGACATCTCATCTGGGCTAGAGAGGAACTTGGAGTGGGATCCAGTTGTCATGGTTCACATAGGTACCAACATAGGTAGGACTAGGAAAGAGGTTCTGCTGAGGGACTATGAGCAGCTCGGGGCTAAATTAAAAAGCAGAACAACAAAGGTAATAATCTCCGGATTACTACCTGAGCCACGTGCAAATTGGCCTAGGGTAAATAGGATTAGAGAGGTAAATGCTGGGCTCAAAGATTGGTGTGGGAGAAATGGGTTCCAATTCATGCGACACTGGCACCAGTACTGGGGAAAGAGAGAGCTGTTGTGTTGGGATGGGCTTCACTTGAACCATGCTGGGACCAGTGTCCTGGCGAATCGTATAACTAGGGTTGTGGATAAGGCTTTAAACTAAATAGTGGGGGGAGGGGGGGAGGGTTCAATTAAACTGAAGTTTAAAAAGTCGTAAAGTAATGAGAGAGCAGAGGTGCAGGGTAGTGAAGGGGCATACATTAATCAGACAGTGACAGGAAGGGACAGAGAATACAAGCATACAAGTGCAGCAGAAATTAGAACCAGAGTAGGTAAAAATGGTAAAAAGTCAAAGCTTAAGGCTCTTTATCTGAATGCACCTAGCATTTGTAACAAGACAGATGAGCTGATGGCACAAATAGAAATAAATGAATATGATTTGATAGCTATCACAGAGACGTGGTTGCAGGATGACCAGGACTGGAAGCTCAATGTTCAAGGATACTCGACGTTCCGGAAGAATAGGCAGAAAGGAAAAGGAGGTGGGGTAGCTTTGTTATTAAAGGAAGGGATCAGTGCAGTTGTGAGTAATGATAAAGGTGTAATAGATTGTGATGCAGAATCAGTTTGTGTGGAAATAAGGAATAGCAAGGGAAAGAAATCACGGGGTCTATAGGCCCCCGAGGATTTGCCTCTCTGCAGGACAAAATATTAATAAGGAAATAATGGAGGCGTGTAAGAAGGGCACTTCTTTATCATGGGTGATTTTAATCTGCATATAAACTGGATAAATCAAATTGGCAAGGGTAACATGGAAGATGAATTTATAGAGTGCATCAGGGATAGTTTCTTAGAGCAATACATTGCAGAACCTACCCGGGAACAGGCTATCTTAGATTTGGTAATGTGTAATGAGGTAGGATTAATAAGAGATCTCGAAGTTAAGGATCCTCTAGGGAAGTGATCATAACATGGTAGAATCTCAAATTCAGTTTGAGGGTGAGCAACTCGGGTCTCAAACCAGGGTCTTCAACTTAAACAAGGGCAATTACAAAGGTATGAAGAAAGAGTTGTCTAAAGCGGGCTGGGAAAATAGACTGCAGGGTAAGTCAGTAGATGAGCAGTGGCAGACTTTTAAGCAGATATTTCATAACACTCAGCAAACATTTATTCCAGTCAGAAGGAAGGACTTGATGAGAACGATGAACCACCCGTGCATAACAAAGTTAGTTAAGGAGAGTATCAAATCAAAAACAAAGGCGTACAAAATGGCAAAAGCTAGTGTAGGCCAGAGGATTGGGAATTTTTTTAGGTTCCAGCAGCGGATAACTAAAAAACTAGCAAAGATGGAGAAAATTGATTGTGAGAGTAAATTGGCAAGAAATATAAACACAAACAGTAAGAGCTTCTACAGGTACATGAAAAGGAAGAGAGTACCTAAAGTATGTGTGGGACCCTTAGAGGATGAGACTGGGGAATTAATAACAGGGAGCAGGGAAATGGCAGATAATTTAAACCAATATTTTTCATCGGTCTACGGTGGAGGACACTATAAACATCCCAACAATAATAGATGAGCAAGGTGTAAATGGGAGGGAGGAATTTGTAACAATCTCTATCATGAGGGAAAAGATGCTGGACAAACTGATGGGACTAAAGGCAAACAAGTCACCAGGACCTGATGGCCTGCATCCAAGGGTTTTAAAAGAAGTGTCTGCAGAGATCATGGAGGCATTGGTCATAATATACCAAAACTCACTGGATTCTGGTAGGGTACCAGCGGATTGGGAAACCACTAATGTGACGCCCATATTCAAGAAAGGAGGGAGACAGAAAGCAGGAAGCTATAGACCAGTTAGCTTAACATCTGTCATTGGGAAAATGCTAGAGTCCATTATTAAGGAAGAAATAGCAGGACATTTCAAAAAACATAATGCAATCAGACAGAGTCAACATGGTTTTATGAAGGGGAAATCATGTTTGACAAATTTGTTGGAGTTCTTTGAGGATTTAACAAGCAGAGTGGATAGAGGGGGATGGGTAGATGTAGTGTATTTGGATTTTCAGAAGTTTTTCGATAAGGTGCCACATTAAAGATTATTGCACAAGATAAGAACTCAAGGTATTGGGCGTAATGTGTTGGCATGGATTGAGGATTGGCTAACACACAGAAGGCAGAGAGTCGGGATTAATGGGTCTTTTTCAGGTTGGAAAGCCGTAACTAGTGGGGTGCCACAAGGATCGGTCCTAGGCCCTCAACTATTTACTATCTATATTAATGACTTGGAGGAAGGGACAGAGTGTAGTGTATCCATATTTGCGGATGATACAAAAATAGGTGGGAAGGCATGTTGTGATGAGAACACAAAGAATCTGCAAAGGGATATAGATAGGTTAAGTGAGTGGTCAAAAACTTGGCAGATGGAATTCAATGTGCGAAAATGTGAGGTCATCCACGTTGGTAGGAAGAATAAAAAGGCAGATTATTATTTAGATGGAGAAAGACTACAAAATACTGCAGTATAGAGGGATCTGGGTGTTCTTGCACATGAAACACAAAAAGTTAGCATGTAGGTGCAGCAAGTCATTTGGAAGGCAAATAGAATTTTGGCCTTTATTGCTAGGGGTTAGAGTTTAAAAATAGGGAAGTCTTGTTACAACTGTACAGGGTGTTGTTGAGGCCACACCTGGAGTACTGCAGACAGTTTTGGTCCCCGCCTTTAAGGATAGATATACTAGCATTGGAGGCAGTTCAGAAAAGGTTCACTAGGCTGATTCCTGGGATGAAGGGGTTGTCTTATCAAGAATGCTAAACAGGTTACGCCTTTATTCATTGGAGTTTAGAAGAATGAGAGGTGATCTTATTGAAACATATAAGATTCTAAGGGGGCTTGACAGGGTAGATGTTGAGAATATGTTCCCACTGGTGGGGGAATCTCGAACTAGGGGACATAGTTACAGAATAAGGGGGCACACATTTAAAACTGAGATGCGAAGGGATTTCTTCTCTCAGAGGGTTGTGAATCTCTGGAATTCTCTACCTCAGAGAATTGTGGAGGCTAGATCACTAAATGTATTTAAGGAGAAGGTGGATAGATTTTTGAAATCTCGGGGAGTTGAGGGTTATGCGGAGCAGGCCCGAAAGAGGAGTCGAGGCCTGGGACAGATCAGTCATGATGTTATTGAATTGTGGGGCAGGCTTGAGGGGCTGAATGGCCTACTCCTGCTCCTATTTCTTATGTTCTTATGTTCTTACTACCTCAAAAACTCTAATACATTTATCAAACACGATTTCCCTGTCATAAAACTATGTTGACTTTGTCTGATCATGCTATAATTTTCTAAGTGCATTGGTAGGACTGCCTTAATAATAGTTTCCAGCATTTTCCTGATCTCTAATGTCAGGCGAAGTGATCTGTAGTTTCCTGTTTTCTCTCCTTTCCTGAATAGCGGTGTTGGTGTGCTGCCTGCATTACAGTGAATGGTTGCCTGTGCCAGTTTTTGAGGGCTATCTAGTTTAGCCCCATCAATCTTCTAATAGCTGGTTCGAGAGTGAATTCCATTACATCCTCTTGATGGAGATGTGTGGCAAGAGACAGCAAAATGAGAAAATTACAAGGGGAGGAATATTCTACATTTCTCTCACTCTGTTTTCTATCTTTATTTCTGTTCTTTCACTCTTTCTTTCTAATGCTAACATTACAGCTGTAACAGCAGACAAATGTGTGCTGTTGCAAGTAGGGCACATTAATGGATCTGTACCCTCAACAGTAGTGGTGAGACACTTGAATTCAGTACATGCAACCATGTGGAACAAATCACCCACACTGGGCACTCCAGATTCCTTCAGACCTCAATGACATTATCCATATAAAGGCATGATCTGTACTTTCATGAGCACAGTGGGGCTGTCAGTCTCAGAGGAAACAGGAGTCCTATTACTGCAGGCATGTGTAATCTGCTGGCATGAGTGAGCCAGTAACAGTTAATGCGCATTATACAGTTGACATCATTACGTTGGTATTTACCTGCCACCTGAGTGTTCACCATCTGAGATTTTTTTCCCTCCTGTGTTGAAGCATATAGCCTTCATTTAGCAATTTCCCATGATGGTTCAGTTGAAAACAAACTACAATGTTGTACGGAAGAGTTAGAGTGGCTCATGGACAAGACCATCTTGGGCTTTTGGCTGTCATGAAAAAGTTAGGGCGGAATTTAATGAGGCCGTTTGGAGCAGGAATGGAGACTTTCGGGGGCCAAAGAATAGTGATAAATGCGTCCACCTGGAAATCCGATCCGGTGACATCAGTTCCGTATTTAGTCAGCGGTGGGAAAGCACCAAGGTGGCCTCGCTGCCCTGATGCAACAGGACTGCCATTTGGGTTGCTGAACAGTTTAAATACATTTGCATGCAAATGATCATAATTCAATGGGGAATTTGGAAGTTGACGACGGGCGGTCCTCACGTACCTTCGGATCTCTAGCCATTGAAAGCTGGCGGCACCGAGGTAAGGCCTCAATGCTGCGATGGGAAGGCAGCCATGAACAGCATTGGATAGGGGAAGAGGGGGGAGCAGAGGCCATTGTCAGGCTGCAAGGATGGTCCTGGTCTTGGGTGGTCAGCATGGGTGTCCATACAGCTCAGTGAAAGTATTGGGAAGCCATACTATCAGGTGAGAGCATTGGCTATCAGTAAGGGTGGGCACTGAGGACCATGAAGTGCATCAACCAAGATGAGTAGCAAAAGCAAAGATGCTAGGGTAACTTTGTCTCTGCAAGGACAGCACTCTGGAGGCCTACTGATCACCTGGCATGAGTCTCATACACCTTGTCTTTGTGGATTCCTGTGGCATAATGCAGCACCTTCAACAGAGGGAGGGCCATGAGGGAAGAGACAGTCTCACACTTACCCACTTTCAGCCACCATTCCTGCCTCTCAGAGTGAAAGCAATAAAAACTTACCGAAAAGCATGCAGTCTGTCGCCTCTTTTCTGTTAGGGTTCTGTGCCCGGCACACAGATCACACACGCGCTCTGACACATCAGAGGCACTTACAAAAGAAGGGTTGTGTCTAGATTGGCAATCTACTATGGGAGAAGGGTGAAGTCAGCATCTCACAATTAAGACATGAAGGAATAAGCATTTTTCACTATTAATGTCAACTTCAAAAGAAAATAAGTGTTATAGCAGAAAATAAATGGCATATTGCAAGTATCCATGGAAATCCAAATGAGTCTAGGTGTTTTTTTTTTACATATTTCTGAGCACTTCTACATTGTGACCCCTGCGCCAGCAGCTGGGCTGGAGGCGGGCTGCTGATCAGGCTACCCCTTGGCCTGGGATGACTTTAGCAGTCGTCCTCTGGCTGCCTGAGGCCTGAATGGCCCCGGCTGCCTGAAGATTTCCTGAACAGGTGCAGGACTATTCTCAGGCGTCATGGCTACTAGAGCTGGGGTCAGTGGCAGAGGGATTGAGGTAAGGGTGTCCACACTCAGAGCATCCTGAGGGGAGGCTCCAGCTGTGGAGATCAGCCTCTCCTCCTCCTCCCTTTCAAGGCTCCCTTGAACCTCCCTACTCACCAGATTCCATTCCCCATTGTCCTTCTCTCACCTTCTCTGGTGCATTGAGCTCATGGCCAAGGAGATGGTGTGCAGGTCTACATGCATTGGTGGGATCTGGTTCTCTATGAGGGTCTCCAATCTCTCAATGGCGGAGGCCATGGAGTCACGTGCCTGAGACATGGCAGCTCTCATGGCATGGATGGACTCCTCCATCGTCCGCTCACGGCTGCGCATGGCCGCTGGCATCTCTACCACATGTTGTCTTACCTTTCTCTGCAACTCCAGCAAGTTCTGTGCTATCGACACCAGAAGCTCATCATCAGCTTGGGGCTCAGCATAGGCCTGGCCACCCACAGTCCTCTGAGTATCAGAGCCCTCGGTTGTCTCAGCCTTAGCCAGCTGCTCGGGCGCGTGTGTTGTGCTCTCACCAGCTTGTCACCCTGATTCTAAAGCCAAGAGCAAACCCACTGAGGTGAATGTATCTGCACTGATGGAAGGTGCAGGAGAAGCATGCGACAGTGCATCCTCATATCTCACCTCATTACAGCCTTAGTCCAAACATGTGTAAAAGAGTTGAACTCAAGAGGAGAGGTGAGAGTGACTGCCCTTGATATACAGACAGCTTTTGATTGAGTGGCATCAAGGGCCCCTCACAAAATTGAAATCAATGGAAATCAGGACTGGTTCGAGTCATACCTAGGACAAAGAAAGATAGTTGTGTTTTTTGGAGGCCAATCAGTTTAACCCCAGGACATTGCTGCAGGAGTTCCTCAGGGTAGTGTCTTAGGCCCAACCATCCTCAGCTGCTGCATCAATGACCTTCCCTCCATTATAATGTCAGAAGTGGGGATGCTTGCTGATGTGTGAACAATGTTCGGCACCATTCACAATTCCTCAGATGCTGAAGCAGTCTGTGTCCATATGCAGCAAGACCTGAACAACATTCAGTCTTGGGTTGATAAATAGCAAGTAATATTTGTGCCACACAAGTGCCAGGCAATGACCATCTCCAACAAGACAGAATTGAACATTCAATGGCATTACCATCGCTGAATGCCCGACTGTCAACATCCTGGGGGTTACCATTGACCAGCCACATAAATGCTGTGGATACAAGAGCAGGTCAAAGGCTGGGAATTCTGTGGCAAGTAACTCACATCCTGACTCCCCAAAGCCTGTCCACCATCCACAAAGCACAAGTCAGGAGTGTGATGGAATACTGATGGGTGCAGCTCCAACAACACTCAAAAAGCTCGACACTATCCAGGACAAAGCAGCCCGCTTGATTGGCACTCCATCCTCAAACATTCACGCCCTTCACCACCGATGCACAGTAGCAGCAATGTGTACCATCTACAAGAGGCAATGCAGCAACACACCAAGGCTCTTTAGACAGCACTTTCCAAACCCACGACCTCTACCACCTAGAAGGACAAGGGCAGCAAATGCATGGGAACACCACCACCTGCATGTTCCCCTCCAAGCCACACACCATCCTGACTTGGAACTATATTGCCATTCCTTCACTGTCGCTGGGTTAAAATCCTGGAACTCCCTTCCTAACATCACTGTAGATGTACCTATCTCACATGGAATGCAGCAGTTCAAGAAGGCAGCTCACCACCACCTTCTCAAGGCAATTAGGGATGGGCAATAAATGCTAGCCTGGCCAGCGACGCCCACATCCCATGAATGAATTTTTAAAAAGCGATGATTAAATACAATTCTCATGAAGCAGTGTATGTGGGCTCCTCACATCCACTTCCACTGAAGCTATGGAGTGCTCTGGCTGGCACACAGCAGCACATAGTAATGTTGCTCAAGGACCAAGGGAGAGGTGCATAGGCTCTCAGATGCAACACTGGGTGTCTTGGTGGAGGAGATCAGAGAAAGATGGATGTCCTGTACCCAAAAGGGGAAGGAGTCCACCTCACCCACCTGTCCCTTTCTCCTGCAGCAGGTGGTGCTGTTCTCCCTGGCCTCATATCCTCCTCCCATTTCTCCCGCAGACCCTAGCAAGATACCAATGACCAAGCACTCCCTTTCTCCTGGTGACTCCTATAAGATGTCTAATAATGTAGAGTGGCAGAGCACTCGCTCTTTTTAGGTGAAGTCCTCAGAGAATTTCTGGAATAAACTTTGATAGAGTGTTGGTAAAGTCTTGAAAAGGTATCCCAGAAAGTCTCCCGATGTGTTTTGAGTGTCCTCTTCAAACCTGAAGCAGCAAATAAAGAATACAAGATGGCCTGAAGAAGCTATCGAAAATTTAGTAGTGAGAGATCAATTTGTTCATGTATGTCCTGTGTGTATATGCATTGTAAATGATGAAAGGTCACTGACCTGAAACATTAACTCTGCTTCTCTCTCCACAGATGCTGCCAGACCTGCTGAGTATTTCCAGCATTACTTGTTTATATTTCAGATTTCCAGCATCTGCAGTATTTTGCTTTTATTATAATAAATATTCACTTCTTGAACAGAGCTAGTATCTGCCCTTTCAGCAACCCTAAAAACAATTGCCATATTCAAATTAAATTTGTAATTATAAGATTGCAAAAAAGGTTGAGGGAGAATTTTACATCATTCTATTGAATGGGTTTAGTTTTTGATTTTTTTCAGTTATAACTTGAGTGGTTGAAATAATTGGGACACTAAGAAGCTTTTGTTGTTAACATAGCTATTTGTGACAATTATCTCTAAAAGCTTTTGCCTCTTAACATAATGGCTGCAAGTTTTAAAGCAGATTTTGTATGTTTGATAATTGCTTGAATAATTTCATAAAATGGAAATGAAGATAACCTTGAAATTAAACAATTTAAATACTGGAAAAAATGCAAATATTTAAGGCTACTGTGTTTAGACCCGACAGATTAATCACCTCATTTTTTAAAAAGTGCTTGATTTTAAAAAGTGCCTTAATGGAGAACTACAGAATTTAATAAAACTAACTGTAGCGTTACTCAGGGGTACTTTGGGGCTGTCTGCAAAATCATTACATTTTAAATGTTATTGCTTAAAATATTCAGATTTGTTAAGGCACTGTACAAACGTAGGAAATATTATTGCATCAAATCATAAAAAGTTAATTGACCCATCAAACTCATAAAACGTACAAATCTCTATCAACACAGCTTAAAATATTTAATCTTCAGAAGAAAAGTTATGTAAACTTTCTTCTTGTCTCTCAACAGTAAATCAAAAAAAGACCCAGAATACGTAACCAATGTGGCCTTCTACATTCTGAACCAGTTTCCTTTCTTGGCATGGTATTCCCATTGCTCAAGGACCTCAGGAACCATCGTTCAGTTCTCTTCATTCATAATACTTATAACCTTCAATGGTATTCTACTTAGAGATTCATCAGTTCACTTTAAAAAAAAAGTTAATTAACACAATATTAACTGAGTTATCTGCGATTCTATTTGTCAACTATTTTGTGATAACATGATTTCCAATTACAAGTCTTACCTACTTGAGTATTGTTGATTTTATACCTAGCTCCTCTGGTTGAATGAATGTAAGATTTGTTTGTATATAAGCGCTGACTCAACTATTGCAAGCTCAACAGGAAAAATCAACATTGTCCCTAATTAATTGGAGTGCTATCCTAAACTATCTTCAGGACTATGGATATTGCATTAAAACTGCCAATGGCTGTAACACTATTTCCGAACATACGAATTAGGAGCAGGAGTAGGCCACTCGACCCCTTGAGCCTGCTTCGCCATCCAATAAGTTCATGGCTGAACTGATTATTCCACATTTCCACCTACCCCTGATAACCTTCCAACCCCTTGCTTATCAAGAATCTATCTACCTTTGCCTTAAAAATATTCAAAGCCTCTGCTTCCACTGCCTTTTTAGGAAGAGAATTCCAAAGACTCACAACCCTCAGAGAAAAAAAATTCTCCTCATCTCTGTCTTAAATGGGCGACTGCTTATTTTTAACCAGTGAGCCCTAGTTTGAGATTCTCCCACAAGGGGAAACATTCTTTCCATATCCACCTTGTCAAGACCCCTCAGGATCTTACATGTTTCAATCAAGTCAGCTCTTACTCTTCTAAACTCCAGTGGATACGAGCCTAGTCTGTCCAATCTTTCCTCATAAGACAGCCCACCCATTCCAGGTATCAGTCTAGTAAACCTTCTCTCTACTGCCTCCAATGCATTTACATCCTTCCTTAAATAAGGAGACCAGTACTGTACACAGTACTCCAGCTGTGGTCTCACCAATTCCCTGTATAGCTGAAGCATAACTTCCCTACTTTTGTACTCCATTCCCCTCGCAATAAACGATAACATTCTATTAGCTTTCCTAATTATGTGTTGTACCTGCATACTAACTTTTTACGATTCATGCACTCGGACACCCAGATCCTTCTGCAACTCTGAGCTCTGCAATCTCTCACCATTTAGATAATATGCTTCTTTTTTATTCTTCCTGCCAAAGTGGACAATCTCACACTTTCTCTCACATTATCTCTCACATTATGCTCCATTTGCCAGATCTTTGCCCACTCACTTAACCTATCTATATTCCTTTGTAGCCTCCTTATGTCCTCTTCACAAGTTACTTTCCTACCTATCTTTGTGTCATCAGCAAATTTAGCAACCTTACCTTCGGCCCCTTCATCTAAGTCATTTATATAAATTGCAAAACGTTGAGGCCCCAGCATAGATCCCTGTGGCACACCACTCGTTACATCTTGCCAACCAGAAAATGACCTATTTATGCCTACTCTGTTTCCTGTTAGCTAACCAATCTTCCATCCATGCCAATATGTTACCCCCTACACCATGAGTTTTTATTTTCTGCAATAAGGTTAGTTATTGCTATCATGTTTATTCTTTCGTTACTTAGTAGGGAACACATCCATAAATAGAAGCGACATTTTGGTTAGACAGAGACTGAGGACAACTTACAGTGCTATAAGTATGTTACAACCTCAATGAGACTGTTAACATTAAAATATGAGAACTCCCAGACCAATTTAAAGAATTACATGGCAATATTTTACAGTTTAAGACTTTTATCATAACAACTAAACTAAAAGAAATCCCCATTAACTGAATCGTACTTTGTAAGTAGCTGATACCCAAATTACAAAGAAAGGTATTTTCTTTACTTATTAAAATACTTAAAAACCTCACACCACACTTATACATTACACACCATTTTAATGGTGAAATCCTTTGCAGTTAAAAGTATCAAACTGCTCCCAGTTGCAATGGATTGGATCTCCCATACTTTTTCAAAAATCAATGTCCTCTTCGCTCACTTCTCCGAGCACTTCTGACCTGAACGTCCGTGAATAAGGCAATTCCTGGTGATCCTGCTGGACTTCTACTTTTCTGCAAGCTTCAACTTTCAAAATGAGATCAAGTCTTCACAGCCTTTTTGCTTTCTCAGGCTTCCAAGAGCAGGTGTTCCCTCTCTCCCTCTCAAGGCTGCCACCGCTAGTTATCTTCCTTACTGCTTGCTCTACAAGCGCTGTGTACCCTTTCTTACAGCCTATCTGCCTTCAGAAAATTTGTTAAAATGAACTGGACTCAAAAGGCAATAGCTTATTGTCCTGTTCCAATATGCAAACTCCAGAAGTCTAGTTTCACAGAGCCATCTGAATCTTCCATTGTTCCCAGGTGTTAACAGCTGCTTGGTACATTTGCATCTTCAGAATCACAGACTCCTAGTTTACAACCCAGAAGTCTTGGAGGGTGAAACCCATTGTTCTTCAGATGTAATCTCTGCAGTCTCCTTTTCTTCCAAAAAAATTCTTTGATCTATGTTCTCTGTTGTCCTAGTAACCAAGATTTCTGTCTTGTCCTTTATCAGAGTGGATGTGAGGTCACCTGACGTTCCAGCCTCCATCTTAAACTTTTAAAAATCACAATTTTTAAAAACATAATCATGTTACAAAGTCCAGTGTTCATTACAATGTACAAGTAGAAGGATAGGGAATTTTGTATGTAGAATATCCTTATGGAATATATAAAAGTAATTTCTCCTGTCAACAAAAATGCATTGGTGAATTTCTTAAATTCTATATCAATATGTCTAGAGAAAGAAAGGAAATTATATAAAAATAGATACTCTGTTTTTGTGATGTTGGTTAAGCGATAAATGTGGACCAGAGCACCTCCCCTGCTTTTCTTCAAATAGTGAAATGGGATCTTTTACATCCACCTGCAAGGGCAGATGAGGCCTCAGTTTAGTGTCTCATCTGCAAGATGACCCTTCCCACAATGCTGTACTTAAGAATCTGCCTGGATTATGTGCCCAAGTCTCTGGAGTAGGGCTTGAACCCACAGCCTCTGAAGCAGAGGTGACAGCAATACCACTGAAGCAAGGATCAGAACTGAAGATGCAGAAAGTTCCATCAATGTATGGTGGCCAAATCACAATGCAGTCTTTTTGGAGGGAGATCTGAGCTGAGACATGGATGAGCCTCTAACCCTACCCTAAATTTTGAAGAGATATTTGCATATTGTAGGCTGAAGCCTGCATCTTATATGATGCCTGATTCAGCTGGAGTGAGAGATTTAGCAATAGAGTCCAGTGACAGGGTAAGTAAGCTGGCAATGCTGACTCAAGAAAATTGACACATCAGAAAATGATACCACTTTCCCCATAGACGAGTTTCCTAAAAGCATCGCAAGCACCACACCACCTGCAGAATTGCTGCACAGGCGACATGTATCCCTCTGTCAAGTGGGCTGATATAATTGGATAAAGTGAGATGAGGCTATTTACATAATTTCGATGAAGGGTCACTGACCCGAAACGTTAACTCTGCTTCTCTTTCCACAGATGCTGCCAGACCTGCTGAGTGGTTCCAGCATTTCTTGTTTTTATTACATAATTTACTGATCTTCAAGGCACATCTCTCTTGACCTATTGAGTACAGCAGCAAATGAAATGAACGGGAGAAGGGGCACATAGCAGGGAGCAGAGAGGCATGGAGAAAAAGGAAGACATATCAGAAGAGAGATAACACACACAGCACCTGACTTCCATTCTCTCTAAAACCATTGTATGAATGACTACCTCCTTACTTGGTATGTGCCAAGGACAAGCTGCCTAATTATTAATGATACAATGTTTATTTGGTAAACCTTATTCTAAAATGGAAATCTTATTTTAAAATGGAAGCTTGCAAAAACACATTGCTTACAGAAACCAACAGAAATAAAAAAGCAGCAACAAAGAGAGATACAGCTACATAATGGCAGCAGAAATAAATATGAGCGTTCTGATTTACTCTGTGCAATGGCGTAGGAGATTGACTAGCGTGATTAGATAAATAGATGCATTTTCATATGTGTCAAACCAGAAAGAGCTGTTGCACGACAAGTTTCTTGTCTTTGACAGAGATTCCATCTGTATAAGATGACTTGTTTATTTAACTCATCTCAGAATTAAATGTTAGTGTGTTAAAGAAAGTTCAATTCTGCTTCTACTGTGAAATGTCAAATAGGAACCAGGGCACTGTTATTTCTAATCTATAAAGAGGCATATAATAGTCGAATCACCTTGATGTCAAGCTCATATATTTATCATAAGAAAAGTAGTATGATGAAAAAGATACTGGAACGTCAATGTCATGTGTGAAGGTAAGGTAGAGATATCAGCTTATTCATCATCATTGGCAATCCCTTGTGTCAAGGGTGATTCTTTGTGCAGATGGTTGGGTGGAAGTGAGATATCAGTGTTGACTGTGGGTTTGCAGATGGCTTATGAACCCTATATTGCAGGCTCATACAGTGAGGACATCAGTTATCAGCCAGTAGAGGTGGTGGAGGATTGTTGGCTTGAGCAACTGCCCTCTCTTTCCATCTCTTTCCTTGTTATCTCTCAGTTGTCTTGTTGATTGGAAGGTCTTGACACCATTTTTAATGATGGATCACCATTTTGTTGGAATTGGGTATCTGCTTCCCATGTGTTAATGTTAATAGAGCAGACCTTCATGGAGGTTTTGAGATTGTCTTTGAAATGTTTCCTTTGACTCCCACGTGAACAGGCTGCCTGGTAACTCTGAATCGAACACCTGTTTATGCAGTCTTGTGTCAGATATTCTGACGACATGTCCCATACATATCAGCTGTACTTGGCATCTTCCTTGGAGGACGCTCATGTTTGTTCTTAAATGATTTGGGCTCCAAAAAAGAGTTCCTTCTTCCCCACTCCTGGATGTCCTCTCACTTGATTTGCAAGATCCTTCTAAGACAGCATTGATGATGTTCTAGGGCTTGATATGGCATTTACAAGTTGTCCAAGCTTCAGCACTGTAGAGAAGCATAAGGAGAACCATTGCCTGATATACTTTGAGGGTAGCGTTAGGTCTGATAACATAATTCTCAAAAACTCGTGTATGTAATTGTAGGGTGTTTCTGATCGTGTGAAGGTCATTCAGCCTCGCTGGTCACGACCGAACCCACTTATTTATGGTCGAAGGTCTGGGCTTACCCTTATGAATCACACTGAAGGATGATGAATAATGCAATCGACACAGGTTTCAGATTACGAATAATAAAAGTATGTTTAATATGTACAGCGAATCTCAATATGACAAAAAACGATGCTAACGTTCCTATATGACTAACAACAAATAGATTACTTTCCCTTGGACTTCTTAAACTAAGCCCCTCCGTGTTCCCTTACTCACGGTCGGTTAACTCCCAACACTACACTAACCCCCTTTGCTAAGGTTTGATCGGGACATGCAGAAGTAACTCTCCACACGGCTGTGAGTTGAGTATTCTGCAGGCTATGGATGAAATGCTCACCCTGCTGACTTTAGCTGCCAGGCCGTGTCTTCTATGATCGAAGTCCTTGGGCGCCGTATCTGTTCCTTAGGGCATGCGACTTCCTTTGGTCCTGGTTGTAAAGAGAGCAGCGTACTCTGATCTTCTGTCCTGTAGAGCTGTGTGGCTGGTGTCCGTTTGACATCAATTGTTCGACCCTCCTCTCCTTCCTCAGGCTGCTTCAGTTCTACTGTTTCAGCAGTCTTGTTTTTTTCCGCCAAAACTGAATGTTCCCTTGTTTTCTGACTGATCTTGTCAGACAGTGGAAAATGCTTCCATTGGTCCCGAGAGAGAAAGTTTTGTTTTAATGTGTAGTATTTTCCTGCCTGTTACCTAGCTGGTTTCGGGGGGTGGGGGGGTGGTGCGGGTGGAGGGGGATAATGGCAACTGCTGGTCTTGCGTCATTTAGTTGAGTACTATATGAGGTGTGAACTGTTTCTGATGGGATCTGTTGTCCAGACTGATTGACTTGATTATATCAACTGGTGGATTTCATTGTCTCCTTCGGCAGCTTGGAGCCAGTGATGACGTGGGTGGTTGGCTGAGAGTAGAAAGCAATGTCTCTGTTGGGTGGGGTGGGTTTTGGTTTAGCATTTGAAAAGCTTGTCCTTTCTGGTCTGAGACCAACAGCCTGTCCTTTGGTTTTAAACAGGATCCTATTTGCAGCCATTTTCCCAAAACTGGGGTTTTATCCCTGGCGAATAAAGTCTTGGATTAAAAATGATAATCCTTCAAATTTACTGTAGGCTGAGCTAGCACATTAGATTTGGTGGTGTACGTCTTCATCAATGTTGCTTTTTGTAATAGATAACTTCCATGATATGGGAAGTGAGGGACAGTTTCCAACACTTCACCATGAATCTCACTTGAAGGCATTTGATCTGATACATCTGGTATGGGTTGGTAGAGGTCTTTGATCTTCCTGGTGTTCAGGGCAATCCCATGCTCTTGTAGGCTTCAGTGAATACATCAACTATCTGTGATAGCACTAATTTGTGCATCGTCAGCATACTGAGTTCTATTAAAAATGTGGCTGTTGTCTTGATTTGGGCCTTCAGCCGGTTCGATTGAAGAGCTTACCGTCAGTGCAACAAGTTATTACCACATATAAAAACAAGAAATGCTGGAACCACTCAGCAGGTCTGGCAGCATCTGTGGAAAGAGAAGCAGAGTTAACGTTTCGGGTCAGTGACCCTTCTTCGGAACATTACCACACCTGGGGGGGGGAGCCTGTCAATAGTAAGTTGCAGCGTTGCTGAAGGAAGATTTTGAATAGTATTGGTGCAATGACATAACCCTGTTTGGTGCCTGTTTTGACAGGGGAGGGGTCTGAAGTGGAGCCCTTGCATAGTACTGTTATTTGCATATTGTCATGTAGGAGACAGATGATGTTTGTGAACTTAACTGGGTATCCATATTGCTGCAGCACCTTCTAAAGAGCAGTTAATTTCACTGGGTCAAAGGCTTTTTGTGAGATTGAAGAAACTCATGAAATTAGAGTGCTATGAAGATAGCCTTATTGAATTCTTTGAAGATGTGACAAAACACATTGATGAAGGAAGAGCAGTGAATGTGGTGTATATGGATTTTAGCAAGGCGTTTGATAAGGTTCCCCATGGTAGGCTCATTCAGAAAGTAAGGAGGCATGGGATTCAGGGAAAGTTGGCTGTCTGGATACAAAATTGGCTGGCCCATAGAAGTCAGAGGGTGGTAGTAGATGGAAAGTATTCAGCATGGAGCTCGGTGACCAGTGGTGTTCCACAAGGATCTGTTCTGGGACCTCTGCTCTTTGTGATTTTTATAAATGACTTGGATGAGGAAGTGGAAGGCTGGGTTAGCAAGTTTGCCGATGACACGAAGGTTGCTGGAGTTGTGGATAGTGTGGAGGGCTGTTGTAGGTTGCAACGGAACATTGACAGGATGCAGAGCTGGGCTGAGAAGTGGCAGATGGAGTTCAACCTGGAAAAGTGTGAAGTGATTCATTTTGGAAGGTCGAATTTGAATGCGGAATACAGGCTTAAAGACAGGATTCTTGGTAGTGTGGAGGAACAGAGGGATCTTGGGGTCCATGTCCATAGATCGCTCAAAGTTGCCACCCAAGTTGATAGGGTTGTTAAGAAGGCGTATGGTGTGTTGGCTTTCATTAACAGGGGGATTGAGTTTAAGAGCCGCGAGGTTACACTGCAGCTCTATAAGGCCCTGGTTCGACCACACTTGGAATATTGTGTTCAGTTCTGGTCGCCTCATTATAGGAAGGATGTGGAAGCTTTAGAGAGGGTGCAGAGGAGATTTACCAGGATGCTGCCTGGACTGGAGGGCATGTCTTATGAAGAAAGATTGAGGGAGCTAGGGCTTTTCTCATTGGAGCGAAGAAGGATGAGAGGTGACTTGATAGAGGGGTACAAGATGATGAGAGGCATAGATAGAGTGGATAGCCAGAGACTTTTTCCCAGGTTGGAAAGGGCTATCACCAGAGGGCATAATTGTAAGGTGATTGGAGGAAGGTTTTGGGGAGATGTCAGAGGTAGGTTCTTTACACAGAGAGTGGTGGGTGCGTGGAATGCGCTGCCAGCGGTGGTAGTAGAAGCAGATACATTAGGGGCGTTTAAGCGACTCTTGGATAGGTACATGTAAGATAGTAGAATGAAGGGTAAGTAGTTAGTTTGATATTAGAGTAGGTTAAAGGTTCGGCACAACATCGTGGGCTGAAGGGCCTGTACTGTGCTGTACTGTTCTATGTTCTATGTCAGGTTGGAAGCCATATTGGGACTCTGGAAGGACTTCCTCTGAAATTGGCGAGAGGCGATTAAGAAGTAACCTAGTTAGGACTTTGCCAACAGTGAAGAGCAATGCTATGCCCCATAGTTGCTGCAGTTTGACTTATCTCCTTTCTTGAAGATTGTGATTATCATGGTGTCTCTAAGGTCTCTTGGAATTTCTTCATTCTATCAGAGCTTCACAAATAGGGCATGCATGCAAGAGATCAGTATGTAGTCTCCTGGTTTCAGTACTTCTGTAGAGATATTGTCAGGACCAGAAGCTTTATTGTTTTCATCTGGTCGACATCAGTTATCACGTTGTAGAGCGTTGGATCAACATCTAGCTCACTTCTGATTGTATATTGTAGGAATTTCTCCAGCAGGTGCATGTTCACCATGGAATTCTGATTGAGTAACTCTACAAAGTGTTCTTTCCAGCGTGCGTTGATACTGTTCGTGTTTCCGAGGAGAGTCTTGCCATCTTTTTCCCAGGGTGGAAAGGGCTATCACCAGAGGGCATAATTTTAAGGTGATTGGAGGAAGGGGGATGGGAACCTAAATTGTAGTTCCAGTGTACAGGATGTTGAGAGTAGTGAGGTCAGGGATAAGGTTACAAGGACGCAAGAGGGCACTGGCAAGCAAGAACCTGGTTTGAAGTGTGTCTACTTCAACGCCAGGAGCATCCGGAATAAGGTGGGTGAGCTTGCAGCATGGGTTGGTACCTGGGATCTCGATGTAGTGGCCATTTCGGAGACATGGGTAGAGCAGGGGCAGGAATGGATGTTGCAGGTTCCGGGATTTAGATGTTTCACTAAGAACAGAGAAGATGGTAAAAGAGGGGGGGGGTGTGGCATTGTTAATCAAGGAGAGTATTACAGCGACAGAAAGGACGTTTGAGGACTCGTCTACTGAGGTAGTATGGGCCGAGGTTAGAAACAGGAGAGGTGAGGTCACCCTGTTGGGAGTCTTTTATAGACCTCCAAATAGTTCCAGAGATGTCGAGGAAAGGATAGCGAAGATGATTCTCGACAGGGGCGAGAGTAACAGGGTAGTTGTTATGGGGGACTTTAACTTTCCAAATATCGACTGGAAATACTATAGTTCGAGTACTTTAGATGGGTCAGTTTTTGTCCAGTGTGTGCAGGAGGGTTTTCTGACACAGTATGTAGACAGGCCAACCAGGGGCGATGCCACATTGGATTTGGTACTGGGTAATGAACCCGGCCAGGTGTTAGATTTAGATGTAGGTGAGCACTTTGGTGATAGTGATCACAATTCGGTTAGGTTTAACTTAGCGATGGGCAGGGACAGGTATATACCACAGGGCAAGAATTATAGCTGGGGGAAAGGAAATTATGATGCGATTAGGCAAGATTTAGGATGTGTAGGATGGGGAAGGAAACTGCAGGGGAAGGGAACAATCGAAATGTGGAGCTTATTCAAAGAGCAGCTACTGCGTGTCCTTGATAAGTATGTACCTGTGAGGCAGGGAGGAAGTTGTCGAGCGAGGGAGCCGTGGTTTACTAAAGAAGTTGAAGCGCTTGTCAAGAGGAAGAAGAAGGCTTATGTTAGGATGAGACGTGAAGGCTCAGTTAGGGCGCTTGAGAGTTACAAGCTAGCCAGGAAGGATCTAAAGGGAGAGCTAAGAAGAGCAAGGAGAGGACACGAGAAGTCATTGGCGGATAGGATCAGGGAAAACCCTAAGGCTTTCTGTAGGTATATCAGGAATAAAAGAATGACTAGAGTTAGATTAGGGCCAATCAAGGATAGTAGTGGGAAGTTGTGTGTGGAATCAGAGGAGATAGGGGAAGTGTTAAATGAATATTTTGCGTCAGTATTTACAGTAGAGAAAGAAAATGTCGTTGAGGAGAATACTGAGATTCAGGCTACTAGGCTAGATGGGATTGAGGTTCACAAGGAGGAGGTGTTATCAATTTTGGAAAGTGTGAAAATAGATAAGTCCCCTGGGCCAGATGGGATTTATCCTAGGATTCTCTTGGAAGCTAGGGAGGAGATTGCAGAGCCTTTGTCCTTGATCTTTATGTCGTCATTATCGACAGGAATAGTGCCGAAAGACTGGAGGATAGCAAATGTTGTCCCCTTGTTCAAGAAGGGGAATAGAGACAGCCCTGGTAATTATAGACCTGTGAGCCTTACTTCGGTTGTGGGTAAAATGTTGGAAAAGGTTATAAGAGACAGGATTTATAATCATCTTGAAAAGAATAAGTTCATTAGCGATAGTCAGCACGGTTTTGTGACGGGTAGGTCGTGCCTCACAAGCCTTATTGAGTTTTTCGAGAAGGTGACCAAACAGGTGGATGAGGGTAAAGCAGTGGATGTGGTGTATATGGATTTCAGTAAGGCGTTTGATAAGGTTCCCCATGGTAGGCTATTGCAGAAAATATGGAAGTATGGGGTTGAAGGTGATTTAGAGCTTTGGATCAGAAATTGGCTAGCTGAAAGAAGACAGAGGGTGGAGGTTGATGGCAAATGTTCATCCTGGAGTTTAGTTACTAGTGGTGTACCGCAAGGATCTGTTTTGGGGCCACTGCTGTTTGTCATTTTTATAAATGACCTGGAAGAGGGTGTAGAAGGGTGGGTTAGTAAATTTGCAGATAACACGAAGGTCGGTGGAGTTGTGGATAGTGCCGAAGGATGTTGTAGGGTACAGAGGGACATAGATAGGCTGCAGAGCTGGGCTGAGAGATGGCAAATGGAGTTTAATGCGGAAAAGTGCGAGGTGATTCACTTTGGAAGGAGTAACAGGAATGCAGAGTACTGGGCTAATGGGAAGATTCTTGGTAGTGTAGATGAACAGAGAGATCTTGGTGTCCAGGTGCATAAATCCCTGAAGGTTGCTACCCAGGTTAATAGGGCTGTTAAGAAGGCATATGGTGTGTTAGCTTTTATTAGTAGGGGGATCGAGTTTCGGAGCCACGATGTCATGCTGCAGCTGTACAAAACTCTGGTGAGACCGCACCTGGAGTATTGCGTGCAGTTCTGGTCACCGCATTATAGGAAGGATGTGGAAGCTATGGAAAGGGTGCAGAGGAGATTTACTAGGATGTTGCCTGGTATGGAGGGAAGGTCTTACGAGGAAAGGCTGAGGGACTTGAGGTTGTTTTCGTTGGAGAGAAGGAGGAGGAGAGGTGACTTAATAGAGACATATAAGATAATCAGAGGGTTAGATAGGATGGATAGTGAGAGTCTTTTTCCTCGGATGGTGATGGCAAACACGAGGGGACATAGCTTTACGTTGAGGGGTGATAGATATAGGACAGATGTCAGAGGTAGTTTCTTTACTCAGAGAGTAGTAGGGGCGTGGAACGCCCTGCCTGCAACAGTAGTAGACTCGCCAACTTTAAGGGCACTTAAGTGGTCATTGGATAGACATATGGATGAAAATGGAATAGTGTAGGTCAGATGGTTTCACAGGTCGGCGCAACGTCGAGGGCCGAAGGGCCTGTACTGCGCTGTAATATTCTAATTCTAATTCTAATCTTTGGATCTTAATGGTGTTGATCAGTGTATTGAGAGTCCGTAGATCTCTCTGGTTACCTTGAAAAAGGCACGAGTGCCATGCGTGTCAGCGAGGAGTTGAATTTCCTCAGCCTTCTCTGTCCACAATTTGTTCTTCAAATCGTGAGTTCTTCTTTGCAATTCAGTTTTGGTTGTCTGGTGAGCAGGCTTCTTTTCTGTGGAGTTTGGGTCCTGTTACCAGGTTTCCAATGCTTTCCATTTACAAGCAATGAATTTGCTTATTTCTGTATTGCTTTCATCAAACCAGTCTTGGTTTCTTTTAGTGATGTGTCCTAGGATTTTTTGGCATGTATGAGTGATGATGGATTTCAATGATTGCCAGTCATCTTGGATGTTGCTTCATGGGGTGACCATCCTTTCCTGCAGTTTCCAATTGATTTGTTCTGAAATTCCTTGAGCTTGTCGTCGTTTGACAGGCTAGAGACCTCAAACTTTCTCTGTACCTGCCATGGCTGTCAATTCCTTTTGGGGGCCGCCTCATGCCAATCCCGAACTGTCTGTCCAGCATTCATTGGCCATAACTATAACATGTATAAGGTGCCATCTTTTCGATCTCTGGTCCTGACTATCACATAGTCTATAAAGTGCCAGTGCTTCGATCGTAGATGTTGCCAGGATGTCTTGAAATGTTTATTTTTTGGCAAAAACGGATGCAGTGACCAGCTATCGGCTTATTAGGGACATGCTTAAAGGTTGAGGTTGCACATGAGTTTCATATTCTCGGTATTAAATATTTAGAAGGGACAAGAAAGTGGATTGGAAGGGGAGTTTGACAGCAACCTAAAGAGATGCTTTAATGTGAGATATGAGAACAGAGTCATTTTGAATAAAAGCAATTGACACAGTGATAAATAAACAAAATACTGAGAAATTAGTAAATTATCAGAGCAAATAAAGGAAACTTAATTGAATTGGGCTACAAAAAAAAGTTCCTTCTTCCCCACTTCTGGATATTAGCCAGTTGTGTTCTGCCTGACATGACCAGAGCCTGATGTTATTTCCAGGCATTACTAATTTTAATAGGTCCACTGTTTCCATGGTGCTGGCCTTTTCTTGGCCAGAGGGCTGTACCCAGATTTGAAGGTGGGAATCAAATGAATCCTGTATAACTGCAAATTGTTGTTGAGTGGGAGAATAATATTGAAACCCTAGATTTAAATGATTGAATAGGGAAGTTGGTATAAGCACAATGAAAAGAATTCTAATGATTACAATATATTGGAAAGCAGGGCAGTTAGGCAAAATTAGATTATTTTAAAACAACAATCAGAGATTAAAAAAAGAAAATGCGATGGACAGCTATACTGCAGTTACTGGTCTCAGCTGTAGATTGTAATGCAGAACACCTAGACTGGAATTGTGCTGTTTACTGTAGGTTATACCAAATTCAATGACAAAGGAGATTTGATGTGTATGCAGAACTCTAGACTTTACTGTTCAGAAACCATGGTGTGGGTTGTCCTTAATTTAGGAACTTATTTTTGACCTTGTAGAAATAGTCTGAGGTGGAGAGGCCTTTTCCAGAAAATGCTGTAATCTTAAAACACTAACACTATCAAGGTGTTGGTGTTGGGCCAGAATGAAGAAAGAATGTGAAAGATCACAGGCCACACAAAGTAATAATTCTACATGCTTCTGAGTTTGGACTGGAAGTGACACACAGTATTTAAAAGCTGCAAAATCTCTGTATTGAAAGCTATTAACTGAATCTTGTTCGCAATTTAAAGACAGTTCTGATTTGGGAAATAATAGAGATTTTTTTATCTTAAGATTTCATTGTTCTTATGCTTTCAGGAGGACGAGATGCAAGCTATCAGAGAGCAGCATCATAAATGCAAGCAACTCTCAATCCATAGATATCGATACCCTAAAGTCTATGGACGAAGGAGGTCCTATTTGGATTTTTCTTAGAGAATAAGGCTGCATTTTCACCCAGATACAGTAACTGTGATGTGCCAGCTGTTGGAACCTGACCTGAAGGCTCTTTCCATCAGGGGCACAGCCTTGTCAGTGGTTGTAATAGTGTCAACAAAAATTACATTTTTATGCATCTAAATGTTTCCTCTGGGGACGTTATTCACATCAGCCAGTCAATATTTTTTCATTAAACAGATGCCCTATTGAGACATGCTTCTGAGTTAATTTACATCCTTATGGACTCATAGAAGCAGAGAGGGAGAAAGAAAGGGAAAGAGAAACTGAGTAATCAACATATTTCAAGTGGTTGGATTCTCCAAACTGCAAGAGTGTCATGCTACCTATGTGGCAATTAAGGGTCTAGCTGAAGGTGCCAACAATTTCAAGAGTAAAAAAGGATTTTGTTTGCTGAATGTGGCAATATTAAGTAATGCAAGATACTTCATTATGCATATTAATGCATGCTGCCTTGGAAACAGCCCATGATTCATTTAATTTCAGACTGTTAGAGACCGGAGTACCCCCATAAAGCATTCTAATGACTCCTTTCCATCATCTGGAAAAAATACAATGTAGCATTGAATGTCACACAAATAATCATTGAGCAAACCTTGCAGATATGTTTTCTTTTTTATTTGTTCATGGGATATGAGTGTCATTGGCAAGGCCAGCATTTATTGCCTGTCCTGAATTGCCCTTGAACAGGTAGTGGTGAGCAGCCTTCTTGAACCGCTGCAGTACATGAGGTGTAGATACACCCACAGTGTGGTTAGGGAGGGAGTTCCAGGATTTTGACTCAGTGACAGTGAAGGAACAGCGAAATAGATGCAAGTCAGGACGGTGTGTGGCTTGGAGGGGAAATTGCAGGTGGTGGTGTTCCCATGCATCTGCTGCCCTTGCCTTTCAAGGTGGTAAAGGTCGCGGGTTTGGAAAGTGCTGTTGAAGGAGCTTTGGCGAGTTGCTGCAATGCATCTTGTAGATGGTACACACTGCTGCCACTGTGCATCTGTGATGAAGGGAGTGAAAGTTGAAGGTGGTGGATGGGGTGCCAATCAAGCAGACTGCTTTGGCCTGGATGGCATTGAGCTTCTTGAGTGTTGTTGGAGCTGCACTCATCCAGGCAAGTGGAATGTATTCCATCACACTCCTGACTTGTGCCTTGTAGATGGTGGACAGGCTTTGAGGAGTCAGGAGGTGGGTTACTCGCTACAAAATTCTCTGCCTCTGGCCTGCTCTAGTAGCTACAGTATTTATATGGCTGGTCCAGATCTAGTCTCAATTCTATTGCCTGAATATATTAGGGGTGAACCTTACAGTACCCCCAGAATTCCAGTGGTTTCCTGAATCAATCATAATTTGACTGTAACAAAAGCTTTGGACCTTCCATCTGCAAATGAAGAGGAATAAGATAGAGTCAACCTAACCTCTAATCAAGAAGAGATGGTCAGGGGAGGTGACACAGGACAACTGACTATTAATCAAGCAGGACATTGTCACAAATCTTCATTTGCATGCAGTGGACTAGGGAGAAAAACAACCATTGAGGATCCCAGCAAGACACAGTGTAGTGGCAATGTCACTGGATTAGTAATCCAGAGGCTCAGGCTAATGCCTTGGGGACACAGGTTCAAATTCCACCGGGGTGGAATTTAAATTCAATTAATTAATACATATCTGGAATTCAAAGCTAGTCTTAGTTATGGTGCCATGAAACTATCATCTATTGTTGAAAAACCCATCCTTTAGGGTAGGAAATCTGCCATCCTTACCTGGTCTGGCCTACATGTGACTCCAGACCCAGAGCAATGTGCTTGATTCATAACTGCCCTCTGAAATGGCCGAGCAAGCCATTCAGTTCAAGGGAAATTAGGGATGGCAAACAAATGCTGCCCTGCCAGTGACACCCATATTCCATGAAAGTGTTTTTTAAAAAAGTGGGAGAGGGAAATCCCAGTCAGGGCCGACCACCACCTTCACAAGGGCAACTAGAGATAGACAATAATTGTTGGTCGTGCTGGCGACACCCATATCCCAAGAATTAAAAAAGAATCTCTCATGTTCCTCAATCCAGTATGTGTACCTTTTCAAGCTACTTGCAGGGGGAAGCTACACATAATAAGCACCAGCAACTGCAGACAGGGGACACAGCATATATAAGACCCTTAAGCCTCTCCAGATTGTGCCCGTGAGGCATTGAGAGTAGGATTAAAGATGTCCCTTAAACTGAGGGCTCTAACCTTTATTGTACAAAGAAATCTTATCATTTGATACACAATCACTTTTTGATTTTAAGCTTCAATGTAGCACAGTCTCTCTCTAATCATATCTTTTTCCTATGTATTTCTATTATTCGTATAGACTATGACTGATGAATAGTGGAATAAAAGTAAAAAGCAGACTCTTTTTAATATATGCTTGTGTGTTATAGCAATATCACCATTACACATTTGAGGTTAGTCAGTAAATATGGGAAATGAATTGTAGAATGATAGATATTGTGGTGTGAGTTATGGGTTTTAATTCAATGTTAGGATTCTGTGCTGATTCATAAACCACTTACACTTTGCTTTTCTGCCAATGTTGGGGTAGAACTTCCATGGAAGTTCCCCAATTTCCAACTGTAATTTCAATGGATGATTTTCAGAAACCCTAGAGAAATTCCAGCTAAGTGTACTCAGAACAAGTTAGTTGAATCGTAATTTCATAGCTCCCTCCAGAGATTCTATCATGTCATATTTGCTGAATAAGCTAAATTGTGGGAGATACAGTCCTGCTAGTCAGATGGATATATCTGCTTTGCAATCCTCAACACACATAAATTACGAACATCAGTTTTATACAAAGATCCAGGTTTTCAGATAGTCATGATAGCGATTTTATTCATAGCTTAGTGCAATTTTTTAAGCTAGATAGAAAGTACTAAAAGAGTCATAGAGTCATACAGCACAGAAACAGGACCTTTGGCCCATCGTGTCTGTGCCGGCCCTCAAGCACCTACCTATTCTAATCCCATTTTCGAGCACTTGGCCTGTAATATCCCAAGAATTAAAAAAGATTCTCTCATGTTGCTATGCTATGGCGTGGCAAGTGCTCATCTAAGTACTTCTAAAAATGTTGTGAGGGTTTCTGCCTCTACCACCCCTTCAGGCAGTGCGTTCCAGATTCCAACCACCCTCTGGGTGAAAACATTTTTCCTCAAATCCCCACTAAACCTCCTGCCCCTTACCTTAAATCCATGCACCCTGGTTATTGACCCCTCCGCTAAGGGCACAAGTTTCTTCCTATCTATCCTATCAATGCCCCTCATAATTTTGTATACCTCAAAAATATCCCTCCTCAGCCTTCTCTGCTCTAAGGAAAACAACCCTAGCCTTTTCAGTCTCTCTTCAGAGCTGAAATGCTCCAGCCCAGGCAACATCCTGCTGAATCTCCTCTGCACCCTCTCCAGTGCAATCACATCCTTCCTATAGTGTGGTGCCCAGAACTGTACACAGTACTCCATCCGTGGCCTCACTAGCGTTTTATACAGCTCCATCATAACCTCCCTGCTCTTATATTCTATGCCTCGGCTAATAGAGGCAGGTATCCCATATGCCTTCCTAACCCCCTTATCTACCTGTGCTGCTGCCTTCAGTGGTCTATGGACAAGTGCACCAAGGTCCCTCTGTACTTCCTAGGGTCCTACCATCCATTGTATATTCCCCTGCCTTGTTAGTGCTCCCAAAATGCATCACCTCACACTTCTCAGGATTAAATTCCATTTGCCACTGCTCTGCCCATCTTATCAGCCCATCTATATCGTCCTGTAATCTAAGGCTTTCTTCCTCACCATTTACGACACCACCAATTTTCATGTCATCCATGAACTTCCTGATCATACCTCCTATATTCACGTCTAAATCATTAATGTACACTACAAACAGCAAGGGTCCCAGCAACGATCCCAGCAGTACACCACTGGTCACAGGCTTCCACTCGCAGAAACAACCCTCAACCATGAACTTCTGCCTCCTGCCACTAAGCCAATTTTGGATCCAATTTGCCAAATTGCCCTGGATCCCATGGGCTCTTACTTCTTAGCCAATCTCCCATGCGGGACCTTATCAAAAGCCTTACTGAAGTCCATGTAGACTACATCAACTGCTTTACCCTCATCGACATATCCAGTCACCTCCTCGAAAAATTCAATCAAATTAGTTAGACATGATCTCCCCCTGACAAAGCCATGCTGACTATCCCTGATTGATCCCGATCTCTCTCAGTGGAGATTAATCCTGTACCCTTGAATTTTTTTCCAATAGTTTCCCAACCACTGATGTTAGACTCACCAGCCTGTAATTAGCTGGTTTATCCTTGCTACCCTTCTTGAATAATGGTACCACATTCGCTGTCCTCCAGTCCTCTGGTACCCCTCCTGTGGTTAGAGAGGATTTGAAAATTTGTGTCAGAGCCCCTGCTATCTCCTCCCTTGCCTTACATAACAGCCTGGGATACATCTCATCTGGGCCTGGGGATTTAACCACTTTTAAGCCCGCTAAACCAGGAAATATTTCTATCCTTTCAATACTAATATGTTCAAGTATATCACAGTCCCCATCCCTGATCCCTACACCTACATCGTCCTTCGCCATAGTGAACACAGATGAAAAGTAATCAGATAAAACCTCACCTATGTCCTCCGGCTCCACACACAGATTGCCACTTTGGTCCCTAATGGGCCCTACTCTTTCCCTGCTTATCCTCTTGCCCTTAATATACTTATAAAAACACCTTGGAATTTCCCTTTATCTTGCCTGCCAGTTTTTTTTTCATGTCCCCTCTTCACTCTCCGAATTACTTTTTTTAAGTACCCCCTGACACTTTCCGTACTCCTCTAGGGCCTCCTCTGTTTTCAGTGGTCTGAATCTGTCATAAGCCTACTTTTGTTTCCTGATGCAATCCTCTATATCCCTTCACATCCAGGGTTCCTTGGACTTGTTGGTTCTACCCTTCACCTTAACGGGTACATTCATGGCTCTGAACTCTCACTATTTCCTCTTTGAATGACTCCCACTGGTCTGATGTAGACTTTCCTACAAGTAGCTGCTCCAAGTCCATTTTGGCCAGATCCTGTTTTATCATACTGAAATCGGCCTTCCCCCAATTCATACCTTTATTTTCCGGTCCGTCTTTGTCCTTTTCCATAACTACCTTAAATCTTACAGAGTTATGGTCACTATCCCCGAAATGCTCCCCCACTGACACTTCCACCACTTCCAGCTTCATTCCCTAGGATTAGGTCCAATACAAAGAACAAAGAACAGTACAGCACAGGAACAGGCCATTCGGCCCTCCAAGCTTGCGCCGATCTTGATGCCTGCCTAAACTAAAATCTTCTGCACTTACGGGGACCGCATCCCTCTATTCCCATCCTATTCATGCATTTGTCAAGATGCCTCAAACGTCGCTATCGTACCTGCTTCTACCACCTCACCCAGCAGCAAGTTCCAGGCACTCACCACACTCTGTGTAAAGAACTTGCCTTGCACATTCCCTCTAATCTTTGCCCCTCTCACCTTAAACCTATGTCCCCTAGTAACTGACTCTTCCACCCTGGGAAAAAGCTTCTGACTATCCACTCTGTCCATGCCGCTCATAACTTTGTAAACCTTTATCATGTCACCCCTCCACCTCCGTCGTTCCAGTGAAAACAATCCGAGTTTATCCAACCTCGCCTCATAGCTTATGCCCTCCAGACCAGGCAATATCCTGGTAAACCTCTTCTGTACCCTCTCGAGAGCCTCCACGTCCTTCTGGTAGTGTGGCGACAAGAATTGCACGCAATATTCTAAGTGTGGCCTAACTAAAGTTCTGTACAGCTGAAGCATGACTTGCCAATTTTTATACTCTATGCCCCGACCGATGAAGGCAAGCATGCCGTATGCCTTCTTGACTACCTTATCCACCTGCGTTGCCACTTTCAGTGACCTGTGGACCTGTACACCCAGATCTCTCTGCCTGTCACTACTCCGAAGGGTTCTGCCATTTACTGTATACTTCCCACCTGCATTAGACCTTCCAAAATGCATTACCTCACATTTGTCCGGATTAAACTCCATCTGCCATTTCTCCCCCCAAGTCTCCAACCGATCTATATCCTGCTGTATCCTCTGACAATCCTCATCACTATCCTCAACTCCACCAACCTTTGTGTCGTCCGCAAACTTACTAATCAGACCAGCTACATTTTCCTCCAAATCTTTTATATATACTACAAAGAGCAAAGGTCCCAGCACTGATCCCTGCGGAACACCACTAGTCATAGCCCTCCATTCAGAAAAGCACCCTTCCACTGCTACCCTCTGTCTTCTATGACCAAGCCAGTTCCGTATCCATCTTGGCAGCTCACCTCTGATCCCGTGTGACTTCACCTTTTGTACCAGTCTGCCATGAGGGACCTTGTCAAATGCTTTACTGAAGTCCATATAGATAACATCCACTGCCCTTCCTTCATCAATCATCTTCGTCACTTACTCAATAAACTCAATCAGGTTAGTGAGACACGACCTCCCATTCATAAAACCATGCTGCCTCTCGCTAATAAGAGCGTTTGTTTCCAAATGGGAGTAATTCCTGTCCCGAAGAATCCTCTCTAATAGTTTCCCTACCACTGATGTAAGGCTCACCGGCCTATAATTTCCTGGATTATCCTTGCTACCCTTCTTAAACAAAGGAACAACATTGGCTATTCTCCAGTCCTCTGGGACCTCACCTGCAGCCAATGAGGATGCAAAGATTTCTGTCAAGGCCCCAGCAATTTCTTCCCTTGCCTCCCTCAGTATTCTGGGGTAGATCCCATCAGGCCCTGGGGACTTATCTACCTTAATGCTTTGCAAGACACCCAACACCTCCTCCTTTTTGATAATGAGATGACTGAGACTATCTACACTCCCTTCCCTAGGGTCATCATCCACCAAGTCCTTCTCTTTGGTGAATACTGATGCAAAGTACTCATTTAGTACTTCGCCCATTTCCTCTGACTCCACACATAGATTCCCTTCTCTGTCCTTAAGTGGGCCAACCCTTTCCCTATTTACCCTCTTGCTCTTTATATACGTATAAAAAGCCTTGGGATTTTCCTTAATCCTGTTTGACAATGACTTTTCATGACCCCTTTTAGCCCTCCTGACTCCTTGCTTAAGTTTCTTCCTACTGTCTTTATATTCCTCAAGGGAGTCGTCTGTTCCTAGCCTTCCAGCCCTTACGAATGCTTCCTTTTTCTTTTTGACAAGGCTCACAATATCCCGCGTTATCCAAGGTTCCCAAAACTTGCCAGACTTATCCTTCTTCCTCACAGGAACATGCTGGTCCTGGATTCTAATCAACTGACGTTTGAAAGACTCCCACATGTCAGATGTTGATTTACCCTCAAACAGCCGCCCCCAATCTAAATATTTCAGTTCCTGCCTAATATTGTTATAATTAACCTCCCCCCAATTTAGCACCTTCACCCGAGGACTACTCTTATCCTTATCCACAAGTACCTTAAAACTTGTGGAATTATGGTCACTGTTCCCAAAATGCCCCCCTATTGAAACTTCGACCACCTGGCCGGGCTCATTCCCCAATACCAGGTCCAGTACGGCCCCATCCCTAGTTGGACTATCTACATATTGTTTCAAGGAGCCCTCCTGGATGCTCCTTACAAATTCTGCCCCATCCAAGCCCCTCGCATTAAATGAGTCCCAGTCAATATTTATTTATTTATTTATTTAGAGATACAGCACTGAAACAGGCCCTTCGGCCCACCGAGTCTGTGCCGACCAACAACCACCCATTTATACTAATCCTATATTAATCCCATATTCCCTACCACATCCCCACCTTCCCTCAATTCCCCTACCACCTACCTACACTAGGGGCAATTTACAATGGCCAATTTTCCTATCAACCTGCAAGTCTTTGGCTGTGGGAAGAAACCAGAGCACCCAGCAGAAACCCACACAGTCACAGGGAGAACTTACAAACTCCACACAGGCGGAACCCAGAATCGAACCCGGGTCGCTGGAGCTGTGAGTCTGCGGTGCTAACCACTGCGCCACCCTCCACAATTCTCCTACCACCTAGGTGCATTCGGGGCAATTTTTTTTTTTACAACAGCCAATCTATTTATCAACCCACAAGTCTTTGGCACATGGGAGGAAACCGGAGCACCCAGAGGAAACCCACACGGCCACAGACAGAACTTATAAACTCCACACAAGCAGTACCCAGAACCGAACCCGGGTCGCTGGAGCTATTGGGGAAGTTATAATCACCCACCACTACAACCCTGTTACCTTTACATCTTTCCAAAATCTGTCTACATATCTGCTCCTCTACCTCCCACTGGCTGTTGGGAGGCCTGTAGAAAAGCCCCAACATCGTGACTACACCCTTCCTATTCCTCAGCTCCACCCATATTGCCTTACTGCACAACCCCTCCGAGATGTCCTCCCGCAGTACAGCTGAGATATTCTCCATAACAAGTAATGCAACTCCCCCACCCCTTTTACATCCCCCTCTATCTCGCCTGAAGTTTCTAAATCCTGGAACATTTAGCTGCCAATCCTGTCCTTCCCTCAACCAAGTCTCTGTAATAGCAACAACAACATAGCTCTAAGTTCATCTGTCTTACCTGTTATACTTCTCATTTTGAAACAAATGCACTTCAGACCACCAGTCCCGCTGTGCTCCGCAACATCTCCCTGCCTTCTCTTCCTCTTAGTCTTACTGGCCTTATTTACTAGTTCCCCCTCATTTATTTCACTTGCTGTCCTACTGCTCTGGTTCCCACCCCCCTGCCACACTAGTTTACATCCTCCAGAGTGACGCTAGCAAACCTTGCAGCCAGGATATTTGTCCCCTCCAGTTTAGATGCAACCCGTCCTTCTTGTACAGGTCCCATCTGTCCCTGAAGAGATCCCAATGGTCCAGATATCTGAAACCCTCCCTTCTACACCAGCTGTTCAGCCACGTGTTTAGCTGCACTATCTTCTTATTTCTAGCCTTACTGGCATATGGCACAGGGAGTAATCCCAAGATTACAACCCTAGAGGTCCTGTCTTTTAACTTTCTATCTAACTCCCTAAACTCCCCCTGCAGGACCTCGTCACTCTTCCTGCCTATGTCATTGGTACCGATGTGTACCACAACCTCTGGCTGTTCACCCTCCCCCTTCAGAATGCCCCCTGTCCGTTCAGAGACATACTTGACCCTGGCACCAGGGAGGCAACATACCATCCTGGAGTCTCTTTCACGTCCACAGAAGCACCTATCTGTGCCCCTGACTATAGAGTCCCCTATAACTATTGCTCTTCTGCGCTTTGTCCCTCCTTGCTGAACAACAGTGCCAGCCGTGGTGCCACTGCTCTGGCTGCTGTTGTTTTCCCCTGATAGGCCATCCCCCCCAACAGTATCCAAAACGGTATACTTGTTAGAGAGGGGGATAGCCACAGGGGATTCCTGCAGTGACTGCCTGTCCCTTTTAGCGGTCACCCATCTATCTGCCTGCACCTTGGGTGTAACCACTTCTCTAAAACTCCTGTCTATGACGCTTTCTGCCACCTGCATGCTCCTAAGTGCATCCAGTTGCGGCTCCAACCGATCCATGCGGTCTGTGAGGAGCTGCAACTGGGTACACTTCCTGCAGATGTAGTCGTCCGGAACGCTGGAAGCGTCACGACCTCCCACATCTCACAGGTGAAGCACTTCACCCCTCGAACTGACATTTCTAGCACTAATTAATGAATTCATTTCAAATAAATAAATACTTATTAAATCCTTACTAAATTGTTATAATAGCTATATGGTCCCTAGTGCTAGATTCCTACTATAAATATTAAATGCTAACTAAATACAGTAATCTCCTCCCTCTGGTTTAGTTACTCGACTTATTAATTAGGGTTTTAATCAATTTTTATCAATGTTTTATTTTTAAATTCAGTAAAAAAAATTCCCTACCAGCCAATCAGGTCACAGCTTTCCTGTGACGTCACTTTCAGTTTTTTTTACCAGAGGTAAGTTTTTTATACTTACTGGTCCGGAACTCCGCCCTCCAAGTCTTCTCCCAGTCAGCTGTGTTCTTTGGAAGCTCTCGGCTCCCTCACTCTGAGGACAGGTAGGAAATGAAAGGAGCTCCTCGCTCCCTCCTTACTGAACTTCCTCAGTTACCAAACTTCCACTGTAGCACTCTAGTGCAAACAAAGTCAGCACTGTAAGATGGCTCACTTTTATAATGACTGACTGTCTCTAGCCCCCTGAAAACTGGTTTAAGCCAGTTCTCTAATTAACAAGGTGCAGCTGCAAGCAGACCCTGAGTGAACCCTGTTTAAAGCTGGTCTAAAACTCACCTTCTCCAACCCGAACAGCAACTGTTAAATTAATCTGCTAAATAAAAGACAGATTAGATTTAAGATAAAATTAACCCTTAATTATCCTCAGTTACCAAACTTCCACTGTAGCACTCTAATGCAACCCAAGTCAGCACTCGAGTGCAAACAAAACTGGACTGCCCCTTCTCTTGTAGGTCTTTCTACGTACTGGTTCAAAAAGCTCTCCTGTATGCATTTTAAGAATTCCGCCCCCTTTAAGCCTTTTGCAGTAAGACTATGCCAGTTGATATTAGGGAAGTTGAAATCCCCTATTATTACCCTATTATTTTCACACCCCTCTGAGATTTGCTGACATATCTGCTCCTATATGTCTCCCTGACTGTTTGAAGATTTGTAGTACACTCCCATCCAAGTGATTGCCCCCTTTTTGTTCCTAGGTTATACCCATGTGGTGTCATTTGAGGAACCTTCTAAGATATCATCCCTCCTTACTGCAGTAATTGACTCCTTGATCAACAGTACAATACCACCTCCTCTTTTATCCCCTCCCCTATCACGCCTGAAGATTCTATACCCTGGAATATTGAGCTGCCAGTCCTGCCCCTCCCTCAACCATGCCTCTGTGACAGCAATAATATCATAATCCCATGTGTTAATCAACGCCCTCAATTCATCTGCCTTACTTGTAAGACTCCTTGCATTAAAATAGATGCAATCCAGCCTTGCATTTTTCCCTTGTGCCATGACAGGTCTATATTTGCTCTGCCTTCCAGACAGACTCTGTTTCTCTTCTATATTTAACTGTGCATCACCCCCTACTGTACCTCCACTCTGTATCCCATCCCCCTGCCAAATTAGTTTAACCCCCCTCAACAGCATTAGCAAACCTCCCAGCAAGGATGTTGGTCCCGTTCCGGTTCAAGTGCAACCCGCCCAACTTGTACAGGTCCCACCTTTGCCAGAAACTGTCCCAGTGATCCAGGAAACTAAAGCCCTCCCTCCTGCACCATCTCCTCAGCCACATATTCATCTGCTCTATCCTCCTATTCCTATAATCACTAGCACATGGCTCCGGGAGTAATCCAATGATTACAACCTTTGAGGTCCTGCTTTTTAATCCGCTACCTAGCTCCCTAAATTCTTGTTGCAGGACCTCATCCCTCTTTCTACCTATGTCGTTGGTACCAATGTGTACCATGACCTCTGACTGTTCAGCCTCCCCCTTCAGAATGTCCTGCAGCCGCTCTGTGATATCCTTGACCCTAGCACCAGGGAGGCAACATATCATCCTGGAGTCACGCTTATCGCCACAGAACCACCTATCTGCACCTCTCATGGTGGAATTCCCTATCATTATAGCTCTCCCACTCCATTTCCTCCCCTCCTGTGCAGCTGAGCCACCCGTGGTGCCACAGACTTGGCTCTTGCTGCATTCCCCTGAGAAGCTATCTCCCCCAATAGTATCCAAAGTGGAAAATCTGTTAGAAAAGGAGATGGACCCAGGGGACTCCTGCTTTACCTGCCTAGTTCTTCTACTCTGCCTGGCGGTCACCCATTCCCTTTCTGTCTGAGCAGTCTTTACCTGCGGTGTGACCACCTCCCTGTATGTGCTATCCACGATGACCTCAGACTCGCGGATGCTCCACAGTGTCTCCAGCCGCCGCTCCATATCCGAAACGCGGATTTTGAGTAGCTGCAGCTGGAGACACTTCCTGCACATGTGTTCGCATGGACACTGGAAGTGTCCCTGACTTTCTACATTGCACAGGAGGAGCACTCCACATTGCCGAGCTGCCCTGCCATGACTTACCCTTAATTTATACCCTTAAATTACCCAACAATTAGATTATTTACACTAAGGACCTTGATTCTCTAAAAAAAACACTACCTAATATATAAAAAAAAACTGTAACTTTTCCTTTTACTTTAGTTACTTACCCAGCTATTTAGAGTTATTCCCTAACAGCAGTGACTCACCAATCAATCACCTTGCAGCTTTCCTGCGACGTCACTGTTGGCTTTTTTTTTTCAAACCTCCGCGGACTTGAAGTGGTCCGACTGCTCTCGGCTCCTGAAGGTAAGTGAAGGCCCCGAGCCTCGCGCTGGATTTATTTGCTCTTGATTCTCAGCATTTCCACACAGGTCCGACTGCTCTCCATTCCTGAAGATAAGTGAAGGCCCCAGGTCCCGCACTGGATTTATACGCTCCCAGTTCTCGGCATTTCGACACAGGTTTGACTGCTCTCCGCTCCTGAAGGTCATTGAGTCATTTATGGCACAGAAGGAAGCCATTCGGCCCATTGAGTCCATGCTGGCTCTCCATGGAACTATGCTGCCAGTCCCACGCCCCGTAAAATAAAAATATTGTTATATTTATGAGTGAGTCAAATTGATTAGATTTTGATGCTTTTCATTCAGTTTATGATTATTTTAAAATAAAATATTAACAACACAGTCATTCTATGCCAACAATTAGATTTTTGACATCATTTTCATAATTACTATATAAAATAAAAGAATACCTATGGAATTTTTGTTTTTCTTCTGGAACTCACAACCCTTTCTGTGATTTATTGTATAAAATGCTAAAGGTTCAATAGAATCTCAAGTTTCATTGAATTTATATACACTCATGTTTCCCACTTACATTCTTGGCTCCTCCTGGCAATAATTTTCTATGCCAGCAACCCAAACTGATAGTTATCCATACCTGTGCTCCCTGGGAATGCTGATTATGGGCGGAATATAATGGGCCCCCCAAGGACAGGCTAGGAGGCAAAGTGTGAGGGGAGGCAACGAGCAGAGGGCCTGTTGCCTTCCTGTCGCACCTCGATCATGTCGGGGGTGGGAAAGGTCAAAGAATTAAACAAGCCGCGACGGGGGGGGAGGGTTCCTCCGCCACATGGGGAGGTTGCCCAGTAAAATGAAACAGACTCCCCATGGGCTAGGGGGGGGACCTCCTCTGTAGGCAATCTGTGGCCCATGGAGGGCAAAGACCGCCCCTGTGGTAACACCCACCTTGCCCAAATGCCCACCCTCCTCCATTGCTGGGGATTGCTGGACTGGCCCTGGAAGCCCCACCTAACTTACCTCCACTCCGGGTGTCCAGCGCTGGGCCTGCTCCCAGGCTTGGTGGCACTGCTGAGTTCTCGGTCCTCTGATTGGCCAGCAGTTCTTGGAGGTGGGATCCCTGTTCTTCAAGGGACAGGGATCCCGGCGCTGGGCACTTAAGTGCCTGAACACCATTGAATCTTGCTGGGAGGGCTCCAAAAGGCCGAGGCAGTGTTCTCCTCGCCTTTCAGCCCTGTGCCGGGAGCCCCATCAGAACAACTAAATCCAGCCCACGTGTTTCTTATTACAGATCATTACTATTGGTGTGCTCCTTATCAGGGTAAAGGGTTGTGGTTAGGAGCTCTCTAGTCAAAACTCTTAACAATTACCTGAATTCTAGTAAAAGGATGGTTTGGAAGGAGTTGTTCAGTGTTTAATATGCATGAGATGATTCATTGATTCAGTAGTTTAATTTATGACTAGAGGTAAAGTAAAATCCTGTACAGCTAAAAATTAAACACATTCAACACATTAGCTGGAATTACAGTTGAGAACATGTTTCATGTGTCTGGCAGTGCAAACAATAGGTGAAAATTGTATAATTTTACCATTTGAATTGATGGGACCAAAATCCTTCGGTCCTTCTAATGTACTTCAGTCATGAGTGTAGCAGATGGGTCAGTAATTAGGTCAAGCCTCAGATATTTTTGATTTTCCACCAGTTTTCCTGGGGCCTATTTGGGATGGAGCCTCTGACTTACCTAAACAATGTCATCCACAGTGTGAAAGGATGCTAAGGATTGGATTTTCCTTTGTCCCGGCCTTGGAAATATTGCAGCTGGCCAGGTACAGGTGTGAGACTTACCTCAGTGCTAGCACTTCCATCTCTCACTCAAAGTTGTGGTCTTAACCAATTGCACAGACATAATACAGGTTGATACTTCTGTGCAATACGAAGGAGTCGCGCACTATTGTAGATGTCATCTTTCAGATGAGATATCAAAACTAAGGCCCTGTCTGCCCATGTGAATGGATATAAAAGATTTCATGGCACAATTTGCAAGGAAGCTCTCCCAGTGTCCTGTCCAAATGTATCCCTCAACCAACACCACTCAAGCAGATTATCTAGTCAGTCACCCTTTTATTATGTGCAATTGGCTGCTGCATTTCCCTACAATACAATCGTGACTACACTTCAAAAATACTTCTTTGGCTGTAAAGCACTTTGGGATGTCCTGAGGTTGCTGAAGGTGCTGGAAAAATGCAAGACCTCTCTTTCTTTCTTTACACCAATTGGGAATGGATGTACCAGCCTGCCAGCTAGTGGAAATCCCAGCTTGGAAAAGTGTGGCTGGATCAGGAATGCGTGTTCCCTTTACTAATGCCAGTTTCATCAGCTCAGAGATCTTCAGGGCCCATATTACTGTTAAAGCTTATAATGTTAACCTAGTTTTACTGGCAACTTTGGTTTTCAGTGAAGCACATTAAAATTTTGCTGACATCCTCAGTCACTGTCCTGTTCACTGAGGTTCTAAACTATTGCTATTCCTTGTTGTGCATTGCCAAAATGACTGGATATGTGTGAATATTTATTTAGAAAATGCAATTTGCACTCTTCCATTTAGCATCAAGGGTGAATCTTTCCACACAAGTGCTGCCAGATCATCAGGGGAAAGAAGCGCAGATCCATATCAACCCAGCAAGGTGACCAGTCCTGCATGCAGAGGGGTCCCCTCTACACATGAAATGGTTTAAAAGATTGCCTACAGGAGGGAAAGAATGCAACAGACATAAATAAGAACAATAGCAAAATACTGCAGATGCTGGAGATCTGAAATAAAAACAGAAAATGCTGGAAATACTCAGCAGGTCAAGCAGCATCTGTAGAGAGAGAAACAGAGTTAACATTTCAGGTCAATGACTTTTTATCAGAACTTAATGTTTCAACAGGTATCTACCAAAACTTGCTTTCACATAAACAAGAAGAATATGTGCTGTTTACTTCAGTGACTGAAAAAGATCTCACATAAATAAGAGATTATTCATTAATAAAATAAAATATTAAAACTGTGGTTGCAAACGAAGACAATTTGTTAAATTGGACAAATGAAAAACAGTTGCTACATCTGCAACAAATTCAAAAATGTGTCGAATGGCTGGCAGAAAGTGCCAAGGCCAGTCGTTGGTGCCATAGCTGCAGATCACTTCAGCCTGCAGCTTCACTTCTTTATAATCCCTCAATTCTCGGCTCACAGCTCCACTAGAGGCCAGGCTTTTGTGGGGAGGGTGTGACTAGATGACAGTAATGACTCACCTACCAAATTTGGGCATGCCCCAGTCTCGACAGGTGTAGTACACTTCCGGTGCCTGGTTCAAGGGCTCCCAAAGAAAATTGGTTCCCATGATGTCCCAGTTATTACTCCACATTGTCATCAATAATTGATTTGATTAAAGATAATTAAAGTCTGATGGCTTTTTCAAGTTACTGGTGACAGTAGTTGTTCCTGCAGTGTGCATGCCATCTTGTGTAAAGAAGTTAAGTGCTTGAAATTAGGAAGTTTACTTCTGACAAGCATGACTGTCAGATTCTTCACCTATAGGGGAATATGATGCATTATTCAGTAGGGAATGGTTACAGACCATCATTGAATTTGCAGAACACCTCTGTTCAGACTGCAAGTGCGATGTGAGCTTCTAGTTGCGTGTCATTTTAATTCCCCCCCCCCCCCCCCCCCCACACCCCATTCCCATTCTGGCATTTCTGTTATTAGCCTTCTACACTGTTCTAATAATGCTCAAGGGAAGCTTGAGGAAGCACTCCTCATTTTTCGATTAGGGACTTGATAGCCTTCCAGATTCAACATTGATTTCAACAATTTCAGATCAGAACCACTGTTTCCATTTTTTCAAACAGTAGCTGTCGGTAATGATCCTACTATTCTTGTTTACATCTCTTCCAGCCACTTCTTTTGTTTCTTTACATGTTGAATAAAGTAGGGAATATTCTTCTTCTGAGGTAGAAAATATGGCCAGTAGAGTTTGGGAAACCTTAATTTGCATAACTCATGATAGACCTAATCTGGGAATGCATTATTTTCCTTAACTGAGTCCAAAGTGAAAAATTCTTCTGTTTATCTCTCACTTTGATGAATCATACACATTCTAAGTTCTGAAACAATCAACAAAGACGGAATTATTCAATCCCATTTCCTTGGTACATTTAACCTTCTATGCCTCGGATGCATGACATTTTCAAAACTGTTTGAATGAATTACCAAGATTTATAGCACATGTAAAAGCAAAACTTTTATTTCAAACACTTAACACTGATGACTTGAGTTGTACACATTCTAATAACTGTCAAAAAATATGTGGACTAGATTAGTCTAAAAATGAAAAAATAATATCCAGTGTTACATAGTAAAATTACCCATTAGTTCTTTGTACTAAAGCAACATGTTAGAGATGTTGGTGTTTACAAAACATGAACACTCTCTAGTAGCAACAGAAGAATTGAGATATTGTGGGAGGAATTTGTTCACATCGGCAGGCTGATGTGAACTAAGTACAGGGAGTGATCCCTGGGTGAGTAATAATGGGGTCACAATCTCATGAGCACAATACAGACATGCCCAAGCAACTGAGGTTCAAGACAGTAATCGCTTTGACAACTATTTCATTATTGCTTTTACATAGCAATAAGGAACAAAACAATCTTAAGTTTAGTGGTTATAAAACTGTGAGATCTTTATAATAGAGTAACACATTTACAAGAGAGCTCTTTCACCCTTCTCTCACCTTCACATGGCCCATCTCTGACACTTCCCTTCCCTTCCTCAACTTCTCTGTCTCCATCTCTGGGGATAGGCTGTCTGCTAATATTCATTATAAGCCCACCGACTCCCACAGCCATCTCGACTACGCTTCTTCAACCCTGCCTCCTGTAAGAACTTCATTCCATTCTCCCAGTTTCTCCATCTCCGACGCATCTGCTCTGATGATGCTACCTTCCATGACAGTGCTTCTGATATGTCTTCCCTTTTCCTCAACCGAGGATTCCCCCCCACTGTGGTTGACAGTGCCCTCAAGCGTGTCCGGCCCATTTCCCGCACCTCTACCCTCACCCCTTCCCCTCCCTCCCAGAACTGTGACAGGGTTCCCCTTGTCCTCACTTTCCACCCCACCAGCCTCCAGATCCAAAGGATCATCCTCCGCCACTTCCGCCACATCCAGTGTGATGCCAATACCAAACGCATCTTCCTCTCCCTTCCCGTCAGCATTCCGGAGGGATCGTTCCCTCTGCGACACCCTCGTCCACTCCTCCATTACCCCCACCACCCCGTCCCCTTCCCACGGCACCTTCCCCTGCAATCGCAGGAGGTGTAATACATGCCCATTTACCTCCTCTCTCCTCATTATCCAAGGCCCCAAACACTCCTTTCAGGTGAAGCAACGATTTACTTGTACTTCTTTTAATTTAGTATACTGTATTCGCTGCTCACAATGTGGTCTCCTCTACATTGGACCTCCGCTCCGTCCACAAGCATGACCCTGAGCTTCCGGTTGCTGGCCATTTCAACACATCCCCCTGCTCTCATACTCACATTGTCCTGGGATTGCTGCATTGTTCCAGTGAACATCAACTCAAGCTCGAAGAACAGCATCTCATTTACCGATTAGGCACACTACAGCATGCAGGACTGAACACTGTATTCAATAATTTCAGAGCATGACGGGCCGCCCCCCTTTTATGTTTAGTTATTTTTTCTTTTTTTTTATTTGGTTATTTTATTTTAGGTTTTTTAGTGTGTTTAGTTTGTTTCTACTGTGCCTACCCACTGTTTCTGTTTTTAATTTTTTTTAATGTTCGTGCTTGGAGTGCTTTGTGCTTTATAGTCAATTCATACCCTCTCCGTACTAATGCTTTGTCTTTCAGCACACCATTAACACACCGTTTGCCTTTGTTCCATGACCTTCTGGTCAGTTATTCTCTGTGACCTTGTTCTATCAACTCTTTCTCTTTTGTTATCTCTTGCCCCACCCCCCGCTTTACTTGCTTAAAATCTTTTACATTTCTAATATTTGTTAGTTCTGAAGAAGGGTCACTGACCTGAAACGTTAACTCTGCTTCTCTCTCCACAGATGCTGCCAGACCTGCTGAGTATTTCCAGCACATCCTGTGATGCTGTGTGGAGTACTTACATTGTTAAAGCAATATCACAACATCCCCCTTTCCTAAGACGGAAATACACAAAATATAAACTACGTGCATAGTGGAATGAAACGACTTTGAAAAATATTTACACATGCATTGACTCTAATGTTCTTTAGTGAACTGTCTCTGAACTGTACAGGCAATCTACTGCCTCAACCTGATCTTGTTACAGTGTAGCTTGATAGAGAACTAGAATTATCAGCTTTCTTTGCTTAACTTTTGAGTGTATCCTGACAGTCACCCTATGCCTGATTGTTACACTGGTCATCTTGTCTTGCTACATTCTGCAGATCTGAATGTGACTGTGTTCACAATGCAATAGGGTTGTCAGGCGCTGTGTTGTCAGCTAGTTCTCTTAGCTGACTTTGATTTCTTCTTTGCACTGTTCTGTTCGGGGTGGTTACTTCGTAAGATCTTGGCTCATTGCAGACTTTGGACACTTCTGTAGGGAACCACACTTTTTCTTGTGGCCTCCTCCTGAGGTCTCCACCATCACAGATGCCAGTCTTCAGCCAATCCGATTCACTCCACGTGATATCAAGAAATGGCTGAAAGCACTGGATACTGCAAAGGCTATGGGTCCTGACAATATTCCGGCAATAGTAGTGAAGACTTCTGCTCCAGAACTAGCTGCGCCCCTGGCCAAGCTGTTCCAGTACAGCTACAACACTGGCATCTACCCAGCAATGTGGAAAATTGCCCAAATATGTCCGGTGCACAAAAAGCAGGACAAATCCGACCCGTCCATTTACCATCCTATCAGTCTACTGCTGATCAAAATGATGGAAGGGGTCGTCAACAGTGCTATCAAGCAGCACTTGCTCAGCAATAACCTGCTCACTGATGCTCAATTTGGGTTCTGCCAGGGCCACTCAGCTCCTGACCTCATTATAGCCTTTGTTTAAACATGGACAAAAGAGCTGAACTCAAGAGGTGAGGTGAAAGTGATTGCCCTTGAGATCAATGCAACATTTGACCGAGTATGGCATCAAGAAGCCCCAGCATAACTGGAGTCAATGGGAATCAGAGGGAAAACTCTCCGCTGGTTGGAGTCATACCTAGCACAAGGGAAGATGGTTGTGGTTGTTGGAGGTCAATCATCTCAGTCCCAGGACATTACTGCTGGAGTTCCTCAGGGTAGTGTCCTAGGCCCAACCATCTTCAGCTGCTTCATCAATGAACTTCCCTCCATCATAAGGTCAGAAGTGGGGATGTTCGCTGATGATTGCACAATGTTCAGCATCTTTCGTAACTCCTCAGATACTGAAGCAGCCCGTGTCCATATGCAGCAAGACCTGGACAATATCCAGGCTTGGGTTGATAAGTGGCAAGTGACATTCGCACCACACAAAAGCCAGGCAATGACCATCTCAAACAAAAGAGAATCTAACCTTCTCCCCTTGATGTTCAATGGCATTACGATCGCTGAATCCCCCACTATCAACATTCTGTAGGTCACCATTGACCAGAAACTGAATTGGACCAGCCACATAAATGCTGTGGCTACAAGAGCAGGTCAGAGGCTGGGAATTCTGTAGAGAGTAACTCACCTCCTAACTCCCCAATGCCTGTCTACCATCTGCAAGACACAAGTCAGGAGTGTGATGGAATACACTCCACTTGTCTGAATGGGTGCAGCTTCAACAACACTCAAGAAGCTCAACACCATCCAGGACAAAGCAGCCTGTTTAATCAGTACCCCATCCACCACCTTCAACATTCACTCCCTCCACCACAGACACACACTGGCAACAGTGTGTACCATCTACAAGATGCGCTGCAGCAATTCACCAAGGCTCCTTCGACAACACCTTCCAAAACCACGACCTCTACCACCTAGAAGGACAAGGGAAAAAGATGCATGGGAACACCACCACCTGCAAGTTCCCCTCCAAGCCACACACCATCCTGACTTGGAACTATATCGCTGCTCCTTCACTGTTGCTGGGTCAAGATCCTGGAACTCCCTTCCTAACAGCACTGTGGGTATACCTACCTCACATGGACTGCAGCAGCTCAAGAAGGCAGCTCACCACCACCTTCTCAAGGGCAATTAGGGATGGGCAATAAATGCTGGTCTAGCCAGCGCTGCCCACATTCCCTGAGCAAATTAAAAAGAATTATCGTTGCTTTCTGCCCTATCTGTAATGGTGGTAATTCCACACCCACATGCTTATCATGCATTGTCTTCATCTTGTCTTGTCTTGCTAGGAGCTGATCTTGTGAGGTGGATTTCATGTGATGTTGACTTCTAAGTGTTGTCTTAACCTGTCTTCCAAATATATTTCAGCAGGGATGGTGGCCCTGTGTCACTTGGTGTCACCCTCAGGTGTAACATGGCTACATGTAGATCCTGTTTTGTTTCATGACACTTGACAATCAATGATTTGACTGTATGTACCATTCTGTCTGCTAGGCCATTCAGCTTAGGGTAATGAAGTGAAGAAGTGATATTGTTTACACCCCATGTCCTGCACATGTCTTGGAATGGCTTGGCAACTTATTGTGGACCATTGTCCAATACTACCTCTTCCAGGGGGGGCAAACAAGCTGAAAATGCACTGATGGTATTGGCAACTGATGCGCTCGAGTGCCCCTTAATTGATGTATTACAGGAAATTTAGAGTAGTATTCTGTGACCAACAAGTAATTGCTGCCATTGATTGTGACGAGATCGGTCGCTCTCCTTGACCAAGGATGCGACGGGATGTTATGAGGAAGAAGTGGCTCTTTTTGCTGGCATGGTTGGTGTTGCTGGCAAGTATTACATGATTTTACCACTTGCTCAATGTCATTGTTCATACCCAGCCAACAGACGGTCTCGTGCGCAAGTCTTCTAGACTTCTCAACACCCATATGGTCAATATGTAACTGTGAGAGGATGTCAGGGCGAAGTGCCTGCAAAATTATTACCTGCCTGCTTTTGAAGATAACACTGTTAGAAATGCCCCATTCATCCCGGTATGGGCAGAAAGTTCTGAGCTCCGCAGGAACCTCTTGTATGCTGTCAGGTCATCCTTTAAAAATGAATTGCCATAGCGTCTTCAAAGCTGGATCTCTTGAGGTTTCTTCCTGTAATTTTTCATGCTTCTTCTGCCTGAAATGCATCAGATCAATCTGGTATACATCCTCTCGATCGATGTCAGCCTCGTCAACTTGGACGTCTAGTGGAATATCTTCGCACTTTCTGGGATTAGGTAATCTATTTAAGAGATTACCATGAGATTTCCTGTCTTGTATTTGGCTTTACAGTCATATCCTTGAAGTTTTATCAGCAGCTTTTGCAGCCGTGGAGGTGCACTGGGTTTTGCCAGATCGTCGCTAATGGTTTATGACCTGTTTCAGCTACAAAGTGTTTCCCGAAGAGATAACTGTGAAACCTTGTGATTTCAAACACCAGTGCCAGTGTCTCTCTTTCTATGTTGGAATAGTTGGCCTGTGTGGGGGATAAAGATAAGCTTTTTGAACCAAAAGCTATTGGACGTCCATCCTGCCATAAGCATGCTCCCAGGCAACCTTCAGTTGAGTAGTTATAAACTGTGGGATCTTTATCTGTAGAGTAACATATTTACAAGAGAGCTCTGACTTACACATGCCACCACGTGTCTTAGTCAACTCCAACTAACTGATCACATACTGAGTGATGTCACTTCCTGTGGGATGCTGTGTGGAATACTTACACTGTTAAAGCGATGACCCAACAACTATTACTTGCCAAAGGAGTTCCTGTCAAGGCATTTTTCTGAAGGCACATTCCTTTTACTGCCTGCCTGATGAAGGATATATGGACATGGCAGATATTCCTCCACCAAAACTAGCAAATAGAGATACACACACAGCAGAATGCCAATTTTCAAAGCTGCTGTTGTGGCAACTTGAAATGCAGCTAGCATAAAACAATTTGTATTTATATAGCGCCTTTAAAGTAGTAAAACATCCCAAAACATTTCACAGAAGTGTTAGCAAAGAAAATTTGACACTGAGTCACATAAGTAGATATTAGGGTAGGTGACCAAAAGCATGATCAAAGAGGTTGGTTTTAAGGAGTGTCTTAAAGCAGGAGGGACAAGTACCGAGGCAGAGAGGTTTAGGAAGGGAATTCCAAAATTTAGAGTCTAGGAAGCTGAAAGCATGGTTGTTGATGGTGGAACGATGAAAATTGGAGATGCACAGTAGGCCAGAATTGGAGAATTACAGAGATCTCAAAGAGTTGTAGGGGTAGAAGAGGTTACAGTGTAAGGATTGGGCGGCACAGTGGCGCAGTGGTTAGCACCGCAGCCTCACAGCTCCAGCGACCCGGGTTCAATTCCGGGTACTGCCTGTGTGGAGTTTGCAAGTTCTCCCTGTGTTTGCGTGGGTTTCCTCCGGGTGCTCCGGTTTCCTCCCACATGCCAAAAACTTGCAGGTTGATAGGTAAATTGGCTATTATAAATTACCCCTAGGATAGGTAGGTGGTAGGGAAATATAGGGACTGGTGGGGATGTGGTAGGAATATGGAATTAGTATAGGATTAGTATAAATGGGTGGTTGATGGTCGGCATAGACTCGGTGGGCCAAAGGGCCTGTTTCAGTGCTGTATCTCTAAAAAAAAACCATGTAAACAAGGATGAGAATTTTAAATCTGAGGTGTTGGTGGATTGACAACCAATGAAGATCAGCGAGCAAAGAAGTGATAGGTGAACAGGATTGATGTGAGTTAAGAAACAAGCAGCAGAGTTTTGGATGAGCTCAAGTTAATGGAAGGCACAAGATGAGAGGTCAGTCAAGAAAGCATTGGAATAGAGGTAACAAAGGCATAGATGAGATTTCAGCAGCAGATGAGTTGAGGGAGTGCAGAGACAGGGGAGGCTACAGAGGTGGAAATATGCAGCCTTAACTATGGTGGGGCTATGTGATTGGAAGCTCATCGCAGGGTCGAATATGACAGCAAGACCGGGATTTAACCAAGTCCCGACATCAGGACCGAAACCAGGTGGCAGGGCCACGTGGGCGGTGGGCAGAGTTGTGAATGTCATATTCTCAAGGCAGACCAGTTCATGGCTGGCAGGCAGGGAGCAGGTTGGTTAGGCAGTATGGGTGACACTGGTTCCACCTTTAAAAGGCAGCCAACAGTGCTTGTACATGCAGCAGCCCTGGAGGAAACAGCAAGGAAGCCCTGGCGACTGCACAAATTACTGAAATAGTCAAAGACAGAGAAAGGGTCACCCCCTGATTCATTGATGTCTCCCTGGAGGTGTTCCTCCCCCCGCCCCCCCCAACAACCACAACTGGACTTTAAAATTGGACTGTGTGGAATATGGGGAAGGAACCCCAACCCCTACAGACAATAGTACTGTGAATGAGAGCCAAATCTCAACACAAAGCACACAGAGGCAGGCTGCATTCCAATGGGTCAATTTCAAACATTCCAACATCACACAGAACTGATACTGTTAAAGGACTGGAATTTGGGACATTATCATAACAGTGACACAGGAAAACTGCCATTATGTTAAGTAATTGGGGAGGCCATTGTTGCAGGTTGAGCAGACCAGACAGCTAGCAGGCGAGGCACCGGGGCATTTGCGGATAGGTTATGGCCCATATATATGAAAGCTACTGGGAGAAATCTAGCCCGAGCGCAGCTGATAGGGCCTCTCAGGAATCATTGGTTGAGGACCCTAGTAGCTAACAGCTTGCCACGGATCAGGGCAAGGGCAGAATCATGGTTTGACCCCAAGGATGAGACAAATACAGAGGCAGGTGTGTTGAGGAAACTGATTCTGGCGTTTAAATGTGACCGGGGGAAGGAGAATAAACAGAAGGGAAAGGTACTCGAAATAAAGGGAAGTTGAGTGGTAGAAAGGAGTGGAAGCAAGAAGATGGTAATGCAGACAGATCCCAGGCATGTTTCAATTGTAGGAAAATGGGACACTGGAGTTGGGAGTGTGAGTCTCCGAAAGGGGGGAAACCAGGAAGCGGAAATCCCTCAGGATAGAAACCACAGGCAGTAGATGCAGAGAAAGAGCGAGTAGAAGACCCAGTGCAACTTCTGGTGGCCACCTTACAGCATGTTATGGGCAAGAGACAGGGAAAGGTGCTCGGATTGAAAGATAATGGTTAGAGGAAGTTAATCGGAAGATTCACATAGTAGGTTTTAAAACACTGTGTGAACAGTAAAAGAAAACCTTGTGTGTATGTGAGTTGGATCAGTTTTCTGTTTGTATGTTTTATTAGAGTGTCCTGTTTGATTTTGTGTGTCTGTGCTCCAGTGTTCAGTGTCTGTCACTGAGTGGATGTTGAAAGTGTTAAAATCTAATTGTGCTGTGCTCTTGTGCTGAGAGACAGAGAGAGTGACTCATGTCTCTGATTTCTCTGAGTTTACAAGCCAGCGACGTCTCAATTCATTCCATCTTCGCTGCCTCCAGAGAATCCTTGGCATCAGGTGGCAAGACCGTATCTCCAAAGCAGAAGTCCTCGAGGCGGCCAACATCCCCAGCATATACACCCTACTGAGCCAGCGGTGCTTGAGATGGCTTGGCCATGTGAGCCGCATGAAAGATGGCAGGATCCCCAAGGACACATTGTACAGCGAGCTCGTCACTGGTATCAGACCCACCAGCCGTCCATGTCTCCGCTTTAAAGACGTCTGCAAACGCGCCATGAAGTCCTGTGACATTGATCACAAGTCGTGGGAGTCAGTTGCCAGTGATCGCCAGAGCTGGCGGGCAGCCATAAAGGCAGGGTTAAAGTGTGGCGAGTCGAAGAGATTTAGCAGTTGGCAGGAAAAAAGACAGAAGTGCAAGGAGAGAGCCAACTGTGTAACAGCCCCGACAACCAATTTTATCTGCAGCACCTGTGGAAGAGTCTGTCACTCTAGAATTGGTCTTTATAGCCACTCCAGGCGCTGCTTCACAAACCACTGACCACCTCCAGACGCTTACCCATTGTCTCTCGAGACAAGGAGGCCGAAGAAGACAAGCCAGTGTCTGTGTCACTTAAAAGTTGTTTAACCCCTTGTAGTCTGTTTTTGTATGTGATTTTAAGACAGTTGGTTGTTTAATATGTTTCAAGACTTTTTTTTAATGGATGTAAGTGAGAAAGAAGTTATGATAACATGGATATTGAACTGTAAAAAAACATGATTGTTTCATTGTTCTGAGAGAGATATAGGGGATTCTCTCCCATGCTGTGTGAGGCTGCTGTTAGGTTTAAATTTTGTCTGAAGTAGTACTGTGAAAATTCACCTTTTTCTTGAGTTCCCACTGATAGTTGCTTCAAAGGGGACCTTGAAGAAAGAAGACCCAGAACTTGTTATTTTCTTTTGTTTCTTTGTAAAATATGTGCTATGTTAATTGATTTAAGTTGAAAAAGTTTAAGATGTGGAGAATGCAAGTGGGAAGCTTCCAGCGAGAGAATGTGTGTGTATAATAAAGGTTTTGTGTGGAAGATGTATGTTTTAAGTTTGTTTTCTGAAATTGTGATTTTGTAGTCTTAAGTTTTACTACTTTTGGGTTAAAGGGGATTTCACAACAGGAACTGTGACCTTGTTAAAGGGGGACAGTAATGGAAATAAGCATATGTTCAAAGTTACAAATTCAAGTTGGAATTTCTGATCAAAATTTCAATTCGTATGGAATTTTGTTTCGTTAAACATGTGGGGATTTTATTCCAGACAGAAATTCACACACTGACTTAGAGACTGGGAAACAAAAATGCTAAAACTGTGTGTTTTAAGCTTAGACTGCAGGAAGAACAAAGGATAATTTGCCAAAAGAAATTTAAAGGGTGAAATAAGACAATTTGGAAAAATGTTTTTTTTAAATAAAAGGGTTTTAATTTTGGAAAAGGGAGTTTCCTTTGTTTAAAGGTAAGACCCAGTGAGCCGGGTGGTAAGAAGGAGTAATCAGACACAGCGATCCAGGGTGCCCTGGACACCTCCTCATACACCGACCCCAAACCGCAAAAAGTCCCAACCTGGGAAAAACAAAAAGGTGATACAGTGATTGCGGCACACAGTGTAAAGTATCATAAAAGAGAAAAGATCTCTCAGGTAGTGTAAATTTGTACATAACCTAAGTCTGATCTGTGGAGGGAAGACCCCTCACAGAGCAGTGCTATTTTCTTTTCCTTTTCTGCAGAAGCAAAGTCGAGCCAGGAACACAAGACAGGATGTACCCTGTGGCTAAGTGTGATGATAATACTGATTGGAGCAGGACATACGGATCGAGGGTGCATCGAGATGCCTTTCACTTACAGGTGTATGGGAGGAGCCAGGCTCACTGTAACACAGTGGGGTAAGACACGGGGCACTGACGGGATAGCTACATACTTCCATGAGGGAAGGTGGCCGGGTTGGTTGGTGTCAAATTCAACCAAGTATTCCAATCACACTGGGTACACATTCGTTGAAGCATCAATGCCCTGCCCAAAATTATATATCAAAATCAGCAAGCTACAGGTGACAGAAGAAAAGTGGGTGGCCTAGAATGTCAGGGAAGCTTCCCCATGGGATGGTGGTGGTAGTTACAAAGACAGGCGAGGCGAAGGGTGATGAACAAAGAACAAAGAACAGTACAGCACAGGAACAGGCCATTCGGCCCTCCAAGCCTGCGCCGATCTTGATGCCTGCCTAAACTAAAACCTTCTGCACTTCCGGGGCCCATATCCCTCTATTCCCATTCTATTCATGTATTTGTCAAGATGCCTCTTAAACATCGCTATCGTATCTGCTTCCATCAACTTGGGGATTGGAAAAGATTGCAGAATGACACACACGGATGGATTACAGTGACAAACAGGTGTGTGAAATTGTGTTGAAACAAGTGGTGGAAGGAAGAGCAAGGGGTTTATGTGACTAAGTGGGGGAACATTATGATTGGCACTGATCTGAAGGGGTGTCGGGGAAAGGGCGCACAAGAAGTGCTGTGTCCATATCACCTAAATAAGTTCGACCGACCAATATGTGGGTTTGAGTCTGAAAGTACACAGCCCATCAACTGTACTATGGAGGTGATGACTCAGAACCATGTCCCTCCCCAGGTTGCATATGAGGGTAATGGAATCTATTGTGTCACTACCAGTATAGGATACACAATGACACATGGTTCCCAGTTTACGATTTGATCTTTTGTTTTAAACCTCTGATAGAGGTACAATTTCACAGGAAAGGATTATCCCTATCTCAGTCCTTCCATACCTCAGTAAATCTAACAGTGAGCGATGCTTTACCAAACCTTCATGAATACATAGGCCATTTTGGGTATGATATCCCATCATTACCCGAGCATTTGGCAAAACTGGTGAAGGAAGTGGAGCTCTCCCAAAAGCATTATTATACTCTTGAACAGAAAAGCAGGGACACGAGAGATGAGATCAGCAGAATAACTACTTGGTGGGATATTGGGCTTAATATTGAAATCCCTTCCTGGATTCAAATTGCTTCACATGTACTAGTAATTGCACAATTGATTGTAATATTGTATGTGTTATAATTATCATGTAAGTTAAAACAAAAAGTAAAAAAAAAAATTGGAAAGATTGTGTAAGAAAGGATTTGGGATGATGGATGCAAATGTATAGATTGTTTAAAGAAAGACTTTAAAGAAATGAAAGATTTGGCTGGAACCTACATTACACTCACCATGGCAGAAGATTAATCGGAAGTAATATCTCTATTATAAAAGACATATTAAAGGGTGGAGAAAAAGGATCAGAATTCCTCCCCCCCACCCCCCCCCCCCCCCCCCCCGCCCCCAAACTGGACTTTAAAACTGGACTTAAAAACAAGAAACGCTGGAAATACTCAACAGGTCTGGCAGCATCTGTGAAGAGAGAAGCTAACATTTCAGGTCAGTGACCCTTCTTCAGAACTGGCAGATATAAGAAATGTAAAAGATTTTAAGCAAGTAAAGTGGGGGTGGGGCAAGAGATAACAAAAGACAAGGTGTTGATAGGACAAGGTCACAGAATAGCTGACCAGAAGGTCATGGAGCAAAGGCAAGCAATATGTTAATGGTGTGCTGAAAGACAAAGCATAAGTACAGATAGGGTGTTAATGGACTGAAAACTGAACAGCCACAAGCACAAACATGAAAAAAAGTGAGTTGGCACAGTAGAAACAAACTGAACAAACTAAAATAAAATAAACACAAAAAAGATCTAAAAATAAAAGTAAAATGGGGGGACCAGTCATGCTCTGAAATTATTGAACTCAATGTTCAATCCGGCAGGCTATAGCGTGCCTTATCGGTAAATGAGATGCTGTTCCTCAAGCTTGCGTTGATGTTCACCAGAACACTGCAGCAATCCCAGGACAGAGATGTGAGCATGAGATCAGGGGTGTGTGTTGAAACTGGACTTTGTGGAGTAGGGGGAAGGAACCCCAACCCGTACGGACAATAGTACTGTGAATGGGAGCCAAATCTCAACACAAAGCACACAGAGGCAGGCTGCATTCCAATGGGTCAATTTCAAACATTCCAACATCGCAACAGAACTGATACTGTTAAAGGACTGGAATTTGGGACATTATCATAACAGTGACACAGGAAAACTGCCATCATGTTAAGTAATTTGGGAGGCCATTGTTGCAACTAACTAGCCCCAGAGCACAGCACTCAGTCCTGTCAAGTCAGGAGAGAAACGTCTTTCATGGATATTAGCTTTGGAGCCTGGAGGCTACCTCACCTTGGTGGAGTTCATTGTTCTTAGTCATGGAAATAACATCAGCACTAAATGGATCTGTCTGGACCAGGCAGGTAACAGAGGAAAGAGATTAAAAGGTGCCAAGTGCTGACCATCCAGCAGGATGGCTTCAGGAGATGTGTTCATGATATTTCGATAAGGATCATCATAAACAGGACAAGATCGAAGGGTTTGGCACTGCAGTTATGTGAAGAAGGACGGGGACTGGTCATCTCAGGTCCAAGCCTACAATCAACATTGGTAATGACTGGCCATGTGGGTGTTTGTAAGTTTTTCAGTCAAATCTTGAAGGGGTTTGTACTGTGGGGGCTGCAGTTAGAAGAAGGGTCAAAGTTGGTCATCTTGGTTCAGGACCTACAATCAACCGACCGGCCGTGTGGGTGATTGTAAGTGTTTTCAGCCAATTCGTAGTGATATTGGTCTGAGGGATTGGGACAAAGCGTAGTGTTTGTTTGCCTGAAATTTGCAAGTTTGAGCCAAGTCGTAGTGACTTTGTTTTGGGTAACTGGGATCAGTGGTCAAATCGCTGAAGGGTTCAGCTGGGAATTGGGGTGTCAATTTTAAGTTGCTGCAGGAGACTTTCATGGTTAAGCCAAACCCTGTGTCATGTGCAATTTTGTTCTTGTAATTCCTAAAGTCCAAGAACTGTAGTAAGTGGGTACGGGAACGGAACCTTTTACATGAAATAGCCAAAGCCAGATCAAGGGTTACCCCCTGATTTCACTGATGCCTCCCTGGAGGTGTTCCTCCACTCCTTATGGGCATGGAGGGAAGGCCTGGTTCCTTGGGATGGGAGGAGAATAGCATGCCAAACCAAGCAGGCCTGGATGGAGATAGTGGAGAAGTTCAGCAGCCATGGGATTGTTCCCCCTCACCTGGCTGCAGTGCTGAGAGAGGGTCAATGACTTGTTGGGTTATGGCATGGTGAGTGAGCTTGCAGCCTTAACTGTGACTGAAGATGAATATGAGATTGGTTGTCAGATGCATGTTAATCTGTCTGTGCAGAGGTGATTCTTGCACAGCCAGTACAGATTGGTCGCATGCAGGAGACATCCATTGACATCATGATGGACAGTTAGGCTGCCACCAACATAGGTGTGGCGTGTCTTTGATGGATGAGCAACAATGGGAATTTATTTACTTGCAGGAGAAGAGAGTTCACAATGCATAGGAAAGGTTAAGAACTGGAGGCAGCATGCTCTACATGGCCATCCTCATGCCTATGGAGGAAGAGGTATTGGAGCTGGGAGGAATGGAGGCAGGTCAGGCAGTTGCAGATGGTGAGACAGGTGTGGAGCTCTGAGAGAGTGAGCGCCTAATGGATGGGCATAAGATGTTAGAGAAATTTCCAAGCCGATTTGTGAAGAAGACACTGAGACAAGGATGCTTTGGTGGAGACTGTTTATTGCTTGCCACAGAGCTTACCTCTCCACTCCTAACAACACGCAGCCAGTGCTGGCTGGCTCTTCTTTATATATACATTTGAGGACAATTAACTAATCGACACCCAACACCTGTTCACCTTATTACCTTCAACTACTAGGTATTTAACATCCATTAATAGAACTTATTAGGCACTAACATAACAGACCCTCTTATGAGAACAAAGCATAGTGCCAGTGTGTGCATCACTGGTCATATAGAGCTTCAGATGATGAGGTCAAAAGGATATGTTGGTAAGTGCTTTGCCCTCTCATCACTCTTCTCTCTCTTGCAGGTCATGGGCAAGAACAGCCAGCTGCCGAGCCTGCGTGACAGCACTCCACCTCTGAGGAGGAGGAGACCTCAAAGGGTGCATCATTCCCCTGCACCCTCCACCAACACAGATACTCTCACGTTGCTCAAGAATTGCCTTATTATGAGTTTTGACCCCTTGCTATCACCTTTGAGTTCTAATATATTCTTACCTCTGAAGAACATGTCCATTCTTTCAATGTGCAAACTGAATGGTTCTTGAGCTCGATTATACATTCCTCACCTTCTGATGTATCCCATGGACACAGCTATTTTGTCCCATTTTCAAATGTGTCAGTGACTTTACTGTGGCTGTCTGTGACAGTGATACAGAAACTAAGTCAGCCTAATCAGAACAAACTCAGCAAAGCCAGTGTATTAGATAGTTGAAGTAAATGGATACTAGGATCCTGCAGAATCCATTAAACTGAGCGCAGCCACACGTTTTCAGAAGCAACAAGGCTCAACACCATCTAGTTGAAAATCTTCACCATCCTAGCAGCTAGGTCACTGAGAGCTAGCTTATTTTGTTCATTACATTCTCTACTGCCATTTGCTGCAAAAAGTTTTGTATTTTAATCCATTTTGTTGCCAATATATGTCATATATTGGGAGGAACTTGTAAAGAAAGACAGGCATCAAGATGGCCAGATTGCATATTTAATGACCTCAACCCACATTGGGCATGCATAAAACATAGGAATACATACAATGAGCACTGCAGCCAAACAAAGATGTGCAGCACATAATGCATTCAGCTTTAATAATGCAATCTTTAAAGTGGCTGAAATGCAGCATTGGTTTTGAATAGGTATTCAGGACATCACATTTGTGTCCCATACATGAAAAATGGAGTCACTAGTTAAGTAGTGTCACTTTTAAAGCCCCAATGAGGGCATAACATGAAAAGCATAATTGCCCCATTGTGTTTAAAATGTCTCAGAATAGTGCTCCTTGCTCTTGTGGCAACAAAGAGACCCAAGGCTGGATCATATAACCCTGCTCATCATTACCAGTGTACTAACTGGATAAACGATCCTGGCATCACATTTCATGTTTTTATTCAAATTATGAATGAAAAACGAAGAAATAATATATTAACAGATTTTTGCTAAGTGCCTGCAGCTAAGGTCTGTAGGAGTATTTTATCATTTGAAGTTTGCTTTAATCTGATAAAAATTATACTTTAAAAAAAAATGTTTAACATTTCACTGATGTTTTGATTGCAGAGAGTGGCAATGCAATGCTACATGATATTTCACTGCTGGTATGCATTACATGAATAAGGGGCTGTCAAAAAGGCAATAATAGGATCACGAATGAGATACATTCATTATCTAGAAAACAGCTTGCTTTTTTTACCTCTTCTCATTGTCTCAGCTCACACTCCTTAGCCTATTTTTGTTTATTAGCTGATCTGTGGTGGCATTCTACACAGGTATGGGGTTTGTAATGTCGTTGCAATATTTAAGCTGCTTATATGCCCTGCCCCTTTAAGGTCGCTGCTCAAGTATTCTCTGTGGGAAAGTGCTGTAAATAGTCCACAAGATCAATCACAGGATAATTATTGTTATTATTAGAAGTCTCTCCAGATTGATAGACTATTGGAACCTTGCCCTGTTAACTCAACAACCTCTCCAGGTTATCTCAAGGTCAGAGAAAACATAAAGTCCCTGATTATAACCCAACTCTGCATGAATGGGGCAGATGAATGGTTAATATCATGAAATTTGACTAACCCTCCATTTCTGCCACAAACCTGCCGATTGCCATTTTTACTGTGGCATTGACTCAGGTTACAAATGGACTGCTGAAAAAAGGTGGGTTGTTTCATGAATTAATTCACATACAAGTCTGGTGATGTTGTACAGACCCCAATGCAATTTTAACTGGGCAAAATTTCTGCCTGCAGCCAACCTGCTGAGTAAAACTGGATTGGCTTCTGACTGACATGACTAGCAGCTGAATTTAAAGGGGTACTCATCCGGACTGTTGAACTACAAGAAAGCCCCCAGCGATTTAACATCCGCAGCACTTAAAGCAGCCAGAAGTACTGCACAAAGAACAGCTAGGCGTTGCGCAAACGACTACTGGCAACACCTATGCAGTCATATTCAGCTGGCCTCAGACACCGGAAACATCAGAGGAATGTATGATGGCATGAAGAGAGCTCTTGGGCCAACCATCAAGAAGATCGCCCCCCTCAAATCTAAATCGGGGGACATAATCACTGACCAACGCAAACAGATGGACCGCTGGGTTGAGCACTACCTAGAACTGTACTCCAGGGAGAATGCTGTCACTGAGACTGCCCTCAATGCAGCCCAGCCTCTACCAGTCATGGATGAGCTGGACATACAGCCAACCAAATCGGAACTCAGTGATGCCATTGATTCCCTAGCCAGCGGAAAAGCCCCTGGGAAGGACAGCATTACCCCTGAAATAATCAAGAGTGCCAAGCCTGCTATACTCTCAGCACTACATGAACTGCTATGCCTGTGCTGGGATGAGGGAGCAGTACCCCAGGACATGCGCGATGCCAACATCATCACCCTCTACAAAAACAAAGGTGACCGCGGTGACTGCAACAACTACCGTGGAATCTCCCTGCTCAGCATAGTGGGGAAAGTCTTTGCTCGAGTCGCTCTGAACAGGCTCCAGAAACTGGCCGAGCGCGTCTACCCTGAGGCACAGTGTGGCTTTCGTGCAGAGAGATCGACCATTGACATGCTGTTCTCCCTTCATCAGATACAGGAGAAATGCCGTGAACTACAGATGCCCCTCTACATTGCTTTCATTGATCTCACCAAAGCCTTTGACCTCGTCAGCAGACGTGGTCTCTTCAGACTACTAGAAAAGATCGGATGTCCACCAAAGCTACTAAGTATCATCACCTCATTCCATGACAATATGAAAGGCACAATTCATCAGAGCCCTTTCCTATCCTGAGTGGCGTGAAACAGGGCTGTGTTCTCGCACCCACACTTTTTGGGATTTTCTTCTCCCTGCTGCTTTCACATGCGTTCAAATCCTCTGAAGAAGGAATTTTCCTCCACACAAGATCAGGGGGCAGGTTGTTCAACCTTGCCCGTCTAAGAGTGAAGTTCAAAGTACGGAAAGTCCTCATCAGGGAACTCCTCTTTGCTGACGATGCTGCTTTAACATCTCACACTGAAGAGTGCCTGCAGAGTCTCATCGACAGGTTTGCGTCTGCCTGCAATGAATTTGGCCTAACCATCAGCCTCAAGAAAACAAACATCATGGGGCAGGACGTCAGAAATGCTCCATCCATCAATATTGGCGACCACGCTCTGGAAGTGGTTCAAGAGTTCACCTACCTAGGCTCAACTATCACCAGTAACCTGTCTCTAGATGCAGAAATCAACAAGCGCATGGGTAAGGCTTCCACTGCTATGTCCAGACTGGCCAAGAGAGTGTGGGAAAATGGCGCACTGACACGGAACACAAAAGTCCGAGTGTATCAGGCCTGTGTCCTCAGTACCTTGCTCTACGGCAGCGAGGCCTGGACAACGTATGCCAGCCAAGAGCGACGTCTCAATTCATTCCATCTTCGCTGCCTTCGGAGAATACTTGGCATCAGGTGGCAGGACTATATCTCCAACACAGAAGTCCTTGAAGCGGCCAACACCCCCAGCTTATACACACTACTGAGTCTGCGGCGCTTGAGATGGCTTGGCCATGTGAGCCGCATGGAAGATGGCAGGATCCCCAAAGACACATTGTACAGCGAGCTCGCCACTGGTATCAGTCCCACCGGCCGTCCATGTCTCCGCTATAAAGACGTCTGCAAACGCGACATGAAATCGTGTGACATTGATCACAAGTCGTGGGAGTCAGTTGCTAGCATTCGCCAGAGCTGGCGGGCAGCCTTAAAGACAGGGCTAAATTGTGGCGAGTCGAAGAGACTTAGTAGTTGGCAGGAAAAAAGACAGAGGCGCAAGGGGAGAGCCAACTGTGCAACAGCCCCAACAAACAAATTTCTCTGCAGCACCTGTGGAAGAGCCTGTCACTCCAGAATTGGCCTTTATAGCCACTCCAGGCGCTGCTTCACAAACCACTGACCACCTCCAGGCGCGTATCCATTGTCTCTCGAGATAAGGAGGCCCAAAAGAAAGACTCATCCGGAGGCACTTAGGTTATTGGATCTGTGTTCCAATTGTAAGTAATAAAAACAAAAAATGCTGGAAATAATCAGGTCTGGTGGCATCTGTAGAGACAGCAACAGAGTGAACGTTTCGGGACAATGACCCTTTCATCAGAACTGGAAAGCGTTTTGTATTAGTGTCCCATGGTTTTCCAAGGCAGTGCTGAGCTTCCAGATTGCTTCTTTCTGACATTTTGTTGGGTGCTGTGTTTGTTTCACTCCTTTGGATGGATAAACAATTGTTGGAATAGGAGCAGAAGAGCCCATTTTACCTTGCTCTCTAACCCAGCTCAGGAGTCAATCTCTGTCCTGATGCTTGGGAGTGATGCAGCACATGACAGCGCCTCCTCAGAAAGATTCGCATTCTCGGAGGTTTCTTCTTCGGGAAGTTGTGGTTGTTGAAAGGCACCTAGAGGGAAGATAGAAGGGTCAAAAGTTAAGATTGCACTGAGAGGTAGAAGCAAATTATTTTTGTTATTTGTATTTGAACGCTGATAGCGGGAATTTTTTTTTTACAGAATGATTTAATGGCACTGAACTGGATTTTCCTGTGAAAAGTGCTTCATTTTGGATGGTATTTGGGAAGGAAATGAGATAGAGATCTGTTACATGAGATCCCCTTCCAATTTTGCACTTCCCTGTCAAATTAAATCATTCTCTAAAGCATGCCCTAACTCTCAGGAGGAGGCATTCAGCTATACAGTACTTAGATAGTAATGATTTATCCTTTGAATAGCTAATGACCGAGTGGTGTTACGGCCATGTGGTGAGGAATGTGGGTGGTTCCCACTGTTCAATTCCCACCTGACCACAGCAAGTGTTTTTTGTTATTCGTGTTTTAACCTCTTTGTGTTTTATTTGTCAAATAAACAGACAGTGACAGGTTTTCTTGTAAGTTCAAAACAGAAGATTAATTAATTAGAAGATTAATTGAGCAATACGCCTTATCCCGAAATTGTTGCAATGGCACCCACTTATGCATTCACTCGAGTGCGCACAAAAACACACACACACAAACGACAGATAGAGAGGAAAAGGGCTAAGTGGTTCAAATGGCTCTTGATGGGTTTAGGACGGGTACAATTGGCATCTCTTAACTTGGAATGTATTCTTTTGTGCGTAATGGACAGTAGACAGTTTAAAAATACAAAACCAGGTCATTTGACCTCGGTAGCCATTTTGGAGAACATTGTCCACTTTTTTCAAAAGAAAAGTCAATTTTTACAACTCTTCAGGTTGAGTTCTTGTAGTTTCAATTGCTGCACTTTACGTGAGCGTCACAGTGGGAAATCTTGTCCATTTAGTCCCATTGATTGGTCATGAACCAAAAAGCTGAATTGGCAATTAGTGCTGTTGCAATTTTCTTCTACTTCTCTGGTGCTGTTTTGCTTGGGGCCTTCATCTGTTAATGCCTTTGTTATTTCTCTGACATCCTGTAGGACCAAAGGATAAAAGAGCTAGGCTGAAATAAATACTGCAGCAGCTTTGCAGTAGGAAAACATTTTTGTCTGTAACTGCTCCTGCATCTTCCTAAAATTTTTTTTTTCCCTTTTCAACTTCAAAACCCAAGTCCTCCTGCAAAGAACTTTCAGCCCAGAAAATGCCATATAAGCCCAGAAATTCCTTGGGCCCCACTCCGCCAGCCTGTGCTAAATCGGAGCCATGGTTCTGACCCAGAATCCATGCCTCACAGAGCAGAAATGGGACATGCTCTCTCCCAATCTGGGAATTTCAGCATGTAATCTCCGAAGGCAGAAAAACCTGGCTCACAATTCCAACCTTATTATTTCTAATGTATATGATGGAGGATAAATTGGAGTAGGAGCAGCAAATGGCTGCATGGAAGTCCATCAATTAAGGCAACAACAACAAACATTCAGACCCTCTCATTGATACCCTGCCTTTACTGATTATAGGTCCTTGCTAATCTCTCTCTGGAGTTATGCTATAGGAGGCTTTGCTTCTGTTCTAAAGCCTTGGAGAAGCAATGATCACTGATACAGGCAGAACTGCAGGTCAGATCCTGCTAAAACCACCAGAAAGTGACTACTGCAATATAATATATGCACTGTCTTATTTCAAAATTCAACAGGTTTTTTTATTCATTCGCATAATCTGGGCATTGAGGGCAAAACTGGCATTTATTGCCCATTACTAGTAGTTCTGGGAAGGTGGTGGTGGACCTTTTTTCGGAACTGCTGCATTCTGTGTGGTGAAGGTACACTCAAAGTGCTGTTCAATAGGGAGTTCCAGGATTGTTGACCCAGTGACAGTGAAGGAACAGCGATATATGTCCAGGTCAGGATGGTGTGTAACTTGGAGAGGAAATTACTGGTGGTGTTGTTCCCATGCATTCGTTGCCCTTGACCTTTCAGGTGGTGAGGATTGGGGGTCTGGGAGGTGCTGCTGTGTATCCTGTAGATGGTATACACTGAATCTAAGGTAAGCTGGTAGTGGAGGGGATGAGTGTTTAACTACTAGGGGTGTCACAGTGGCGCAGTGGTTAGCATCACAGCCTCACAGCTCCAGGGACCCGGGTTCAATTCTGGGTACTGCCTGTGTGGAGTTTGCAAGTTCTCCCTGTGACCGTGTGGGTTTTCGCCGGGTGCTCCGGTTTCCTCCCACCGCCAAAGACTTGCAGGTGATAGGTAAATTGGCCATTGTAAATTGCCCCTCGTATAGGTAGGTGGTAGGGAATATGGGATTACTGTAGGGTTAGTATAAATGGGTGGTTGTTGGTCGGCACAGACTCGGTGGGCCGAAGGCCTGTTTCAGTGCTGTATCTCTAAATTAAAATAAATACTGGGATGGGATGCTGATAAAATAGACTGCTTTCGTCTGAATAACATCGTACTTCTTGAGCACTCTTGTAGTTTCACCCATCCAGGTAACTGAAAGGAAAGGCAGACTTGCATTTATATGGTGCCTTTCACGACTTCAAGGGACAGATTTTCGAAGGGCGGCAGGGTGGGGAGCCGGAATGGATGCAATTTGAAGATCGCGGTCCTGGAGGTTGTCTCTGGAATGCGATGCCTCTGGGGCAATCTGTAATTCTCATTGCCAGGGCAGTGAGGGGGTGCAAGGTGGGGAAAGTGGAGAAGCCGCTAGCTTCCAATTAAGGGCCCATTAAACTTCTTTAGGAGCTCGTTAATGGGCCGTGGACATTGGCATTGCAATTTTAGAAGGGGATTCTGGCAAACCTGAACAGTCTGGTGCACATTAGTGCACAGCTGTCAGGTTCACTGTGGGGCAAAGGGAAAGTGTTTCTTTAAATGTTTAAAATTATTGGGAGCCCCAGTTTCCCGTGCAGGGGTTTGCTCTGTTTCTTTGTTTTGGCCATTTCACCTCCGTTCCATTTTATATTTGGTGCTGTCCCTCTGAGGAGTTGCCTGCTCCCCTCAGCATGGTAATGACAGGCCCCGTCATGGGTGCCTCTTGCCTTTGCCTCTGGCGCCAGGCCAGCAGCTCCCACCTCCTGGAGGTGCTCAACTCCTCTAATTGGGCACTGAGCTCATCTCCTGCCCAATCAGGCCATTAGCATTTAGAAATAGCATCTCGTGAGCAACATAGTGCAGGTGTGGGGTCGGGACTTGGAAATTATCAAGGCATTGGGTTCCCAACCCCAGCTGGAAAATCAAACCCCTGATGTCCCAAAGTGCTTTACACTCAATGAAGTACTATCCGAAATCGTAATGTAGGAGACACAACAGCCAATTTGCACTCAGCAAGGTCCCACAAGAAGCAATTTCATTTTTAAGGTATATTTAAAAAGAAGTCATCACATAGTTCTGTTCATATAAGCTTATAAAAAGCCAAAGCTATCAGCTATCTATATCTATGATGATTTCCACAAAATCCCATTCTATGTTTCCTGTTTCATGGAATTGGACAGGTTTTGCATTCCTGCTAATATTTTGCAACATTATGACTGATAAGGGTTAAAACTAACAGAACACAGTGCTCATTTCAGAGTCATTTCCTTTATAGATCCATGCTGTGGAATCAAAGCAGCTGTGTGTGTATTTGGAAGTCATTTCAATATTGGGTGAAACAAGTTAATCTCTTTACAAAGATTTATTGCACTAGTCTGAAACAAGTTATGCAGATAGTGTTGTGCTACTGACAATTTATTCACCACCATTCCCTGGAGCACATTTAAATTTCTATATTGGATTTTGTGATGATGTAATGAGAATGTGGGTTGCACCAAAAATACTTACAACTCATGGAAAACTGTGCCATTGTTGGCTCTCTGTCATGTGCTATTCATGACTCACCCTTATTAAATATTTGCAAATACAATGACTAAAAACTAATGGAACTCTTGTAGGAATTTCCTGATGGCATTCATCTAAAAGTCTGTATGTCATGCAGATGTTTTAAGATCTATAAAGTAATGACTTTCCAGCTTAATGGGTGCTCTGCTCCAGCTGTATATCAGCCTGAAACTATTCCAGTGAACTGAAAAAGGTTTTCCACAAGAGATAGAAATTCTCTTGTTCCTCCTCTAATGGAGAAGATAGTGTAGAAGGTTTCGTCTTCTTCCCACTGTAACAAATGCCACCTTCACATCTACTCACCTTTGTTGGTTCATGGAAAGAGTTAAACGTTGCTGACAGTTTCATTGGTCTTTGCCTCATTGAATGTTTAATAAAATGACAATAAACACTCATCTGCTTCAGTCCTGGGCTGTTGAAAGAATTTAACAGGAACTGGTTTGTTCAGGGGCATTATTTATTGTTTGAAGTGTAAAAATGCAGTGATTACTTAAAACCAGAAGGACTGGCACAAACACATCATGCATCCCAACATTATTCACACACTTTTGGCATCAAACAGTTCATCAGTGCAAACCATAAGGGAACTGGCATCTGTTATCACTGCAAGCACAGAGGTCAGAGGCTTCATACTGTGGGGATGAAACAACCGAGGATGAAAGCAGTGGTATATTTCAGGTCAGAACTAACAAGATTTCAAACAAACATTTCCATTAACGTTTGACTTAAGCATACTGTAATTCCTGTTGATGTATCATTGTTTTATGAGACATCAATGTACAAATGACAGAATAAGTCATTAGTCAAAAATTCACTCAGAGCTGCTACCACTCCATCGCTATAATTTCACCAGAAGTGTGGTGCAAATCCTTTTTGCCTGCATTTCCTTCCAGAAAAGTTATGGCAGCAGAGTTGAAGGAGCTCCAAGAGAATCCACAACCATTAATTTTCTGGAACTTATAACTTTGGCATGTGGAGTGAAACCATGCAAAAAGCTAGTTTCCCATTGTTTGGGCTTCTAACCAGCTGCAAAATAACTTTATCCCTTTTATGTTTCTAATATTTGTAAAGAACCAGTACATGTAGGCTCTGAGGTTGGTCTCCAAGAAAGTGTGGCAGCTGACTGCTGAGTCTCTGGAATCAACGGGAATGGCAGGAAAGCTTCATCTTTGCTGCAGGCACCAATGGAGCTAATGACAGCTTCACTGGATTTTGTGACAGCTCCGTCTGGTGCTTCCTCTTCCACATGAGGACAGCCTACAGTAGTAGATTACAGCCACCCTTAGTACTAGCTTTCAGAACCTAAGGCTGAGATGCAGATTGCTGTGTCTCAGGGATTTCAGGATCTGACAGCTGTCATTAGACCAGCCAACCTGCTGATCAATGGGTACACAGATCCAAAGCCCAGTGAACTGATGGCAGTTGGAGGTGACCTGCATAATGCTGCAGTTTCTCATGCAAGGCAGGTATCCAGGCCTTTCCCTGAGAAGAACCATGCAAGTGGCACTTTTTATGCATTATCAGGCTGCCCACAGGCACAGGCTCCAAATCTGTAACCAGTAGTTACATTCTCCTAGGAGCAAGCTGCCCTGAGGGAAATGTCACCTCAGTATCATAAACATTTGTACCACAGGAGCTTCAAAGCACCTCTTTCAATATTGACCCTGAGGTTGTAGCTAGGAGAAATAGTTAAACAGGAGGAAAAGCAGGCATTTAGAAACTCAGTGGAATATGTTGTAATAATAAAGAAGGATGGCTTATGCTCAGTTTTATGTCCCTTTATTATTATACTTCTGTTCTGCTCTGCTATTCATGAACATTATAGTCATATAAAGAAAGAATGCACTTAATTTGTTCTGACTTATTCAATCAGATGATAGAGATTTTCAGGGTTATGTGGGGCAAAAGACATCTAATTTAATGTGACCTGACGTGATGTGACATGGCGTCATGTGATGTTCTCGAATGGGTACAGGATCAAGGAATTGTAATTTATTTGAAGGTGAGGAGAAAAAGTTATGGGAGTGATAATAAAGGTAATGACAGTTAAACAGATAGAAAACTTCAATTATAACGTAAATCATAGGAACATAGGAAATAAGAGCAGGAGTAGGCCATTCGGCCCCTCAAGCCTGCTCCACCGTTCAACTAGATCAGGGCGGATCTTCTACCTCAGCACCATTTTCCCGCTGTATCCCCATATCCCTTGATATTTTTAATATCTAGAAGTCTATTGATCTCTGTCTTGAACATATTCAATGACTGAGCCTCTACAGCCCTCTGGGGTAGAGAATTCCAAAGATTCACCACCCTCTGAGTGAAGAAATTCCTCCTCATCTCAGTCCTAAATGGCCGAACTCTTATTCTGAGACTGTGTCCCCTGGTTCTAGATGCCCCAGCCAGGGGAAACATCCTTCCTGCATCAATCTTGTCGCACCCTGTAAGAATTTTGTATGCTTCAATGAGATCACCTCTCATTCTTCTAAACCCTAGAGAATATAGGCCCAGTTTCCTTAATCTCTCCTCATAGGACAATCTCGCCATCCAGGCATTATTCTGGGATGCACTCCCTCTATGGCAAATACATCTTTCCTTCGGTAAGGAGACCAAAACTATACACAATACTCCAGGTGTGGTCTCACCAAGGCTCTATACAATTGCAGTAAGACATCTTTACTTCTGTACTCAACTCCTCTTGTAGTAAAGGCCAACATACCATTTGCCTTCCTGATTGCTTGCTGCATCTGCTGTTAGCTTTCAGTGACTTATGAACAAGGACACCCAGGTCCCTTTGGTCATCAACACTTCCCAATCTCTCAACATTCAAAAAATACTCTGCATTTCTGTTTTTCCTGTCAAAGTGGATAAGTTGATATTTTTCCACATCCTATCCTGAGTGGTGTGAAACAGGGCTGTGTTCTCGTACCCACACTTTTTGGGATTTTCTTCTCCCTGCTGCTTTCACATGCGTTCAAGTCCTCTGAAGAAGGAATTTTCCTCCACACAAGATCAGGGGGCAGGTTGTTCAACCTTGCCCATCTAAGAGCGAAGTCCAAAGTACGGAAAGTCCTCATCAGGGAACTCCTCTTTGCTGACGATGCTGCTTTAACATCTCACACTGAAGAGTGCCTGCAGAGTCTCATCGACAGGTTTGCGGCTGCCTGCAATGAATTTGGCCTAACCATCAGCCTCAAGAAAACAAACATCATGGGGCAGGATGTCAGAAATGCTCCATCCATCAATATTGGCGACCACGCTCTGGAAGTGGTTCAAGAGTTCACCTACCTAGGCTCAACTATCACCAGTAACCTGTCTCTAGATGCAGAAATCAACAAGCGCATGGGAAAGGCTTCCACTGCTATGTCCAGACTGGCCAAGAGAGTGTGGGAAAATGGCGCACTGACACGGAACACAAATGTCCGAGTGTATCAGGCCTGTGTCCTCAGTACCTTGCTCTATGGCAGCGAGGCCTGGACAACGTATGTCAGCCAAGAGCGACGTCTCAATTCATTCCATCTTCGCTGCCTTCGGAGAATACTTGGCATCAGGTGGCAGGACCGTATCTCCAACACAGAAGTCCTCGAGGCGGCCAACATCCCCAGCTTGTACACACTACTGAGTCAGCGGCGCTTGAGATGGCTTGGCCATGTGAGCCGCATGGAAGATGGCAGGATCCCCAAAGACACATTGTTCAGCGAGCTCGCCACTGGTATCAGACCCACCGGCCGTCCATGTCTCCGCTATAAAGACGTCTGCAAACGCGACATGAAGTCCTGTGACATTGATCACAAGTCGTGGGAGTCAGTTGCCAGCGTTCGCCAGAGCTGGCGGGCAGCCATAAAGACGGGGCTAAAATGTGGCGCGTCGAAGAGACTTAGTAGTTGGCAGGAAAAAAGACAGAGGCGCAAGGGGAGAGCCAACTGTGCAACAGCCCCGACAAACAAATTTCTCTGCAGCACCTGTGGAAAAGCCTGTCACTCTAGAATTGGCCTTTATAGCCACTCCAGGCGCTGCTTCACAAACCACTGACCACCTCCATTGTCTCTCGAGATAAGGAGGCCCAAAAGAAAGAAAGAATTCCATCTGCCATGTTCTTGCCCACTCACGTAGCCTGTTTAAATCCCCCTGAAGCCTCTTTGCATCCTCCTCACAACACACATTCCCACCTAAATTAAAAGCAAAATACTGCAGATGCTGGAAATCTGAAATAAAAACAAGAAATGCTGGAAATACGCAGCTGGTCTGGCAGCATCCGTGGAGAGAGAAGCAGAGTTAACATTTCAGGTCAGTGACATTCCCACCTAGTTTTGTGTCATCAGCAAACTTGGAAATATTACATTAGGCCCACACATCCAAATATTGGTATAGATTGTGAATAGCTGGGGCCCAAACACTGATCCTTGCAGTATCCCCCTAGTCACAGCCTGCTTACCTGAAAATGACCTGTTTATTCCTACTGTCTGTTTTCTGTCTGTTAACCAATTCTCAATCCATGCCAGTATATTACCTCCAATCCCATGTGTTCTAATTTTGTTTACTAACCTCTTGTGTGGGACTTTATCGAAAGCCTTCTGAAAATCCAAATACACCACATTCACTGGTTCCCTCTTATCTATTCTGCTAGTTACATCCTCAAGAAACTCCAACAAGTTTGTCAAACATGATTTCCCTTTCATAAATCCAAGCTGACTCTGCCCAATCCTACCATTATTTTCTAAGTGTCAAGTTAAACATCCTTTATAATAGATTCTAGCATTTTCCGTACTACTGCTGTCAGGGCAACAGGTCTGTAGTTCCCTTTTTTCTCTCGCTCTCCTTTCTTAAATAGTGGGGGTTACAGCTACCTCCCAATCTGCAGGAACCATTCCAGAATCTATAGAATTTTCGAAGATGATCACCAATGCATCTACTATCTCTACAGCTACCTCTTTCAACACTCTGGGCTGTAGATCATCAGGTCCAGGGAATTTATCATTTCAGTCCCATTCATTTCTCCAGTACTACTTTTTTACTAATACTAATTTCTTTCAGTTCCTCATTTTCACTAGTCCCTTGGTTCTTTTGTATTTTTGGGAGATTTTTTGTATCTTCCTCCATGAAGATACAAAGGGCTGGATTTTACTAGCTTGCTGCCGATCTCAGCACGAGCTTTCAAAATGGCGGTACACCCATGTGGACCGTCCGTCACAGAGCTGCCGCAATATTCAGCGAGGTAGCTCATTAACATAAACGCAATGCGCCGCCCCGCCACCCCCTCAAATGACGTGGAGGGGGCAGGATTTCAGGCACCGTGATTGCCGTCAGGTCAACTGAGGAGCAGGTGATGGAGCCCTATTTAAAGGGCCGCCAGTCCTGCATTCAGCTTAAAAATCTAAAGAAGAAACCTGCATCTAGAAGTGAATGAAGTGTTGTACTGCTGAATAAACTGTTCATTTTCTGCACCAGGCACAATACTGAAGATGGCAGAGGGGCACTCCAGGGTTGCCCCACGGTTCAGCGATGCCTCCCTGCTCACTCTCCTCCAGGCTATGCAGGCAAGGCAGAGGTCCTTTTCCCCAGTGATGGCAAGAAGAAGCCCACCCGCCTGACCAAGGCAGCCTGGTTGGAGGTGGCAGAGGAGGTGAGTAGCCATGGGGCCATCTGGCATGACTGGGTACAGTGTCGTAACAGGATGAATGATCTGCTCTGCTCTGCTCTGCAAAAGTAAGTGGCACTTTGTATCATGGCTCCATTGAAACTGGGTGTCCCCACACAGAGTGGCACATGTATGCCACTGCCATGCCAAAGACATGGAGGTTGGGCAGGGAGGAATGATGTGACATCAATGGATGAAAGTATGAAAAAAACTCACCCTTGTCTGCTGCTCAGAGCATGGCACTTACATGACAAGCTCACTCACTAGTGCAGACTGAGTATCCCCCACCGTTGTGCTCAGCACCCCTTTTGTGACATGTGTCGTGTTTTTGATCTGCCATGCTTAATATTTGCCTTCTTGCTCCTCCAGGTAAAGAGGGCCCACAATGCAAGGGAGGTGAGCCATAGTGGTGGAGGAGTGCCAGATGTGCGTATGCTAACACAGGCTGAGGAGGAGGCCCTGTAAATTGCATCCATTCATGTGGACCATTCATTCATTGATGTAGAGCTCAGGGTCCTGGGTGAACATACAGCCATTTGATATACACAATGATGACTATGAAATTGTTATTGTTGGAGACAATGCTGTCATAACTGTTACATGTGCAAAATCAAGACTGACAGTGTGCTCTTCTCACTGCATCTTGCAGGTCAACGCTCTGAATCGACCCTGGCGGTCCAGGACTCCTCCAGAACCTCAGAGGAAGAGACATCCTCAGAGGAAGCAGGGAAGCAGTGTCCAATGACACTCCCGCACCTTCCACCAACGCAGATACTGTCACGTCGGTGGGAATGCGCTCGGCCATAGAGCCTGGGTCCCAAGCTGGTGAGAGCACTGCACACGTGCCCGAGTAGCTGACTGAGGCTGAGACAGCTGAGGCCCCTGACAGTCGGAGGGCTGTGAGTGGCCAGGCCCATGCTGAGCCCCAGGCAACTGATGACTCTCTGCTGAGTGGTTCCAGCATTTCTTGTTTTTATTTCAGATTTCTAGCATCCGCAGTATTTTGCTTTTATTTAAATGACTCTCTGTTGTGGACAGCACAGGGCATGCTGGAGCTGCAGCAGCAGTCATGGCAACATCTGGTGGAGATGACACAGGCCATGCGCAGCCTTGAGCAGATGATGGGGTCATCCATCCAGGCCATGACAGCTGCCATGTCCCAGACAATTGAGTGCATGGCTTCATCCAATGAGATGGTGGCAGCCCTGTTGGTGAGCCAGATTCCATTAATATGCATTGACCTGCAATCCCTCTCCAAGGCCATCAAATCCACGCTGCAGTGGCTAGGCAAGAGAGGGACCAAAGCATGGAGATTGACACTACCCCGGGTCCTTCCCACGAGAGCAGAGAGGTTCAAACAAGCCTTGAGATGGAGAAGGCAAGCCTGCTCGCCTTATCTGGGGACCCCCCACCCCCCAAGGTGATTCCAATGTGGACACCGGCCCCTCCGCCCTCCACCGGGTGAGTCAAGCTCCAGCAGCCACGACATCTGAGGAGAGTTCTGCACTGACGCAGGATTCCCCCAGCCAGCCGGGATGCTCTAGGCCTCATGCACACAGAGGACAACTGCTGAAGTCATCCACAGCCAAAGGGCAATCTGATCAGCAGCCGTACTCTGGTCAAGCTGCTAGCGCAGAAGTGGCACCACGAAGGAGCACCCGCAAGCTTTTAAAAAAAACGTCATGGCACAAATGGGTCTGCACAGGTGACGCTACACTGTAAAAAGTGAATTCACTAAATGTTTTTCACTAACATGTACGTTGTTCTTACTGTGTGAATGAAGTGTGCCAGCATGTACCGATCGCGTCTGCTCCCATTACATCATTGGCCTTTCAGAAGTGCCAATGTATGGAATAACATCATTGCTCTGCCAGTATCACTCATGTGCGTCTCCACGGATGCAGTAACACGGACAATGTCTCAGTATGCTGCTGCTAGTAATGGTGGAGACAAAGATGTTGCAGATGTGGACTGCTGCACAACAGGTGAACGAGGGTGCTGTGGGCGTGCAAAGCCCACGGTGGTTCCTATGGCATGGAGCACCTTTGATCAATAAGGTGTTGCTGTGCATCCCTTGCTCGCTGCTCGCCCTGCATGCGGTGCCTGGATGCTCTCTGTCCTCCCAATCGCCTTTCCTGCTGTAAGTCCTCTGCGTCCTCATCATCCGTAGAGGAGCCCTGCTTGCGTCTCGCCTCATCCTGCAAGGTCTCCCCCCAATTGAGTGCGTAGTTGTGCAAAGCATAGCAGACAGCAAATATGCGAACTACCCTTTCCGGTTTGTACTGCAGGGCACCACCTGATCTATCCAGGCAGTGGAAGCGCATTTTCAGCACGCTGATCACTTGCTCAATGGTGGCTCTTGTAGCTCCATGGCTGGCGTCGTATCTCTCCTCTGCATCACTGATGGGGTTTCTCACCAGCATCAGGAGCCATGTCTGCAAGGGGTAGCCCTTGTCTCCAAGAAGCCACCCCTTCACCTGAGCCAGTTCAGTGAACAGCAGCGGTAGCTAGGACTGGCGCAAGATGAAGGCGTCATGGCAGCTGCCTGGAAAGTGAGCACAGATTTACATGAAGCATTTTCAGTGATCACATACTAGCTGCACGTTGAGCGAGTGGAAGCCCTTTCAGTTTATGTATGGAGCTGGTCGCCCAGCAGGAACCTTGAAGGCCACATGGGTGCAGTCTATGAACTCTTGCACCTGAGAGAATCCCGCGATAGAGCCGAAACTGATGACCCTCTGGGCTTGGCTCTCAGGGTCCGCCCTGAAGCAGACATAGTCACCAGCCCTCCAGTACAGGGCATTGGTGACCTCCCTGATGCAGTAGTGCACTGCTAACTATGTGACCCCACAAAGGTCTCCGGTGGGTCCCTGAAATGATGCATAGGCGCAAACGTTAAGAGCTGCTGTCACTTTGAGGGCCACAGGCATAGGATGTCCACCGAAGCCCATCGGCTGCAGGTTATTGTTGAGCATGGCACAGAGATGTGTTACCACCTCTCTCGACATCCGTAGTCGCCTCTGAAACTGAGGCTCAGACATTTGCAGGTATGTCATGCAGAACTTGAAGGTGAGCAGCGTTCGATAGTGGCGAGCTCTCCTTGGGGGCTGCTGCTGCTCATGACCTGGGGCTTCTACGTGAGCTGCACCTGCTGTTGGTTTTGCCTGCGGCACATATGGCTCCTCACGACAAGCGGATCAATGAATTTAGGGTGAACCATCCCCATCTCCAAGTTGCAATTAAACTTGATTCCTTCACTTCTTCGAAGGTATCTAACAGGGACAAAGAATGATGTTGACTGGTAAATCATGTGCTTTCAGGCATCAACTATGTGGCGTGGCATGGCATTGCCTCTCTTAGCTTCCACTAAGAGTGGCACAGATTATATTAGCTGCATCGATTGGCCTACCAGCCAGATTACTTTCAAACACTTACCATTTCAGGCACCCTCCCTACACACATAGTTCCTGGAGTGCCATTGCTCCTGCACTCAGATAAACATTCAATGGTGCAGAGTGTCCCCCCTTTATGGAGTGAGGCTACGCAGTAGCTCCCTTTATGCCTGCAGAGTTGTGCCCCCTTTAATGGGCTCCCCCTCCCACCTCCCGTGATGCCTGCAAAGTTGTGCCCCCTTTAATGCACTCCCCCTCCCACCTCTCTACACGTATGCAGAGTTGTGCCCCCAGTAATACCATCCCCCCCCCCCCCACCTACCTTGATGCCTGCTGAGTTGTTTCCCTAGGAATACCATCCCCCTTCCCACCTCCCTACACACGTATGCAGAGTTGAGACCCATCTCGCAAGAATTACCTTCACAGGCTCCGAGCACTGCAATTTCTGTCTCCCAGGCTTTTATTAGTCGTGAACGGGACGGCACGTGAGAGATGCCCGTTCACCAGAATATGCAGAACTGTTGACTAAGAGGTAGCGGGATGAATCATGAGGCAAGGTAAGTAGCGCTTTGAATATTGAAATTGGGCTCCCCTGCCGAGTGCCGTGGTGGGGGGGGGGGCACCCCGAGGCCTTGCCGCCGCCAGTATTATGGGGTGGAGCCTTCCTGGCATCAGGGAGCGTGGTGGGCCTCTCCCAGAGGCATTTTTCAGCCCCCGCCTTGCCACAAACCACAACATCGGTGGGGGGGGGGGGGGCAATAAAATTCAGCCCAAAGTATTTGTTTACTTTCTCTGCCATTTCCTTATTCCCCATTATAAATTCTCCTGCCTCTGCCTGTAATGGGCCCACAATTGTCTTTGCTAATCTTTTCCTTTTTACATTCCTATAGAAGCTTTTCCTATTTAAAGCAGACATCTCCACAGGGGGCCCAGGTCTGCCTACATCACCACTACTGTTGAAACTAGATTCCATGACTAACTGTGGGTGAATACTTGGTGAGTACCCTGACTCGTCCAAGGTGACTGGCCATTTGTCCTTAAGCATCATGACTCTGCCCTAGATGTGTCACACATTTTGATGTTGTGCCTTCTGAGCCATTGATTCTTCATAGTGAGTTTTTCTGTCTCAGCCGCCGGTCCAGACTCCATGCACTTCGTGATGCCCCTTGTACAGCATCTTGTGTAGTTGCTGTTCACCCTCACTTAGTCTAGCACACCAGCTGAGGTGAGGTCCCAGGATATGCCCGCTGGTGTGTACTACCAGCTCCTTGGAGGCATAAGTAAGAGTAGCATAGCAGTGGCAGACCAGTGCTCCTTATCCATGTCCATGCCATCATGAATGTGCAGCTGACAAGGATACAAAGGGACTGCTACTCACATACTACACCATATACCATAAGTAGGAACAGGGAAGAAGAGGACTTGCTAGGAAGTAGGAATAGCCAAGTGAATGATGAGGGCAGCCCAAACGCGGAAGAAAGGCTACCATCTGAGGATGCTACTCTAAAACACAGACAAAAACTCTTGAAAATCGGAACATGGAATGTGAGGACACTCTACCAGAGTGATAAAATAGACAACTGTATGAAAGAGATGTTAAGACTCAATATCGAAATTTTAGGATTGGCTAAAGTTAGATGGATGGAATCTGGGAAAATAGATAAAGGTAAGCAGGTGATGATCTTCTCGGGTGGTAGAGAACATAAGAATGGAGTTGGAATAATGGTGACAAAGAAGGTAGCAAGAACAATGCAGGGATAATGGCCAATGTCAGAGAGACTGATTATGGCAAAATTTAAAGGGAAACCAGTGAACATTGTGTGTTTACAACTGTCTGGGCCCATGCAGGATCATGGTGATAAAGAAATGGAAGTATTCTATGAGGAAGTGCAAAAAAGCATTGAAGCATGTGAAGAGTGGAAACATCTTGATAGTCATGGGTGATTTGAATGAAAAAGTTGACGGGGAAATGTGGAGCTTATGAACTCGGAACGAAGAACAGCTTGATACACTCCTGTGAGGAAAACTACTTGGTCATCTTGATTACACTCTTCAAATAATACCCAAGAAGACTGTACACCTTGGAAGAGTCCAGGAGATGTTCACAGAAATTAAATAGATTTTCTGATGATCAATCAACGATACAAGAACAACATCAAGAATGCCTTCACTTACCCAATGCAAACATCAATTCAGATCACTGCCTGCTTGCAATGAAGATGACAATCAGGCTGAAAATCCCAAAAAGGAATCCCAGGAAAGATCAAGCCAATTTAGACAGACTGACAGAGTAAGATGTGATGAAGAAGTTTGCTGCCATGGTTACTATCAAGAATGAAGCTTTACTTCAGGAAGGGACAGTGCAAGATCTTAGTGAGAAGGAAACAACAGAAAGGCATTGGGAAAGGTTGAAACAGAGCATGAAATATGTAGTAACTGAGATGGTCCCTAAGAAAGAGAAGAGGAAACATCATAGAATCATAGAAATCATAGAAAGTTTAAGGCACAGAAAGAAGTCACTTGGTCCATCGTGCCTGTGCTGGCCGAAAAACGAGAAACCTATTCTAATCCCACCTTCCAGCATTTGGTCTGTAGCCCTGCAGATTACAGCACTTGAGGTGCATATCCAGACTCCTTTTGAATGAGTTTCTGCCTCAACTATCCTTTCAGACAGTGAGTTCCAGATCCAGAGTGGATGACTGATGAAATGCTAGATATGATGGAGAAAAGGAGACAGAATAAGAACAATAAAGAAAAATATGACAAAATAGAAAGGCAGATAAGAAAAGCATGTCAGGCGGCCAAGGAAAAAGGTATGAAAACCGTTGCATGGAAATAGAATAACTGGAGAAAAGGTATGAGAGCACTGCATGAGAAAGTTAAAGCACTGACAGACAAGAGGAAAATAGCCACAAATAGTGGCTGTATAAGGAGCAAGGAAGATAAACTACTCTTCGAAAAAGAAAGGGTAGAGAAATGATGGGAGAGTACATTAGTGAGCTGAATGACGATGAAGACAAAGGTGAATTGGCACCAGCAGATGGAAGAGAAGGACCAGAGATAAAGGACCAGTGCAGCAATCAAAAAGATGAAAGCAAAGAAAGCACCTGGAATTGATGAGATACCAGCAGAATGCCTGAAAGCCCTGAATGTTGTTAACATTGGGAAACCTCTACAACAACGTTAACAGAATAGAATTCATACCTGTGGATCTTATGCCGTCAGTGTTCATTAAGCTTCCAAAGAAACCAAACACTCTAGCGTGTTCAGAGCATAGGACAATAAGCCTCGTGATTAAAATGATTTTAATAATCATTTTGCAAAGAAATCTGTAGAAGCAGAGATAGATGATAGATAGTCAGCCAGGATTCAGACCAAAAAAAGGAGCAAGAGAGGTCATCTTTAACTTGAGAGTAGTGATTGAAAGATATCTGGAAGTACAAAAACCTGTGTATGTATGCTTTATAGACTATGAGAAGGAATTTTATGATAGAATCTACCATCAGAAAATAATGGTGTGCTTAAACAAACAAGAAATTGACACAAATGATAAAAGGATAATTCAGAATCTATATTGGAAGCAATCAGCTGTGATGAGACTTGACAGCGGCTTGTCAGACAGTTTCCCAATCAAAAGAGGCGTGCACCAGGGTTGTGTGATGTCCCCAAAACTGTTTAACCTGCACACTGAAACTATCTTCAGAGACATAGAACATCTACCAGGTTGCAATATTGGTGGATTGAACATTAACAACTTGAGATATGCAGATGACACTGCACTGATTGCAGAGTCAGAAGAGGCCTTACAGGAAATGGTGAAAAAACTGACTGCAAGGGGAGTGGAATATGGATTAAGAATGAATATGAAGAAAACCAAGGCAATGGTGATAAGCAGGGACCTAATACCAGAAGTGTTAATTAAAGTAAATGGACAAGTCCTGGAACAAATGAAAAAATTTATAAACCTTGGGCAGCTTATCACAGATGATGGGAGATCTGACTGTGAGATCCAAAGGAGAATTAAGATAGCCAAGACCAGCTTTGTCAGAATGAAGGACTTGTTAACATCAAAGAAACTGACCCTGAATCTTCGAAAAAGAATGCTGAGGTGCCACATTTTGTCATCTATGTTATATGCCTTGGAGACATGGACAACAAATAAAGAGACTATTGATAAGTTGAATGCATTTGAGATGTGGACATTTTGGAGGAAGTCCCACATATCTTACACAGACAGAAAGACTAACGAGGAAGTGCTTGAAATGGCTGGTGAAAAGCGGAAATTAGTGCATAACATCGGAGAGAAAGATACAATATTTCAGTCACATCATTAGAGCAGAAGGTAGACAGAGACAATTATTGGAAGGAAAGATTGATTGAAAACTTAGGAGAGGGAAGCAGAGAAGAAATGGATGTTGGATATAATGGACTGGATGCAGTTGACCTATGCAGAATGTGTAAGAACAGCACAGGACAGACAGAGGTGGAGATCCATTACAGTCAACCTTCTGGGAAGAAGATGACACCAACGAATGAAAAAGGTTTTACAGTCTGCTTTTATGTTTGTCTAGTTTACTTTCATATTTTGTTTTCTCTTTCTTTAACAGTTTCTTCGTCCGCTGTTGTGTATTGTTGTACCGTAGATTGAGTGTTATCTACAGAAGTCTCAGAGTTTTTATAGGGCTAAAGAATAACTCGTTTCTTATATTATTACGACCGAAGTGGGAGGAGTGTGCTGTCTTTCTCTAGTTCCACTTCTCCCTAGGTCACAGCATATATTTAAATGTTTACCCCGTTTCCGATATGGCCAATTATATAATCTATATTTATTTCAGAATAAAATTCACCAATCAGGTTTCTTTAATAAACAACAAAATTATCAATTTATTATCAAACAAGAAGTATTCAGTAAAGATGCAAAGTATTAACACACGATTAACGAAAAAATAAAGTGGTTTTCTCTGCAGAAATACTTTTACAAAAAGACAAAAATACTTTGGCCAAATACTTGTTAATTCTTGAAAGAAAAGGAGAATATATGGAATGATATCAGTTGTCTCTTTTTTCTGGCATCCCAAATATGTGTAGATGGCTGTCACTGGGATCTTATTGGAGAAGTTCTCTTCAGGCAACATTGAGGATTAGTCTGGCAGGCTTTCCAGGAGAAATGCGGCATCGTGGTTTCAGCTATCACACTGGATTCTCAGGGTTTCTCAGAGAGGAAGAGAAAGGCTGAAATGGTGTCTTCTCTCTTAGCAGGCTGACCCCCAACTGACTCAAAACAATATTCAAAACAAAGCCAACTCTTGACCACCATAAATCTTAACATGTCACTTCTCTGTAAACAACTCCCCTAGTCACCAAGGCTCTTGTTTATTTAGCTTAAGACATGTGACATCCAGTAAGCATTTTTTTTAAACAAAGTTCGAGTCCCAAAGTCCTACCAGTAATTTAAAAAAAACAAAGTCCAGCATCTATGGAATCACTTCAGTCCTCCAAATGAATCCATCTCTACAATCTTCAACCACGAGTCCTCAAAAAATATTAAAAATAGATGCACTTTTATAGTAATATACATATAATTATTTACACTCTCCACAAGCCTATCTAGCCAGCACACCTTGTGCTGCTTCTAGCTTCTTCCAATCCTCATACCCAAGTGACTATTGCCTCATCAACACTGCAGTGGGAGGGGTTTACTCTCACTGTCTCAAACAGTAACCCTTTCAGGCCCTCATACTACGTCTCCCCACCCCCCCCCAACAAGTCTTTGTCACCATCTATTTTTGATATTTATATACATTCATTCATTTGACTTTACATACTACCCCATCTCTCCCCATGGCTCTGTCCATCACAGATTCAGACGAACAGGTGGCTTCATGAATCTGCCTAATCATGTTTTTATCGGGATCGGAAGATCGAGAGTCTTGTTTGAAAGTCTTTTTGGATGACATGCATGGCCTTGACCAATGTTTGTCATATCTTGTTGTCTCTGGGTTTCTTGATCATCATCTGGTTCATCCAGATAAATGATTGATTGTTACTTCTGTGGAATAGGGATAATGTTTCTCCTATTTCATTGTATAGTACTCCCTGCCATGTGTACTAGTTATGATCTCTGATAATTTTCATCTTTTTGGATGACAACACCTTCCTGTTCTAGGTCTTGTATCCATACCTTCTCATCTTCCTTTAGCTGAGGTAAGTTTTTGGCATGAAATCTTTTGTTGTACTTGTGAGCTTGTTGGTTCCTGTAGTATTTCTCTCTAACTTGGACTTTTCAGTAGTTTTTGACTAACCCTGGAAGTAGTTTTCTAGTCAAAATAGGAAGTTAGGTTTTTACCTTCCTCCCCATCAGCAGCTCAGAAGGTGATAATCCACACGCAATGGAGTAGATCGATAGTTAATGCGGTTGGAAGATCTTCGTTTTTCTTCAACTTTATGGTTCTTACTCCTCTTTCGGCCTCACTGTTCAACTGAGGATATTGTGGTGAACTTGTGATATGTTCAAATCCCATGTTTCTTGCAAATTATGTGAAATATTCATTTGTGAACTGTGGTCCATTGTCTGATACGACTTTGTCAGGGATAACATGCATCTCAAAGATCTCCTGCAAAGCTCGGATAACAGATTCTGTTATTGTTGAGTACAACCTTTTCACTTCAATCCATTGTGAGAAATAATCAATCACGATTATATAGGATTTTCTGTTGTACATAAATAAAACCATCCCTAGCCATTTCCACCGTCTGGTTGGAAATTTTGTTGTAATCAGAGGTTGTCTCTGTTCCGGTCTATGTATTGCACATACTTGGCAGTTCATGACCATGTTTTCTATGTTTATGGATATTCCTGGCCTTTGCTCTGCATTTCATTATGCCCATGTGGCACTGATGTAGATGTTCCAAGATATCTGATCTGAGTGAACTCAGAATAACTAGTCTGTTGTTGTACACCAGCAAATCATCGATGTTTGTGTTTTCTCGATCTTTAGAAAGTTTTCATGATCTTACACTCAGACGTTCTTGAGGCCAACCTTGTGTGCAGTATAGATATATACACGTCATCCTGCGTGACAAATTTCTCATGGTTTCTGTAAACTTACCGGCCACTGTTGTGCAGTACTTTGTGAATACGACTCTATCTCATCCCCAAAGTTCACATCCTATTGAGTCTTGTTACTGTTACTCTTGATAGCGCATCAGCAGAAGTTTGTATCTTTCCCTGAACATATACAGTCTCGTACATATATTGCATCAATCGTAACCGGAACCTTTGAATTCTTGGAGGAATTTTTGCAATCTCGTTTCTCATCCAGTAAAGAAACTAACCACTTATGGTCTGTCTCAATGACGACTTTCAATCCTCTAATGTAATCAGAGAACTTCTCGCAAGCCCACTTGACTACAAGTACTTCTTTTTCAATTACCGCATATCTGGTCTCTGTCTTGGACAAAGTTCTTGATGCATTGTAGGTTGGTCTTCAACAACTATCAGGCTGTTTTTGGAAAAGGATTGCCCCTAACCCTGTGGATGAGGCATCTGCAGAGATCGTTATTGTTAGTGTAGGGTTATAGGGTGCTAAGATGTCAGGTGATATGAGCATTTCTTGAATCTTTCGGAATGCCTGCTCTTGATGTGAACTCCAACAACACACTTGATCGTCTTTCAAGAATTGTCTTAATGGCTCGGTTACCTGCACTAGATGAGGTAAATATTTGGCTAACTGATTCACCATTCCAAGAAATCTTCGGAGTTGTTGGACAGATGTTGGAGTTGGAAACTCATTGGGCTGGAATATGCTGGTTCCTGTAGTACTGAAGGTAAGATCACTGTGGGTTATAATGCAAATATCTAATTAGCATCTGGAAAGCAGGGTCACGTTGCAGAGTCGTGGAGGGACTGCCATGGAGCTTCCGCACACTGGGTAGATTGGACCCGGCAATCCCAGCATTGGATGCCGTGGTGGCTGCTGCCGCTCCAATTCTCTACCCACCACCCCCACCCCCACCCCACCCACAGACCCTGACATCGGGCTGGAAACAAAACCCACCCCATTAATGGCTTTCGTCTTTTGCGAAACTGTAATTATGCCTTTGTTACTTACTATGTGTCCCAAGATGACTTAACACTACATTTACTCTCTGGTCATGTTCTTCTATGGAAGCTGCATGTACCAGGATGTCATCCATGTGACATATCACCCCTTTGAGGCCTTGCAGAATGTTGATCATGGTCCTTTGGAAGATTTCAGGTATGGAGGTTATCCCAAATGATCGACAATTGAAGCATAATCATCTGATTGGAGTAATAAATGTTGTGAGTAATCTTGAATGCTTGTCCAAAGGACCCTGCCAAAAGCCACTATTCCTGCCGAATTTAGTAAACGTTATGCTTTGGATAGTTTTGCTAGCCTTTCTCTACCGACGACATAGGATGAATTTCCCTTTTCACTGCTTGTTAAGCTGCATTAAATCCACACAGATACGAAGAGTACTATTTGGTTTCGGAACTGGAACCATAGGCAAACACCACTCTGTTCGTTTCATGACAAGAGAAATTGCTCCCATTCTGGTTGTCTCTTCAAGCTGATTTTGTATTAGGTTCATCAATGGGTGTGGTATCTTTCTGGTTGTAAAGATACATCCTGGTCTGGAATCTTCTTTTAGTGTAATTCTACACTTGTCTTCAGCCTTCCTAGACCCGAAAACAGTTTGGGATAGTCTGCTTGAAAGTGACAGTTTGACTCTGGCTGTTTAACTTCATCCACCTTTTTGAGTAGATGTAGGTCTAAGCACACTTTTCTGCTGAACAGGGAAAATTCTTGGTTTTTCAAAATGTATAAAGTTTGCGCAATCTGTCTTCCTTTACATTGGAGAGTTACTTGAAGCTTACTCTTCACCTTCAGTTGGATCCCTCCTGGACCATGCAACTGTGTGTCTGCTGGTTGTAAACAATGTCTCGTCAACCATGACCATGGTCTAACAGAACTGTTACACTTGCATGTGTGTCCTATTTGAAATTAGTAATATGGCCATTGACATAGATGTCTGCCATCCAAAATCCTTGTTTGAGGTATTAATTTCCCCTCGGAAGTCTCCTGGTTTATCTTCCACTGGAAGTTGTTCCACCTCAATCACCACTCCATATTGCGTAAATTTGAGAGAAGAGATCTTGCTCTGGCACATATTTCCGAAGTAGCCTATCCTTTTGCAATTAAAGCATTCTGCTTTATTAGCAGGGCACTGATCATGTTTGTGGGTCTTTTTGGCTCCACAGCGCTGGCACGGTTTCCCGGTCTCTTTCACCCTCTCACCTGTGTGTATCTTCTTAACTGGGGAATGCTTTTCCATCCTGGGCTTTGGGAACTGGACCGTCATTGGATTTTTTTCTGATCCAAGTCTCTGTTTTGTCTTCAGACTTCTGTCTGAATTTACAATGACCAATTTACCTATCAACCTGCAAGTCTTTGGTTGTGGGAGGAAACCAGAGCACCTGGTGGAAACCCACACGGTCACAGGCAGAACTTGCGAACTCTGCACAGGCAGTACCCAGAACTGAACCTGGGTCGCTGGAGCTGTGAGGCTGTGGTGCTAACCACTGTGCCACTGTGCCACCCTCTTAGGAATCTTTTTTCTCCACATTGATCAATTCTGTATCTGATTGGGTCCTTCTGAATTCTGGAAGCTTTCAGGCATCATATGTTTCAAATCCATTCTTTGCTCGTCTTTTTTAGGTCTATAAGAAATCTTTTTTCTTTTTAGGCTTGCTTGCTTTAATGCAGGTGACCCACTCTGTTTGGGAGTTGCTATGTTTTTTTGGGAGTTTTCTGCTCTTTTCGGGAGTTCCTGTGCTTTTCGGGGGTTCCCACTCTTTGCCCTCGCGTTCAGCCCAAGTACAGGATTTGTTTCCCCCTCCCCCCGTTTTTATTCTTTCTTTGCACAATGCTGTTAGAAAATTACTTCAACATTTTCAAAGGGCCTCCTACCCAATCCCCGACCGTCAGTACCATGACGCACTGGATCACTGGAGGTCACCATGCTTCTGTGGTGCAGACTGTATTTCTGTGCACTGACTCCTTTACTGTCTGTGTTGGAGCAGCTCCGGAGTGCTTCACAGCCTCTTCTGCAGGTAAACAGTTTTCTTCAGTCATCAGACAGTATTATACCTTAAATTCTTTGGTTGTTTACCACTGCCACCATGTGTGTAGTGTTGTCGCATAGATCAAGTTTTGTCTGCAAAATTCTTGGGGTTTTATTTATTTATTTTTTATTTATTTTATTTAGTGATACAGCACTGAAACAGGCCCTTCGGCCCATCGGGTCTGTGCCGACCAAGAACCACCCATTTATACTAACCCTACAGTAGTCCCATATTCCCTATCACCTACCTATACTAGGGGCAATTTACAACGGCCAATTTACCTATCACCTGCAAGTCTTTTGGAAGTGGGAGGAAACCGGAGCACCCAGCGAAAACCCACGCAGACACAGGGAGAACTTGCAAACTCCACACAGGCAGTACCCAGAATCGAACCCAGGTCCCTGGAGCTGTGAGGCTGCGGTGCTAACCACTGCGCCACTGTGCCGCCCATTCCAGTAATGTTTTTATAGGACTAATTTATTATATACATGTAATTATTTACACTCTCCACAAGGCTGTCTAGCCAACACACCTCGTGCTTCTTCTAGCTTCTTCCATGCCTAATACCCAAGTGACTATTACCTCATTATCACTATAATGAGAGGGGGTTACTCTCACTATCTCAAACATTAACTCTTTCAGGCCCTTATACTACATCCTCCTTTGCTTAATTCTAAAATGCTCCCAATCTTCAGGCTTACTACCTTTTTGGCAACTTTATAAGGTTCTTTCTTTGATTGAATACAATATTTAACTTCTCAGGTTTGCACTTGCTGCTGTTCAATATTCAGTGTATTAACACCTAATCTGTACTAATGCTTTGTCTTACAACACACCATTAACATATTGTTTGCCTTTGCTCCGTGACCTTTTGGTCAGCTATGTGGCCTGGTCCAATCTAGACCTCCTTTGTTATCTCTTGTCCCACCCCCACCTCTCTTGCTTATAACCTGTGACTTTTCTAATATTTGTCAGTTCCGAAGAAGGGTCACTGACCCGAAACATTAACTCTGCTTCTCTTTTCACAGATGCTGCCTGACCTGCTGAGTGGTTCCAGCATTTCTTGTTTTTATTTAACTTCTCTTGTTGGCCATGGTTGGATCACCTTTTCAGTTGGGTTTTGGTGCCTCAAAGAAATATAAATTTGTTGTAAACCATGTATTAATTCATTAAATGCTAGCCATTGCCTATCTACCATCATAACTTTTAATGTAGTTTCCCAATCTATAATAGTAGTTTCCTTTGTTTAGATTTAAGACCCTAGTTTCGGATTGAACTATATCACTTTCAAACTTAATGTAAGTTCTGTCATATTATGGTCACTCTTCCCTCGAGGCTTCTTTACACCTAGATTATTAATTAGCCCTTTGTCATTGAAAATACCAGATCTAAAATAGCACATTCTGTAATTGGTTCCTCAACATACTCTTTGATTCTAAAAAAATCATCTCGTGTACATCGCATTAGTGCTAATTAGGCTTACCCAGTTTATATGCAGATTGAAACCCCCATCATTCCTAACATGATCTCCTGCACTAATTTCATTCAGCTAAATGGGTCAGAGAGGAATTTGCCATATTTTCTTTGTTCCTAATTGGCCTGGGTTTTTATCTGCTATTTTACCTCTCCCAGGAGATTGCATTGCTCTGGTTGGATAGGAAGTGTATGTATTGTGATATATAAGGCATCAGAACTGTATGGATGGAGCAGTAAGTCTTTTGCTGATTGTTATTTTTGTTTGTTCATATAAGAAGAATTCAGATGTCCCTTTGCAACTGGGACTGAGGAATTATCCTAGTGAGTGTCTTCTTCATGCTGTCCTCCATAGTTTTCTACTTTCAAGACTGGAAATGTTACCGCCCCAGATATCTCCATGTACAATTACCACTTTGTCCCCTGTATCCTTCTAAAATTGAGGGGAATATTTGTAGAATTAATTGCAAGGGTGCATGTACACCATCAGTTGAACTCTGCACTTTTGGAGAACCCAGCAATGTGATAAAAGGAAGGATGTCCATCTTGCTGTCATGTTAAATTGGATTATTTCCCCAGCACTACTGAAAATGTGACCGAGACATGATGAATGCATGCTTGGAGGCATCCTGGGTGATATTGTGCGAATAATTGCAGAATAATGACGGATCCCCATGACTGCTTCAAATGAGCCTCTGGTATAAAAATTGATTGCAGTCATTACTATTACAATCCATGAGCAGAGTTGTGCAGACGAATAATGTTGATCAAAAGTCTTCTTGTAGTAGCTGGCACAGCTTCTGTATTGGTGAAGCACATTCTTTTCATATGAAGCTCCTCACTGATCTCTTTATTGTACCTTCGTGCCTGTAAATTCTTTTCAGAGGGGGTAGTGTCTCATGGGGCACATCTTCCTCAAGTGCTGTCTCAATATCCTTTCCTCCAGTCTATGCAACTCCTTCATTAAAATTGCAAGACTCCCATACTTTATACACAGAACCTATCCCTGCAGGTGAAAGCATAAATATCCCAGTGGTCTCATGTCTACAGAAGTCTTGGAGTCTTTGTAGGGCTAATGAATAACTTGTTTATTATATACATATAATGATTTACACTCAGTGGTTGCATGCTGTCTAAGGAACGCCCAGCACTATCCAGATGCAAAGCAAAAAAAACACTTTGAAGCCACTTTTCTAACTCCAACAATTTCCCTTCAGAGTTTCTTCAGAGTGCAAATTCCAAATTAAAGCAGTTTCATCAGTCTCAGGTGATGCTGGCAGCAGGTATGCAGAATTTATTTTATCCTGGTTTGCCCCTGGTGCATGTGGGAATAACTCCCATGATTCAGAGTTCCAACGCCAGCCCCTCCTCATCTATGTATAATGTTTTAAAACTTGCTGGAGTGGGATGCCACTAATTACATTTTTTCCTGCACCCTTCAGCTTGAATGTAATCTGCAGCGGCAACTTGCTGGAAGTACAAGTTGATAATTGCATGGTGAAGGCAATTGGGCATCTGGGACCTTGGTGAATGATGGGACCAACAGTGTATCTCCTTAATCAATCAGACTTAAGGATTGAGAAAGAAACAGGAACAATGGAGAGGGAGAGTGAATTAGAGTCAAATCGTGGACAGAAAGTGAAATAAAGGGAGGGAAAGAAAGTGTTACGGTCAGGTGGTAAGTGGTGTCAGTGGCTTTCATTTTTCACCTCTCAACTAACCGCAATTGTGTTTTGTTTAAAATTGTGCGTTTGTCTCTGAGTGTTTTTAGGGTCAAATAAACTGACAAATGACAGGTTGTCTCATTGGTTAAAAAAAGGAAGATAACTTTTTATTTTCAAACAATTTCCAAAGTGGTCGCAACCTCCACACACTCACACATTCACACAGACAAGCATACGCAAGAAAAGATCGATAGAGAGAAAAGGGAAGGATGCAATTAAAGTCTAAGGTGACGTAGGTGTTTGTGGTTTACAGAAAACTGTTGAATCCTCAGGAAGAAAGTCTTTTTAAAGGTGCAGGCCTGGATGCTTGTAATTTTGAACTTGTGAAGGTGTTGTATAGTTCTAGTGGTTACAACACAGCACAAAGCTGATGGTGTGAATTTGGTTACCTTCATAGTTGGAGAGTCTAAAATTCAGTTTGTAATGTCTCAGCTGTAGTGGCTGTTTCAGTTGTTGTTCAGCAGGGTTTTCTTGCTTAGCTGGATGCCTATCATAGCCTCTGGCTGGTAACTGGCTGGCTGTGTTCTTGGCTTAATCACACCTCTCTCTCACTCTAGAAAGCTACTTTTTAAGGTAATAATCCATCACATTTGACTTTGTGTTAGGTGACACATAGCCCTCTCCCCTGGTGTGACCACACAATTATCCAGGATATGGAAACCATGGCTATCTACTGATGTATGAATGTGGACCATTCTGTTATGATGGAGCTACTTTACACCTATTCATTTTGGTTTGGGCTGTGAGTCAGTCTGTCTCCAGAACCCTTTGTTAGTTCATTCATGTCGATAGGAGTCATCAATTTGCAATGGAGCGCCTTTCAATTTCAATGGGTGTTCTCCAGAACTATTTCAGATGAGATTAACTTCTAAGGGTTGTTTTCTCCTTAGGCAATTAACTCGGCCTGTAGCTCCTTGCAGAATTTTTGCTGACAGAAAATAGACAGCTCTACAGTAGCACACTTCGCTGGAGAGTCTCTCAAAAACTAGTTCAGACCAGTTTTTACACAGTTAAGTGGAAACATTATACCATGTGACCTCTCTCTCCCCTGCTGTTGCCTAGGTAACAACATTCAGCTGGCACACTATGCCTCAGAAATCCAAAAGCTTCTCTTCCTGTCTTAAAGGTATACTGTTTTAACAGAGTTTTAAAGGCACACTGTTTTAATCCGAGGAGAAAATAAATACGGTTCTGTGACATTATTAATACTGAGAAATTTTACCGCTCATAAGGCATTTACTTGATCCTCTACCTCATTTGTTCCCAGGGAAACTATCTTTACTGTCTTAGCCATTTGCTACATGAAGCTCGCACATCTCTATTTGCCAGACGGTGACCTTCTGCGACAAAAACTGCCACCCATTGCAGACTGGGGATTGAACCTAGGACCCTGCTGAAAACCAATTTGCAGATGTTAGAAATATAAACATATGTACAAAATTATAAAGAAACTTTAATATTTAAAGGTTGACAAAGTATATACACCAATGTGTTTATAGTTATATAGCAAAAGCTGCAAAAGGTTGTTGATTCTCTGGTAACCTCAAACCAGCATTCTTAATATTTCTAAAGTGTTCCTAGACCCAGTAAAATTCCTATTTTCCAAGAGATAAATGTCCATTCAAATTTCATAACAGTAGCTGTGAGAAATGAGAGTTCTCCAACAAAATCATAATATGTATTTATATAAAGGAGGAAAGGGATTAGAAAGTGATATCAATGCAAGAGTGGGTGTTGAAAGAGAACATTATGGAAAACCTTCATAATTTTCATTTTAATAAATTATGTCTGAAATCCATCATATGCACATCCTCTTGTGTGTTATTATTGAATATGCATATTTACGAATTCAAGGAATGCTGTGTAAATACAATCACCAGAAATTCAAATGTGTTTCAGATGTCTAATGAATTTTATCTTGGTCCATATTGCACGCTTTATTATACCACATGAAATTACAAATGTGGTTCTTGCCTCATCCTTCTTATTATGGATATTAAAATGTCAGAAAAGCTTCCACATATCAGCAGTACTGGATGAGGTTCAGACATTGAATCTCAAAGGGTGCAGAAGTCATTTTCCAGTAGTTGATCTTTATTCATGATTTCTGGCAGTTAAGGGACCAATGACTGACAAGGAGATGCCGAATAAACCTTGGTACTTAGGTGAAAGATTTGCATTGGGTTCTATTTATGCCAAGTGGGATTTATTCACGTTATCATTCAGCTGTACGAACAGTGCTACTGCTTGAACCTTAGCTACTTTAATAACAAGCATCAAATCGATAAATGGAAATTTTTATTTAATTTTCCACTTATTTTTTGGTTAGCCAGATGCCTGACACATTTAGATCTGAAAATCCGATGGCTCCCGAAATTGGGTGGACAGGGGTGGGATGCATAATGCACGTAGCCGCTGCAAAAGACTGAAGCAGCATGTAATATTTGTGCTGACTGATTCTAATCATTCATGAGGTGCACAGCCAACATTACCTCTGCTACCCAACCCCCCAATCCCAGCTTGGAGAGCTGCAGGCACAAATTACCACATAGGATTATGTTGTGGTTGCCTTAACAGAGACATGGCTCAAACAAAGGCAGGAAATCAGAGCAGGAGTAGGCCATACGGCTTGCCAAGCCTGCTCGACCATTCAACTAGATCATGGCTGATCTTTTACCTCAATGCCATTTTCCCACACCATCCCCAAATCACTTGATATCTCGAATATCTAGAAATCTATCACAGAATTATTACCAATCACTGTCTTGTACATATTCAATGACTGAGCCTCCATAGCCCTCTGGGGTAGAGAATGCCACAGATTCACCAGGCTCTGAGTGCAGAAATTTCTCCTCATCTCTATCCTAAATGGCCTACCTATTTTTCTGAGACTGTGCCCCCTGGTTCTAGACCCCTCCTCCCCCCCACCCCCAGCCAGGGGAAACATCCTTCCTGCATCATCCTTATTGCGCCCTGTAAGAATTGAGTATGTTTCAATGAAATCACCTCTCAATCTTCTAAAATCTAGCTAATCTAGGCCCAGTGTCCTCAATCTCTCCTGATAGGACAATTCCGCCATCACAGGAATCAGTCTGGTGAACCTCTATTGCACTCCCTCTATGGCAAGTATATCCTTCTTTAGATGAGGAGACCAAAACTGTACACCATACTCCAGGTGCAGTCTCACCAAGGCTCTATATAACTGCAGCAAGACTTCTTTACTCCAGTACTCAAATCCTCTTGCAATAAAGGTCAACATACCATTTGCCTTCCTAATTGCTTGATGTGCCTGCATGTTATCTTTCAGTGACTTATGAACGAGGACACTCAGGTCCCTTTGGACATCAACATCTCACCATTTCAGAAATACTCTGCATTTCTGTTTTTCCTACCATGGAAGCCCATGGAATTTAGGGGAAGGTGGAAATATGGATATGAAATTGGTTCAGTGACAGCAAGCAAAGGGTGGTGGTGGATGGATGATTTTCAGACTGGGAGGTGATTTATGGTGGTGTTCCCCAAGAGTCAGTTTAGAGCCCATTATCCTTTTCAATTTTTATTAATTACCTAGACTCCTGTGTAGGGAGCAGCATTATAAAGTTTTCAGATGATACAGAACTTGGTAAAGTAGTAGATAATGAAGAGAACAGTTATAGGCTTCAGGATGACATGGACAGGATGGTGAAATGGGCAGGAGCATGGCAGATGGAGTTCAATGCAGAGAAATGTAAAGCAATGCACTTTGGGAGGACTGATATGGAAAGACAGTATACTATAAATGGCCTGATTTTACAAAGTGGAGAGGAGCAGAGACCTTGATGTTTATATACACAAATCCTTAAAGGCGGCGGGGCAAGTTGATAAGGTGGTTAAAAAAGAATATGGGTTACTTGGGTTTATAAATAAAGGAATAGAATATAAAAGCAAAAAGATCATTCTAGAAGTTTATAAATTACTGGTTAGGTCTCAGCTGGAGTATTGTGACCAATTTTGGGCACCATACTTCAGAAAAGTTTTAGAAAGTATAGAGGAGGTTTACCAGGCTGTGGGACTTCATTTATGAGGAGTGGTTGGAACAGTTAGGACTGTTTTCCTTGGAGCAGAAATGGTTAAGAGATGAGTTAATAGAGGTTTTCAAGATGATGGGAGGTTTTGATAGAGTAAGTAGAGAAAAACTATTCCCTCTAGTGTTTGGTCATTAACCAGAGGTCATAGATTTAAAATAATGGGCAAAAGATCTAGACAGGAGATTAGGAGAAATATTTTCGCTCTGAGTTGTCAGGATCTGGAACACTCTACCTGAAAGAGTGATGGAAGCTGATTCCATAAATAATTTTAAAAGGGTGTTGGACATGTACATGAGGGTGAGGAATTTATAAGATTACAGACAAAAAGCAGGGATGTGGGACTAAGCACATTGCTCATTCAAAGAGCCAGCACAGGCATGATGGGCCAAATAACCTTCCTCTGTGCTATAAGTTTCTATGATTTTATGATTCTGCCCAGTGGTTGCACTCCTGTAGGATGGATTGGATATCGGGCATCAATGACACCACTTAAAGGTAGCCAGCAGTAGGTGTATTCTGGCTGTTGATATCATGGAAACCTCTGGAGAGACAGATATGGCTGAAACAAGTACTGAGAGAGCACCAAAATTTTCTGATGTTTTCTGGTGGAGGCAGTGGATAGAGGAAGTGGACATCCTCTTCCCCTCAGGGGACATGAAGCCCTCTAGGCATCAACTCCAGCATCAGTGAGTAGAAATTGCACAGTATGTGAATGGCAAGTGCAATGCACCCAAAACATGGTTGCAATGCCAGAACAAATACAATGATCTCTCTAGAGTTAAGACAAAAATACTGCTCTCTTAGTCTGCTCACAGCCTGTGATGAGCTAGTTGAGGAGGTGTAACATAGAAAGGTGGTTGTTTTTGCAGCAGAAGGAAACATACAGCCTCACTAATTAGAAAACTCTGCTGCTCCGTTACCTTTTACTCTCCTCCAATCACTTCACCACACTTCACCACACCTCCTTCTTCTCATACTTACACACTCACCACTATTACCCACAACTTGCATCTTTCACACAGACTATCAGCTATTCTACCCATGATAGGAACATTCTTCAAACACCTCAGAAGAATTTCATACAAGACAACCCTTCTTCCTTGCATGAGAACAGCCACATACTCAATTCAAGACAGCAGCCTGACAACAGAAGACGAAGAGCCTGCCTTCAATCTTTCCCCCTTGAAGATAAGTGCCAGTTCAATGGAGGCATGGTCACATACTAGTCTTTCTGCAGAGGATTCAGATGCTGACTTCAAGGGTACCAATGAACGCTCATGGACATATACCAGGAAATGCTAAGTGCACTGGGCAACCTGCCAGAAGATTGCACATAATGTTGCATAGAATGGTGGAGTCTGGCAACAACTAGTCTCAAGGCTTTGCGCAATATATGGAGACTATTATGTTCAACATGGACTGCTAATAATGGAACCATCTGGAGACAGAGATCCAGCGTCCACAGTCTGTTCCAACTATTTGCTTCTCCCATCCTCTCTGCTCCTGTTTGTATGTCTGAGGGTTGTCAAACCCCATTGATAGAATTGGGAGGTTGCATGGCAGACGCTATTCCCCTCTCTGTTTGGGTCATGTATTCTGCAAGCTTGTCATGGAGACTGCCACAGTGAAGCTGAGGAGCTATACTGCATCAGTCTGAGCATTCATGAGAGCCAAAGCTTGGCAACAAGGCCTCAGTTGTGAGAGGCTGCACAGTTGATAGACTTGAACGAAGCTAGTGGGCACATCACCCAATAACTACAACAGTTTATCATGCTCTGAAAGCAAAGTTCTTTCAAAAGCAAGGCTAATGGTGATTTGGATTCACTGTCTGTGCAGCTATTGGAGGATACCATGTCCTCCAACATTGAAGGAATTGTCTCTTCTTCCCCTTCCTCCTCTTCCTTTTCCTGCTTTTCGGTCAGATTCACCTCAATGTTCCCTTCATATTCTCTCTCTCAATCCGGGTCCGCCATGTGGATGAAACGGAGCTGCTGCCTGCCAAGTCTTGGAATTGTGATGGGGTGCCAGGTGAACTACTTCCTCCAGATACTATGGAGAATCTGGCTTTTGCTCTGTTTTTTTTTTATTCATTCACGGGATGTGGGCGTCGCTGGCCAGGCCAGCATTTATTGCCCATCCCTAATTGCCCTTGAGAAGGTGGTGATGAGCTGTTGTTCCAATGAAGACATCATAGAATCAGGCAGCACAGAAGGAGGCCATTCAGTCCCTTGTGCCTATGCCGGTTCTTCGAAAGAGCTATTCAATTAATTCTACCACCCTGCTCTTTCTGCAAAGCCCTGCAAGATTTTCCTTTTTAAGCAAAAATCCAATGCCTTTTTGAAAGTTACTGTTGAATTTGCTTTCACCACCTTTTCAGGCAGTGCATTCCAGATTATAACAACCTGCTGCGTGCATAAAGTGAGAAAATAGGAAGTTACATTCACAGTTACATTAATTGGTTATGTAGCATTTTGGAACATGCTGAGGATGTTAAAAACTTTATACAAATGCAAGCTCTTTCTTTCTTTCTAGTCTTCAGCTTGCATTATCACTGTTATGCGAATGGAATAGTAGGCATTTTCAGGCACATTGACCAGGATTGGGAGGGAGGGAAGGACGTAGAACAACGGACCTTGCGTGTGGACTTGCTCACCCACTTCACCATTTTCCTCCATCTCTATTAAGTTGTCCTCCTGCAGCTCTATAGAGTGAACTGTAGCAGGTCCTTTTTCAATAGCTGCTAAATGCCATCTTCTCCTGCAAAGGAATGTTGCACTTTCATGAATATATGCAACTTTGAGGCATCCCACAACATTTGTGCATCCTTTTCCTTTTGAATTAAAAATAGGAAGCACTGATTGTGAACACGGTGCTAAGTTGTTGCGCTTTCATATGTTATATCTGTGTGTGAATTATGAGGAGTTTCTGAGGCTTATGAAGTGGGCATGAGACTGTACCACACTTGTAAGATAGTATCATCAAACAAAGAACAGTCACTGACAGGAAACACTAGGGTGTAGCCATATGGCAAGCAAACAATTTTACATCTATGTAAATATTTACATTTACTTTCTCCCTCTTGGTGGGGTCATGAAGCTTTTCTTGGTGTTGCATCCATATCCTGTACTGGGTGTTCGTCCTGCTGTGTCAGACACCTCCGCTATCAGAACCTTCCTCCTATGGCAGAAAAATAGGGCATCCCTCATTTGCTGTACTTCCTGCAGCAGCAGCTCAATAGCCTTGCTGTCAAAACAGGGTGCCCTCATGCAATATGCCCTCTTTGCTGACATTCATAATGATTTTGGACTGTTTCTTCCCAGTCTTGCCGTCAAATCTTCCTCCTTGGGCACTGCCAGTTGTAACATTGTCTGCAGGTACACTTCAGCACACATAAGTTTACAGAAACACTCTAGGATATTCCCATGGAATTCTTGTGGGCTAGAAGAATGTTCACCTGGGATCAGTTTTCACTGTTCCCTCCACAGATTTTCCTAAGGCACAAAATGCACTTGCCCCTTTAAGGCCTGCAGCTCCACTTTTATTTCATGGGTTATTATCATTGTACCCAATTGGAGACCTCAGCACCATTGCTGACAGATCGGGCTGAGCAGAAATCTGGGCACACAGTGCTGATGTCAGGCACAGTGCTATTTTTGTACGCTGCACAATTATGCATAATTTCCACTGGCCCAGGAAAATCAGCCCTGTAGTTAAAAGTAAAATATGGAATTCAAGGAAATGATAATCACTGATCAACTCATAATGTTCTTTGAATGAACCAGGTAAAAACTTTCAAATTGTTTATTCTTAATGAATCACCCGAGGCATTGCACGCAGAGAAAAGGAGGATAATAATAAAAGAAAGAAAGACTTGCATTTATATAGCACCTTTCACAACCACTGGATGTCTCAAAGTGCTTTGCAGCCAATGAAGTACTTTTTGAAGTGTAGTCACTGTTGTAAAGCAGGAACCGGTGTGCGCACAGCAAAACCCCACAAACAGCAATGTGATAATGACCACATAATCTGTTTTTGTGATGTTGATTGAGGGATAAATATTGACGAGGACACAAGGGATAACTCGCCTGCTCTTCTTCGTAATAGTGGCATGGGATCTTTTACATCCACCCGAGCAAGCAAATGGGGCGTCGGTTTAACATCTCATCCGAAAGACGACACCTCCAACAGTGCAGCACTCCCTCAGTACTACGCTGAAGTATCAGCCTTGATTTTTGTGCGGAGGCCCTGGAGTGGGACTTGAACCAAGGACCTATAATACAGAGGCTACCAATTGAGCCATAGCATTAAATGATTCTACACTATAACATATAGGTGTGCTATAACCAGTGATACCCCATGGGGCAGAGTTTTCTGTTCTTACGCCTGGGTGTATTGGATTACATAAACAAAGCACATAAACAGAAATCGGGTGAGGAGGATTGAACACCCTTAATGTTTCTCGTCCAGTTTCCATCACTATGCTGCATCCATGTGATCCAACAGAAGCTAGTTTGTTATTATATAACTTAATTCAAGGTTTTGGATTAAGATGTAGAAGTAAAGATAAGTCTATTCTACCAAGGAGGCACTTCACCCACCCCAGTACATCTCACAAAATGGTGATTATGCTTCCCCTGACCTGCTGATTCACACTGTACTGCTGGCCCAAGAAGAGAAACCTTTATTTTGTGTCGAACCCATGCTATTCCTATCTGGGATTGCTGGTGCTGAGACTGGATTTCAAAATAATTAAACTGCCCTTAAATGACAGTCCTTTAAACTGACTATGTTTTTACAGAATGATTACATTTGAAAAGTTTTCTGTATTTAGCTTTTGATGGTTTATAACCTGAAGAATGTCTTTAGATTTGTATTTCTGGAAAATAAAAATTGAAAATTCCTACCATTTCTGAGAAATGAGGTTGAAAAGAATGAACAGTCAGATTGTAAAATTTGACTCCACTGCACTGGTAGTTTTGGCGCCACAGGTGCCAGTTTAGTGAAAAAAAGGGTATCCACAGCTCTTCTGACCACTTCTGGCATGGCTTGCACTTGTCACCATGTTGTTGAGGACACGCCTGTGAGTGTTACTCGTTGGAAGCATGTAGAGCTGTCATTTTGGACCTCACCATTTTCGTTATCACCCTCTTTTAAATGCACGCAGCTAAACATGCGTTCAGCAGCATGAGAAATCCCTCCCATTCAAAGGGATCATCCACAGCTTGCAAGTTAGTTGCTTATTAATTTCTATCGACTCTTGCTGAGTTTGTGGAAGTTCTGCGTGTTTGGATAGCTAATAGCAGTAGGCAAAGTCTGTAGGGAGTGGTGCTGCACATGGGAGGCTTAATTTCGTGAGCCCGCCGTGGGTCTCGATGGCAGACCCAGAAGTGGGCACCATTCCCACTAGTCACGTGAGCATCCGGCCCACCGGGAACTTGTGGCGGGTAGCCACTTTGCATAATGGAGGCGCTGGGTCCAGCCAATCAAGCGGCGGGGGTGGAATATGAGATGCCGAATATGTCGTCAGATGACCCTGGCACAGTTGCTGGTGACATATTTAAAGCACTGCCAACCCTGCTTGCACTGCTTCTTTGCACTGATTTGCTGCTAGCTCTGCGTAACTGAGACCGGTGTTAAAGAGGAGGTCAGCAGCCATGGGGGTCACCCTCCGGACATGGGGGTAGTGCCGCAAGAGGGTCAACGACTTCCTTTGTTCTGCCAAAGTAACTGCTCCTCGCCCTTCTCCTTTTTAGGGATTGCAAGTGGCTACCCAGGATGAGGCAGGACATGGAGAAGGAGGCGTTACAACATGATAGCAGAGAGGGTTAGGCAACATCTCATTCTGCCAAATGCATAGTTGTATCTCGGCCACAGGACACCTTCTTTCACAGTTCAACACATTAACTTCCCGGAGAGTGGATGGGAGCATGAGCTATATAGGATACCCCAGTAGAGGAGGAGGGGCTACCACTAGCAGAACTGTCCTGTATGACTATCTCTCTCTTTCCACTTGCAGGACAAGAGGGCCCATATTAGGAGGGAGATATCATAGACTGGCAGAGTCATCCCAGATATCAGGCCTCTCTCCACGGCTGAGAAAGAGGCACTAGAATTAGCAAGGCTGCCGCTCCATATCTGATGGAAAGACTGGAGTCTTTTTTTTCATTCATGGGATGTAGACGTCACTGGCTATGCCAGCATTTATTGCCCATCCCAAATTGCCCTTGAGAAGGTGGTGGTGAGCCGCCTTCTTGAACCGCTGCAGTCCATTTGGGGTAGGTACACCCACAGTGCTGTTAGGAAGGGAGTTCCAGGAATTTAATCCAGTGACAGTAAAGGAACAGTGATATAGTTCCAAGTCAGGATGGTGTATGATTTGGAGAGGAACTTGCAGGTTCTGGTGTTCCCATGCATCTGCTGCCCTTGTTCATTTAGGTGGCAGAGGTCACAGGTTTGGAAGGTGTAATTGAAGGAGCCTTGGTGCGTTGCTGCAGTGCATCTTGTAGATGGTACACACGGCTGCCACTATACGTCGGTGGTGGAGGGAGTGAATGTTTGTGGATGGTGTGCCAATCAAGTGGGCTGCTTTGTCCTGGATGGTGTCGAGCTTCTTGAGTGTTGTTGGAGCTGCACCCATCCAGGCAAGTGGAGAGTATTCCATCACACTCCTGACTTGTGCCTTGTAGATGGTGGACAGGCTTTGGGGAGTCAGGAGGTGCGTTACTCGCTGCAGAATTCCTAGTCTCTGACCTGCTCTTGTAGCCATGGTATTTATATGGCTACTCCAGTTCAGTTTCTGGTTAATGGAACCCCTAGGATGTTGATACTGGGGGATTCAGCGATGCTAATGCCATTGAATGTCAAGGGGAGATGGTGAGATTCTCTCTTGTTGGGTATGGTCATTGCCTGGCACTTGTGTGGCGCAGATGTTACTTGCCCCTTATCAGCCCAAGCTTGGATATTGTCCAGGTCTTGCTGCATTTCTACACGCACTGCTTCAGTATTTGAGGAATCGCAAATGGTGCTGAACATTGTGCAATCATCAGCGAACATCCCCACTTCTTACCTTACGACTGAAGGAAGGTCATTGATGAAGCAGCTGATGAAGGGCAATTAGGGATGGGCAATAAATGCTGGCATAGCCAGCGACGCCCACATCCTATGAATGAAAAAAAAAAGACTCCAGTCTTTCCATCAGATATGGAGCGGCAGCCTTGCTAATTCTAGTGCCTCTTTCTGCAGTGATGTCCTGGAGCTCAGATGATTGACCTCCAACAACCACAACCATCTTCCTTTGCGCTAGGTATGACTCCAGCCAGCGGAGGGTTTTCCCCTTGATTCCCATTGACTCCAGTTTTGCAAGGGCTCCTTGATGCCATACTCAGTCAAATGCTGCCTTGATGTCAAGGGCAGTCACTCTCACCTCACCTCTTCAGTTCAGCTCTTTTGTCCATGTTTGAACCAAGGCTGTAATGAGGTCAGGAGCTGAGTGGCCCTGGCAGAACACAAACTGAGCGTCACTGAGCAGGTTATTGCTAAGCAAGTGCTGCTTGATGGCACTGTTGATGACACCTTCCATCACTTTGCTGATGATTGAGAGTAGACTGACGGGTCGGTAATTGGCTGGTTTGGACTTGTCCTGCTTTTTGTGTACAGAACATACCTGGGCAATTTTCCACATTGCAGGGTAGATGCCAGTGTCGTAGCTCTACTGGAACAGCTTGGCTAGGAGCGCGGCAAGTTCTGGAACACAGGTCTTCAGTACTATTGCCGGATTATTGTCAGGGCCCATCGCCCTTGCAGTATCCAGTGCCTTCAGTCGTTTTTTGATATCACGCAGAGTGAAGCGAATTGGCTGAAGACTGGCATCTGTAATGCTGGGGACTTCAGGAGGGGGCCAAGATGGATCATCAACTCGGCACTTCTGGCTGAAGATTGTTGCAAATTCTTCAGCCTTATCTTTTGCACTGATGTGCTGGGCTCCCTTGTCATTGAGGATGGGGATATTTGTGGAGCCACCTCCTCCAGTTAGTTGTTTAATTGTCCACCACCATACACGGCTGGATGTGGCAGGACTGCAGAGCTTAGATCTGATCCGTTGGTTATGGGTTTGCTTAGCTCTGTCTATTGCATGCTGCTTATACTACATGCTGCACGCAAGTAGTCCTGGGTTGTAGCTTCACCAGGTTGACACTTCATTTTGAGGTATGCCTGGTGCTGCTCCTGGAATGCCCTCTTGCACTCTTCATCGAACCAGGGTTGGTCTCCTGGCTTGATGGTAATGGTAGAGTGGAGGATATGCTGGGCCATGAGGTTACAGATTGTCATTGAGTACAGTTCTGCTGCTGCTGAACTGCCCACAGTGCCTCATAGATGCCCAGTTTTGCATTCCTAGATTTGTTCGAAATCTATCCCATTTAGCACGGTGATAGTGCCACACAACATGATGGACTGTATCCTCAATGTGAACGCAGGACTTCTCCACAAGGACTGTGCGGTGGTCACTCATATCAATGCAGTCATGGACAGAAGCATCTGCGCCAGGCAGATTGGTGAGGACAAGGTCAAGTATGTTTTTCCTTTGTGTTCATTCCCCCACCACCTGCCGCAGACCCAGTCTAGCTGCTATGTCCTTTAGGAATCGGCCAGCTCAGTCAGTAGTGGTGTTACCGAGCCACTCTTGGTGATGGACATTGAAGTCCCCCACCCAGAGTACATTTTGTGCCCTTGCCACCCTCAGTGCTTCCTCCAATTAGTGTTCAACATGACTCATCAGCTGAGGGGAGGCGGTAGGTGGTAATCAGTAGGAGGTTACTTTGCCCATGTTTGACCTGATGCCATGAGACTTCATGGGGTCCAGAGTCGATGTTGAGGACTCCCAGGGCAACTCCCTCCCTACTGTAGACCACTGTCCCGCCACCTCTGCTGGATCTGTCCTGCATGTGGGACAGGACATATCCAGGGAAAGTGATTGCAGTGTCTGGTACATTGTCTGTAAGGTATGATTCCATGAGTATGACTATATCAGGCTGTTGCTTGACTAGTCTGTGGGACAGCTCTCCCAACTTTGGCACAAGCCCCCAGATGTTAGTAAGGAGGACTTTGCAGGGTCGACAGGGCAGGTTTTGCCGTTGTCGTTTCTGGTGCCGAGGTCGATGCCAGGTAGTCCGTCCGGTTTCATTCCTTTTTATTGACTTCGTAGTGGTTAGATACAACTGAGTGGCTTACTAGGCCATTTCAGAGGGCATGTAAGAGTCAACCACATTGCTGTGGGTCTGGAGTCACATGTAGGCCAGACCAGGTACGGACAGCAGATTTCCTTCCCTCAAGGACATTAGTGAACCAGATGTGTTTTTACAACAATTGACAATGTTTTCATGGCCATCATTAGACTAGCTTTTTTTAAATTCCAGATTTATTAATTAAACTCAAATTCCACCTTCTGCTGTGGTGGGATTCGAACCCATGTCTCCAGAGCAATATCCTGGGTCTCTGGGTTACTAGTCCAGTGATAATACCACTACGCCAACACAAGAGAGTGAGGATTGGCTTCCATTGACATGTAGTTCACTTCTGGAAACCCACATCACATATGGTTGGCATACCGAGCTCTGCACAGCCTAACCCACACATATTTGTGTTCTCTTAGGACAGCATCTGCAAGTGGCTCAAGCAGAAAGGGGACAGCAGTCAACTTTGGAGGAAGAGCATTCAGAGGATGCACCGTCCCGTGACTTTCCTGCACCTTCCACCAGTGCAGATACTTTCACCTCAGTGGGTACCTGCTCAGCTGTAGAATCAGGGTCACAAGCTGGTGAGAAATAACACACACACCCGAGCAGCTGGCTGAGGCTGAGACAGCTGAGGCCTCTGACAGTTGGAGGACTCTGGGTGGCCAGGCCCATGCTGAGCCCCAGGCTGATGACGAGCCTCTGGTGGTGACAGCACAGGACATGCTGGAGTTGCAGAGAGAGGTAAGGCAACATCTGGTGGAGATGCCAGAGGCCATGCGCAGCCATGAGCGGACGATGGAGGAGTCCATCCATGCCGTGACTGCTGCCATGTCTCAGGCATGTGAATGCATGGCTTCCTCCATTGAGAAGTTGGCAACCCTCATGGAGAGCCAGATCCCACAGATGTGCACAGACCTACACACCACCACCTTGGCCATGAGCTTGACACAGCAGTGACAAGGCAGGAGAAGCATGAGGTGCCTGGAGTGTTATTCAGCTCCTCGCCCTTCTCTGGTCAGCAGGGAGGTTCAAGTGAGCCTTGAAAGGGAGGAGGAGAGGCTGACCTCCACAGTTGATGTGTCCCCTCAGGGTGGTCCGAGTGTGTGTGTGATGAAATATAGGTATATTAGGGATAATTAGGAAAGAATATAGATAATTAATACATACACTTAATTCGGTAGAATTCAGATATAATTAATACATTACACTTTAGTAATAAAGATTCATTTAATAGAATTAAAGATTGAATAAATGGTCAGTTTTCAAAATTTACTGGAATTTCCCTTTCAGAGTTAAAAATTGCTGATTCTCTTATAGTTTAAAGGCCCACCCCAACGTATTTGCTACATTGGAAGATGTAACAAAATTATCTTTTAGTTAAAAAGACTATCTCAATGTCTCTACTACACTGGAATCTATAAACTAATTAAAAATAAGACATACTGAGATATACTGCACCTGGTATACACGGAAAGCTATAGACAAGCTATGGTCCTAATTAATTGAGAACAATAATAGAGACAGACTATCTTAAGGAGATAGTACAAAGCAACACCAAGGAATCATTACGAATGACCAATCACAAAAATAGCACATTACGTAAGAAAAGCAGTTGCCATGCAACCCCAATTTAATTTAAAAAGAAAAAAAGTTACTGCACAAAATTCATTAAAAAAATCTTTTTAGAAAGAATACATTTATAAAACAAAGCAATAGGACAAAGCAGCCCGCTTGATTGGTACCCCATCCACAAACATTCACTCCCTCCACCACCGATGCACAGTGGCAGCAGTGTGTACTATCTACAAGATGCACTGCAGCAACACATCAAAGCTCCTTAGACAGCACCGTCCAAACCCACGACCTCTACCAACTAGAAGGACAAGGGCAGCAAATGCATGGGAACTCCACCACCTGCAAGTTCCCCTCTAAGTCAATTGGAACTATATCGTCGTTCCTTCACTGTCGCTTGGTCAAAACCCTGGAATTCCCTTCCTAACAGCATTGTAGATGTACCAACCCCACATGGACTGCAGCAGTTCAAGAAGGCAGCTCACCACCACCTTCTCAAGGGCAATTAGGAATGGGCAATAAATGCTGGCCAAGCCAGTAATGCCCACATCCCATGAATGAATAAAAAACTATAAAACACTACAGACATTTTGACCAGATAAAAGCTCATAACTTCATGATAAGGGAATTCTCAGCAATTAAATTAATTATAATACAACCATATATGGATAATGAAAGAGGGAGGAACATTTAGACAAAAGTAAACCCACATTTGCAAAGGATGAGCTAATCGATTCGAAACAGTATAAATGTGAGAGTTTTGAATTGAAAAATCAGAAGTATTGAATTCCTCAACAATGCTTCTCAGCCAATGTTAAAGGTGGCTGACTGTATGACAAGAGAACTCGACTCTTAACCGAGAGTGCTTTGTCTTGTTGAGCAGGAGGCCTACTCTGGAAATTTAAGGTAACAGTTTACTTTGGATTTTGATGGATATTCTAAGACATTTTGCTGTAACATTGTCAAGGTTAAACTTTTTGGATTCTATTTTAGAAATAAGATTATGTTTTACATCTTTTAGTAATCTTTTATTTTGTAGTATACTTAGCCACTTAAAGTGTATTGCATGTTCAATTCTTTAATAAATTTATAAAAGTTAATAAATCGTCTTATGTCGCATTCTGTAGACAACTACCAAGAACCCCCTCTCTGTGTCTCCTTAAGTGGGGAGATTCATATTGAAGTCCCTTATAATATCTGGTATATTTATGATTTAGCTATAAACTATTAAAAAATAGGTTATCCGAAAGATGGTAATATTCTCTGTTAGTTTCTTTCTTTGAGGGAGAACTAGTTCAATTCTTTGGATCCAAACAAATGTCTGTGGGAATCTGTCTGGTTTGAACTTAATTGAAAGATATTCATGGGGAAGTACTCCTGATTTGGTTTAGTCGCTATAAGGGATTAAAGGCATAAATCACTTCATGTGAACACTGGCTCCTCAGCCTTTCTGCCAGTGATCCCAGCTCCAGCAGCCACAAACCTGAGGAAAGCCATGCATCAGTGCAGGAATTCCTCAGGAGCAGCCACGTTAATCTGTTAATTGTGTCAATTGTTTAATTATATGCAGGTGGTGGGTGTTAATTGGGGTCTTACTTGAGTACTTTTCAGCAGACCTATACTGAGAGCAGTGAAGGGTTTGAGTGAGGAGCTACATGTTTGTAATCCTTTTACTCTCAACAATAAATGTGAAACTGAGTAAAGATAGGCTCCAGCATCATCCTTCCACAACAAGTTTTCTGGAGTTTAACAAACTGGGGCCCTCCAGACCTCAGGTAGCCAGAGGATGGCTGCCAAAGTCATCCCAAGCTAAGGGGCAGCCTGATCAGCAGCCTGCCTCCAGCCCAGCTGCTAGTGATGGGTTCACACCTTGTGAAGCACTCAGAAACATAGAAAGAAAACCACCTAGAGAAACTTGGGGGTTCACAGGTGTTTGAAATTTGACATGTGCTGCATCATATAAAGTTCTTTTGTTCTTGCAATTAACCTTCATTGTGTAAAAGTGATTACTCGATCATGCATTAATTGTGATCTGCTGACTTCACCCTTCCTCCTTAGTGGATGCCAATGTAGGTACAGCCCTCATTCAAACATAACGTCCCATGGGCCATTGCACGTGGTTCAGCTGGGCACTAGGCACTGAACACAAATAGAAAGGAGGCGCTAGACTGCATGCATTGAGATGAGTCTTTATTGCTTTTTCTCTGAGTGGCCATCATGGTGGCTGGAAGCAGGTAAGTATGAGATTGTCTCTAGCCTCCTTGGCCCGTCGCTCAATCTGCCTGGCCTCTAGTGTAAGGGCTTCAATATCCAGTGCTGCCTGCTCATCTCCCTTTACTGCGTCCTTCTCACCTGTGCAGGAGTGTTGCTCAGACATGTCCTTGTCTTGCAAAGCCTCGCCCCTCTGCTGTACTAGATTGTGCAGTGCACAGCAGATCACCAGGATACATGAGACCCTTGCTGGTGAATACTGCAGGGCTGCACCAGATTGATCTTCAGCAGCCCAAAAGTCTACTCGATGGTTGCTCATGCGGAGCTGTGGCAAGTGTTGTACCTCTCCTCCGCTGCATTGTAAGGGTACCTCACAGGTGTCAGTAGCTATGTCTTCAATGGGTATCTCTTGTTCCCAAGAATCTATCCCAGAAGGCAAGCGGGGTGAGTGAAAAGCTGTGGCACTTGGGACTGTCGAAGTATGTAGGTGTCATGGTTGCTTCCCGAGAAGTGGGCACACACCTGCAGAAAACTCTTTCAGTGGTTGCAGACCAGTTCAACATTGACTGAATGGAGGCCTTTGCTGTTGATGAAAGTGGCTGGCTGGTCCATGGGAGCCTTGATGGCCACATGGGTGCAATCTATCATACCTTGCACCTGGGGGAATCCAGCAATGGCCCCGAATCTGATGGCACTCTCAGCCTGACTGTCAGGGTCTGTCCTGTAGCACACATAGTCACCGGCCTTCTTGAACAGGGTCACCTCCTTGGTGTAGCAGTGGGCTGCTGCCTGGGAGACCACACTTATGTCCCGAATGGATCCTTGGAATGGTCCAGAGGTGTAAACGTTTAGTGCCACTGTGGAGCCACTGGCATAGGGTAACCCCCAAATCCCCTAGGTCGCAACACGTCCTGCAGCAGGGCGTATAAGTCAATGACGGCCTCCCTGGTGAGCCATAGTCTTTGCTCACAATGCCGCTTGGACATTTGAAGGTAATTGATTCGAGTCTGGTACACTCTCTGCCGCAGGTGGACCCATCGTGGCCGGCCGGCTGCTGCTGCTCTCATCATGGAGCTTCACAGGCAGGCATAGCCTGCCTCTTGGCCCTCCCTCCAATGGAGGCACCGCATCATGCCACGGGGACTCGAAAAAGATAGGGTGTATGAGACGCATGCCAGCTGATTAGTGGGCCTGCAGAGCTCTGTTGATGCAGAACTCGAAAACTTCATCAACTTTGCTTCCAATTTCCACCCTTCTCTCACCTTTACTTGGTCCATCTCTGACTCTTCCCTTCCCTTGTTCGTCTTCTCTCCATTTATGGGAATAGGCTCTCAACTAATATTCATTACAAGCCCATCCTATAGCTACCTCGACTACACTTCCTCACACCCTGCCCACTGCAATCCATTCCATTCTCCCAGTTTCTCCGTCTTCGTTGCATCTGTTCTGATGATGCAACCTTCCACAACAGAACTTCTAATATATCTTCCTTTTTCCTCAACCAAGGGATTCCCCCCCACTGTAGCTAACAGGGCCCTCGACCATGTCCAACCCATTTACTGCACTTCTGCTCTCACCCCTTCCCCTCCCTCCCAGAACTGTGACAGGGTTCCCCTTGTCCTCACTTTTCAGCCCACCAGCCTCCACATCCAAAGGATCATCCTCCGCCATTTCCAGCACCTCCAGAGTGATGCCACTACCAAACATAACTTCCCCTTCCCCTTCTGTCCCCTGTCAGCTTTCCAAAGGAACCGTTCCCTCTGTGACACCCTGGTCCACTCTTCCATCATCCCCAACAACTCATCCTGTTCCCACGGCACCTTCCTATGCACTTGCAAGAGGTGTAATACCTGCCCTTTTACCTCCTCTCTCCTCACTATCTAAGGCCGCAAACACTCCTTCCAGGTGAAGCAGCGATTTACTTCTTTCAATTTAGTATACAGTATTCGCTGCTCACAATGTGTTCTCCTCTACACTGGGGAGACCAAATGCAGATTGGGTAATTGCTTTGCAGAACACCTCTGCTCAGTCTGCAAGCATGACCCCGAGCATCTAGTTTCTTGCCATTTTAATCCACTCGCCTGCTCTCACGCCCACATTTCTGTCCTTGTCCTTCTGCAGTGTTCCAGTGAAGCTCAATGCAAGCTCGAGGAACAGCATCTCCTCTTCCAATTAGACACTCTACAGCCTTCTGGACTTAACATTGAGTTCAACAATTTCAGACTATGACTGCCTTTTTGGTTGTTTTTCATGTTTCTGCTTTCATACAGAGAGCTGTTCATTATTCTGTCATTAACACTCTCTCTGGACAAATGCTTTGTCTTTTACTTCAGCTATTACTACCCCCTTTGCCTATTGTTCCATGGCATCTTTATCATTAAATCGATCCTGCCCTCTGTCCTATCACAGACCTTCCCTTTTGTTCTTCTTCCCCCCTCCCCCCTTTCACTCCCCCCCCCCCCATTACATTTCTAATGTTTGCCAGTCTGATGAAAGGTCACAGACCTGAAATGTTAACTCTGTTTCTCTCTCCACAGATGATGCCAGACCTGCTGAGAATTTCCAGCATTTTCTGTTTTCTATCTGTTTTACACCTAACTCATGATTAGCAATATCACTGAGCAGACAACTGGGATGCTAAAGCAATGGTTTTGCTGCCTTGACTGCTCAGGAGGAGCCCTCCAGTACTTGCTGGAGCGGGTGTCCTGATTCGTGGTGATATGTTCTATCCTTCACAATCTAGCCATCATGAGAGCACAGCTCTTGCCACCATGGATTCAGCAAGCACCTCAGGAGGAAAAGGAGGAGGAAGGGAGGAGGCAGCCAGCATATCCACATTCTGGATGGGTTGTCAGTGAGTGCATCATTTGACTCTGATTACCCTGAATAAAACCCTAGATCCCCATTGTTCAACAGTTCCCCACCTGATCATTCCTCTGTGATGGACCTTCACAGGGTTCCCTTGGCCACAATCCTGAAATAAAAGCCACCACAAAGCAACCATTCCATCCTGACTTTATCCAACAACACATCCAATACTGCACATAAAACTAAACTATTCACCCGTCTGCATTCCCTTAGTGCCTGTCCTGTCGGTGCCTTTGCCTGGCCTCATTCTCCTAAGCAGTACTACCCCAGTGGCTGCAACATGGCTGGTGGAAAGCTGCTGACTTTCAGTGGAGGACTGCATATGACTTGGAGGACAACCTCCAGCAGTTCTGGGCTGAGAAGGTCAGTTTCAGACTGCACCATCTTGGCATGAGCAGCAGTAGACTGGGCTGTCTGGCTGAAAAGCAACAGCGAGGGCACCGGTGGAGTGTCAGTGGTGGGAACACAAATGCTGTCATCTTGAGAGAGGACAGCAGGTTTTTGCGGCACTGCAGCAGTGCCAGTCCACAGGGGGTGGGGTACTTCAGCAATCCGAATCATCTGTTGGTGGACAGATTGTTGGACTGCTGTGGGACCCTGGACACCCTGAGAATTCATGACCTCAGTCTGAGTTTCTACTGCAGCACTCAGATGTTGGGTGGCTTCTGCTTGTGCTACAATGGAAGCTCAGGCATCAGCCAACAGACACTGCATCATGGTTGGGACCGCAAATGTACTCATGGAGTTGGCCACCACTTCCATGTTGGAAATGATGGGCTCCAAGCTCTGCACAAATCCCTGTGCCAAGTTGGAGCCAGACTCCTCCATGGTCCTTGACAGTGACAGCAGGCTCTCTTACAAGCCTGCCAATGCATCAAGTATTTCTGTGTGCATGCCCATCAGAGACTAAGCTGAATGCATTCAATAGGTGGACATATAGAAAATGTTTTGCATATCCTATACAGACAGAAAGACTAATAAAGAAGTGCTGAAAATGGCTGGAGAACAGAGGAAATTAGTGCATAACACTGAAGAGAGAAAGATACACTATTTTGGTCACATCATTAGAACAGAAGGTAGACAGAGACAATTATTGGAAGACAAGATTGATGAAAGACATAGTAGAGGGAAGCAGAGGAGAAAATAGATGGCGGATATATTGGACTGGATGCAGATGATCTATGCGGAATGTGTAAGGGCAGCACAGGACAGACAGAGGTAGAGATCCATGGCATTCAGCCTTCTGGGAAGAAGATGACAACAACAAACGAATGAATGCCCATCAGCCTATTTCTGGAGCCCGCCCCCTCAAAGTCATCATCTGAGTCCTCTGCAGCAGAACAAGTGTACAACTTCACCCTGTGGGGTGCTAACACATGTGTGATCCTTTCCCTCTGCCCTGGCTGCAGCCCAATCGTGCCCAGTGGCTCATCTCGTGCAGACCCAGCCTCTATACTACCCTCTACAGTACGCGCAGAACCATTATCAGTTCGGGTGATAGTGTATCTTCCTCCTCAGTCTGTTCTTCCTCCAGGTCTGCAGCCTCCTGCACCACTACCTGGCCAGGCGGCAGTTCTTGGGTATCTGAAAGCATAAAAGCACAAGGGCAGGGTTGAGGTGAGGGAAGTGGGGGAAAGCAAGAGGTGCATGATTGCATCATCTGCAGCTTGTACAGCATAACTGATTTTGATAAGAGAGTGGTGGGATTTGAGAAGGTGCATCAGGCAAGAACATACTATCATTCTCAATGGCTTCAGCCATACCATTACCTACAGCTTCAGTGATGGAGCGCCAAAGATTCCCAGCACTGTCTCCTCCATGGGGGGGGGGGGGGGGCGGGTGAGTACCTGCAGCTGTGCCTGTCCCTCACCATGCATTAGTGGCCACCCTGTCCTGCAAAAGAGAGGGCAGTGTGTAAGTGTAGATGGTGCATTGTGTTTGGGTGATGTGCCTGCCACAGTTGAATAGCTAGCAGTGTGTGCAAGCTGGGAGATATGAGTGTGAGGCTTGCAGCAGTGTTAGGTATGTGAGGGTGAGGTGAGACTCTGAATGTTAGCATGAATCATGGTTGATAGAGAGATTGTTGGCAGGTGGGTGTGAATTGAGCAGCATCTGAGGCTAGTCGTACAGTTGGTAGGATACGGCATATGAAGATCCATTCACTGACCTTGACCACTCATGTGAGGTCATTAAACTTGTTCCTATAATGCATCCAGGTCCACGGGGCTCGACTGCTGGCATTGACTACAAAGGCTACCTGCTTCCACTGTCTTCTCACTATGTGTCTAGAGGGACTCCTGGCCCCTGAAGATTGATGACCTGCACCAAGGCCTCCAGCACAGCATTTGAGAACCTTGGGGCATGGTCTCTGGCCTGTGCATCATTCTTGAAGCTTCTTCCTGGTATTTAAGTGTTCTTTACCCAGTTCCAGCCCCTACTGCAGCCAGTACGCACCTTGCGTTTAAGGGGTGCAGGCTTGATTTAAGTAGTGCAGACTGGCTTTAAGTAGTGCAGGCTAGCTTTAAGTGATGCTACCTCACACAGACATGGCCCACCTGTTGAGGTGTGCAGCCCATCAGCAGCCTTTACAATGCTGTGCTGCATTCCACATTCATTATAATGAGCAGGCAGCACCACTCGGAATGGGCGCGGGGTAATCGTGGATTGTGATCCTAGTGCCCGATTTCAGGAGCTATCCGGTTTCGCCCATGAATCCCCACCTGGTAGAAATGTGGCCTGCTTAAAATTTGCATAATACAAACAAGAAAGGCGACAAAGAAATTAATTTGGAAAATGGGTCTTTAAGGAGGTGAACACATCAGAGTTTTACATTATTCCACTCCATAGGAACATAGGAAGATAGGAACAGGAGTAGGCCATTCAGCCCTTCGAGCCTATCCCGCCATTCAATGAGATCACGGCTGATCCGAGGCTTAACTCCATATACCTGCCTTTGGCCCATATCCCTTAATATCTTTGCTTAACAAAAATGTATCTATCTCAGATGTAAAATTAACAAGAGTTCCAAACCTCTACCACTCTTTACGTGAAGAAGTGCTTCCTAACATCTCTCCTGAACGGTCTGGTCCTAATTATTAGACTATGCCCCCTAGTTTTAGAATCTCCAACCAGTGGAAATAGTTTATCTTTCTCTAGCCTGTCTTTTCCTGTTAATATCTTGAAGACATCGATCAGATCGCTCCTTAACCATCTAAATTCTAGTGGAAACAGGCCTAATTTGTATAATCTCTCCTCGTAATTTTACCCCTGTAGTCCAGGTATTATTCTTGTAAACCTACGTTTCACTCCCTCCAAGGCCAATATATCCTTCCTAAAGTATGGTGCCCAGAACTGCTCACAGTACTCCAAGTGGGGTCTAACCAGGGTTTTGAACAGCTGCAGCATAACCGATGTGTCTTTATACTCCAGTCCTCTAGATATAAAGGCTAGCATTCCATTAGCCTTTTTGATTATTTTCTGCACTTGCTCGTGGCATTTTAAAGATCTATGCACCTGAACCCGGAAGTCTCTTTGGACATCCACTGTACTTAACCTCTTCCCATTTAGAAAGTACCCTGCCCGATCCTTTTTTGGTCCAAAATGGATAACCTCACACTTGCCCACATTGAAATCCATCTGCCACAGTTTTGCCCACTCACCTAGTCTGCCAATATCTCTTAGCAAATTTATGCTATCATCTAGACTGTCTACAATGCTGCCTAACTTTGTATCATCAGCAAATTCGGATATATGATTTACTATGCCATCATCCAAGTCGTTAATGAATAATGTGAATAATTGAGGCCCCAACACAGATCCCTGCGGGACACCACTAGTCACATCCTGCCAATCGGAGTACTTACCCATTATCCCCACTCTCTGTCACCTACCACTCAACCAACTTTCTAACCATGTCAATAATTTGCCCTCAACTCCGTGGGCTTCTACCTTAGTTAACAATCTCTTATGTGGGACTTTATCAAGTGCCTTCTGGAAGTCCATATAATCCAAATCAAATTTGAAAACCCTTGTGAAATTGATGACTTATTGGAGCAAAATGTTATAACCCTTAGCAAATGAAAGATTGAAGATGCTATTTATGAAGCTCATCTGCTTTCTCATAAGCAACAGTTTTGAGAGAAGCTAAGGTAAAAGGGCAAAGCACTGCTTTATATTAATTCAGGCTTTTCACTGTGATTTGAATTTTTATAAGGTGAGCCCCAAACAAGTGTAAAAAACATAAGAAGTTATAGTCTTTAATTAGAACAGATCACAAACGGTAATAAGAGAATTAAAGAAAACCTCATGAGATACTTGCAATGTGGAGAAACTGACATTGTCTCAAAAGTTTGAAACACTATGCAAAGATTTTAAATTTATTTCAAGCTATTTAAATTACATAATTATATCCTATTGTTCTCAAGATCTAAGTATTTATGATGCATTAGTGATGTATGTGCAGAAAACTATGATAAGTCCAGGAGAGAAAATCACAACTTACTAACATTTTTATATCCTCAGAATGATCTTCATTGTCCTCATCAGAGAACTCCTCTTTGCTGACGATGCTGCTTTAACATCTCACACTGAAGAATGCCTGCAGAGTCTCATCGACAGGTTTGCGTCTGCCTGCAATGAATTTGGCCTAACCATCAGCCTCAAGAAAACGAACATCATGGGGCAGGATGTCAGAAATGCTCCATCCATCAATATTGGCGACCACGCTCTGGAAGTGGTTCAAGAGTTCACCTACCTAGGCTCAACTATCACCAGTAACCTGTCTCTAGATGCAGAAATCAACAAGCGCATGGGTAAGGCTTCCACTGCTATGTTCAGACTGGCCAAGAGAGTGTGGGAAAATGGCGCACTGACACGGAACACAAAAGTCCGAGTGTATCAGGCCTGTGTCCTCAGTACCTTGCTCTACGGCAGCGAGGCCTGGACAACGTATGCCAGCCAAGAGCGACGTCTCAATTCATTCCATCTTCGCTGCCTTCGGAGAATACTTGGCATCAGGTGGCAGGACTATATCTCCAACACAGAAGTCCTTGAAGCGGCCAACATCCCCAGCTTATACACACTACTGAGTCAGCGGCGCTTGAGATGGCTTGGCCATGTGAGCCGCATGGAAGATGGCAGGATCCCCAAAGACACATTGTACAGCGAGCTCGCCACTGGTATCAGACCCACCGGCCGTCCATGTCTCCGTTATAAAGACGTCTGCAAACGCGACATGAAATCATGTGACATTGATCACAAGTCGTGGGAGTCAGTTGCCAGCATTCGCCAGAGCTGGCGGGCAGCCATAAAGACAGGGCTAAATTGCGGCGAGTCGAAGAGACTTAGTAGTTGGCAGGAAAAAAGACAGAGGCGCAAGGGGAGAGCCAACTGTGCAACAGCCCCAACAAACAAATTTCTCTGCAGCACCTGTGGAAGAGCCTGTCACTCCAGAATTGGCCTTTATAGCCACTCCAGGCGCTGCTTCACAAACCACTGACCACCTCCAGGCGCGTATCCATTGTCTCTCGAGATAAGGAGGCCCAAAAGAAGTGATGTATGTGCAGAAAACTATGATAAGTCCAGGAGAGAAAATCACAACTTACTAACATTTTTATATCCTCAGAATGATCTTGTGGTAAAAGTTAGTAAGCACTTATTGTGCTTTTGGCAATATTAGATCTTTCATTACCAATTCTGAAGCAATGGGGCAGAAAATCCACAGCCCTTCCACCACACATGTGCCGTAATCCCAGTGGGAGTGCACAAGGAGGGTTGCAAGTTAGGTCAGGACCAGAGGGATGGAGACTCTGCAATGCTTTGTAAGGAATAAAGCCTGTCCTTGTCCCTTACAAGGCCCAGTGCATGTTCTGAGCCACTGAGCCGACAAGAATATCACTGGCGTTCTGACAAAAGGTCATCGTCCTGAAATGTTAACTCTGTTTCTCGCTCCACAGATGTTGCCAGACCTGCTGAGTATTTCCAAAATGTTCTGTTTTTATTTCAGATTTTCAACATCTGCAGTATTTTGCTTTTGTTTAGCATATCACTGGTGGCAGCTTGACATACAGAGCCTCCAACAGAGCCCGTGGACCCCAGATGGAGTCCAGCTGGGATCATGACCTGGAGCCTAGAGGAAAACCAGGATATTTTTAATGATTTAAATGTTTACAAAAGGTGGTGATAGTGGGGGGGGGAGGGGGGTGGGGATAGGGTGCGGGTTTGGGGATCGGTGGGGAGAATGGTTTGTGGTAATGGGAGCACTGTTGCTTTATTTCTGTGGGAGACCTGGCACAGCCCCAGCCTGTATGCAGCCTCTGGAACAAGGACACCCAAGGGGCATTCCTTGTTGTGTGGGTGTTCATCATTGGCATAGAAACTAAGGGACTTTCCCCCTAACCCTCTGAACTTTGGAATAAAAACAAGAAATGCTGGAACCACTCAGCAGGTCTGGCAGCATCTGTGGAAAGAGAAGCAGAGTTAATGTTTCGCGTCAGTGACCCTTCTTCGGAACTGACAAATATTAGAAAACTCACAGGTTATAAGCAAGTGAGGTGGGGGTGGGGCAAGAGATAACAAAGGAGAAGGTGTAGATTGGACAAGGCCACATAGCTGACCAAAAGGTCATGGAGCAAAGGCAAACAATATGTTAATGATGTGTTGAAAGACAAAGCATTAGTACAGATTAGGTGTTAATTGAATATTGAACAGCAGCAAGTGCAAACCTGAAAAAAAAATCAGTGGGTAAGCAAATTGAACAAACTAAGATGAAATGAAATAAATGCAAAAAAAATTGTAAAAAATGTAAAAAAGAAAAAAGAACTAAAAATGGAAGTAAAATTGGGGGCTGTCATGCTCTGAAATTATTGAACTCAATGTTCAGTCCGGCAGGCTGTAGTGTGCCTAATCGGTAGATGAGATGCTGTTCCTCGAGCTTGCGTTGATGTTCACTGGAACACTGCAGCAATCCCAGGACAGAGATGTGAGCATGAGAGCAGGGGGGAGTGTTGAAATGGCAAGCAACCGGAAGCTCAGGGTCCTGCTTGCGGACTGAGCGGAGATGTTCTGCAAAGCGGTCACCCAGTCTGCGCTGGGTCTCCCCAATGTCGAGGAGACCACATTGTGAGCAGCGAATACAGTATACTACATTGAAAGAAGTACAAGTAAATCGCTGCTTCACCTGAAAGGAGTGTTTGGGGCCTGGGATAGTGAGGAGAGAGGAGGTAAATGGGCAGGTATTACACCTCCTGCGATTGCAGGGGAAGGTGCCATGGGACGGGGACGAGGTGGTGGGGGTAATGGAGGAGTGGACCAGGGTGTCGCGGAGGGAACGATCCCTTCGGAATACTGACAGGGGAAGGGAGGGGAAGATGCAGGGGGGAGTGTTGAACTTTGGGCTGTGATAGCAGCAAACGTTGCAAGCAAGCGCATCCTGACACATAGATAGTGTGGTGGAGGCAGATTCAATCACGGCTTTCAAAAGGGGATTGGAATAAACACCAGAAGGGAAAAATAAATTGCTGGTCTATGGGGAAAGAGCAGGGCAGTGAGACTAGCAGTGTTGCTCTTGCAGAGAGCCAGCACGAACACAACAGACCGAATGGCCTCCTTCTGTGCTGTAACCATTCTATGATTCTATGATTAATACTGAGATGCATTTTCTTGTGAATTTTCTTCTCCATAAAAGGCATTTACTGCCATTTTCTCAACCTTGCAACCTCCCACTCACTTTCCTTTCACTTCAAATTGCATCCTTTTGTTCGACTACCTCATTCTCAAAAAGATTGGAGAAGATTTTCCTGTTCTTGCACAGGGGCATATTCAGTGCATGGTTCAAATAAAAAGGGGCAGGAGAAATTGTGCATCGTGGTCTATTTCCAGACCCCTTCTGACCAGAGGGTCAGTGGGGATCCTGGCCCCAGGCTGAAGACAAAAATGTCAGTGATTTTCTTATTTTCTCCACTTCCAAGGAATTTCTGGCTGGAATTCCATCAGCAGCCAGAACACCGGGAATGTGGAAAGGCCTGCAGCCGCATTTAAATTTTCTATTCTTTCTGTTGATGCTGGGCCCTACTGGGAAGGAGTTGTATTCGGGATCACTATCTGATCCAGGTTCATGATCTGCAATATTATTCAGACATGACCCCTGTCAGTATTTCACACCAACAGTTACTTTTGAGGGTATTTTTACATGTTCACAGATGAAAATCAACACCATTTCTAGTCCAACCCTTTGCCCACCTACGTAGCGCTGCATCAAGCTCCAACCTGCTACTGCTGTTCCAGGGATTAAATGCTGTTGCACACTGTGGATGGGATTCTATCACAATAGATTGCAAGATCAGGCACTCATGTCCACGGTGGTGGAGATAGGCTTCTGTGCCATGTTTCACTATGCAGCAGCATTCAATTCCCTTGGGTAGATGCAGTTTGTTACAGTTTACATTTAGCATCAGTTTTGAAGCTGTCAGCTTTCTTGAACCCATTCGTCACATCTTGCAACTGATCCAGTGTGCCATTTATGTGTCACGTACAGTAGTAACAACACACAATTGTCCTTTCATGATAAACTTTGGTAACCAAGTGGACAGGTTACAATTAGTAAAACCACATGTTGTCATGGCACCAGATTTTGCCACTTGTACATTACAATCACCAATGAGCCACTGCTTTTATATTTAATGTGTTATATCCAGTGGCATTGACATAAACAAAGTAGTATATTAGATTATCCAACTAAATTCAGAAACACGTATTGTGGGATTCTGAAAATTGTTTTCATAAATTCTATGTTAATGGTAAGACAATGCAATATTATAATCATAATGTTCTTGTTCGTACTGAAGTATAGTGGAGCAGACTCTCTTTTCCATTGTTACAATAAGGAATGCAGGAAGGCATGTCAGGAGCAGCACAGGCATACCTAAAAATGAAGTGTAAAGCTGGTGAAGCTACAACACAAGACTACTTGCATGCCAAACAGTGGAAGCAGCATGCGATAGACAGAGCTAACCGATCCCACAGCCTATGGATCAGTCCTGTCACATCCAGTTGTAAATGGTGGTGGACAATTAATAAACTAACTGGAGGAGGAGGTTCCACAAATATCCCCATCCTCATTGATGGGGGTGCCCAGCACATTAGTGCACAAGACAAAGCTGAAGCATTTTCAAACATCTTCAGCCAGAAGTGCCAATTGACGATCCATCTCGGCATCCTCCTGATGTCCCCGACATCACAGGCACTAATCTTCAGCCAATTTGATTCACTCCACATGATATCAAGAAACCGCTAAATGCACTGAATACAGCAAAGCCTATGGCAACATTCCTGACAACATCCTGGCAATAGCACTGAAGACTTGTGTTCCAGAACTAGCCATGTCCCTAGCCAAGCTGTTCCAGTCAAACTACAACACTAGCATCTACCTGGCAATGTGGAAAATTGCTCAGGTGGGTCCTGTCCACAAAAAGCAGAACAAATCCAATGCGGCTAATTACCGCCCTATCAGTCTACTCTCGATCATCAGCAAAGTGATGGAAAGTGTCATCAACAGTGCTATCAAGCGGCACTTGCTTAGCAATAACCTGCTCACTGATGAGCAGTTTTAGTTCTGCCAGGGCCACTCAGTTCCTGACCTCATGACAACCTTGGTCCAAACATTGACAGAAGAGCTGAACGCAAGAGGGGAGGTGAGAGTGAGAGCCCTTGACATCAAGCCAGCATTTGACCAAGCGGGGTATCAAGGAGCCCTGGCAAAATTGGAGTCAATGGGATCGGGGGAAAGCTCTCCACTGGTTGGATTCATACCTAGCATAATGGAAGATGGCTGTGGTTGTTGGAGGCCAATCATTTCAGTCCCAGGACATCACTGTTGGAGTTCCTCAGGGTAGTGACCTAGCCCAACCATCTTCAGCTGCTTCATCAGTATCCTTCTCTCCTTCTTAAGGTCAGAAGTTCACTTATGATGGCACAATGGTCAGTACCATTTGCAACTTCTCAGATACTGAAGCAGTCTGTACCAAAATGCAGCAAGACCTGGACAACATTCAGGCTTGGGCTGATAAGTGGCAAGTAACATTTGTGCCACACAAGTGCCAGGCAATGACCATCTCAAACAAGAGAAAATCTAACCATCTCCCCTTGACATTCAATGACAGTACCATCGCTGAATCCCCCAATATCAACATCCTGGGGGTTACTATTGACCAAAAACTGAACTGGACCAGGCATACAAATACTATGGCTACAACAGCAGGTCAGAGGCTGAGAATTCTGCAGCGAGTAACTCACCTCCTGACTCCCCAAAGCCTGTCCACCATCGACAAGATACAAGTCAGGAGTGTGATGGAATACTCTCCACTTGATTGGATGAGTGTGGCTCCAACAACACTCAAGAAGCTCAAAACCATCCAGGAATAAGCAGCCCGCTTGATCAGCACCCCATCCACAAACTTAAACATTCACTCCCTCCACCACCAATGCACAGTGGCAGTCGTGTATACCATCTACAAGATGTACTGCAGCAACTCACCAAGGCTCCTTAGACACCACCTTCCAAAGCCGCAACCTCTACCACCTAGCAGGACAAGGGCAGCAGATCCATGGGAACACCACCATCTGCAAGTTCCCCTCCAAGCCACACACCATCCTGACTTGAAAATATATCACCGTTCCTTCATTGTCAAAATCCTGGAACACCCTTCGTAACGGCACTGTAAGTGTACCCACACCTGATGGATTGGAGCCATTCAAGAAGGCGGCTCACCACCGCCTTCTCAAGGGCAATTAGGGATGAGCAACAAATAATGCCCACATCCCCTCACAGAATAAGAAAATGCATCACAAAGATGGTAAAGACATTTTTGGCAGAATATTTCTGAATATTTTAAGTCGCTTAACAGAAAATCATATAGGTAGAAAGCTGATTTACCATGAAAACAATGTATCACACAATGAAAAGTGATAAATTGAAAGTATAGTCTCAAAATTAGCTCACATTTGTTGCATTTTTAAAATTGCTGTTGAGAATTTGGTACACATCAAAATGAGGATTTTATTGCTGGAGAAAGGGCAATTTTCATTCTGGATACCCAGTGATAACATCACACAGTCCCATATAAGGTAGACAGTCAGACAGACAGTAAAACAACTTCCAGCCTGCTCTAATTACATGAATCAGTTCCAACCTCCCTATAGTGAGCATTTTTCCATTTCACACTCCAACTATCCTCTTGTCTCTCTAAATAAGATGACAAATTTTGGAATAATTAATGCTAAATGAGAGGCAATATTTACATTGCAGGCTCAGCCCTACTAGGATCTGGAATAGAGACTGGCAAAACTAAAGGAAATCTTCATCACTTTAGTCTGGGCTGTACTTAAATGCAGAACCCCTGGGTAAATGTCTATGCAATATCTTGTCACTGCATTTTTACAAGTTTAAAACAGTCTTCATCATTTTACAATAAGTACTTCCAGTAAAGATTGTTCAGCAAAATAATTCCAACCTTAATTAAGCTGGAAGCATTCTCTGATCATCCTGCCTCTTGCAGCCTCGATTATATGAACTAAAATAACTACATTCAATTGGTTCTTGGCAGTCTTGGCGTTAACTCAAAAGGGGTGGTAACACACATGCTGAACACGCACCACCTGACTTACGTTGGTGCAATTGTTGGGCGGGGGCGGTTGCTGGCAGGGCGGCAAGGGGAAGAAAGTCAGCCCCAAGATGCCTTGAGGTAAGTATTTTTGACTTTAAATCTCCCCCACTAAACTCTTCAAAATGCTTGTTGCATACCTAAGCAGAAGGACGAATAGTGCCTGATAAGAAATCATGAAAATAATAAGGCATCATCAAATAGCGCATAACATAACAGACCCCAAGGTAAACAAATTATAAAACAAATCCACATATTTGACCTACACAATACTATCAATTAAGTGAACTTATATGGTTTTGCCTAAGACACAGCCATTACACAATCACCAGTTGTTTCATGACTTGGAGATCCTGGTTTATCCCAAATCTCTTTCTTGTATGGGGGTGCCAGAGATCATCTGAACACACAAACAACTCACTGATTTAACAGTTCCTGAAATAACTATACATTGTTGAATGTAATCTACAATGTCCTTGTTATAGGAACAGAGGACCATAGGAAATAGGAGGAGGAGTAGGCCACTCAGCCCTCGACCCTGCTCCGCCATTCAACGAGATCATGGCTGATCTTCTACCTCAACGCCATTTTCCCACATTATCTCCATATCCCTTGATATCTTTAATATCTAGAAATCTATTGATATCTGTCTAGAACATACTCAATAACTGAGCCTCCACTGCCCTCTGGGGTAGAGAATTCCACAGATTCACCACCCTCTGAGTGAAGATGTTCCTCTTCATCTCAGTCCTAAATGGCCTACCTCTCATTCTGAGACTGTGTCCCTTGGTTATAGTAACCTACCAGTCAATTTCTGATCCATTTCACAAATTCAGTTTTTATTTAAGGAAGTGTTTATACTATTCAGTCTTAATAATAAAGAATAATTTTTCACACAACAATCATAAGAATGATTAGCTAATCATATTCTTTTCATAAATGCCAATATTCATTTAAAAACATCCCACAGCAAAAAAGTTATTCTTGGAACAGAATGCATAAATCTATATTAGATTGATGTACTCAACTGAAACAATCAGCAAACCCTTTTATTATACAACCCACACTCCTGCATTTCATTTCCTTTACACAATCGTCTCACCATAAATAGCTACATTGATAGAAAGACCTCATTTATCTTTCTTCAAGATTCCCACTAAGACATTAGGTATACATCAAATTACTAATTACTACAGCAAGGTTATTACGAGTGTAGCTTTGCTTGAATAATTAGCTTTTTAATAACTAATTTGAATGTTTCATTTAAGAGAGCATGCCAAAAAATTCATCGCAAAGAAAAGATAATGCTTGTATAAACCCACTGGGGGAGATCTTCGAGTTCCACCCAAAATGGGCATGAGCCAGTGGAAAGGCCACAATACCAACCCAAAGCTGGTATTGGGAGGTCTGAATCATTTACAGCTCGTGCCTCATTTAAGCATCACTGGCGGATTGCCGGCACCAAACTGGCGCCCCCTACAGCTTGTCGGTTGTGGGCAGCTGGGGTTTTCTATGGGACCAGGAGTAGCACTCCAATTCCTGCTCCTCCTGACCCCATATACATAAAAAATAAGCAATTTCTTCAACTGTTTTTTTCAGCAACCTCCAGTGGTTCTTTCAAGGATCACTAGTTATACTGCTCAATACTCAGTACAAACAGGTTGAGTAAGCTTGGCGCATGGTTCACTCATTTGTTCCTGAAGATTGCAATCAGGATCCACAACTGGTATAGGACCCTGATTTTCATTTTTAAGCATGCTGGAAGGTGGACTGTTCACCCACTTACAGGCCTGCCTGAAACAGGTGGGCTTTGGGCATAAAAGGGTTGACCGAGTTGGCCTCCAACCCCAATTTCCAACACCTGGCTGGCCGTTTCTCAGGTGAGGAATAGGTAGCTGGAAGCTGAAAAATACCCTCATGGTTTCTGATCATAGCATCTAATTCCTGAATGACTCCAGAGTTTTTGACTCCACTATCCTGGTTGGAAGATCATTCAAGACATTAATCATTCTATGAAAAGTGCTTTTTGACATCAGTCTTAAACTTGCCTTTTACTATTTGTATCTACGTTACTTTGATTTGCAGTCATTAAAATAATACTCATATTAATGTTTTCTATTCCACTTAGTATTATATACAACTCTATAAGGTCCACTTACAAGAGTGAAGAGTTTAAGTTTTCCAATCTTGCCCCACAAGGGTTGTTAGTGAACAGCCTTGTGGCCATTCTCAGTACATCAAACCTTGGCTAGAAAGAGAAAGGAAAAAAATGCAGTTAATGAAAACTTTTCACATTGTTTGGATTTTCCAAAGTGTATTGCAACCAATAGATTGTTTTTACAGTCACTGCTGTTATATGGGAAAACACAGCACCTGACAAGGAGTCACAAACAGCAAAGGGAATGAGTGGGCAGATAATCTGTTTTTGGTGGTGTTACTTGAAGGAAAATGTTGGCTAAAACACCTGGATAACTCCTTGCTCTTCTTTGAATTGTGTCATAGGATCTTCTCAGTAGAGTAAGGAAGAAAGAAAGAAGTTGCATTTATATAGGATCTTTCTTATCCTCAGGACATCACAAATCACTTCCCAGTCAATGAAATGCTTATGAAGTGTGATCCCTATTGTTTTGTAGCTGGATAGGATCCGGCTTTAACATCTCATCTGAATGACAGCACCACAAGCAATGTATCACTCCCTCAGTAGTGCACTGTATATCATCTTAAATGATATACTCGAGCCCATTGTGAGATTTAAACTACAACCTTCATCAATATTTATCTCTCAATCTACCTCACCAAATCAGAGTAACTGTCCATTTACCTTACATGTTGTTTGAGCTTTGTGCAACATTGGCAACTGTATTATGTGGCATAATAACAGCAATTATATTTCAAAAGTGAATTCATTAGCTGTGATATGATTGGGACATCCTGAGGATGTGAAAGATGCTATATAAATGTAAGTTCTTTTTTACTTCTAACTCCTAACTCAGAAGAAAGAGTGCTAGCAAACTTAAAATTGCTTGCCTTGTACCTCAGTTAATAGCAGTTAATGCATTTGTCTGAAATTCCTTTCTCTGCTACTTTGTTGGAAGTGTTTCCCTGTTTAAAATAAATAGTTAATACCCCTGCTAACATAGCAGGTAAAGGTTGGGGAACATGGGGGTAGATTTTCAACTTGCCCTCAGAGCATTAGACTGCCAATGATTTCAAAGTTTTTATAACAGGTGCTGATTTGTGATGGCAGTTTTATGTCCAAATGTAAAGTTTGAAAATCTACCCAAGGAATTATTGGGAGCATTGTTTTGAGAGTTTGTGAGCATTTCTCTCATTATCCAACATGTAGAACACTCTTTGGAAGCTAGATTCATATCCTTCAATTAATTTCCATAGATAATTCCAAAAATGGTTTTGTTTTACTCTAGGGCTCAGTCACACAAAGGTACTGGTTTGACACTACATATTTGGATTACTTAGTACATACAAAGCTGGCAGACTGAGGCTATACTAACCAGAGTCCAAATGCCCTTTGGATTTTATATTTGCACAGAAATTGCCAACAGTGCAGTTAATCTATTGTAATATTAAAGGGTTAAAACTTAATTCTAGAAAGTTCCTAAGTTTTACAATGGCTCAGCGGGTATAAGTGCAATAGCTAAGTTACGGAGACCAGGAAAATCCTGGGTCCAATCCCTAGACTGGGCAGCATTAGGTGATCTTAGCTGGGACTTGGCAATTAGTCTGAGTGCCCTGAGTTTAGTGTGAAAGATTGACGATTATTCCTGCTCCTCGTTGTAGAGGGAGAATCCCCTAAGAATTCTCAATGTGAGAATTTCCATCTGTCTGGTCTACCACTAACTCTGGAAAATCTGTTGAGATCAGCTTTATATACAGTATTTTAGTGACTCCCAGTGGTGCTTTTGTCTGCACAGGGAAGCCTGCTATGGGGGGAGGGGGTAGTTGCCATTAAAGAAATGTGGGGCCTACTTGTTTCCTGAAAAACTTGAATGGTGGGGGTTAGTGCATTGACTGCCCAGTGCTTGTTTACACTAAGGTTGACCATTTCAATTTGAAACACCCTCCCCACCACCAGCCCCAGCAATGCTGGATGCTAATAAAATAGTATCTAGCCTTACTAAGGTGGTAATGATGGACAATAAGATTATGATGTCATTATTGCCTTATTTGAATATATCATCCATATCTGAGCAGGAGCTTGCATTGTCCAGCGGACTTAATGTTGGAGAGTTATTACTAGTGCTGAAATGGGCAGAGTCCGGACAGTCCGAATCAGCACCCAATTTTCCAACCACCTGAAAGACAATGATAAATCTACATAACCTGGGTGGATAATCCTGCCTTGACTGTCAAGGTTCACAAATGTATTTCCAGCATTTCTTGTTTTTATTTCAGATTTCCAACATCTGCAGTATTTTGCTTTCACAAATGTATCAATGTATTCACAAATGTATGCGAAGTATCAGAGGGTGGAATTATATGTAGTAGCTAGTCATAGTAGGGGGAGGAAGAAAAATATATTTCCCAGGCAAATCAACCAATTGCATAGAAATTTTCAGTTGTGCTTTGTGCTGGTTGCAGTTATACTGAATCTAGCGCAGAACAGAAAAGTTATGAGATTGTCTGCATGAGATGCTTCACACTGTTTGCTAAATTGAAAAGCTTTGTCAGATTGGTGTCATTGCAGCTAAGTTTACTATCCATTCATTGCAAAAGCAAAAGATTAACACAAAATGTACAGCACAACACAACTTCAAATTACTCGAGCAATAGCAGTGTTCAAAATGAGAATGAATTCAGAATGCTATTCCTTTTGAATAATTATCATTATGGAAAAAAAAGAGTGATTGCTTTGATTTTAATAGCAGCCAGCAGGACATTAAACTCAAGATTTAAGCATTTCTTTTTGCTGAATTCATTGTAAATTAGGAAGAAATATGTCTTCTGAGACTTGTAAATTATCCAGTCAACCTACAAATCATATTTCACTGCAATATCATCAATTCATCATGTTGGCAATTGCAATGCAACATATACATAATAGATATTTTCTAGTAGTTTACTAGCAACAAGTAATTTGCTTCACACCATATAAGGAACAAAATAGGCTAACAAAGATATTTCTTTTGTTCTTTTGGGCCTCCTTATCTCGAGAGACAATGGATACGCGCCTGGAGGTGGTCAGTGGTTTGTGAAGCAGCGCCTGGAGTGGCTATAAAGGCCAATTCTGGAGTGACAGGCTCTTCCACAGGTGCTGCAGAGAAATTTGTTTGTTGGGGCTGTTGCACAGTTGGCTCTCCCCTTGCGCCTCTGTCTTTTTTCCTGCCAACTACTAAGTCTCTTCGACTCGCCACAATTTAGCCCTGTCTTTATGGCTGCCCGCCAGCTCTGGCGAATGCTGGCAACTGACTCCCACGACTTGTGATCAATGTCACACAATTTCATGTCGCGTTTGCAGACGTCTTTATAACGGAGACATGGACGGCCGGTGGGTCTGATACCAGTGGCGAGCTCGCTGTACAATGTGTCTTTGGAGATCCTGCCATCTTCCATGCGGCTCACATGGCCAAGCCATCTCAAGCGCCGCTGACTCAGTCGTGTGTATAAGCTGGGGATGTTGGCCGCTTCAAGGACTTCTGTGTTGGAGATATAGTCCTGCCACCTGATGCCAAGTATTCTCCGAAGGCAGCGAAGATGGAATGAATTGAGACGTCGCTCTTGGCTGGCATACGTTGTCCAGGCCTCGCTGCCGTAGAGCAAGGTACTGAGGACACAGGCCTGATACACTCGGACTTTTGTGTTCCGTGTCAGTGCGCCATTTTCCCACACTCTCTTGGCCAGTCTGAACATAGCAGTGGAAGCCTTACCCATGCGCTTGTTGATTTCTGCATCTAGAGACAGGTTACTGGTGATAGTTGAGCCTAGGTAGGTGAACTCTTGAACCACTTCCAGAGCGTGGTCGCCAATATTGATGGATGGAGCATTTCTGACATCCTGCCCCATGATGTTCGTTTTCTTGAGGCTGATGGTTAGGCCAAATTCATTGCAGGCAGACGCAAACCTGTCGATGAGACTCTGCAGGCATTCTTCAGTGTGAGATGTTAAAGCAGCATCGTCAGCAAAGAGGAGTTCTCTGATGAGGACTTTCCGTACTTTGGACTTCGCTCTTAGACGGGCAAGGTTGAACAACCTGCCCCCTGATCTTGTGTGGAGGAAAATTCCTTCTTCAGAGGATTTGAACGCATGTGAAAGCAGCAGGGAGAAGAAAATCCCAAAAAGTGTGGGTGCGAGAACACAGCCCTGTTTCACACCACTCAGGATAGGAAAGGGCTCTGATGAGGAGCCACCATGTTGAATTGTGCCTTTCATATTGTCATGGAATGAGGTGATGATACTTAGTAGCTTTGGTGGACATCCGATCTTTTCTAGTAGTCTGAAGAGACCACGTCTGCTGACGAGGTCAAAGGCTTTGGTGAGATCAATGAAAGCAATGTAGAGGGGCATCTGTTGTTCACGGCATTTCTCCTGTATCTGACGAAGGGAGAACAGCATGTCAATAGTCGATCTCTCTGCACGAAAGCCACACTGTGCCTCAGGGTAGACGCGCTCGGCCAGCTTCTGGAGCCTGTTCAGAGCGACTCGAGCAAAGACTTTCCCCACTATGCTGAGCAGGGAGATTCCACGGTAGTTGTTGCAGTCACCGCGGTCACCTTTGTTTTTATAGAGGGTGATGATGTTGGCATCGCGCATGTCCTGGGGTACTGCTCCCTCGTCCCAGCACAGGCATAGCAGTTCATGTAGTGCTGAGAGTATAGCAGGCTTGGCACTCTTGATTATTTCAGGGGTAATGCTGTCCTTCCCAGGGGCTTTTCCGCTGGCTAGGGAATCAATGGCATCACTGAGTTCCGATTTGGTTGGCTGTATGTCCAGCTCATCCATGACTGGTAGAGGCTGGGCTGCATTGAGGGCAGTCTCAGTGACAGCATTCTCCCTGGAGTACAGTTCTAGGTAGTGCTCAACCCAGCGGTCCATCTGTTTGCGTTGGTCAGTGATTATGTCCCCCGATTTAGATTTGAGGGGGGTGATCTTCTTGATGGTTGGCCCAAGAGCTCTCTTCATGCCATCATACATTCCTCTGATGTTTCCGGTGTCTGAGGCCAGCTGAATATGACTGCATAGGTGTTGCCAGTAGTCGTTTGCGCAACGCCTAGCTGTTCTTTGTGCAGTACTTCTGGCTGCTTTAAGTGCTGCGGATGTTAAATCGCTGGGGGCTTTCTTGTAGTTCAAAAGTGCAATGCGCTTAGCGGCTATGACAGGTTCCAGCTCTTCATTATGAGATTGAAACCAGTCTGCATTTCTCTTCGCACTTTTGCCGTAGGTGGTCAAAGCTGACTCATAGATGGCGTCTCTGATGTGGGCCCACTTGGTCTCAGCATCCCCTGTGGGAGTGTTTTGAAGGGCTGTTACAAGTGAATTTAGAAATTTTTGTAACAGCTGTGGGTGAGAAATTCTGCTCGTGTTGATGCGCGGGTGGCCCTTCTGCTTGGAATGATGCAACTTCTTTGGTCTGAGTCTAACCTTGCTGCACACCAGGGAGTGGTCGGTGTCGCAGTCCGCACTGTGGAAGCTGCGTGTGATTTGAACACTGTTTAAGGCGGCTCGCCTTGTGACAATGAGGTCTAGCTGGTGCCAACGACGTGATCTTGGGTGCCTCCATGAAACCTGGTGACAGGGTTTAGTGTGAAAGAACGAGTTGGTGATGCAGAGGTTATGATAGGTACACAACTCAAGCAGTCTCTGCCCGTTCTCATTCATCCTTCCAACGCCATAGCGCCCAAGGCAGGAGGGCCATGAGTCATGGTCGGCCCCAACCCTGGCATTAAAGTCCCCCAGCAGGAATAGGTGTTCGGTGTTGGGGATGCTGCTAATGATGTTATGGAGTTGTTCATAGAACTGGTCTTTAGCTTCAGGTGCGGAACAGAGTGTTGGAGCATAGATGCTGAGTAGGTGTACTGGACCAGAGGTGGTGAGCAGTCGGATGGACAGTATGCGTTCCGAGCCATTTGAGGGAGGCTCTATCATGCTGAGCAAGGAGTTTCTGATGGCGAAGCCCACTCCATGCTGTCTTGGTTCTTCAGGATCCCTGCCCTGCCAGAAGAAGGTGTAGTCTTGCTCTGCTAGAGAGCCACTCGCGGGGAGGCGAGTCTCCTGAAGTGCTGCAATGTCCACATTGAGTCTACTGAGCTCGTTGTTAATGATGGCGGTCTTCCGAGAATCGTTGATTTGTGTAAGGTCTTCCGACAGGCCAGGACACATAGTTCTGACGTTCCAGCTTGCAAAGCGAAGGGCTGGTACCTTCTTTCCTTTTTTCATGTTGTTTGGTGCGGTGTGTCAGTCCACCTTTCGGGCAATGACCCTGAGCTCCAAGCACCCATTGAAGCAGGCAGACTGTGGCGGGACAGAACCTTATTGACCGGGGGCTGCCCGGTTTGAGGCGGGCGGTAGCTGTCCAGTGAGGTGCAATGACCTCTCCCACCGACAAAGGCAACCCGTGGCGCCCAGTTTCTACGCCAATTTATCTGGACTTATAACCCGTAACTGCTGCCTTCCGTGTTGTTTCAGTCGCTGTGAGGCAACTATGGAGTGACCTCTCCATGGCGCATGCCTGGGCAAATTTATGGAGGTTGAGAGTTGCCCAGTCGTCAAAACCCCCCTCTCGGCCTTTCTGGTGGGGTCCAAAGGAGTGCAGGACACGACGTTTGGCACCAGTATGGCTGCAGGAACTGCCGGAAACATGCCAAAGGTGACACATGACCGCCTACGGGGTTCCGCTCCGGATTTTCTGTTAGGGTTTACTCCCTTAGCCTTGGTCTCTCCCGAGACGCCCACAAGGCAGTGGGGTTGTTGGGGCCCCTACACAGGTGTAGGATGGTGCCGGTGGGAGGAGGGGATGCAAGGGGGAGGGGTAGAGGGAGGGGGTGGGGGGGGGGTGCAGGGGAAGGGGGTGCGGGGTGAAGATGGTGCGAGGGGGGGGCGGGCTGGGACGGGGTTGTGAGGGGGTGAGCTGAGAGGGTGGAGCAGGGAAGGGGACGGGGGTGGGGGGGGGGGTGGAAGGGGGGTAAAGGGGGGGGGAGGGGGGGTGGAATCTGGTGCAGGTAATAAGCCATTTCCTCAGTGCCCACCATCGACGTCCGGAAAGCTCATCCACGTCCTTCGGGAGGTGAAGCATCATTTGGCAGACTTAGAGGTGATTACATTTGCTAAGGGTTTTTTTTTTTGCAGTGGTTTAAATAAAGGCATGCAGCATTGCCGACAGTGCGCTGCAGATGCTCTCCGAGCCATCTCCCGCGGGCGCTTTGAAGTTGCGGCCGGGGGAGCCGTTCGTGGATGTTTTGGGTGTTCGGGGCACCTTTTCACAGGACTTCTCTCGGGTCCCGCAGCTCCTTCTTCACCTCAATGGACTTACCGCATGCCGTGGCTGCAGACACTCTGGACTGTGAAGACAGCAGGATCGGAGATTGAAGTATCGGCAGCTGTTCTCGTCAGTTTCATCCGGATCAATTTCATTGAGAAAACAAAGAGCAGGTGTGGCTGGGGGAGGGCAGTGGGCCCAGGTAACATACACTAAACTAACTGTTAACTTTTAGATAGGGCTAAAATGAACTGATTTAAAGAGCCAGGGGAATTTAAACAGTTTAAGAGGGCAGATTGGGGGAGAAAACGTTAGGGATGGGAGCAGATGGCCATGGATAGAGTTGAACAGCAAGGGAGCTTCCTAGGGAGCTTCCAGCCCAGGAGCCAAAGATATAATCCTGATCTTAACTATTTGTTTATCTTCGATAGCCAGGATACTGGACTCTTAGGAAATGCAAAACTGGTAGAGTTGGTATTCTGAATGAATGCAATCAAAAGTACTAAAGCACCTTGAATTGCTTTTGGCTAAATATTATATGGATTCAGGTACATATTTTCATGCTTATCAATCCCATATAAAATGATAATCTTTGTACGCATCTGCACTGTTTTCCAGCTGGGTGGAACTGCACTCACCTGCTTCTATTCTTATCTAATCATAGCCAGAGTATTATTTGCAATGTTTTCTCTTCCCACTCCCACGCTGTTACCTCTGGTGTCCCCTTGTTGTGTGATTGCCTTTAAGAGTGATATCCCTTTAAGATCTTAGTATGCTAATAAGCTAAGCACCAGGATGTGGTCACGTGACTATGTGCCAGTCTCACTCTGTAACAGTAACATCAAGAGGCATGTCCTGTAAATAGATAGCTTTGTATTGTATATACTTGTGAGCTGTTAATAATCTTTTGAGATCTTCAATCAACTGGACTCCATGCATCTCATTTATGTTGCATCAGACAACATAAAAAGCTTCCCCTTACATCCCAAGGATCTATGCTTGGTCCCTCCCTAATTCTCATCTACATACTACCCCTCAGCAACATCAACAGAAAGCACAGCATTAGTTTTCACATGTACACTGATGGCACCCAGCTCTACCTCACCACCACTTCTCTCAACTCCTACACTGTTGTTAGGTTATCAGACTGCTTATCTGATATCCAGTACTAGCAGAGCATAAATTTCCTCCAACTAAATATCTAAGCTATTACTATGGCTGCCTATTTCACCTCTATAATATCACCCTTGCCCAGCTCTTCTGCTGCTGAAACCCTCATTCATGCCTTTCTTACTTCTAGACTTGACTATTACAAACGTACAAACATACAAATTAGGAGCAGGATTGGCCACTCGGCCCTTGGTGCCTGCTCTGCCATTCAATAAGTTCATGGCTGAACTGATTACTCCACATTTCCACCTACCTCTGATAACCTTTCACCCCCTTGCTTATCAAGAATCTATCTACCTCTGCCTTAAAAATATTCAAAGACTTTGCTTCCACCAACTTTTGAGGAAGAGAGTTCCAAAGACTCACAACCCCTTGAGAGAAAAAATCTCTCCTCATCTTTGTCTTAAATGGGCAACCCCTTATTTTTAAACAGTGACTCCTAGTTCTTGATTCTCCCACAAGGGAAAACATCTTTTCCACATCCACCCTGTGAAGACCCCTCAGGATCTTATATGTTTCAATTAAGTTGCCTCTTACTCTTCTAAATTCCACTGGATACAAGCCTAGCCTGCCCAATCTTTCCTCGTAAGACAGTCCACCCATTCCAGGAATTAGTCTAGTAAACCTTGTCAGTACTGCCTCCAATGCATTTACATCCTTCCTTAAATAAGGAAACCAGTACTGTACACAGTACTCTAGATGTGGTCCCACCAATGCCCTGTATAACTGAAGCATAACTTCCCTACTTTTTGTATTCAATTCCCTTCATGATAAACAATAACATTCTATTAGCTTTCCCAATTACGTGTTGTACCTGCATACTAACCTTTTGCGATTCATGCATTAAGGCACCCAGATCCCTCTGCATCTCAGAGCTCTGCAATCTCTCACCATTTAGATAATATGGTTCTTTGTTATTCTTCCTGCCAAAGTGGACAATGTCGCACTTTCCCAAATTATACTCCATCTGTCACATTGCTGCCCACTCACTAAACCTATCTATATCCCTTTGTAGCCTCCTTATGTCCTCTTCAGAGCCTACTTTCCTACCCATCTTTGTGTCATCAGCAAATTTAGCAACCATACCTTCAGTCCCTTCATCGAAGTCATTTATATAAATAGTAAAGATTTGAGGCCCCAGCACAGATCCCTATGGCACACCACTCGTTACATCTTGCCAACCAGAAAATGACCCATTTATGCCTACTCTTTGTTCCCTGTTAGCTAGCCAATCTTCTGTCCATGCCCAATATGTTATCCCCTACACCATGAGCTTTTATTTTCTGCAATAACCTTTGATGTGGCACCTTATTAAATGCCTTCTGAAAATCTAAGTACAATACATCCAGTGGTTCCCCTTCATCCACAGCACATATAACTCCCTCAAAGAACTCCAATAAATTAGTTAAACATGATTTCCCTTTCACAAAATCACGTTGACTCTGTCTGATTACCTTCAATTTTTCTAACTGCCCTGCTATAACATCTTTAATAATAGCTTCTAACATTTTGCCTAAGACACATGTTAAGCTAACTGGCCTGTAGTTTCCTGCTTTCTGTCTCCCTCCCTTTTTGAATAAAAGAGTTATATTCGCTATTTTCCAGTCTAGCGGAACCTTCCCTGAATCTAGGGAATTTTGGAAAATTAAAACTAATGCATTAACTATCTCACTAGCCCTTCTTTTAAGACCCTAGGATGAAGTCCATCAGGACCCGGGGACTTGTCAGCCCACTGCTCCAACATTTTGTTCAGTACCACTTCCCTAGTGATTGTAATTTTCTTGACTTCCTCCCTCCCTTCCACTTCCTGACTTACAGCTAATTCTACTGTATCCTCTATAGTGAAGACTCCTGGCTGGTCTCCCACATTCTACCCTCTGTAAAACTCTGCTGCCCTTGTCCTAACATGTGTTAAGTACCTGTGATATATGTATTGAAGTGGCTGAGCATTTTTGTACACTGCCTCTCTGCTGCCCTCTCTGTTGGGGAGTTCAACAATGGCTGCTTACAGTAAGACCTCATGTTAGACTTATTCAGTGAATATAGAACAGAAAGATACAACAAAATCGGAATTGATTTTTTTTTGCCTTTCATTCAAGAGATTATGGCCTGCAGAACATTGTGACACAATTTTTGGAACTCCCAAAGTTAATCTTGAGGAAGTTTGGGTGATTTGAAAGATTACCTTGGGTGTGACTGCACATCGTGTTCAAGTACAACTCTGTGAGTCAGAACAGTACATAATTGAAAAAAAATGGCACTAAAGACATATTTTGGGAAAATGGGGAGATTCAACCCTAACAAATAGGACTGGTGTAATTATGAACGAAGGTTACACATTTGGCTGCAAGCTAATAAAATAGGGGATGAGGATAAAGTAAATGTTTTCCTCACCATGATGGGGCCAGCTGCTTTTGAAGTGGTGTTTAACTAGTGTTGCCCACGAGACCCCAGTACTTTGGACTATTCTGAAATTAATGAGATTCTGGACTCATATTATGGCACAATTAAGAATGAAATTGTACTGCAAGTTACATATTCCATGGAAGGAAGCAATTGTCAAATGAGTTTATTGCAGATTATATTCTTAAATTAAAGAAACTCTCTCATCACTGTGGTTATGGCACAAAATTAGAAGTCAACCTTAGAAACATATTCATTGGAGGTCTAAAGCACAGTAAAATCCAGGCCAAGCTTTTGAGTAAAGGCACTAAGCTGATGTGGAAGGAGGCCTGCAGTGAAGCTACCACCATGGAAAAGGCAGGAAGAGTTAGTTGCAGATTGCAAGGAAGTTCTTTTCCTGAACTGGCAGGGGAGATCCACCAGATTTCAGCAGGAACCAGGCCATGTCAGCCAAGTTCACAAACTCAGGGTCAGAAATTTAGATGCTACCATTGCCGCGGTAGCCACCAACCATCTAAATGTCCCCATTTCCAGTCAAAATGTGGGAAAGTTGGTCATATCCAGACAGCATGCAGGAGTAGAGGAAACATTAATGCTCCTGGTCACGGTAAAGCTCCAGGTTGCAGCAATGCACCAGGTCGAGGTTGAGGTAAACCTAAAGCTAGTTCAGGAGACTGGAAATCCTTGAATGCACATATGATAGATATGGAAACAGAAGTTATATTATCGAGCAGGAAGATCAAGAGTTGTACTCAGTCAGAGAGCAAGAAAAACAGCACATTGAAGATCAGAGAAAAAGGATTGAAGATATAATTCCAGTGTCCACAGTAAAAACGAAAGGTGGAGATTCACAACGTACTTTCATCGTTGATACAGCTGCAGTACTGTCTGTTATCTCGGAAGAAGAGTACAAGAAGTCCCTAAGTCACATTCCCTTATGAAAAACTGGTGTGAAACTGACTATTTATTCCAATAACAATATTCCAGTGTTAAGTGAAGTTAGTGTGAGGGTGGAATAAGATGATGCATTCTATTACTTGCCCTTGTTAGTAGTAGGAGGAAACAAAGTCTTCCTGATGGGAAGGAATTGGCTTAAGAAAATACAGTTTAAGTGGGCTGTGCTATTTCCAGTAGGGGTCAGTAAGACTATGTCTGAGATTGAGGAAGTGAAGACTGATTCAATTTTAACTAATGAATTACCTGTGTATTACTTTGCATGAACAAACGACATGCCAGTGTCTGCCAGAGAAATTTCTGAAGATGTGGTGCTCAGTAAAGTACTCAATTATGTCATGAATGGCTGGCCTAACGAGTGTGATGATGAGACATTGCAGGAGTATTTCACACGTAGAAATGAACTGAGTGTCGATCTAGGTTGTCTCCTATGGGGTTTAAGAGTCATTATTCCGCCAAGATTTAGGGAGAGATTGTTAGAGGAACCTCATCAAGAGCACAGAGATAGTCCCTATGAAAGCAGTAGCAGGAAGCTATTTTTGGTATTCAAAGGTAGATAGTGATATTGAAGAGTTGATGAAAAGTTGTGAAGTGTATCTCAGAAAAAGAAATGATCCAACCAATGTTCCTTTCATTCCATGGTCAAACACAAGAAAACTATGGGAACAGTACGTGTCAATTTCTTTAAAGTGGAAGGGAAAGAGGATTTTGTTTTGCTCGATAGCTAGAGCAAGTGGATAAATGTTGAGTTTATGCCCAATACCACAAGTGCCGAAACTACTGAGGTTTTAAAAAGATGGTTTGTAATTTATGGGTCGCCAGAAGTGTTGGTGTCAGATAATGGTCCACAGTTTATGTCAGAAGAGTTTGAAATATTTCTGAGTCATGATACATGAGGCATGAAACTTTTGAGAGTTCAGTGTTGGTCAGAAGATCATGGTGAAAAACCACCAAGGTGATAAGGAGAAGTATGTGTTTGGAGTTGTTGTAAAAAGACTAGGTGCATTCACATATCCAGTGAGATTTGGAGAATCTGTCAGTATCATGTAGATCATTTTCTTGAAAGAGGAAATCTGACGAAGGGAGAGCATGAGAAACCTCAGATAGTCCAAATTCCTATAGTCCCAAGAGAAAGTCAGAAAGAAAGTGTAAAGAAACTGATAGTTTGCCGGTATCACAGAATCCACCAGTAGAGCAAATGAATCAGGGTCTTTGATTAAGTTTCAGTTTCACAATCACAACCATTAAGTGAAATTGGTAGTCAAAGTCAAAGCTCAGGGTCGACACAGTCTGAAATGTTGGGAGGGCAAAATTAAGCTGATGGAAATGGACGAAGATACCCAGACAGAAAGAGAAAGAGGTCAGATAGATAAATTGAAAGTATGCAGGAAGGAAGAAGAAATAAGTTGTTCTTTTTATGACTTCTTGTCAAATGATGGTATTTTGTTAAGGAAAAACAGAATGCAGATTACTCTGGAAATATTGCTCATATATGTTTTAGTTGTGATTAAAGTAGCAACAAGCATGCAACCAAACCTATTAAATTTCAGGTATTTTTATTGTATTCTTGGAAATTATGTACACGTATGTTATAAGTTTTTTATTAAATGAGGAGGGAGTGTAAGATATGTACTGAACAGGCTGAGCATTTTGTGTACTGCCCTCTTTGTTGGAAATGAGTAAATAAAGAAAGTTCAACAATGGCTGCATACAGTAAGACCTTGGGTGCAATTTTATGCTGGTGGTGGGGGTCTCGAGATCAGGGAAACTGACGGCAAGAGCCTTGCGTTGGCTCTTGTATGGAAGGCCCGCTGAATTTAGTTCCAATCAGGCATTTAATTGGACAGCGGCCTTCAGTACGATTTAGGACCCCGCTGCTGGAATGCCTGGCCTTGTAGAGCTGCCGGCCAATCAGAGGCTGGCAGCTACAGTCCTACCAAGGAGGCACCGAGACACCCAGAAGCAGATCTAGAACCAGGCTCAAGGTAGGTCAGAGTGGGAGGGGTTTCGTGGGGTGGGGTTCGCAGAGGAGGGGGGATAGGGGGTCGGCAGCAAGGCAGGGATGTGGGTCTCAGTGGGACCCCCCCTACCCGATGGCGGGTCCCGCGTTTAGGCACAAAGTATCTTTGAACGAGGGAACTGTGCCCCCCATCCCTGCAGCCGGGAAACAGCCCACACGGTTTTTCATACCGTGCTTCCCATGCAGCAACAGGGCTGTCTGCCTCACGGGTAATCGCGGCTGTTGCAGGAAGAGGCCATTAATGAGGGGTTAATTGCCCAGTTAAGGGCCTCAATTAGCAATGGGGCAGGAAGGCCATTCACAGGCCTTCCTACCCCAGACTAAATTTCGGCACAGGTGGGATTGTGGCGGTGTGCTCCCTGTCACCATCCCACCCAATTTTATGCTCTCCTCAGCTCCAAATCCGCCGCAGGGGAGAGCATAAAATTACGCCCCTCATGTTAGACTTACTCAGACTTACACAACAATACCATGCCCCTTTCATCCCTGTGCTCACTGACTTACATTGGCTCACAGTCAAGCAATATCTTGATTTTAAAATTCCCATCCTCGTTTTCAAATCCCTCCATGGCTTCACCTCTCCCTATCTCTGTAAACTCCTCCAGCCTCACAACCTTCCGAGATATCTGTGCTCGGCTAATTCTGGTCTCTTGAGCATCCTTGATTTTAATTTCTCCAACATTAGTAGCCGTGCCTTCAGTTGCCTAGGCCCTAAGCTCTGGAATTCTCTCCCTAATCCTCTCCAACTGTCTATCTTGCTTTCATCCTTTCAGATACACTTTAAAAACTGCTTCTTTGACCAAGCTGTTGATCATCTACACTAATATTTCCTTATGCGGCTCGGTGTCTAATTTTGCTTTCTAACACTCCTGTGAAGAGCCTTGGGATGTTTTATTACACTAAAGATGCTATATAAACATAAGTTGTTGTTGTATTTCATGATAAATGCTGTTGAACACAGAGCTGGATTCCTGCTCCACTGAAGACAGGACTGCAGCTATCTTATGGAAGTGATGGATTTCTTAAAGCAGCACTGGCCAAATAAGGCCAACCTCTAGTTCAATTTATCTCTGCTGCAACTGAAAAATTGGAAAAGTTAGGAGATAGCTCAGTAATTTTACTGACTCATCTGCTCTGCTGGCAGTCAGGTGTTATCAACAGCATTAAATAGAGTTTTCAGATGCTGGCAGCCATTGTCAGCAGGTAAAAAATAACCCAAAACACTTTGTATATCAACTGCAAATGGAAATAACCAATCCAATATTACTGAACAACTCAACAGTTGGGGAAATTAGATGGAAACCTATTCTTGATTGATCTTAATCCTCCTCCCCCACCTGTGCCGGAAAGAATGGCGTGGGCAGGGAGTTAAAATTGGGGCTGCATCCTTCCCCCCACATTTGCACCGTGCTCTGTTCTGCCGGCCAGGTAGTGATTCTCATCATGCTCCATGTTAAAATCAGGCCTTTAATATTGGTTTGGCACAAAAACAGTAGAAGGTGCAGGTTACGACCAGGTGAGGAAGAAGCCTAGGGTTCCCTTTTAGCCTTCACCTGGTCTTACCGTAACAGGGTTTAATTTGTAATACACTGTTTTTAGCTCCCCCTTGGTGAGTCCTTGTTCACCGATTTCCAATTAAAAGGGAAAGAAACCATCACAAACAGGTTTTCTTAGGTTTAAAGAGGAAAAGTTGAAATTTCTTAAACTTAAACTCTAATTCGGTTGAAGCCTACGGATACACGACGCACCCACGCTAGCATGCAAATAGAGACAGAAAGGAGCAGAAGAAAAATAAAGTGGAAAAGTTTGAGGTAATATCTGAAGAGTTTTTGTCACGGTTCTTTGGGCTCACTGTAGAGTCCTTGATTGTTGGTAGTTCTTGCTTTTTGTTGTGGCTCCATATTCTTCGTGAACCTTGTTCACTGTCGGAGGCATTTCTCTCTTGGGGTTCATGTGTCTTCAGTGGATTCAGAGGTTTGTGAGAAAGAGATGGGAGCAGACAGGAGAGATATTCTCAGTTCAGGAGCAAACAGACACTCTGAGTTCAAACTGTTTGTACAATTCAGAAAAACCCAGGTTGCCAAGCAGGTTAGTCATGTGACTAACTGGTCTGACCACGCCTTGGAATGTATCACCTTAGCAGTCTCTGGAATGCTCCTCTTACACACAATACCTGGTGATCAAGGCCCATTGTGGGTTGAATGTGTCAGGGAATGGTCTTTTGTCCTTCTAAGCACCATCTGTTAATATGCAAATGTCTTTTCCAGCTATGACTGATCTGTTTAACAAGTCCTTTCTTCACTCCAGTTTAAAATCAATGTTCATGACAAAATTAATGTGCCGCATTCTTGGCAGGTCAGGGCCTAGCATGACAGTGCATTAAGCAATAGTTGAAGCATGAGAATAGGAAATGGCTTCCCCAAATATTAGAAAAGCCTTGAATCCAATGAAAAAAAGAGAAACCTTACATGTAAAACTTCTGGTTTGTGAATATGGGTGATATTTACCAGTGACAGGTATTTGTGAAGAGTCATTTTTCTACAGCATATTGCCACATAAACGTGTTATGCCGTATGATAATCTTCTAATCCACCGACTGGACAACTGAATTAATTTTTTTTTTAAAGATAAAGGAACAGATAAAAGGTGATTTTTCTATCAGATAAGATGGCCACCACAATTTGCATCACTATACCCTATATTCCAATGCATCGAGGTGGAGAAGGGTTATCTGCCCAGTCCCAGCAAAAACAATGACTTGGGGAATCGGAGTGAACTACCTAGCATGCCACCAGAAGCAAGACATTAAAGCAATCACTTGGGATATTAAACTGGTGGAGACGAACCATCAAAACCTAATCACTTGAACAATAGGATCCTGATTGAAAGAAGGGAATTCCTATACCTGAAATTATTAAGTTTCAAGAGGGAACACACACTGATAGCCATTGTGTTGAATCACTGGGTGATGGTCATGTGACATACCCACCACCTGTGTGTTTAAGCTGGTGTTTTCTCTGCAGCATCTGAGACAAGCAACTAGATACCAACAAGAGAAGACCCAATGGGGGCCCTCCTCTCTCTCTCTCCCTCTCTCTCCAGGCCACCTTACAAGCTTTGAACCCTACCTGCTGGCCATAACCACCAGGCCAATCGCTGCTGCAGACAGAGACCCCATGAAGGAAATCATTTGCATTGCAGTCTCCAGGAGAACCACCAAATTAGCACTCTACATCTGCAAACCAGAAGCCTGAGGACCACTGAATTCAGTCTGAAGGCAGCCGAGTCACCAAGCTCCACAGACTGTAAACCCCTTTTTATTGTTCCGGACTCTAATCTGACCAATCTATCCTTCCTCACTTTGTAACCTATTTGTGTGTGTGTGAACCTCAAAAATGTGTGTGTGAAAGTTGGAGTGTAGTTTATCATAGAATCACAGAATTGTTACAGTGCAAAAGGAGGCCATTCAGCCCATCATGTCCATACTGGCTCTCTGAAAGAGCAATTCCCTAAGTTTCTTTCCCTTGCCTTCACCCTGTAACCCTGCACATTCTTCCTTTTCACATAACTGTCTAACTCCCTTTTGAATGCTTCAATTGAACTTGCCTCCATCACACTGTCAGGCAGTGCATTCCAGACCTTCACAACTCACTGCATGAAAAAGTTTTTCCTCATGTCACTTTTGCTTCTCTTACCACATACTTTAAATCTGTGCCCGCTCGTTCTTGATCCTTTCATGAGTGGGAACAGTTTCTCTCTATCTACTCTGTCCAGACCCCTCATGATTTTGAATAACTCTATCAAATCACCTCTCAGCTTCTCTTCTCCGAGGAAAACAGTCCTAACTTCTCCAATCTATCTTCATAACTGAAGTTCCTCATCCCTGGAACCTTTCTCGTGAATCTTTTCTGTACTTTCCAATGCCCTCACGTCTTTCCTCAAGTGTGGTGCCCAGAACTGGACGCAATACTCCAGCTGAGGCTGAACTAGTGTCATATACAATTTCAACATAACACCCTTGCTCTTGTACTCTATGCCGCTATTCATAAAGCCCAGGGTATTGTATGCTTTATTAACCGCTCTCTCAACCTGTCCTGTCACCTTCAATGACCTACGCACATATACACCCAGGTCCCTCTGCTCCTGCACCCACTTTAGAATTGTTCCCTTTATTTTAGATTGTCTCTTCCTGTTCTTCCTACCAAAATGAATCACTTCAGATTTCTCTGCATTGAACTTCATCTGTCACCTGTCTGCCCATTCCACCAACTTGTCTATGTCCTTTTGAAGTTCTACACAATCCTCCTCACAGTTTACAATGCTTCCAAGTTTTGTATCATCTGCAAACTTTGAAATTGCGCCCTGTACACCAAGGTCTAGGCCATTAATGTATATCAGGAAAAGCAAGGGTCTCAACACTGATCCCTAGGGAACTCCATTACAAACCTTCCTCTAGCCCAAAAAACATCCATTAACCACTACTCTTTGTTTCCTGTCACTCAGCCAATTTTGTATCCATGTTGCTACCGTCCCTTTTATTCCATGAGCTATAACCTTGCTCACAAGTCTGTTGTGTGGCACTATATCAAATGCCTTTTGAAAGTCCATGTACACCACATCAACAGCAGCACCCTCATCAATTTTCTCTGTTACCTCCTCAAAAAACTCCAGCAAGTTAGTTAAACATGATTTTCCTTTAAAACATCAATGCTGGCTTTCCTTAATTAACTCGCATTTGTCCTTGTGACTATTAATTTTGTCCAGAATTATTTTTTCTAGAAGTTTTCCCACCACCGAAGTTAAACTGATTGGCCTGTATTTGCTGGGCTTATCTTTACATCCTTTTTTGAACAAGGGTGTAATGTTTGCAATTCTCCAGTCCTCTGGCACCACCCCCAAATCTAAGGAAGACTGAAAAATTATGGCCAGTGCCTCTATGATTTCTACCCTCACTTCCCTCATTATCCTTGGATGCATCTCATCCGGCCCTGGTGTTTTATCCACTTTAAGTACAGACAGCCTATCTAATACTTCCTCTTTATCAACTTTAAACCTTCTAGTGTCTGACTTACCTCCTCTTTCAATATTTCCTGGGTTGCATCTTCTTCCTTGGTAAAGACAAATGCAAAGTATTCATTTAATACCTCAGCTATACCCTCTGGGTCCATGTGTAAATCCCCTTTCTGGTCCCTAATTGGCTTCTGTCCTCCTTTTGCTACCCTTTTACTATTTATATGCCTATGGAAAACTTTGGCATTTCCTTTAATGCTAGATGCCAGTCTCTTTTCATGCGCTCTCTTTGCTTCTCTTATTTGCTTTATCACTTCCCCTCTGGACCTTCTATATTCAGCCTGGTTCTCAATAGTATTTTCCACCTGACATATGTCATAAGCACACTTTTGCTTCTTCATCTTAATCTCTACCTCTTTTGTCATCCAGGGAGCTCTGGATTGGTTTACCCTACTTTTCCCCTTCGAGGGAACATACCTTGATTGTGCCCGAACTGTCTCTTTTTTGAAGGTAGCCCATTGTTCATCTATCGGTTTTCCTGTCAGCTTTTGATTCCAATTTATTCACCCCAGCTCCATTCTTACCGCATTGAAGTTGGTTTTCCCCCAGTTAATTATCCTTATTCTGGATTGCTCTTTGTCCTTTTCCATAGTCAACCTAAACCTTATGATACAATGATCACTATCCCCTAAATGCTCTCCTACTGATACTTGATCCACTTGGCTCACCTCATTCCCAATCACCAGGATTAGCAGTGCCTCCTTTCTCATTGGACTAGCAACATACTGTGGTAGAAAATTTTCCTGAACACTCTCTAGGAATTCTTGCCTCTCACGGACCTTTACTCTACTATTATCCCAGTCTATGTTTGGATAATTACAGTCCCCCATTATAACTACCCTATAATTTTTGCACCTCTCTGTAATTTCCTAGCAAATTTATTCCTCCATGTCCTTCCCACTAGCTGGTGACCTAAAGACAACACCGAGCAATGTAACTGCACCTTTTTTATTCCTTAGCTCTAGCCAAATTGATTCTGTCCTTGACCCCTCAGGGACATCCCATTTCTCCAGCACTGCAATGTGCTCTCCTTAATACCACCACTCCTCCCCCTTTTTCCCTTTCCTATCTTTCCTGAACACCTTGTATCCAGGAATATTTAACACCCAGTCCTGCCCTTCTTTGAGCCAGGTCTCTGTTATAGCCACAACATCATATTTCCACATGGCAATCTGCATCTCACCTGTCTTATTAACCACACTCCGTGCATTCACATACCTGCACATTAACCCTGATTCAGACTTTATTACTTTCTCCCTTACTCTGACCCCACCTAATAACTTACTATTCCCTATTCTAGTTCTATCTTTCTCCCCCAGTATTCTGTGCACATTGGTATTCTTCTCTGATACCTGCTCCTGGTTCCCACACCCCTGACAAGTTACCAGATTTGCTTTCCTCCAATCTGAGCTCCCTCTCAGGTTCCCATTACCCTGCCAATCTAGTCTTAGTTTTATTTTACTTACATCAGTTTATGTACAATAAAGCTAACCTCTTTCTTTGTTAAACTCAAGAAAACATGTCCGATTGTTTTTTTTATGATTATAGCGCATAAATAGTTAAAGGCTCACTGAATTGGCAAGTATATCCACTTTAAAAAAATAAAAATAAACCTGTTGCAGTCAAACAAGGAGAGGGACAAGAGGGGAGTCCTTCGACCCCTCCTCACCTGATCGTAACAATGTTGTAAGGAATACTGGCCCAGATTTTGCTGGATCAGGGCATCTCACAGTGTGCACTCTTAGACTTGTTCATGCAGGCTTTAACATTTTTGTGATATCAACAGGGCATCTAGGACCTTGGTGTACAATGGGCAAACATGTTGTCACTTTAAAATATTTGAAAGTGCTTGTAATTGCTGCTGTAAGTTCCGAACTTTTGTTCCCTGCCCAATAATGTCATTTCTCTTTGTGCTGCACAAAAAATGCACCTCCCCTTTCAGCAGTTGCTGACAGTCCTTGAGAAGTGCTTTTACCAACTGATTTCCTGCCTTGAAATCTTATGCCTATGGGGAGCACATTTTGTGCTGCCAGATTACCTACTACATGTTACTGAAAGGCAATCTGATATATTGCATGGGTTCCTGGCCAATTCGTTTGGGAATTCACCCATTCGCTGACCACTAGGACACAAAAAATGCCACCTTTGCATGTTTATACAAATTAAATATTTTGGTCTTTATAATTATATTTAGGGAGAGATGCTATGTTGCTATGACAGCTAAACAAGAAGGAAGCCCACAAGAGGTCCTGTTACACATGTAGGTGTGATTTAATAGATGAAGTCAAGGATGTAGCATAGAAACCAGTGTACTTAAGTTTTCCCATTACATTTATAACTCAGTGATGTTCTTTTTGATGAGGTGTTAAACTGAGGCCCCACTTGCCCTCTCAGGTGGATGTAAAAATTCTCATAACACTATTTTGAAGAAGAGCAAGGAAGTTGTCCCAAGTGTCCGTGCCAATATTTACCTCTCAATCAACATCACTGGTCATTACGCATTGTTGTTTGTTGGAACTTGCTGTGCGCAAATTGGCTGCTGCATTTCCTACATTACAACAGTGATTACACTTCAAAAGTACTTCATTGGTTGTAAAGAGCTTGGGACATCCTGAAGTCCTGAAAGATACTATATAAATACAAGACTTTTCTTTCTCTTTCCTTTTCTTAAACTATGTACTGGTAAACCTAATGGGGGTAATTTTGGCTGATAATGTAAAACGGGTGATATCTGATCAGCTGCCCATTACACATCTCTCCCTATTTTCATTGGTTTTGAAGTCAATGGGCAGCTGAACCAATATCATCCATTATAAAATATCACCCAATGTCAAAATTACCCCCCATTACTCTTTGTGGATATAATGTCTAATTTATGATTTATTACGACTCTGTGACGTGCCTTAGGATGTTTGCATGTGAAAGGAGCTATATAAATGCAAATTGTCATTGTAATGTATCAATTCCGCAGATTCCACTGTGTCACACAACTGTTACACAGTTGAACCCAAAGCACAATGTAAACTGGCAGTAAGCTCCCAAGTTAAACATGGATAATTAAGACTAATTTTCCCATTCTAGCTAATCCATAAAAAAGGAAATTATGGTCCCCATAACAACATCCGGCTGTTTCCAAAGAGATTGCAAAGATCAGCCTCTACTACCCTACACGACTACTCTTTCATGTGTCGATCGCTTCTTGTTCTTAGAACACTGACGTGACATCAGTCATAAATTTGTCTATTGCTAGTTTGATCCTGTGTCATCTTGTCTTACCGTCAATGGTTTCATTGGTAATGTTCTAGAATTACCTTTTCTAAACTTTTTATTATCATGCTTTCCTTCTCAGTAACCTTCTGATTTTCTAATGCAATAACCTAACACTATATATGTGAATTTGGATTTACAGTTAGTATAATCTCAGAAATTTGCCACCCATAAACTATTGTTGATGCTGCTGGAGTTTGTGGGGTCAGTGGATCTTCAACACCTGCTCACACATTCCGGCTGGAAACTTGCACCCTCTGATCTAGTGCAGGAGATCAACATCCTGGTGGTTACCATTGACCAGAAACTGAATTGGAGCAGCCATATAAATATTGTGGCTACGAGAGCAGTTCAGAGACTAGGAATCCTGTGGTGAGTAACTCACCTCCTGACTCCCCAAAGCCTGTCCACCATCTACAAGGCACAAGTCAAGAGTGTGATGGAATACTCTCCACTTGCCTGGATGGGTGCAGCTCCAACAACACTCAAGAAGCTCAACACCATCCAGGACAAAACAGCCTGCTTGATTGGCACCCCATCTACAAACATTCACTCCCTCCACCACTGACGCACAGTGGCAGCAGTGTGTACCATCTACAAGATGCACTGCAGGAACGCACCAAGGCTCCTTGGACAGCACCTTCCAAACCCGTGAATTCTGCCACCTAGAAGGACAAGGGCAGCAGATGCATGGGAACACCACCACCTGCAAGTTCCCCTCCAAGCTGCAAGACATCCTGACTTGGAACTATATCGCCATTCCTTCACTGTCGCTGGGTCAAAATCCTGGAACTCCCTTCCTCACAGCACTGTGGGTGTACCTACCCCAGAAGAACTGCAGCGGTTCAAGAAGGCAGCTCACCACCACCTTCTCAAGGGCAATTAGGGATGGGCAATAAATGCTGGCCTAGCCAGCGACGCCCACATGCCGTGAATGAATAAAAAAAGGGTGGGATTAATTGCCAATGCTACCTTGCTCCAGTGGCAGCAGAGACTCACTTTTTCATAGGTCTCCTAATTGCCATCGTGATTATGATCTCTGTGCCAAAATAGCCTCAAACATTATGCAAGAGATCAGCTGCTGACTTCAAATACAATGATTTTGGTGTTGGTTTCCCAGGACCCACACTTCACCGAGCAGACAGTAACATTTTCAGCTACTGCTGTATGGTTGTAACTGCAGTAACCTGTGTTTTAGGCTGTCATAATGCTGCTTCTTTACCTGTTCACCCTCAAAATTGTCACTGCGTCAGAAAGTGCTTCTGCCATCCAAGCCAATCTTGGAGTGGCTAACATGCTTCTTACAAACATAAAAAACGGGTTTCACACAGAATTCCTTTTGTAATTTTGTAACTTCTCTAAACTATTTTTATTTGTCAAAGCCTTGTTAAAGTCAATGATTCATGCAGCATTCCTCAGTTGCTCAGTTGAATCAGACAGCGAGTATTTATTCCAGGTCATACCTGCTGTTAATGAGGTGAATAACCAGGAAGATTTTGAAGCATCATCCCAGTAGTGAAAGAAATGACTATTTTGACTGCTTCACTTATCAGGTATTCTCATCCAGGTTCTACAACATGCTGAGATCATAATTAACTGCATATAAGCACTTCTGTTCTCCAGATCACAGGATTATGGGCAGCCAATCTGATACCACCAGTTTCACACATACACACCCTCCCAATTTGAAAGTTACCCCTAGTGATGCTGCTTGGGACTAATGGAATGTGCAGCAAGGGGAAGAGGGGTGCCTTTCATCTAAGCTTTGAGTTGCCATTGGATAAAGATATTGCATGAGTGAATACAATTATACTTCAGTAAAGACCATGAGAGTGACAATCCGTGATTTTTGAATGTCACCATGCCCCAAGTGGGTCTGTTTCCATTAGGAGAGCAGAGATTAAATGTCAATTTGATAGAAGTATTTAAAATGATGCAGTATGTGGCAGAGTAGATTGCAGCAAGCCATGTGCCATGATTGAGGGGATGTAGATATAGGATTATATGTAAGAGATTTGGAACAAGAGAGCAGGAGAAGTTTTTGCTAGAGAGCCTCGTGAGGCTTAGAATGCACTACACAAGTTAATGATTGAAGCAAAGAAATTAGCCAGGAAATTCCTTAAAACTACATCATGCTCCATTGCCGTAGCTGCGTCACAAGAGTGGTGGAAACCCTGTGTATATGTGCAAACGGGTGTTCCATCACATTTCTGGTGACGTTATGGTGATGGAGTGGGGTGACCTCCCCATATGGCAGAGGTCCCCCCCCCCCACTTCCCCCCCCTTCCCCCCCCTTCCCCCCCTTCCCCCCCCTTCTCCCCCTGCCCCCATCAGTTTAATTCCAGTGGCAGCAGGAAGAGGCCCTTATGTAGCTACTGATTGGCTTAATCATGGTGCAATAGGAAGGCGACGAGCCTGCCGCCTCTCTGCTTCCTAGCCCGTCTCCGGGAGTCCCATTAAATTCATTCCTTTGTCTTCCAACCCTTTAAGCATGTGGGTCTCTTAGTAACCAACCCTCATATCTATTCTCTGTCTTTGAGTTCCCAAACTGTCTTTCATTCACACACAGAGATACAACTAAGTTTCTCCCCTTTCCACTGCTGGTACAAAGCAAGCTGGGATATTGGATTACTCCAGTTTAAACCAATGTTAAAATATTCTAACAGGCCTAATAGGCCAAATGCCTGTTTTCATGTTGGCATTATCAATGTAATTCTATGCGGAATATCAAGTGCTTTTGGAAAATCTAAGTACACAACATTGTAGGGTTTATTGCAGTCAACATGGATTGTTGCTTCCTCAAAGTGATGCAGGCAGGATGCAAACGTCATGCTGCCTGCTCATTTCCATGCTTGCAGCATGCAGCCAGCACTGAACATGCTGCTGAGTGGCTGCACGTCTTAGCATGGGGTGCGTGAATCGAGTATTACTTAAAGCCAGACTTCACCTCTTAAAGATGATCTTTCTGATCAACCATGTCCAGATTTAGTCTTCTGTCGGTATCACAGATCAGGAACTTGGCTGTATGAGTTAGATAATAAAGTATTACTGAAACACTCGAAAAGCCATTGCTGACTCTGATTGCATGACATGATTCTGCATTCTCACTTCTTCACAATTTGGGGCTCGCCCGCTTCCCATAAATGTGTTGCATTCTTAATGATGTATGATTTGAAAGGTGCTGATCACTGCCCAGTACATTTTCCAAGTGACCATTTTTTTAATATTTGAGCCTTGATAGTATTTGTTGGCAGACAATTTGACTGATGTGATGTTACCAATGAGTCTAAATGAAATCAACCAATGTACAAACATGGACACACTTCCAGCAGGCGTTTGCTGAAGAACATTCAGGCATGAACAACCCTAGTTACCGATTACCCCATGCCCTAATCAAAGTAATGCAGGCAGGATGCAAACGTCATGCTGCCTGCTCATTTCCATGCTTGTAGCATGCAGTCAGCACTGAACATGCTGCTGAGTGGCTGCACGTCTTAGCATGGGGTGAGTGAATCGAGTACTACTTAAAGCCAGACTTCACCTCTTAAAGATGAGGTGCATTCTGGCTGCAGAAGGGGCTGAAAATAATTGGGCAACATTGGAAGATGTTCAGGAAGGACCCCGAAATAGTGCAAATAGGCAGGAGAGCAGCCCCCAGGTATTCGGATGTGCACTAGGATCATTGATGCAGCAGGTGGACCAGAGGAGACAAGTTCTTTTCCCTTAGGAGGCCTGCAGACAGGTCCTGAGAAGGCAGTGGGAGCAGGAGGCCATGGTGGTCAATGACACCAGTCTGGCACGGAGGACCTGGATGCAGTGCCAGAAGAAATTTAATGACCTCACAAGGGCTGCCTGCCGCACTGCTAGTTGTGGTAGTGGTGGGATAAGGCCCTTAACTGGGCATTAATTGCCCAGCTAAGGGCCTCAATGGAGTGGGGGGCTCCCCTCCACCACCATCCCACCAATTATATGCTCTTCCTGCCTCCAAACCCACCCCCCCTCACAGGGGAAAACTTAAAGTTCCCCCCGTTATTCCCCCTGGCTGGGGAATGTAGTACACAGGGGCACTGTCTCAGGATAAGGAGCTGATCATTTAGGACTGACATGAGGAGAATTTTCTTCACTCATCTTTGGAATTCTCTATCCCAGAGGGTTGTGGACTCTCCATCATTGAATATAGTTAAGGCTGAGATAGACAAATTTTTGGTATCTCAGGGAATCAAGGGATATGAGGAGCGGGCGGGAAAGTGGAGTTGAAGCCGAAGATCAGCCTTGATCATATTGAATGGCAGAACAAGCTCAACGGACTTAAGGTCGACTCCAGCTCCTATTTTTTATGTTCTTATGTAACAGAGGGATGGTAAAGTGGGGGGGTGTTCAGCAATGGGAATTTGAAGTTTCATTCAGGAGAACCGGAGTGTGATGAAGCGCTTACCAATAGCCCGCTCGTAACGTGGCTGTGCCAGCTGCCTCTTCCTTCCTTCCTCCTTCCTCCTCCTGAGGTAGTTGCCGAATCCATGGTCTGCGCCCATCTGATCGCCAGCAGGCCCCCATGAATTGGGATACCCACTCTGGCAAGTACTGGAGGGCTCCCTCCTGAGCTGTTCAGGCAGCAGAACCTCAACACACTGATGATCCACTCAATGACAATTCTCATTGCAGCATGGCTCTCATTGTATGAGCGATGGCCACAAGTGATGGGGTTGCAGAAGGGAGTCATCAGCCACATGTACAACGAATAGCCCTTGTCGCCCAGTAGCCACCCTCGGCTTCAAAATGCTGGCTGGAAGATTGCTGGCACAGGGTTAATACATCATGACTGCTGCCAAGATAGTGGGCATTCACCTCCTGGTTGTTGCGTATGGTCACACACCAACTGAGCATTGAGTGAGTGGTAACCTTTACAGTTACGGCACATCTTACCATTGAGATAGGGTGCCTGCAAAGCCACGTGTATGTAGTCAATGGCACCCTGCACCATGGGGAAGCCCGCAATCCTGGCAAAGACACATGCTCATTCCTCCTGCTCCTAGAAAGAAGACAATGAAGTCACCTCTCCTTGTTTACAGAGCCTTAGTTACCTCCTGGATGCAGTAATGGATGGTGAACTGTGAGATGTTCCAGCCTGAGAGGATCCACTGGTGAAAAAAATTCAGGACCACAGCCACCTTAATTGCCATTGGCAGCACCATCCTTGCTCTGGCCTGAAGCTATGGGTCTGGTTCCAAGAGGTGGCACAGTTCTGTAGTCACCTCCTTGGTGAAGTGCAGCCAGCAAACACGTTGCTCCTAGCTTAGGTGCAGGAAGGAGAAGTGCTTCCTGAAGATCCTAGATAGATAAGCACTTCTTATAACAGCCCAGCTCCTCCTCCGTCTGTGAGCTTCTTGTCTTCTTTGTTGCCTCTGCTCCATATCCCCCTGATGCTGCAGCTCAAGGCGGTTTGCTACTATAGTTCCCATGACTGGGAGCAAATGGTGTACTCAGAGGCATTTCAGAAGTACACAATGCCTTCACAACATCTGGCACCACACCCTGCAGATTTTACACAACTTTTCTGAATTCCACCAATAACTCAGTTCTTCAACAAACTCATCAAGAGCCAATAGACAGTAAAAAACAACTAACTTGCAAATTAGATAGATGTCTTTAAATAGCACAGGTGCTGGGGGTTCCATCGTGCAGCTAAATATGTGTTTATGTGAGGGTCTTAACTGGAGCAGCAAGGTCCAAAAAGGCATCAAATCAGTGTGAGACGCTGACGACGTCACGATATGCCTACACCACATCCTTCTGGTGCATGTATGTAACGCCTGTGCAATCACCCTCAACAACATGGTGATCAGCATGACCTGTGCTGGAAGCGGTCAGGAGCAGCCCTCCTGCCATTTCTGACCTCAAATATGGTGCCAAATTTTGAGACCCAAATCTGAGACTTTGTTGGCCTGTAAAGCTCAGCTGCTTGCTGGATGAATTCCATGAGTCACTTGAGGAAACCCAGAAATGATAAAAGCTTCACTGTGGATAGTGTTGCTCTTATAGCCACTCACAATAATTAAATTAATTAGTATTCCTACATGAGATGATCAATCACAAGTAAGAATATCTGGAGAATACACATTTGTGAAGGGGCCATGTGCTATCACTTTCATTGTCTCATGCATTTCTGCCAGTTCAAAGACAGGATGCACTTTGACTGCTAATTACATTAATATGATAAATTGAATATGATAATTATCTTTTCTTAAGAAACGGAAAGCTGATTAATTGTGATCTGTTGTCCAATGATTAAACTGTGTGAACCCTAATCCAGGACTTTAAAATGAGGAGTGGTATTATCAGCCATGCTGTTAGCTGGATATTTAACCTAAGGGCAAAGCAGTGAAACAGACAAAACTGTACAATTTATTTTCTTTGTCAGTCAAGTGTCCAACATTCAAAACCCCATCAATATATTTAAAAGCCTCCAAACTAAGCTAATAAAAAAGCAATGCCTGTATTGTTTCTGTTTACTGGTTGCAGAGTGCATACTTTCAGCCTGTAGTGACACTCCTCAGTTCCTTACATCCAGATAATTTAAGCTTAGATCAGCAGTCTTAGGCACTCCCAAAACTGTGCAAAGGTACTGCTGGAGTGTATCCAGCTAAAACTGTACAGGTCAACAATTCAGAGTACTGTGAAGCTGCCTGCTGCTTATTCCGCGAGCAACACACTACCATTTAGGGTACTGGTTTACAAGGCTGTCAAAAGCAGAATGGGAAGAATTCTAGCTACCAGTGACAGGTTTATCCCCAAGTTTCCACTAATGAGTCAAGCTGGCAGGTCTATCATCAACAATGCTCTGTACAACAACAAGCAAAAACTTGCGTTTATATAGCAACTTTTAATGTAGTAAAACATTACAAGTCACTTCACAGGAGTACAATCAGACAAAATTGACAGTCAAAAAAGGAGAATTAGGACAGGTGATCAAACTTGATCAAAGGATTAGGCTTCATGAAGTGCCTTAAAGGAGGATAGAGGTGGAGAGGCAGAGAGGTTTAGGGAAACCATTCCAGAGCTTAGGATCTAGACAACTGCAGGCACAACATCCCTGTAAACCACTACACAAGCACAAGCCCAAAGATGGCAGCTCAGATGGCAATGGTGCTGAGAGTGGACAGAAACGTGCAAACAGGCTTCCAGACCGTAGCAACCACAATTCAATTCATGTTGCTGTCTCTCAGGCCTTTCACGATGTGATAGCTATCATTAAACTAACCATCCTGCTGATGAGTAGGGACATGGATCGAGGGCCCATTGGAATGGCAACGGCTGAAGTCGATCTGGCTGATATTGCACTTGCCAGGCCGTTGCCCCTCCCTTTCAGAGAGCCAGGTCAGTAGAATTGGGAGGCAACAGGCAACACCAGGCTGCTCAGGAACAATCTCCATAGATGCATCCAGCAGCTTCTCCCTGCCAAGAACCAGCTGCCATGAGATGAGGGCCACCACAGTCCCATGTCACACTTGTAGAGGACGAGTAGCCAAACATTTCTTGTGATACCGACCTTCACCTGGGAGAAGTATGGTATTAGGAAAGACTATGTTTTTTTGCAATAAAATAGAATGTGTATTGTCATCACACTTCGTTATTGATGAGGTCAGGAGTCGTACAGGAAATAGTACAATTATTTGGTACTGACATTCAATTAGGTGATGATATGGGCATGGCCATGTTGTGGTGATAAGGGCTGATATATTGTAATGTTATAAGATGGGTAGTGGATTTAGGGAATAGTTCTTTATTTGAAACTGGGAAAGAAGGAATTAAGGCTTTGGTATAAAGGTAAACTGTATTACACAGAAGACTTCAGTAATGAAATGTGGTCAGATGCCCCTTGGCACAGTCACTGAGGACTCCACTGAGTACAGATCATCATGATGCTCTCTTCCATGTAGATCTAGCTCCAATGAAGCCAGGATCTCCTTGCCAGTAATGTCAACATTCAGTTCTTTCTGTTTGGCAAAGGCATACAGGACATAGTAGGCTACAACTATTTCATGATACATGATCTGAAGCATACTGCAGAGCTCCTCCCAATCTGACTGTGCAGTGAAAACATGCCTTTATGACCCAGAAGCCATCAATTTTCCTCATTTTCTTCCTTGAAGAGGTCAGATTGAATTGATTTTGAAACATGATGACAACTTTCAACATACCTGGCATTGAAGTGAAGAATCTTTGCAAGTTGTCACGAAAAATCAGTGCATTCAGGGAGTGGAAGCCTTGCCTGTTGAGGTAGATGAGGGGTTTCTCTGTTGGAAATTCAAAAGGAATGTGGATGTCATCAATTGCATCCTGGACCTAGTGTAAGCTCAGCAACCTTGTGAAACTAGATGTGCAAGAAAAAAGTTTTTGTCTTTTCAAAAATCTTTCTCAGAGATATTCAAAAGCTGGAGAATGGAGATTTTGGCAAAGACTACCTGTCTTCTTTTACCTATTATGGCAAAATATCTTCCATAGTTTCAGTAAGAGGGCCTTACTGAAACTGTTTTCTTGTTTCTGTATGAAGTCTGTATTGACCATTCAGAGTTCACATAATTTCTTCCACAAACTTGCCAGTTTTAATGAATTGCAAATTAATGATTGATGCAGACATTGAGAATGAGATTTTTTTCAGCTCTTATTTTGTGCTTATGCAAACAGGATATTGGAAACAGTTTGTTAAATACAGTACCTCATCAGTTATTTAAATTGATTACTAGAATGCTGCATTTTTACTTTGCAGAAGGGATTGCTGTTTTCCTTTTTTTTCTGGCTATCTTTCATTTTAATTTTAAATAATATAATGCAAATGACTTTTTTTAAAGGCTAATTAGAAGAAATATCATAAAATATTTAGAAGGAGAAAGACTACTCTTAATTCATCCAACCAGAACTGGCCTTGGTTGGATCTTCCAAATTCCAACTTCCAGCTTCCCTCTGCCAATCTGCATGGGAGATCAGAGGCAGCCGGGTGCAGGATATTACACAACACATCCTCCACTGCATCTCTGCCAGTTCTACATGCATCTGATTTCCCACTATATATGATGGTGAGGTTCAATGCAATTCATATAGAGCACACATATTGAACTTACATGTAAATATCAGAAATAAATCATCTTATCCTTTGACCGGTAGTGATGTTAAACATAAGGGATGTACTGAAACAGCAAGAAGGTGGTTAGAAAAAAGGTGAAAACCATACATTTGCAAATGGACTTCAAATTGAGGATGCACATACAATATTAAATATTGGGAATGAAGACTTTCTTCAAGTATTCACAAGGGAAGACATGAACAACATGTCAACCCAGAAATTCAACTTGCTGCGCCCGTGCTTTGCACGAAAAGTGGGCACTACAGGGCCCAATATAGTGTGAAGCTTGTGTGTGCTCAGTCTGAACTGGAGTGCGCAGCACAGCATGTTGGTTAGAGCTCCCTGTAATCACCCTGTGCATCAGGATGAAATTGGGTCCTAAACGCTCCATTTTCTCAGGCACAAAGCTGCTTTAAACAGATCACTGGAAGCTACCACCCAAAGGGTAATTTGCCTTAATGTGCTACTTCCGGACCACATCAAAACATCATGCTCATGCTAGACTGTGCAAATCCCTAACTTCATTACCTCCCCCCACCCCAGACTCACTTAGGCTCTCAGTCGGCATCCCAGCCAGCCGATTTCATTCCTTGATGGTGCTTACAACATGCTGTAGTATAATGCATACAAGCTGTTGCTGGGTAGATTATGGATATAGACCTTAAGCATCATCACAGGATGTGATATTATGAGTCTGAACCTCGTGTTGCTCAGTGTTCATGTAGATACATTAGAGATAAGACCTCTGTAAATAAACTCCTGTTACTTTAACACAAAGTCTACTATCCTCATTAATACTAACAGCACACTGACAGGATAGTACACATGCTAGTGATATACAAATGAGACGGACGTACCAACTTGCTGCAGTCCCATTGCTAGCCTCTTTAGGCTCATGTGCTGCACCTGGATTATGCCCTATTTCAGATGTGATCCAATTTTGAGGCCACACTCTTTAAACAAGTTTATCCTAAGAAAAATGCAAAAATTAGAAATAAGATGTCTAAATAGACTGAAAACAAATAAACTCACACCTGGAGTACTGTGATTTGTGAGAGACTGACAATCATGATGAGAGAGGCAATGGCACTATACAGGCATCTGTACATTGAAAAGGAGTTAATTTGATGATCACATTCAAAAAGGTGACAAACAGATACCAACAAATACAGCTACATTAACCGCACATGCATTCCATGTAAATTGATGAAACTAATTCTCAGGAGTAAATTTAAGGATCATCTGTACAACAATAATCTAGTTAACAGCAGTCAGTATGGATTCAGGAGAGGAAGCTTCTGCCTGAATAACTGTTTTGACTTCTTTGAGGAAAAGGAAGAGCAGGGAGAGTCATATGCAGAGAAAGCCAACAAAAGGACCAGAAGCTAGCCAGTTCCTTCACGCCCTGGCAGCAGCCTCCTGCGGGCTGACATTGTGCTTCCCATCGGCTATCCAGCTGCCAGTTCAAGTTCCAGGCAAGACATGAGATATGGAGATGAGCACCCGGCCATACACTGCTGAAGTCAGCAAAATCTGCTTCCCATCCCAACCCCTGACATCTCAAGTTAAAACCGGGGTTTCTGAATTGCGTCAGCCACGTAATTGCTACATGGGTTAACCATTACATAAGCTTTGATTCCGATTGATCAAAGGCGGGAAAGAAGTTGCACAGAAGGATTGTGATTGCAAAGGTCAGACGGCTTAGGAGCTGCTGACCAGGTACATGCAGAAATTCACTGGGCTTCAGGACCCCAACATTAAGACCAAATGGGGGTCCCAAGCCTGCAATTGCCAGCAGCAAGATTGGCACAGCAATATTCTCAGAGGCTGCCTCCTAATTGGCTGCCTCCAAGCTCGTCATCCTGGTAAGGACAGTGGGAGGGGTCCTGATGCTGCTCGCCCAGTCTTAGGGCCTGCAGCTCTGAAGTCTCGGCAGCCCCACTGGGAGAGGTGGGTGCTACTGAGGCAGATAGGAGACCTTGAGGATGCTTGAAAATGGAGGCGCCCTTGGAGAGCTAAAATTAAATTAATAAGTCAGAGGGACCAAGTCGGTTGGCCCTTCAGATCAGTGAGGAAACCCGCTCCAGATGCCAGGCCTGCCTTTGATGCCCACAGACCCCTCTTTGTGGCATGGAGCCTTTGGCTCTAACGGCCCCCACGAGTGCCGCAGGGAGGGCACCACCATTATACTGGCAGCCGCCGCACGTGGCAGTGGGCCACTCCACCACTGACAAAATGCCAGCGAGCCCTCTAACTGTTTGAACACAATTTACATTGCCAAAATCCCACTATCAAGAATTCCTACCCTGATCAACATATTTAGTAATATGTGGTAGCTGGTTTTAGTTTAAGATAAAAATTGCAGCATGTTTAACAAGACTTGTGAGGCTTTTCACAAAATCACAGTATCACAGAATTGTTACAGCACAGAAGGAGGCCATTCAGCCATCATGTCTGTCCGAAGGAGCAATTTACCTCGTGCCACTCCCCAGCATTCTCCCCATAGCCTTGCACATTCCTCCTTTTCAGATAACAATTCAATTCCCTCTTAAATTCCTTGATTGAACCTGCCTCCACCACAGGCAGTGCATTCCAGATCCTAACCACTCACAGGATCATAGGAACTAGGAGTAGGAGTAGACCATATGGCCCATTGAGCCTGCTCCACAGTTCACAGCTCATGGCTGATCATCTACCTCTACATCATTTTTCCCCACCATCCTCATATCCCTTGATGTCATTAGTGTCCAGAAATCTATCGATTTCTGTCTTGAACATGCTCAATGATTGAGCTTTCACAACCCTCTGGGGTAGAGAATTCCAAAGATTCACCACCCTCTGAGTAAAGAAATTCCTCCTTAAGTCAGTCTTAAATGGCCTGCCCCTTATTCTGAGACTGTACCCCCTTGTTCTAGACTCACCAGCCAGAGGAAACATCCTCCACATCTACCTTGTCACACCCTGGAGAATTTTGTAAGTTTCAATGAGATCACCTCTCATTCTTCAAAACTCTAGAGAATACAGACCCAGTTTCTGCAATCTCTCCTCATAAAACAATCCCGCCATCCCAGGGATTAGTCTGATGAACCTCCATTGCACTCCCTCTATGGCAAGTATATCCTTCCTTAGATAATGAGAACAATACTCCAGGTAAGGTCTCACCAATGCTTTATACAATTGCAGCAAGACATCTTTACTCCTATACTCAAATCCCCTTGCAATGAAGGCCAACATACCATTTGCCTTCTTAATTGCTTGCTGCACCTGCATACTAGCTTTTAGTGACTCATGAACAAGGACACACAGGTCTCTTTGGACATCAACACTTCCCAACCTCTCACCATTAAGAAAATATTCTGCCTTTCTGTTCTTTTCTACCAAAGTGGATCACTTGACACTTATTCACATTTTATTCCATCTGCCATGTTCTTGCCCATTCACTTAGCCTGTTCAAATCCCCTTGAAGCCTCCTAGCATCCTCCTCACAACTTACATTTCCACCTAGTTTTATGTCATTGGCAAATTTGGAAATATTACAATTGGTCCCCATATCCAAATCATTTATATAGATTGTGAACAGCTGTGGCCCAAGCACTGATCCTTGAGGTACCCCACTAGTAACAACCTGCCATCCTGAGAATGACCCATTTATTCCTACTCTCTGCTTTCTGTCTGTTAACCAATTCTCAATCCATTGCAGTATATTACCCCCAATCCCATGTGCTCTAATTTTGTTTACTAACCTCCTGTGTGGGACCTTAACAAAAGCCTTCAGAAAATCCAAATACACCACATCTACTGGTTTTCCTTTATCTATACTACAAATAGCATCCTCAAAAAACTCTTAACAGGTTTGTCAAACATGATTTCCCTTTCACAAATCCATGATGACTCTGCCCAATCATATCATTATTTTCTAAGTGTCCAGTATCTCATCCTTTATAATAGATTCTACCATTTCCCGACTACTGACGTCAAACTAACAGGTCTGCAGTTCCACGTTTTCTCTCTCCCTCCTTTCTTAAATAGTGGGATAACATTTGTTACTTTCCAGTCTGCAGGAACCCTTCCAGAATCTATAGAATTTTGAAAGATAACCACCAATGCATCCATTATCTCTATAGCCACCTCCTTCAATACTCTGGGATGTAGTACTTCTGGTCCAGGGAATTTATTAACTTTCAATCCAATTAATTTTTCAAGTACTATCTCTTTATTGATACTAATTACTTTCAGTTTCTCATTTTTACCAGTCCCTTGGCTCCCTAGTATTTCTGGGAGATTTTCTGTGTCTTCCTCCGTGAAGACAACACACAGTAATTGTTTAGTCTCTCTGTCATTCCCTCATTCTGCACCACAAACTCTCCTATCTCCACCTGCAATGGACTCACATTCATCCTTGCTAATCGTTTCCTTTAAACATACCCAAAGAAGCTTTTACAGTCTGCCTTTATATTTCTCACTAGCTTGCATTCATAATCTCTTTTCACTTTCTTTATCAGTTTCTTGGTCCTCCTTTTTTTTGGACTCTAAATTGCTTCCAATTCTCAGTTTACCACTTTTTCTGGCAACCTTATAAGCCGCTTCCTTTGACCTAATGCAATCTTTAACTTCTTTTGTTAGCCACAGTTGATTCACCATTCCTGTTGGCTTTTTGTGGCTTAGAGGAATATATATTTGTTGTAAACTGTGTAATACTTCTTCAAATATTAGCCATTGCCTGTCTACTGTCAAATCTTTTAATGCATTTTCCCAATCCACAATAACCAACTTGCCCCTCATACTTTCATAGTTTCCTTTGTTCAGATTTAAGAACCTAGTTTCAGAATGAACTATATCTCTTCCAAACCTCATGTAAAATTCAAGCATATTGTGGTCACTATTTCCTAATGGCTCCTTAACATCAAGGTTATTAATTAACCCTTTCTCATTACTTGATACTAAATCTAAAATAGCCCGATCCCTAGTTGGTTCTTCAACATACTGCTCCAGAAACCCATCTCGTACACATTTCAGGAAATCATCCTCCACAGCATTAGTGCTAATTAGGTTTACCCACTCTGTATGCAAATTGAAGTCGCCCATTATTACTGTATTGCCCATGCTACATGCAGCTCTAATTTCCTGATTCATACTATGCCCAACATTACCACTACAGTTTGGTGGCCTATAAACAACTCCCACCAATGTTTCCTCCCCCTTGCTGTTTCTTAGCTCCAGCCAAACTGATTCTACATCTTGCTCCTTCGATCTAAGATCCTCGCTCACTAATGTACTGATCCTGTCCCTTATTAACACCGCTACCCCACCTCCTTTTCCCCTCCACCTATCCCTGCTAAATGGCAAATATCCCTGAATATTCAGTTCCCAGTCCTGGTCACCCTGTAACCACGTTCCCGTAATGGCAATTAAATCATACCCATTTACCTCTGTTTGTGTCTTCAAATCATCTACCTTGTTGTGAATGCTGTGTGCATTCAGATAGAGTGCCCTTAACTTTGTCTTAACATTATACCTCATACTGTTCCTATTTGATGTTTGTCTTCATCTCATCTGCCTTCCAATTTCGCTTACTACTTTTTTACTTACAAGTTTTGCTTCCCTCCAATCTGAGTTCCCTTTTAGGTTCCCAATACCCTGACAATTTAATTTAAACCCTCCTCAACAGCACTAGCAAATCTCCTTGCGAGGATGTTAGTACCGGTCCTGCTAAGGTGCAACCCTTCCATTTTGTACAGGACTCACCTACCCCAGAACAGGTCTCAATGCCTCAGAAATCTGATGCCCTCCTTCCTGCACCAGTTCTCCAGCCATGTGTTAAATCACTTAATCCGCCTATTCCTGTGTTCACTAGCACTTGGCACTGGGAGTAATCCTGAGATTACTGCTTTTGATTTCCTGCTTTTTAATTTCTTTCCTAACTCCTTAACCTCTGCTTTCAGGACCTCATCCCTGTTCTTACCTATGTCGTTGGTACGAATGTGGACCACGACGTCTGGCAGTTCATCCACTCTCAGAAGAATGTCCTGCAGCCATTCTGTAACATCCTTGACCCTGTCACCAGGGAGGCAACACGCCATCCTGGTGTCACGTCTGCGGCCGCAGAAATGCCTGTGTGTTCCTCTAACTAATGAATCCCCTATCACTATTGTCCTTCCACTCTTCTTCCTTCCTTCCTGTGCAGCTGAGCCGCCCATGGTGCCACAGACTTGGCTCTTGCTGCACTCCTCTGAGGAACCAATGCCGTCACCAGTATTCAAAATGGAAAACTGTTTAGCAAGCACGATTGACTCCTGCACTACCTGCCTGGTTCTCTTAGACTGCCAGGCGGTCACTCATTCCCTCTCTGCCTACACATTCTTAACCTGTGGCATGACCACCTCCCTAAACATGCTATCCACATAGTTCTCTGTCTCGCGGATGCACCACAGTGTCTCCAGCCACTGCTCAAGTTCCGAAACCAGAAGCTCAAGCTTCTGCAGCTGGTGACACTTCCTGCAGATGTGTTTGTCAAGGACACATGGTGCATCCATGACTTCCCACATACCACAGGAGGCACATTCCACTCGGCCGAGCTGCCCTGCCATACCTTATCTTTAAAAACTAATTATTATTAATGTAATAAGTAAAATGAATTACCAGTTACTTGACAATCAGTGTCTTCCCCTGCATCGAAGTTAGAACAAAATACTGGAGGCTAACAAGGCAGAAAAAGAAAAGAATGAGACAAAGGAGCACCTCTTTCCCCTCTTCACTGAACTCCCTCACACACCAAACTCATAGCTTCACACTCTGTCCAAGCAGCACTTTCTAATAAGTAATTAGTAAAACCTTAGTAATACTAACCTTACCACTTACAAGGTAGCTATTTGAGGGTTAAAAAAGAATAACTTTCTTTTCTGATTTTCCAGCTATTTACAGGCACACTGTAGCAGCAGTTATTCACCAATCAATCAACTTAGGCTTTCCCGTGATGTCACTGTTAGTTTTTTTTTCACTTTTCTTCAAAGCCAGCACACGCTGACATCAGGCCAGCCTGCCCCTCCATTCTCCCAGGTGAATGTGGGCCATGAGCCCCAGTATTGATTTCTCATTCTCCCTCTCTGGTGCGATGCCTCACAGGTCCGCTGCCTCTCCACTGTGTGAAAACGTTTTTCTTCATGTCGCCATTGCTTTTTTTACCAAGTACCTTAAATCTGTGCTCTCTTGTTCTTGATCCTTCCATCAATGGGAACAGTTTTTCCCTATCTACCTTGTCCAGGTCCCTCATGATTTTGAACACCGCTATCAAATCTCCTCTCAACCTTTTCTTCTCCAAGTAAAACAGTCCAACTTATCCAATCTATCCATGTAACTGAAGTTTCTCATCCCTGAAACTAGTCTTGTGAAAGTTTTCTGCACTCTCTCTAATGCCCCCATACCTTTCCTAACGTATGGTGCCCAGTGTGGTATTGTTGTTTTCTTTTCTTTGTTCCAGAACAGAACTATTTTGGAAACCTGGATAATCACACTTCCTTGTAACTCCCAGAAGGCACACTAATCCTGGTTAAATAGCTCACACCATCCCATTAGATCTGTCAGCAAGAAGACGTTTGTGCTATTAAATTCGGCTTTGTCATGTCTGTGATTCGGCGCCATGGGTGCCATTTTGGTACCAAAATGTGCACAAACATTTCCGGCGTAACCCATGTTAGATGCCATTTTGGCAAGGGGGTTAGCGCGAGCATTAGGAGTGTTTGCTGGAAGTATGCAGAGTAGGCAGATTGTGACATCAGCCAGTGATGCCATTTTTGACCTCGATGCTCCATGTAACACCTTCTCTTAAACAAGCACAGCTGTGTCCAACAGCAGGAAGGATCCCCTAGTTCTCCTACATAGTGGTACCCCAGTGGCTACAGCATGTCTATGGAAGGCTGCTAACTTTCAATGGGGAAACTACAGATGGCCTTGCAGCACAACCTCGAGCAGCTCTGGCCCCAGAAGGGCCAACTTCAGACTGCACCACCTCAACACGAACATTTTGGCCTGGCTGACAGACAGACAACAGCAAGGACACTGGTGGACCGGTGGTGGTGCAAGGAGAGAGGACAACAGGTTCGTGCTCCAGGGAGACACTGCCACTTTCTGAGAGCAGCATCTCAGCAATCCTAGTAATCAGTTGGAGAACAGTTTGTTGGACTGATGTGTGGCTCAGAAAGCCCATTTTAGCACTTGTACCCACAGCCATGATGAGTGCAAGCTGCATTTGGATGGCAACAAACAGATTGCACAAACTCAGTCAGAGCTTTCATTGCAGCGCTCAGATGTTGCGTGACTTCTGTTATTACTGCAATGGAAGCTGAGGCATCGGCCGTCAATCACTGTATCATGGTTGGGTCCACAAGTGCTCTCGTGGAGTTGGTTACCACTTCCACATTGTAAAGGAAGGGCTCCAAGGTCTGCGCCTGGTGACAAACTCCTCCATGCTCCTTGACATAATTACACAGGCTCTCTGGCAAACCTGCCAATGCACCATGCATTTCATTGTGCATATCCATCAGCCTTTTCCTGTATGCCGCCTCATCAGAGTGCCCTGCAGCAGAATCCAGGTGCAACCTCGCATTTTGGGGAGCTGGCACCTCTCCCCTTGCCCTAACTGCAGGCCTTTCATGCCCAGTGTCTGACCATGTGCAGAACCCACCTCTCTGCTACCCTCTAAAACGTATGCAGCGCCATTATCTGAGCTGGTGCTGTGATTGTGAGATCGAGTGACAGACTTTCTTCATTATCAGTTTCCTGCTACTCTTGGACTTCACAGTCTTGTGTCACTGTCTGGCCAGGAGGCAGTTCTTGGGCATCTGAAAGGAGTAAGACACAAGGATAAGGCTGCAGTGAGGAAAGGGAGAGATGGGGCAGGTGGGAGATAACAAGAGATGCATGCTTACACCATCTGCAGCTTGTAAATCAGAAGAGATTGGGGGAATGAGAGGGAAGTGAGATGTGAGCAGCTGGATTAGGTAGGAACCGACCATCATCTTCTATGGTTTTAGCCCCACCACTGGCCACAGTCACCAATGATTGCCAGCACCATCTCCTCTATGGGGGTTCGGACATACAGATGTTCCTCTCCCCAGCCAGTTAGCTGTTGCTGTCAGCAGTTGTGCACCACCTTGTCCTGCAAGAGAGAGGGAATTGTATCAGTGAGTGCGATGCAATGTGTTGGGGTGATGGTTGAATAGCTGGCATTATGCGCAAGCTGTGCAATGTGGTTGTGAGGCTTGCAGCAGTGCTGTCTGAGAGGGTGAGGTGAGGCTATCAATGTTAGGTATGAGTCATGCTTGACAAACAGGGAATGTTGTTTGGTGAGGGAAGGGGGTGTGGTGCATTAAGCAGTGTGGGAGGCAAGTGGTGCACTTGGTAGGAGATGGCATTTGAAGATGGATTCACTGAACTCAACCACTCATGTGAGGTCATTAAATTTCTTCCTGCACTGCATCCAGGTCCTTGGGGCTAGACTGCTTGCATTGACAGCGAAGGCTATCTTCTCCCATTGCCTTTGCAATGTTCCTCTGGAGGGCATCCTAGCCCCCTATGTTCATCTGTTAATTGAGTGTCGATGGTTTGAATATATGCAGGTGAAGGGTGTTAATTGGGGACTTAGCTGAACACTTATAAGCAGCCACTCACAGTCCTCCTGCTCGAGAAGGTATGACAATTAGTTCAATTTTATTTTTACAAATTTGAATGCTTTACATGCAGGGAGATGGGCTTTCATCAAGGTTCAGGTCTCTGAGAAAATTTGCAGAGCTCTGAGGCATTGTATAAGGCCATCTGAGGCAGAATTTAGTTCAGGAGGTTTGGTGTATTATAAAAGAGAGGGCCATAGGGAATGGAAGGGCCCTGGTAAGGTAATCGGTCATGATGGTAAGACAGTAGTTATCAAGCATGGAAATTCAACTGTTAAGGATCATTCCTCATGATTAATCAGGGTTAATTACAAAATCTCAGAATCTGAGCAGCTGTTAGAGGGAAAAGAGGCACCATGTATCTCAAATACTCATGTGTTTTGTGATGAAGGTCCTGAGGCACAGAATATGGTAGATCAAGAGTTGGATAGTAATGTGATCAATCATGATGCTCAGGAAAGAGTTATCACATTGAAAGGCCACTTACCCCGTGTAGGTACTTGGGTGACATATATTTCAGAGGGGTCTAATAAATGGAGGGATGCAACAATTGTGGGAGATGCAGGAAAATCTACAGGCAAGTTTAAATTGGATAAATGTTCAAGATGATGCCCAAGAAGCCAGACCCATAGACTGGCAAAGTGGGGTGAAAGAGTAAAAGGTAAGAAAGCACAGTGTAAGTTTTAATAGTGGGTCTGGCAGTGACTTGTGTAAGGAAGCAATCATGTACTGGAAAAAGAACCTCCGATAAAGTGCGAGGGAGATCTTCTAGCAGTAGTTCCGAAAGACATGAAAGTGCTAATTGAGGCCATAGTTTGAAGAGATTCCACATTGAAACAAATGCTAGAGGTCAGTCTCAGAATATAACTAGAAGCAGAAGTCCTCATGATTATGAAGTTTTAGTGGCTGCCAATAAACTTGAGGTTAAACTAAGAAGAGAAGCAAAACATAAGGAATTAGAGAGTTCAAGAGAGTTTGGAGTTTATTATGAGGTACCAGATAGGGTACAGCCAGCCTTGTGACATAGATGGATTTGTATTGAAAGTCCTTCCCAATAGAACTTATAACGTTAAAGCAAGGCTAGTTGCGAGGGGTTTTGAAGAGTGTCTGGGTGATACCGATGTTAGAATGGACTCTCCCACAGCTGGAAAAGTAATCTTGAAAATCTTTTTGGCTCTTTTGGCCACATATTTATGGGCGTGTAAATCATTGACATAAAAGCTGCATTTCTGCAAGGTGATACTTTTCAGAGAAGCGTATCTGAAACCACCCAAAGAGGCAGCAGATGCAGAAGGAAAGTTATGGAAACTGAACAAATGCATCAATGGCCTTAATGATGCTTCCAGGGTGTGGTATTTCTCAGTGAGATCTGTTTTGTTGAAAATTGGTTGTGTTGAACTAAAAGCAGATCCTGCAATGTTTTATTAATATCATAAAGGAAACTTTCAGGCATCTTCATGATGCACGTTAATTTCTTATGGGGTGGTACGACGGATTTTGAGAAATATGTTATTAAGATCAGGGCTGAATTTAAGATTGGGAGTCAGGCTTGTGGGGCCTTTAAATATATTGGTGTAGATATTAAGCAGACTAAGACTAAGTCAACAATCCTGTTTAGAGAGTGTTACTCCCATCCCGGTTAATCGTGTTAGATCATCACAGAGAGATGATGATCTATCTAAAGCAGACTGAGCAATTGTGAAGCCTGGTGGATCAATTAAACTGGTTGTGCTCTCAGACTAGGCCTGATGGTGGTTTTGATGTGCTGGAGTTAAGCACGATGATGAAACATTCAGTAATTGAGAATTTTTTAATGGCAAATAAAACATTGAAAAAACTAAATCTGGAGAAATGTGTACTGAAGTTCCCATCCTTGGGTGACCCAAAGAACATGAAGCTAATAATTTATAGTGATGCTTCACATGCTAATCTTGCTGATGGGTATTTGAGTGCAGCTGGTTTCATAATATTTCTGATGGGTGAAAATGGGAAATGTTGTCCTTCTAGCTTGGGAGGCTAAGAAAATAAAACGGGCTGTTAAAAGCACATTAGCAGCGGAAACACTGGGTCTTGTGGAGGCAGTGGAGATGGGGTTCTATTTGTCAAATATTTTGGGTGAAATTCTGAACAAGGGACATACTGAAGATAGGACAACCATTGAACGTTATGTGGATAGTTATTCTTTGTCGGACAGTGTACACGCTACAAAAAGTGAGTGAGAAAATATTGATCTTGCTGGGTTGAAACAAATGCTGGAGAGAAAGGAAATCTCCAAACTTAAATGGGTAGATGCAAGTCATCAGCTATCCGATTGTTTCACAAAAAGAAATGTTAGTACAAAAATTGTTAGAGGTGCTAGAGGAGGGGCAGCTCACAGTGTAATACTTTGTACCCAACATGGAATTTATTTTGAAATGTTCTTTGAGCATGTTAAATTCCATAGTACGTATAAAGTATTATTTTGAAATGTTCCTTGAGCATGTTAATCCAAGTTGTATTGTAAAAGAAAGAAGGGAATCTGTTAATTGTATGTCAATGGTTTGATTATATGCAGGTGAAGGGTGTTAATTGGGGTTTTAGGTGAGCACTTAAAAGCAGACACTCACTGAACTGGTGAAGGGTTTGAGTGAGGAGCTATATGTTTGTAATCCTTTTATTCTGCACAATAAATGTGAACTTGAGTAAAGATAGCCTCCAGCATTATCCTTCCATAACACGCTTTCTGAGATTTAACACCCTGTAGGTAGAGGACCTCTCTCCTCCTGTCCACTTCAAGCACCCAAGCCTCCAGTGCTGCATCAGAGAGCCTTGGAGCATGCTCTCTGCCCTGTGCCACCATATTCATTTTTTTTTCCTGCTCGGAACGTCTTCTGCAAACAGTTCCAGCACCTGCTGCAGCCAGAATGCACCTACCCTCTAATAGAGCAAGCAAAATTTAATGATGCGAGCTTCACACGAACTTGCACCTCCTGCTGAGGCATGCAGCCACTCTGCAGTGCATTTAGCACTGGGTTGCATGCTGCTATCATGGAAATGAGCAGGCAGCATGAAGTTTATCTGCTGCCTGCACCAGAAAGAACAGTAATGGGTTAATCACACTTGATCTCCAAGCCAGTTTTTGAGCTTTATCCAATTTTTCCCCCTTGGGCACCTTGAAATGTTTTTCCAATATCATAATCTATTTGAGTCCCGAGGTAGTCTCCAGTTGTCCGGAGAATATCATCTGACTTTCCATTGAGGCTAAATTACCTTTGTAATGCCACAGATCCAAACATCTGCAATAACCCTGTCACTATGGGTTAGGAGCATCCTGGAACAGATGATTGGTGATGTTTTGGGGCAATTTTAAGCATAGTTTTATATTAGGTGATGGATGGACAAATCTAAAAATACACTGGCATCGATGCAGCAAAAACAAGATTTATTATCCCTAAGGTTGCTAGAGTGTCTGCCAAAATGATAGTCTCCAGCCTATTTATAACACTCACAGACCAAGCAAAGTACTCTGCTACCTGACAAGGAGACGTCAAAATAAAAATCTTCTCGGGTCACCCTTTTACTCCATTTGATATCACCTTTGCTGTGAAAACTGAAAAGTCCAAACTTGAAATCTAGTTTTAAAAAAGATTACTTCAAATGCTGTGGCCTAGAAGGAGGGAAACACAATGAAGAGTGCATCTCTAAAAATTCTCTTTTTGTTTTTTTTAGAAGCATGAAAAATTCTGTTTTTTTGTTTTGTTTTCTCAATCTTGGGATAACTTCCAGGCAGGTAGTGATAATTTCAAAACACATCTAGTCACTGTCACTGGTGTTAGGGACTGAGGTAGCTTCATAGATTAAACACCCCCTATCATTGCACAATATAGATTTACAAATATGGCAACCAGCTCATAGACATGTTTAGCTATTTTTAACACCAGAGGATACAATTCTTGTCTTCCCTGAACTTAGGCCTATCTTGAGGGAAGATTTTACTTTGTCTCATTTTCCTGCTTTCTTACCAAATGAATCCCATTTTCTGCTTTCCCCATATACTTTTATCTTTACAAATTAAATAATATTTGAATATAAAATTATCCTCAATACTTAAACAAAAAAGAGCAAAACATCAATGCAAGAGATGGTTGGCTGAAAACCTCCATTAGCCCTCACTGTATGATTTTAAATTGATGACTCCTTGTCATTGATTCACCAACCAGAGGATATGGTATTTCCTTATTCATGATAAAAATTATTCATAACTTAAAAAAACTTATATTCAATCTTTTCTTGTCTTTTCTGCTCTATTGGAAATAGGCCATATCTCATGCCCCTTCATAACTATAGTTTACCATCCCTGGCATCATCCTGCTGAATCTATGGCTTTAAAATCCCCTCCAAGGGATCTAGGAAGGGAGTGTACATGCTATTCCAACTGTGACCTAACCAATGTTCTGTAGATTTATCATTACGTCCTCTTGTACTCTTTGTCCCTATTTTTAGAAAACAAAATTCTATTGGCTATTGTTTGGCCTTATCCACATTGAATGTATCTGCCACTTTCTGCCCTTCTGTTGTGCTATCTATCTTCACCTTTCTCTGGTCTGTTAACCTAACTTTTATCTGTGCAGCAAGTTTTCCTCCTGTACCATAAGCTTGCATTTTCATAATAAGCCTCATGTGAAACACTTAAGTGTTCACCTTTTGAAAATACATATACATTCAGTTCAACCATTTTCAGCTGCATCACTGTGACCGTGGGCATGGGCCACCTGTCTTGTGCTGATGTTGGAAATGCCCCTATTGACTTGCTTTCTCCTCAATTGAAAGCTATAATAACAATTTCCATTTATGAAGCACCTTAAACATAGTAAAATTACTAAGGCGGTTCACAGAGGAAGATCAGATGCTGAACTGTAATAGAACTATAAGCACAGTCAAAGATTGGTTTTGAGGCGGCCTTTAAAGGTTGGGTGAAAGACAACAAGCTGGAGGGATTTAGGAAAAGAATGCCAGAGAATATGTGTGAGGTCGTTGAAGGTTTTGTCACTGACAGTGGATTAGAGAGGAAGAGGAGGATGCACCAGAGATGGAAAACAAAAGAGCACTGACTGGACATAAAGCTGCAGAGGTAGATGCTGCAAGGCTGTGGAGATATCTGGAAACAAGACTAAAGAGTTTGATTTCGGGGCATTGGGATGTAGGGAACCAATGGAGGTTGGCATGGACAGGAGTAACAGGCAAGAAGAACTTAGTATGATATAGGATGCAGTTAGGGGACCTTTGGACAACTTGAAATTGCTATGGGGTGGAGATTGAAAGGTCAGAAAAGAGCGCATTTACTTAATATTTTTCTTGACCACTTGGAATCGCTTCCTAACTTTCAGTCACTTCCTATGGATGGTGTCCATGACCCTGGTGTGATTGCAGGTTTAACTTATTTGTATGTGAATAGGTGATGTGTGCCAGAACTGAACATTGATGCCTGATACCTCTTGTACAAAGCGAATTCACCACAACATCAATGAACTCATCCTTTCTGATCAATATTTCTATCATGAATTTCAGCCCAACACACTACAACTGTGATAGGTTTCTTCTTTTAAAGTAGCAGAGGCTCATTCATGGTTGTTACTGTGCCAAACTGTGTTAATTGCTGTTGTGATTGGTTGAAGAATCCTGGATAGAATGGGAGTTAGAACAAAAACTTTCTACCTGTTCATGATTTCTTTGCATATGACAACTGCTGTTGAACCCATCTTGGAAGAGAACTCCAGTTCTGTAAGAGCGCTATCTTTTATTTAATTAAGTGCTGCTCTGTGCTTCACAACCCCTCAAGGCTGCTCTGAAAACATTCTGAAATCCTCTCTTCAAAGTATTCTATTATTGTCAGAGTGAGTCAGACAATCTGTCCATTATGAGAAAGCAACTGCTCTGATCTGTAACAGTGCTAATATAAATCTGGATCCAACTTTATGACTGTTGGGTTTCAGTTTTTAAACTTTGCAAGATTCAGATTATTTTTACTTTACAACAGGGTGCATCCACTAACTTTGGGTTGAGTACTACAATCCCAAGCAGTGACTTGACTGGAGACCACTGGTTGTCATCAGGATTTTGATGAAGCAAAATGGGATGTGAGCAATGTTGTGCAGAACCTAAATTGAATACAACACATTACCTCCCCAATAAGGCAGTGAAAGCCCTGTCCATTTCTGTACACCAGAGGGGTGGACTTCCTTGAAACTGCTCCTGCTCCACTGCTGTAACTTTGTTGAAGCTTCAAGGAAATTATGTGCTGAAATTAAGGGCAAATTGTGTTTGACTAAACTGGTTGAGTTTTTGATGAGAGAACACAGAGGGTGGATGAGGGTTCTGCTGTTGATGGACTTTCAAAAGGCATTTGATAAAGTACCACATATTAGGCTTGTTAGAAAAAATTGAATCCCATGGGATAAAATGGGCAGTAGCTGCATAGATACAAAATTGACAAAGGCATAGAAAACAGTTGTGTTGAATGATTGTTTTTCTCCCTGTCTGGAGGAAAATGTATTGTGGTGTTCCTCTGCATTCAGTACTAGGACCATTGCTGTTTTTGATGCTTACAGGGCACATTTTCAAAATTTGCTAATGACATAACTTGGAAGTGTAGAAAACAGTGAGGACGATAGCAATATACTTCAACAGAACACAGACAGGCTAGTGGAGTAAACACATGGCAGATGAATTTCAATACAGAAATGTAAAGGTGATACCCTTTGGTAGGAGGAATGGAGAGAGATAATACAAGCTAAAGGGTTCAATAACGAAGAGGTGGCAGGATAGGCTACAGAGGAGTTAATAAAACATTTGGGATCCTGAACTTTATAATTAGAGACATAGAGTATGAAAGCCAGGAAGTTATGGTAAGCCATATAAAACACTAGTTTGTCCTCAAATCTGGACACCATACTTTAGGAAGGACCTGAAGGTTTCGGTGAGGGTAGAGAAGAGATTTACTACAATGATTCCAGGGATGAGGGAGTAGAGAGACTGGAGAAGCAGGGGTTCTTCTCCTTACAGCAGAGAAGACTAAGAGGAGCTTTGATAGAAATGTTTAGATAGAGTAAATAAAGAAAAACTGTTTCCAATTGCTGAAGGATCGATAACTAGAGGGCACAGATTTTAGGTGATCAGCAAAAGAACCAGAGGAGGCATGAGGGAAAACCTTTTAGGCAAAAAGTGGTTAGGCTTTGGAATGCACTACCTGGTAGGATGGTGGCTACAGATTCATTAGTAGCCTTCAAAAGGGAATTGGATACAAATTTGAAGTAGAAAAAATTTCAGTGATATGGGGAAAGAGCGAGGGATTGTGACCTGAAACGTTAACTCTGCTTCTCTCTCCACAGATGCTGCCAGACCTGCTGAGTATTTCCAGCACTTCTTGTTTTTATTTCAGATTTCCAGCATCCGCAGTATTTTGCTTTTAGTTGAGGGATTGTGATTAGCTGGATTGCTCTTCAAAAGCGCTGCCGTCAACTCAGTTGGCTAAATGGCCTCTTTCTGTGCTGTTCCATTCTATGATTCTATGAAATTCACCACCCCTGCCCCCATTTCATTGTTACATACTGCCTGAATAACAACCCTGGCATCCTGCCCAGCCCCCTCTCCCTCTGCTTGAGTACTGTTGGCAAAACCTTCAACAATTGGCTATTCCCTAAAACCCAGCAAAAGAAAATCTGGCTAGTTCTGTAACATGCAGGAAGTTACAGCCCAGGCGGTGAAGATGAAAATCAATCTCATCATTCTTGCTCTACCTCCTCCCATGCTGTGGGGATGGTGCTCTAGAATACTAAACAAGGCACTTGTACCCACTTTCTGAAGCAATAGTTCCACTGATTCTTGTGTGCCACTGCTCCATTGGGGATATCTTTAGGCTATGGCAGATTTTGGGCTGCGAGAAATAAGGGCCAGATTTTCCTTTGTAATCCAAGATTGGGCAATGTAGAAATAAAGGAAATAAGGGTGGTAAGCCCTACCACCCAACCTGTTTTCCAATTATCCAGCCCTTTTAGAATCCATCTCTCCATGGCTTACAGCATATAAATGATAGGGGTGAAACAGAGCCTCGGTTCCTGCTGGATTTCCCTATCATCTGCCTGCATAACCTGCGCTTCCCAGGAGCACCAAGGAAAAGGTGGCCAAGAAACAGTGGTAACAGTCCAGAAGTACCCCCATGGAGGAAAAAGAGTTCATAGTGGCCTCTTCCCCCTTCATTCCACCCTCAACATTTATTTGGCTGAAAGACACAGTTCGGACCTTGACATTCACCAGGACAACTGGTCTCTTCTTGAACAGTGTGTAACTGCGGCCCCCTAATTTTTGGGGCCAAGCTATGACTGGAATAAAGTTATCTTTCAGGCTTGCCAAGTACACTCTTGTCTTTATTATATTGCATGTGGATTTGCAGATTTTATGCAGAATGTTTCACTTTAGTATAACACAGGTTGTCTAACATATGGCCTGCAGGCCAAAATCCAGCCCACCAAAGGTTTCCATCCAGCCTGCGGATGTAAACTGTACTGCACTGTTCCTCATCCTCACTAGGGGTCCATGACTGGTCATAGAGTTATACAGCACAGAAACAGGCCCTTCGGCCCATCGTGTCTGTGCCAGCCATCAGGCACCTATCTTTCCAATCCAATTTTCCAGCACTTAGCCCGTAGCCTTGTATGCTCTGGCGTTTCAAGTGCTCATCTAAATACTTCTTAAATGTTGAGGGTTCCTGCCTCGACCATCCCTTCAGGCAGTGTGTTCCAGATTCAAACCACCCTCTGGGTGAAAAAGTTTTTCCTCAAATCCCCTCTACACTCCTGCCCCTTACCTTAAATCTATGCCCCCTGGTTATTAACCCTTCCGCTAACGGAAAAAGTTTCTTCCTATCTATCCTATCAATGCCCCTCATAATTTCATATACCTCAGTCAGGTCCCCCCTCAGCCTTCTCTGCTCTAAGGAAAACAACCCTAGCCTATCCAGTCTCTCTTCATAGCCGAAATGCTCCAGCCCAGGCAACATCCTGGTGAATCTCCTCTGCACCCTCTCCAGTGCAATCATATCCTTCCTATAGTGTGGTGACCAGAACTGTACACAGTTCTCCAGCTGTGGCCTCACTAGCGTTTTATACAGCTCCATGATAACCTCCCTGCTCTTATATTCTATGCCTCGGCTAATAAAGGCAAGTGGCCCATATGCCTTCCTAACCTTATCTATCTGTGCTGCAGCCTTCAGTGATCTATGGACAAGTACACCAAGGTTCCTCTGACCCTCTGTACTTCCTAGGGTCCTACCATCCATTTTATATTCCATTGCCTTGTTAGACCTCCCAAAATGCATCACCTCACACTTCTCAGGATTAAATTCCATTTGCCACTGCTCTGCCTATCTTACCAGCCCATCTATATCATCCTGTAATCTAAGGCTTTCCTCCTCACTATTTACAACACCACCAATTTTCATGTCATCTGCGAACTTACTGATCATGCCTCCTATATTCATGTCTAAATCATTAATGTACACTACAAACAGCATGGGTCCCAGCACCGATCCCTGTGGTACACCACTGGTCACAGGCTTCCACTCACAAAAACAACCCTCGACCATCACCCTCTGCCTCCTGCCACTAAGCCAATTTTGGATCCAATTTGCCAAATTGTCCTGGATCCCTTGGGCTCTTACCTTCTTAACCAATCTCCCATGTGGGACCTTATCAAAAGTCTTACTGAAGTCCATGTAGACTACATCAACTGCTTTAACCTCATCTACACCTCTAATCACCTCCTCGAAAAATTCAATCAAATTTGTTAGACATGATCTCCCACTGACAAAGCCATGCTGACTATCCTTGATTAATCCCTGCCTCTCCAAGTGGAGATTAATCCTGTCCCTCAGAATTTTTTCCAATATTTTCCCTACCACTGATGTTAGACTCACTGGCCTGTAATCACCTGGTTTATCCCTGCTACCCTTCTTGAATAATGGTACCACATTTGCTGTCCTCCAGTCCTCTGGTACCTCTCCTGTGGCCAGAGAGGATTTGAAAATTTGTGTCAGAGCCTCTGCTATCTCCTCCCTTGCCTCACATAACAGCCTGGGATACATCTCATCTGGGCCTGGGGATTTAACCACTTTTAAGTCTGCTAAAACCGCTAATACTTCCTCCCTTTCAATGCTAATTTGTCCAAGTATATCACAATCCCCCTCCCTGATCACTATACCGACATCGTCCTTCTGGTAATTTCAGAGATGATAAATTTCCCATTGGGTTCTTCTTTCCGACCAGACTGGCTTTAAAAAAAAAATGCACTGTCTGTCTCACAGCTGAATTAGAATTTCTAAACTTAGTTCTCTATCTAATGCATAGTAACACTCCTTTCCATATTCACAGCTGAAAGGTGCTGAGAGAGGGAACAGCAGTTTCTGAACTTCGGACAGATTTGTGGTGTTTCAGTGGGCTTTAAAAAAAATTGGAATTGGGGAGAGAGAGAGAGAATTTATTTGTTTGTGTTACGAAATTGCTTCCATTTTTAAAAATTTTTTGAGGAGTTGTATTTGAAGATTGTGGAGATGGATTAATTTGGTACTGAAGAAATTCCATAGATGCTGGACTTTGTTTTGCTTTGTTTCAAAAAAAAAGAAAGGTCACTGGAAGGACTTGGAGAACTTTGTTTAAAAACAAACTCTTATTGGATGTTACATGCCTTAAACTAAATAAACAACAAGAGCCTTGGTGGCTAGGGGAGTTGCTTACAGAGTTGTCAAGATTTATGGTTGTACATTGTTGGTTTCATTTTGGATATCGTTTTGAGTCAGTTGGAAGGGTCAGTCTGTAAGAGAGAAGACACCAGTTCATTTTTTCTCCACCTCTGAGAATACCTGAGAATCCAGTGTGATAGCTGAAACACCTGATGCTGCATTTTTCCTGGACAGCATGCCAGACTAATCTGCAAGGTCACCTGAAGAGAACTGCTCCAAAAAGATTCCAGGAACAGCCGTCTACACATATTTGGGATGCCAGAAAAGGGACAACTGATATCATTCCATATCTTATCCTTTTCCTTCAAGAATTAACAAATATTTGGCCAAAGTATTTCTTTCGTCTTTTTTGTAAAGAGATCTCTGCAGAGCAAACTTCTTTATTTTTTTCTTCAACCAGTGTGTGTGTGTTGGGCTAATTTAAAACGGAACTTTCATATTTCAATCTGTGTGTTAATGCTTTGCATCTTTACAAAATAAATCTTGTTTTATAATTTAATAATTTTGTTGTTTATTAAGGAAATCTGGTTGGTGGATTTTATTCTGAAATAAAAGAAGAGTATATAATTGGCCATCTCAGTAACTGGATAAACATTTAAATATATGTTGTGACCCGTGGAGAAGTGGAACTCGAGAAAGACAGTGCACTCCTTAAGCCTTGGTCATAACAGTACGGGTTATGCCTGTAGATGAATGTAATTTTTGTAGTAGTTAAAAGAACAGTATGAATTAATTAACTGTTATTTGTAACAGGCAATTAGTAACGTGTAGTTTAGAAAGCAGGAAATATATGCAAGATCTGTGTCCTGTTGGCCTACTGCATGTGCTATTGTACATGCTGGAAGCACTGAGCACAATCTTGCTGCATGCTGTTGATGCCTTTTTCTGGCAGCATGCATCAGATCAGCCAGAGCTGCCATTTATCACTCTTCAGGAGTAATGAGTCATTACATTTTCCAAAATGTAACTTATTTTGATATATGTCACTTTAATGGCTTAGCAAATGTTAATGGTTTAACAATCTATCTCACTGTTGCTGACCATAAATATTGCTGCTAACATATCCTTGATCTTTCAGCTAACAGCTGTCAGATGTGATAGGTTCATTGTTGTGTCTGTCACTTGCGGCAGTCTTGGAGGAAGCTGGAATCGACTTGTTTAAGAGCATGTTAGAGCAGCTATCAAGAAATAATTTCAAAAAATTAAAACAGCATCTTCTTGCTTGATAAGGGTTTCATTAAATTTTCATTCAAAAGAAATACTTCTCTTTTCAAGCATAAATGATGGACCAGCAAGAGTTGTTGTTCATTCGTTCTTTCATGTTCACTGTTGGATCGCGATAAGCTGGTATACTTTTTCAAATCTGTGAAGTGAGTATATTTCTACACATTGTGTACTGTTGGATATTTTGGAGAGTTGAGGGTTAATAAGCAAACTATAGTAATCATAATGAACTGTAGTAACCAAACCTGGTCAGTTTGTTGCCTGGGAAACAAAAGAAGAGAACATGAATAAAGAGGTTCTATTCAACGCAGATGGCTGCTTATCAACTGGAATGTAAGAGAGGGCTGGCTAGAACAAGCATTGACCAAGACAGATTAATAGTCCATAGCATAGAAGCGTTGAAATAAATATTAGTGTAATTTTAAATTGACAGATATATCATAAGGGAGTTGAGTAAAAGCAAAATACGCCAGATGCTGAAGTAAAAACAGAAAGTGCTGGAAGTACTCAGCAGGTCTAGCAGCATCTGTGGAGAGAGAAATAGAATTAACGTTTCGGGTCTGTGACCTATCTGATGAAAGATTACAGACCTGAAACTCTTTCTCTCCCCACAGATGCTGTCAGACCTGCTGTGTATTTCCAGCACTTTCTGTTTTTACTTAAGGGAGTTAAGGTTTGTCCATGCACAAAATACTATCTTTGTTGTAAACAACCAATATTTAAAGATGAAGTTGCAAGGGTAACAATTCAGGTAGTTGGAGTGAGAGAAACCTGAATTGTTACCCTCATTGTCTGGACTGATCATCTGTGTTATACGAATAAAGCCTGTTCCGTACACTTAACTGTCTCATGTTTACTCGAAGTATGTTGCAAGAACCACAGATGGAAGGAGGTTGACGATTAACACTTTTCTCTATGGATGTTCGGTGTTGTGCTCCGTTTCCTTATGTCAAGTGTGCTTGAAGATAATTACCAGGAACAGATTTTACTTTGAATAATTACTTAAGTTATTCTAGCTTGCAAAACATTTCACATTGATACTCTGAAGGTGACCTTAATGTCAGTTGAAGGAAGTAAATGGGTGGCACAATGTGAACTAATTGTGACCACAAAAAGAAATAATTGCAGGGCTTGGCTCCTTTGGCAGTGTTACAGATTCCAGCTCTTGCTGCATGTAACACAATCTCTTAATACCCCTTTACAATCCTCTGTAAGGTGCAACTACTGCCTCTGGAAGCAGATGGATCCAACTGAAAACAGCATGTACTAGCACTTCCAGGCATAGCAGCTGCCTGAGAGGTAAATATAAACTCTGCCACCAAAAAGAAGGGCTGTCTTTTTCTAGCTATGGACAGGCTGAGCATTCAACCAGCCTTATAGGACAGCAATGCAGTTTTTAACTTGTTGGGTTGTATTATTTTTCATAGCCAATAGGAAAGGTCAGACAAGTATTTTGCTCTTATTTTAGTGTTTAAAGAAAAAAATAAAATTGTGAACTCAGCAAGAAGAACAAGAACATTTATAAAGCATGTTTCATCCCCTAACCTTGTCCAAATTGCTTCACAGCAAATGAATTACTTTTATAGTGTAGTTGCTGTTGTTTTGTAGATAAATACACAATACAATTCCCTAAACAGTGAATGAGATATATGATTAGTTCATCTATTTTTTGTTGGCGTGGTTAAGGAAGGCTTGTTGACCGGGACACCAAGAAAAAATAGAAAGACTTGCATGACCTCAAGCCATCCCAAAACACTTTGCAGCCATTGAAGTACTTTAGTCGTGTAGGCACTGTTATAATATAGGAAACGTAGCAGCCAATTTGTGCACAACACGGTCCCACAAACAGCAATGTATAATGATCAGAAAATCTGTTTTTAGTACTATTGATTGAGGGATAAATATTGGCCAGGACACAGGGGATAACCCTCTGCACTTATTTGAATTAATAACGTGGGATGTTTTACATCCACCTGAAAGGGCAGACAGGGACTCATTTTAGCATCTCATCTGAAAGACAGCACCTCCGACACTGCAACAGTCCCTTTAATACTGCCCTGAAGTGTCAGCCTAGATTTTTGTTCTCAAGCCTCTGGAGTGGGACTTGAATCCATAACCTTCTGACTTAAAAGAGACAATGCAATCAACTGCACCATGCTTGAACTTCCCTACTGTAGTTTGGATAGTGCCATAGCCAGCTGAACAAGCAAAATCTCAGCTTGATGGCTTATATGAAAGACTGTAACTGTGACAATACAGCACCACGTCAGTACTGAACTAAAGTATCATCTTAGATTATGTGCATAAATCCTGGATTCAGGCTGGAATATAAGCTGCCACAAGAAATGACAGTTGCGAATTAAGTTAAATACTACTGGGAGTTGTAACATTTTCCAATTTTTGTTGTTGTTTGTACCTGACAATTAATAACAAATAGATTAAAGAGCAGGAAGCAGATGCAGAAAAACAGATTCATCTCATAGGGCGGCACAGTGGTGCAGTGGTTAGCACCGCAGCCTCACAGCTCCAGGGACCTGGGTTCGATTCTGGGTACTGCCTGTGTGAAGTTTGCAAGTTCTCCCTGTGACTGTGTCGGTTTTCGCCGGGTGCTCCGGTTTCCTCCCACAGCCAAAGACTTGCAGGTGATAGGTAAATTGGCCATTGTAAATTGTCCCCAGTGTAGGTAGGTGGTAGGGAATATGGGATTACTGCAGCGTTAGTATAAATGGATGGTTGTTGGTCGGCACAGACTCGGTAGCATTTCAGTGCTATATCTCTTAAAAATAAAATCTCCTGTTGACCTCCAAATAGCACTATTATACATACAGCAGAATCTAGCTGCCTGCTATTGCTCATAAGTAACCAAAACCAGCGTAAAGAATTTTTAAAAATGACATTAAGAACAAAAAAGCAGAGGGACAATAAACAACTCAATTTGAAAGAAGAAAATAAGCTGGAAATCTAAAAGAAAAGCAGAAAATTTTAGAAACACAGCTGGTCAGGCATATCTTTGGGGGGAGAAGCAGAGTAGATCAATAGCTAGCAGGAATTTGGGATCATGAGTGTCCATTTACTGGGTGCTATGAGTTCTCTTAGAGCTCCAAAATGCTATCTGTAGTGCACATGCATTTATGGGGCAAATTACACCAGACGCTATATTGGTGAGGGCGAACAGTGAGCTCCACCAGAAGTGTACAGGGCAAGCAATGTCTGGGAGCAGCTGGTTGATGCAGAAGCCTTGAAGCCAGCAAAATGTTTCTGCAGTCTGGACAACTCTGGCTGGAACTTTGCAATACTCGACAGAGCAGGTGCCAAGATTCATGCTACACAATCTCACCATTATGAGGGGACATCCCTTGCCACCAGCTATACAGTGGGCAGCAGAGGAGCAGGAGCATGAGGAGGAGGAGGAAGAGGAGAATCAAAGGAAAGGGCAACCTAGACATATCCTTTGTGGCCAGGCTGGCTGTGAAGAATTCATGTGCAATACCAATAACAGCAACCCCAAATCCCCATTCACCAACAGTCCTACACCTTAATATTCCTCTGTCACTGATCATTACAGTGTCCGCGTGGCCACAATGAAAAATAAAATAAATATTCCAAACCACATTAATAAATGGAGATATTCCATATTGGGTACCAATAGTCAATAATAACCCTTGTGCATTCTCTTAGTGATTGTCATCCACGTGCCTTTGCCTGTCCTAGTTCTCCTATACAGTGCTTGCAGCATGGCTGGTGGAAGGCTGCTAACTTTCAATGGGGGAGACTGCAGATGACCTCAAGCAGCTCTGGGCCTAGAAAACCTGGCTGTGGACTGCACCATCTTGGCATTGTGATGTCTCACGAGACTGGAGTGAAGTTTAGCCTAAAATAAAAGCAAAATACTGCGGATGCTGGAAATCTGAATTAAAAACAAAGTGCTGGAAATACTCAGCAGGTCTGGCAGCATCTGTGGAGAGAGAAAAACGGAGTTAACATCAGAACTGATGAAAGGTCACTGACCTGAAATGTTAACTCTGCTTCTCTCTCCACAGAAGCTGCCAGACCTGTTGACCATCTTGGCATTGTGATGTCTCACGAGACTGGAGTGAAGTTTAGCCTAAAATAAAAGCAAAATACTGCGGATGCTGGAAATCTGAATTAAAAACAAAGTGCTGGAAATACTCAGCAGGTCTGGCAGCATCTGTGGAGAGAGAAAAACGGAGTTAACATCAGAACTGATGAAAGGTCACTGACCTGAAATGTTAACTCTGCTTCTCTCTCCACAGAAGCTGCCAGACCTGTTGAGTATTTCCAGCACTTTCTAATTTTATTTGAGGTTTAGCCTAGTTTAATGTAGAATATGAGGCAAAGACTGAGACAACAGAAGCAGGCTGTTGAACATATGCTTCTTCTTTATTTTGTTTCAGTTTCACTTTCCTTTTGGCTAGCATGTGTGTTCTGCAGCAGCCTCTGGAGTACACAAATGGTTTGGTTGAGTGGGCGGAAAAGTGGCAAATGGAATTCAATCCGGAGAAGTGCGAGGTAATGCATTTGGGGAGGGCAAGCAGAGCAAGGGAATACACAATAAATGGGATGATATTGAGAGGGGTAGAAAAAGTGAGAGACCTTGGAATGCATATCCACAGGTCCTTGATGGTGGCAAGACAGGTAACTAGAGTGGTGCAGAAGGCATATGGATTGCTTTCTGTTATTGGCTGAAGTATAGCATACAAAAGCAGGGGTGTAATGCTAGAACTGTATAAAATGCTATTAGGCCACAGCTGGAGTATTGCATACAGTTCTGGTCACCGAATTACAGGAAGGACATAATTGCTCTGGAGAGAGTACAGAGGAGATTTACAAGAATCTTGCCAGGGCTTGAAAGTCATAGCTATGAGGAAATATTGAATCGGCTGGGGTTGTTTTCCTTAGAACAGAGGGATCGGGGGGGTGACTTAATTGAGGTATACAAAGGTATGAGGGACCTAGATAGAGTAGACAGAAGGACCTGTTTCCCCTGGTGGAGAGGTCAATTATTAGGGAGTACAGATTTAAGGTGATTAGTAGAAGGATTAGAGGGGACATAAGGAAAAGCTTTTTCACCCAGAAGGTGGTGGGTGTCTGGAATTCACTGCCAGGAATGTTGGTGGAAGCAGAAACCCTCAATTCTTTTAAAAGGTACCAGAACATGCACCTGAAGTGCATGAACCTGCAACGCCAAGGACAACATGTTGGAAAGTGGGATTAGATTGGGCGGCTAGTTTTTTTCTGGCCAGCATGTTCATGATGGGCTGAATGGCCTTCTGTGCTGTAATTTTTCTATGATTCTAATGCACAATGCAATTGCAATTTCAAAACACTACAACACGACATCCCTCCCCTTCTCAGTAAATGAGAAACAAAGCATGTTTCAATGGTTTGTTTCCAAAATGTAAACAATAAACTTAAACATAGTAGATCATTTCATAGCATAGTCACCTAAGTATGATGGGCGTTTTCTCTCATGAGTAGGATATCGTCTCACATCAGCTGTAGTCTCATTCGACTCATGCTCTTCATCTGAGGTGTCAATGTCAGAATCAGATTCAGTGCTTACAAGTGGTGTTTTCAGTGCTTTGAAGAATGATGCGTTTCTTGTGATGATTTGTGAACCGCACTTAGCAGTGATCATTAATCCTTTTGTGTTAGTCACAACAAACGATTGGATGTCATCTGGGGCTGTTTGTTTTCCAACATGACCATCATATTTCACAAGTATTTTATCTCCTGGTTTAAGTGGCTTGGCTCTAAATTTCATGTTTCACTCTGCATTTACTTTCACTCAATCCTTCTGTTCTTGATCACGTTCATGTACATGTTTATCATTAACTCCAAAGGGTAGCTCAGGAGGACGTGCGTGCACAGGATGTGCAAAGAAGAGTGTAGTTGGAGGTTTGCTAGTAGTCGACAGAGGTGTGACTCTGTAATTATGGAGAAAGTGATATAGCTCTTGCTTCCATGACTTATTCTCAACTGTAGCTGTACGTATCACTTTTTTCAAGATTCACATAAATCTTTCAACTTCTCCATTAGCTCTTGGCCAATGGAGTGTGATTTTCCAATGAGTGAACCTTAGGTAGTTTGCAAATTTACTGAACTCGTTGCTGTCGAATGCAGGTCGATTATGGCTCCTTACCATTTGAGGGATTCCAAACAAAGCGACGATCTGGTCAAGCTTTGGGATGACTGGTTTTGTTGAAGTTGACATAACTAATTCCACGATTGGGAATCAGCTGTAGTTGCCAGCGACAAGAAGTAGGTGTTTGCCTGTGGGCAAATCTGCGAAATCAGTGCTGATTTCAATCCATGATTCTGGATGTAGTTCGGACATCTTAAGAGAACATTGTAGATTTGCCATTGTTGTTGCTTGACATGGTGAACACTGATTTTGTGTTCTACCATACAATCAATTCCTGGGAACCATACATTTTCCCTAAGGAGTTGTTTTGTCTTGACTATTCCCTGGTGTCCTTCCTGTGCTATATCAACAACATATTCCCTCAATGAGTGTGTAATGACAATGCAGTTGTTGCATAATACGAGATCAGATGTGGTTGTAATGGTGAACTCATTTCATACATTGTGAAGACCTTATATTGTGTGAGCAATTTTGTTTGTAGACAGTTTCTCAATCACATCTTTCCAGTTTCAAGACTCCAGAGCCTCTATACATAGTTGCAAAGCCTCATCTTGTTTCATTGCTACTTTTATGTCGGCTAGTTTTAGCAACTTTGGCACCACATTTATGCTTACAAAGTTAAGATGTTGTGCGGCAACCTTTTCCACACAGCTAGTAGGACCGACTGTCAGCAACGGATGTCGTGAAAGGTAGTCCGCTAGGTTGAGCTTGCCTGGCTGATATTCAACTTGGAACTCAAACTCTTCTAGTTTGAGTATCCAACGTTCTATTCGAGTGTGTGGTTTGCTATGTGGATTGTTAAACAAGCTCACTCGTGGTCTATGATTGGTTATTACTTTAAACTTGTTTCCATATAAGTAGAGATGAAACAAAATTGCTCACACAAATACCCCATGTGATTGAGAGCCCTTCTCTCTCTGTTTTCAAATAACGTTGCTCTACAGGTGTTAACAATCTGCCTGCCATCGCAGCGATTGATGTGTTACCTGTCTTGCCTTTCTGTACGAGAACTGCACCTAAGCCAACTGGACTTGCGTCCACAACTATCTGGGTGGTTTTCTCAGAGTCGAAATAGATATTTGTCCAACTTGCCGACAAGTGTCGTTTGGTCTTGTGTACAACCTGTTTGTGTGATTTAGTCCATTCGCAATTAATGGTCTGCTTTTTGTCAGATAGGGAGCAGATAGCGTAGTGAGATCAGGAATAGAACAGTACGTGATCAGTCCTAGCAGACTCCAGACTTCTTGCACATTTGTAGGATCTGCAGCATTTGCTATGGCTTCAACTTTCTGTGGATCTGGTGATGCTCCTTCACCACTGGACACATGACTGAAGAATTCAATTCTGCTTTCATTGAACAAGCACTTGTCTTTGTTTAAGGTGAGGTTACATTCTCTGAGACGTTGTAGCCATGCATGTAGGCATGTCTCGAGGTCCTTTTCGGTGCAGCCATAAATGAGAATGAGAATCACTGATGTTCAGCGTGTCTTCAAGTCCTTGAAGTGCAGATTGAATCAAGTGCTGAAATACCTCAGTTGCTGAGCTGACACCAAAGTTGAGTCTCTAGTATTGGAAAAGTCCAATGTGAGTAGAGAATACCGTAAAATGTCTCTATTCTTCTGCAAGCTTGATTTGATGGTAGCTGCCGCCGTGGGCCCTCAAGATTGCAGGTAAGTCTATTTAAATGTATTCATTTTATTGATTTGAATATGTTAATTGTGGTCCCATCGCCCAGTGGCGGGGTGGCCTCCACGGAGCCTCACCACCGCCTGTAGGATCAGGCCGGGGCCTCCCACTGTCGAGGTCCATGGTGGACCTCATCCGGAGCCCTCCCCCCACCCCCCGCCACAGAACCCAATGTCTGGGGGAGAAGAAAATCCAGCCCCATGTCTCTGTAATGGCGAATATGTCTAAACCATTTATCTCTATTTGTGCCACCAGTTCATCTTCCTTATTGCAAATATTTCATGCATTCAGATAAAGAACCTTTAATTTCAGTTTCTTACTGCTATTCCCTGCATGGACCTTACTCGCTGATGCACAATTACTGTTAAACTCTCTTTCTCTTCCTGTCTCTACTAATGTATTAAAGGACAGATTGCTGGACTGCTGTGAAACCCTTCAAGCCCCTCTGCACATTGTAATCCACAGCCATGATGTCAGTACTCTAAGCCTGCATGGCAGCAAGTTGACCTTGCATGACTTCAATCTGAGATTCCACTGCAGCACTCAGACTTGGAGCAGCTGCAAGGGAGGCTCCAACATTGACCATCAGATGCTGTATCATGGTTGAGTCCACAAGTGTGCAAATAGAATTGGCTACCACTTCCATGCTGGAAAGAATGGGCTCCAAGCTCTGCAGAAAGTCTGTGTCAAGGTGGTGATGGACTCTTCCATGCTCCTTGACATTAACTGCAGGTTTTCTTGTAGGTTTCCCAATGCACAAAGCATTTAGTTGTGCATAGCCATCAGCTTCTTCTGTTGGCTTTCCTAGCAAAGTGCTTAACTGAGTCCTCTGCAGAAGAACCTGTGTGTGACCCTGCCCTAGGGCAAACTGGCACCTGTGCTATCCTTGCCCCCTGCCCTGGCTCCAGGCCACTTTTGCCCAGTGTCTCATCACATGCAGATCCTGCTTCGATGATATCCTCTAAATCAGTCGTTCTCAAAGTGTGGACCGCAGACAGGGTCCTCCAGGTGTTCCAAGGCCTGATCCAAAATGCAAGTCACTGACGCACAATGACACGGCCAAGGCCATACTAGAGAACAGGTGAGAACCCTCATCCCCAACACTCATGTGATGTCACACAATCAGACCTGCTCCCGCCTGCACGGCACATGTTGATATATATGCGAGCAATAACAATGTAGTTTTATAAGCAGGATTTATGTTACTGTTGCAATATATAACTGATTTATAGATTTTCAACACTTGTGGGGCTGAATGTGGAGCCCGACATGACACTAAAGCTCTCCAGCTTGGATCCAGAAATCACCTCCTTGGTGTCTCATCAAAAGCAGTGCCATTCTTCCCATTAATTCTTATGTTTTTTTGTAGTGGCAAGTGAAAGCAGGTGGGGTAGGACTGGTAGGTGGTCCCCAGGGTCTTTTGCCCAACCTAAGTGGTCCACAGATGAAAATGTTTGAGAACCACTGCTCTAAATTACACGTAGTGTCAGTATCTGAGCTGTGAAATCAAGTGACTGTACATCTTCACCATCACTGTCTTCTTCCTATTCTTCCACTGCCTGGTCAGGTTGTACTTCATGAGTGTCTGAAAGAAGAAAGAAATAAGGACAGTGTGGTGGTGAGGGAACAGCGTGGAAAGTAAAAGGAATATGGTTATACCATCTGCAGCTTGTAAATCAGAAGAAAAAAATGGGCTGAGGGGAAGGCAGGATGTGAGAAGATGGATTAGGTATAAGGATACTATCATAGAACATAAGAAATAAGAGCAGTAGGCCATTCAGCCCCTCAAGCCTGCCCCACCATTCAATAAGATCATGGCTGATCTGCCCCAGACCTCAACTCCTCTTTCATGCCAGCTCCTCATAGCCCTCAACTCCCCGATATTTCAAAATCTATCTACCCCCTCTTTAAATACTTTCAGTGATCTAGCCTCCACAACTCTCTGGGGTAGAGAATTCCAGACATTCACTACCCTCTGAGAGAAGAAATTCTTTTGCATCTCAGTTTTAAATGAGTGTCCCCTTATTCTGTAACTATGTCCCCTAGTTTGAGATTCCCCCACTAGTGGAAACATCTTCTCAACATCTACTCTGTCAAGCCCCCTCAGAATCTTGTACATTTCAATAAGATCACCCCTCATTCTTCGAAACTCTAATGCCACTCGCGCACCAGTCAGCGACAATGTCGAGCTCAAGGCTTGGATGGACTTTTCCATTGACCGTGTTTGGGCAGGCATTGTTGCCAGCCCTCTCACTGCAGCTGCAGCATTTCCCGTGATACTTGTGACACCAGAGATACATCATGAGCCTGGGGCTCAGCGTGAACCTGGCTTCCCACAGTCCTCCAACTTTCAGAGACCTGGGCTGTCACAGCCTCCATCAACTGCTTGGGTGCTTCAGTCAGTGCTTTACTCACCAGGTTGTGTGCCCAGATCTAAACTCAGGCGCAAACCCACCAAGGTGTGAGTGTGCGCTGGTGGATGGTGCAGAAATATGAGTCGCCAATGGACCCTCTGAGGCTCCTTCCTTCCCCTCAGAGGTGGCAAGCTCCCCTGCAGTCCCGGACTGTCTGAGCAGGCACCGCTTAACCTACATGAGAGAACAGAGACATGTAAGGGTCAAGATCCTCCCCTCCTGCCATAGCACACATCTCTACGATGCAGAGCTCTGTGGGCACCAGATGCCTGATGAGCAGCATGGCTCCATCACTGCAGATGCAGCCTTGTGCCCCATGACGACCTTACTGACTGTCTTCTGAAGGTGACCCTGTCTCTCTGTCTGTGGTGCTTCGGCCTTCCCAAGGTCCAGCCAGTTCCATGGTCTCCATGCTTAGCTATTTAAACAGCATTCTTTTATGTATTTTTCAATTATCCAGTTGTGCAATATTTTAGTACACCTGATCTTTCAAAAACCTTATGGAATAAAATTTAGGCACTCCTGTAATTGTGGATAAGAAATATCAAACATGTGTGTAAGCCAGTACCTGTGAGCTTAATTAATTTCACCCATCTGTAAGTCAAAAAGTGTGCGGAAAGAACTGATGGGACATATTGGTAGGATTGCAACAATGACCCAGTTAAGATTTCTGTGCATGAATGCATACAGCATAAAAAATAAATCAAATGATTGGAAAACCAAATCCAGATTGAAGGCTATCGGAACATAGAAACAGGAGTCGGCCTTTCCACCTCTTGAGCCATTTCCGCCATTCTATTAGTTCTTGGCTGATCTGTACCCTCATCTCCATTTACCCATCTTTTCTCCATATCTCTTGATACCCTTACCGAACAAATATCTTTCAGTCTCAGTCTGAAAGTTTCAATTGACCCAGCATCCGCACACCTTTGAGGAAAAGAGTTTTAGATTTCTACCAATCTTTGTGTGAAAAAAGTGCTCCCTGATTCACTCTTGAATTGTCAGCTCTAATTTTAAGATTATACCCTCTTGTTCTGAATTCCCAAACTTGAGGAAATAGTTTGCATCAGTCAAATCATTTTATCATTTTAAAAATCTCAATTAGATCAATCTTTTAACCTCCAGGGAATACAAGTCAAGATTATGCAACAGTCCACATGATTTAGCCCTTTTTCTCCCCAACATAATTCTGGTCAATCTACAGTAAAGCCCCATCAATATATCTTTCCGAAGGTGTGGTGCCAGAATACACAGTGCTTCAAGATGGGATCTGACCAAGGCTCCATATAACTGAACATAACTTCCTTCCCTTTGTACTCACCCCTCGAGATAAAGGTTAACATTCTGTTATCTGTTAGCCTCTGTGATCGGTTTGTGCTTCTCTCCACTAACTTTTAACGATTTATGTACATGGACATTGAAATCTCTTTGCTCATCCATAGTTCTTAGTTTCTCACCATTTAGAAAATAATTCAAGTTAAGTGACTCAGATTCAAAATGGATGCCCTCACACTTTCCCATATTGAACTCCATTTGCCACAGCTTCGCCCACTCACTGAGATCTGGGATATGACGTACATTTATGTTAGATGATGTAGGACCAAATTTTTTATAAAACAAATAATAATGCTATAACATTATTCTCAGTAAAAAATAAATAATTGAGTGGACTTTGAGTCTCCATTGGTGTTGTAACTTAAAGCACCAACATTTACTGTACACCAAGTAATCGCTGACAATTCACTCAACTGCTTGCAAAGGATTCTGAGCCTACCACTGTACAAAATGCACTAAACTAGGTAAGCTAAGGTAAGCAATAATTAACATTCGAGAGCTGGGAAATTTATGTTCTTTAGGGGAGCCAGTAATATTTTTGGCACCCCTCAGGAGTAAAACAGCACACACATGCTAAATATCTCCTATGCAGATCCAATATAAAAGTTAATAAAGCAATGCCTTAGTCTCACACTTGAGAATCAATGCTAATGTAGTAGCTCTCCTTTAGCTGAGAATGTGGGATCATGGAATTTACCCTATCATTCCTATATAACATGCATATCACATTTGTGCCAGTGACATTTTATGTGTTTTACCTGATGTCAATGGTTATGTTGAACTGTTCACATTTTTGTCAGTTTTATATCCTGGTAAAGCTTGGCTTATATGTATTTAGTAATTGTAGACTGATGCCTGGAGTCTATTGAGAAATGCTGACCAAATGAGTTGGGGGGGACAGGGCAGGACACAGTCAGTACTTTATCAGCTATTGTTTAATCTCATGTAGCTTTGTAGGATGTTATTGACATTCCAGATCTGCTATCCTATGATGTACAACAAGCAAATCTTGTTCAGGAATAAGGCTTTATATTAATTACTTCTAAGAGGTTGGCTCCCAGAAGAGCTTACTCATCATTGTATTTTAAACAACAATAATTATGTTTCTAGGAAACTATTAATTCTACCTTTAATCAGCTGAAATGTTCAAGGATAATTTGTACCTTTAAGGACTTACAGATTTGTTTTAAAGGACTGCAAATCAATATATTTTCCATCATATAGATTTTTTTTTAAATAATAAAATGCAGGATATGAAGAGGATGTTCACTAAACTCCAGAAAAAGAGGATGGCAATTTGCATCTGGAAATCACATTGAAAATTGGAATGGTCAGAGACAAAAATTTTAAAACAGTGCCTGCCTATTGGCCACTTGAGGTCTACCTGAAGCACTGCTTGCAGCTCCCCGGCACAATGGGAATGAAGCCGATCCCTGAAAATTGGACAGGCTTGAACCAATACCATCAGGGGTAGGGAGGATATGGTGTGGTTCTCCAAATCCCAATGGAACACAAGTCCCTGAGAATGTTTTTAGACAGTACATGTACTGCTGCTATTGTCAAGCAGTTAATTACACAGAGGGATTAATCCTGACTTGGCTCTGCTGATGGAAGCCTTGCCCCATGGAGCATATCTAAAATTCAGGCGTGAGCTGTGCAAGATCCTAAACCATTTAAATATCTTCACATAGACTGAACCAATCAAACTGGCAAAGGTGGTCTGGAAGATAAGTTTGTAGAATACTTTTGTGACTGTTCCCTGGAACAATACGCCGTGGAACCAACTCGGGGTAAAGCTATTCTAGAACTAGTATTGTGCAACAAGGCAGGTTTAATTACTAATCTCATAGTAAAAGATCCGTGGGGAAAACATGATCATAATTCATTTGAATTCCGTATTAAGTTTGATGACAATATACTCCAAACACAAATCTCACACAAAGTTAATTATTTAGGTATGAGGGGAGAGCTGGGGTAGGTTGATTAGGAAAATAGAATAAAAGGTATGGTGGTAAATAAACAGTGGAAAACATTTAAAGAAATAATTCAAAATGTTCAACAAAAGTACATTCCATTAAATAACAAAAACTCAGCAAGAAAGATCCATCCGTGTCTTATTGGGGAAGTTAAGGTTAGTATTAGATTAAAAGAATAGGCTTATAACTTTGCAAAGAATAGTAGTAAGCCTGAGATTTGGGAGTGCTTTAGAAACCAGCAAAGGGCCACCACAACATTGATAAAAATGGAAAAATTAGAATATGAGATTAAACTAATCAGGAACATAAAAACAGATTGGAAGAGATACTACAAGTTTATAAAAAGGAGAGTAGTTAAAGTTAACATTGGTCCTTTAAAGACAGAGACGGGAGAAATTATCATGGGAAATGAGAAAATGGCATTGACATTGAGCAATATTTTGTGTCAGTCTTCACAGCAGAAGACACAAGTTTCATACCAGAAAAAGAGAGTAACCTAGGGGCTAATAAAAGTGAGGGTGGCAAGGGCCTAGAATGTACTCTGGGTGGGAGAATTCAATGTCCATCACCAAGAGTGGCTCGGTAGCACCACTACTGACCGAGCTGGCCGAGCCCTAAAGGACCTAGCTGCTAGACGGGTCTGTAGAAGGTAGTGAGGGAAGCAACGAGAGGGAAAAATATACTTGACCTCATCCTCACCAATCTGCCTGCCATAGATGCATCTGTCCATGAAAGTATTGGTAGGAGTGACCACCGCACAATCTTTGTGGAGACAAAGTCCTGTCTTCAAATTGAGGATACACTCCATTGTGTTGTGAGGCACTATCATTGTGCTAAATGGGATAGATTTCGATCAGATTTGGAGTGCAAAACTGGGGATCCGTGAGGCGCTGTGGGCCAGCAGCACAGCAGAATTGCACTCAACCATAATCTGTAACTGTATCCCCCACTCTACCACTACCATCAAGCCGGGGCACCAACCCTGGTTCAATGAAGAGTGCAGGAGAGCATGCCAGGAGCAGCACCAGGCATATCTCAAAATGAGGTTTCAACCTGGTGAAACTACAGCCCAAGACTACTTGCATGCCAAACAGCGTAAGCAGCATGTGATAGACAGAGCTAAGTGATCCCATAACCAACAGATCAGATCTAAGCTCTGCAGTCCTGTCACATCCTGTTGTGAATGGTGTGGACAATTTAACAATTAACTAGAGGATGTGGCTCCACAAATATCCCCATCCTCAATGATGAGGGAGCCCAGCACATCAGTGCAAAAGATAAGGCTGAAGCATTTGCAACAATCTTCAGCCAGAAGTGCCGAGTGAATGATCCATCTCGGTCTCCTCCTGAAGTCCCCAGCATCACAGATGCCAGTCTTCAGTCAATTTGATTCAGTCCGTGTTATATCAAGAAGCAACTGAAGGCACTGGTTACTGCAAAGGCTGCAAAGGATACAGGACCTGACAACATTCCAGCAGTAATACTGAAGACCTGTGCTCCAGAACTTGCCGCGCCCCTAGCCAAGCTGTTCCAGTGCAGCTACAACACTGGCATCTACCCGGCAATGCAGAAAATTGCCCAGGCACGTCCTGTACACAAAAAGCAGGACAAGTCCAACCTAACCAATTACCGCCCCATCATTCTACTCTGGATCATCAGTAACGTGATGGAAGGTGTCATTGACAGTGTTATCAAGCGGCACTTGCTTAGCAATAATCTGCTCAGTGATGCTCAGTTTAAGTTCTGTCAGGGCCACTCAGCTCCTGACTTCATTACAGCCTTGGTTCAAGCATGGGCAAAAGAGCTGAACTCAAGAGATGAGATGAGAGTGACTGCCCTTGACATCCTTGAGTATGGCATCAAGGAGCCCTAGTAAAACTGGAGTCAATGGGAATCAGAGGGAAAACTCCATTGGTTGGAGTCGTATCTAGCACAAAGGGATGTGGCTGTGGTTGTTGGAGATCCATCATCTCAGCTCCAGGATATCACTGCAGGAGTTCCTCAGGATAGTGTCCTAGGCCCAATTATCTTCAGCTGCTTCAAGAATGACCTTCTTTCAATCATAAGGTCAAAAGTCGGGATGTTTGCTGATGATTCCACAATGTTCAGCATCATTCACGACTCCTCAGATTGTCATTCAGTCCCCCACCTGCCAAGAATGAGGTATATTAATTCTGTCATATGAACTTTGATTTTAAACTGTTGCTGGAGTGAAGAAATGACTTGTTTGAAGATCACCAGACACTGGGCTGGAAGGACATTTGCATGCTAAGAGATGCTGCTTGTGGAAACAAACGCCTATTCTCTGCTCCAATTAACACAAATGGATTTTGATCACCAGAGATTGAAGGTGTAAGGAAGCCCTAGTTTGCTTGTGGACAGGGTTGACCTACTCCTAGGTAATGATTTGGCACCAACGAAGGTGGTACCTTCCCAGTAGTGAAAGAGAGATTGCAGGAGGTCAGAGAGACAGGGCAGTGGCAGAAGACAGTCCCCTGCAGTTTCCCTGAATGTGTAATGAGTGAGGCCATGATCAAGCCGGCTCCCTCGGAGGAGACTGAATTGGCACTGCAGGCAGATGACCATGACGTCTGTCTGTCCGAAATTTTCTTTAAAGTTGGAAGAACCAGGGAATGAGTTAAATGGATCTTCCCTAGCTGAGGCTCAGCGAGCTGACCCAGTATTGAGAGAGTTAGCACAGGCTGCCCAGTCTGAAATTGAAGCAGAGGGATAGCTGCTATTTAAAGAATGAGGTACTGATGAGGAAATGGAGTTCTCCTCACAGACCTGAGAGCAAGGAGTGGACAGTGGTTCACCAGTTAGTGGTGCCAGAGAGGTACTGGAGGGAAATAGTAGGAATGGCCCATGAGGTTGCAATGGCTTTACATGCCAGTATACGAAAAACCAAAGCCCGTATAAGACGGCAGTTTGACTGGGCAAACTTCCACAAAGATGTGGTGGAGTTTTTCCCACTTGTTGGTTCCCTCACCACCTGCCACAGACCCAGTCTAGCAGCTATGTCCTTTAGGACTCGGCCAGCTCAGTCAGTAGTGGTGCAACTGAGCCACTCTTGGTGATGGACATTGAAGTCCCCCACCCAGGGTACATTCTGCGCCCTTGCCACCCTCAGTGCTTTCTCCAAATTGTGTTCAACATGGAGGAGAACTGACTCATCAGCTGAGGGAGGGCAGTTGGTTGTAATCAGCAAGAGGTTTCCTTGCTCATGTTTGACCTGATACTATGAGACTTCATGGTGTCTGGAATCGATGTTGAGAACTCCCAGGGCAACTCCCTCCCGACTGTATGCCACTGTGCTGCCGCCTCTGCTGGGTTTTTCCTGCCAGTGGGACAGGACATACCGGGGGATGGTGATGGCGGAGTCTGGGACAGTATAAAGTATGATTTCGTGAGTATGACTACGTCAAGCTGTTACTTGACTAGTCTGTGGGACAGCTCTCCCAACTTTGGCACAAGCCCCCAGATGTTAGTAAGTTGGACTTTGCAGGGTCAACAGGGCTGGGTTTACCCTTGTCATTTCCGGTGCCTAGGTCGATGCCGGGTGGTCCATCCGGTTTCATTCTTTATTGACTTTGTAACAGTTAGATACAACTGAGTGGCTTGCTAGGCCATTTCAGAGGGCACGTAAGAGTCAATCACATTGCTGTGGGTCTGGAGTCACATGTAGGCCAGACCATGTAAGGACAGCAGATTTCCTTTCCTAAAGGGCCAGATGGGTTTTTACAACAACTGACAATGATTTCATGGCCATCATTAGATTAGTCTTTAATTCCAGATTTATTAATTGAATTCAAATTCCACTTTCTGCTGTGGTGGGATTCAAACCCATGTTCCCAGAGCAATACCCTGGGTCTCTGGGTTATTAGTCCACTGACAATACCACTATGCCATCGCCTCCCCACGGCTGCAGTGGTTCAAGAACGCGGCTCATCACCACCTTCTCAAGGGCAATTAGGGATGGGCAATAAACGCTGGCCTGGCCAGTGACGCCCACATCCCATGAATGAATTTTTTAAAAATCTAGTTTGCTGATGATACCAAGCAAGGTGGGAATACATGTTGTGAGGAGGATAAAAAAGAGGCTGCAAAGAGATATAAACAGGTTAAGTGAGTGGGCAACACTGAGAGGTTGTTTCCCCTCGCTGGGCAATCTAGAACATAGGCACAGTTTCACTCAAAAGGTTCTGATTCTTTGGAATTCTCTACCCCAGAGGGTTGTGGATGCTCCATCGTTAAATATATTTAAGGCTGAGAGAGACAGATATTTTTTATCTCTCGGGGAATCAAGGGATATGGGGAGCGGGCAGGAAAGTGGAGTTGAAGCTGAGGATCAGCAATGATCATAATGAATGTTGGGGCAGGATCAACAGGCCATTTGATCTAATCCTGCTCTTATTTCTTAAGTTCTTACATTGTTGACGTAAAAGGCATTGCACCAGAAAATTACCTCTAATAAGTAAAACTGTATATTCAAAGAGGCTGACACCTGCATTTGCCTCCATTTAGTTTCCCATTTTCAGGCATTCCCAGGGCAATTAATGGAGGGAGATATTAGGTGTAACTCTCAATGCCAGATCTTTGTTGCAACAGCATACTGGCGAAATCTTCATTCGACCTCAATGGATTGTCACTGTGCCATCAATAAATGATGCTAAGTGGGCAAGACTTTACTCGGGACCACATTGCCTCTCCGGTGGCCTCTAGTGGAAAGGAATGCCTCAGGAAGAGAGGTTCTTTTGGGAAAACAAAAGCAAAATACAGTGAATGCTGGAAATATGAAATAAAAGCAGAAAATACTAGAAATACTCAGCAGGTCTGGCAGCATCTGTGGAGAGAGAGACAGAGATAATGTTTCAGGTCAATGACCTTTCAACAGAACTGAGGCTATTATGGGCCTGCTTTTGTGGGCTCCAAAATTGAAGGCCAGAAGGGATCCAGAACAACCTGTAGGGAGGTCTTTAAATTTTGTAACTTAAAAGTTTTTGCAACTATGCTTGAGTTTTTAACAGCACTGTGGGTGTACCTTCAATACATGGACTGCAGCAATTCAAGAAGGCGGCTCACTACCACTTTCTCAAGGACAACTACGGATGGGCAATAAATGATGGCCTTGCCAGCGATGCCCATGTCCCATGAATGAATATAAAAAGGGTCCTGGCAACATAGTCCACTCTTGGCAACAAGCTTAGGTTGCTGGTTGACATTAGGCTCTTCTCCAAAACTTACATGGCTCCAATTGAGAGGTAATTCCACCATTCCTTCACACAGACATTCCCTTGTCTTGCCTCAAATCATTCTACACAAGTTGGATTCTCCTCTTTTGAAGTGTAGTCATTGTTGTATTGAAGGGAAAGTAGCAGCCATTTTGCATGCAGCAATGTCTCACAAACAGGTTCCAATCCCCCTGCCAAACTAGTTTAAACCCTCCCGAAGAGCACTAGCAAACTGCCCTGTGAGAAGCTTGGTCCTGCTCTGTTGAGGTGCAACTTGTCCGCTTTGTACAGGTCCCATCTCCCCTAGAACAATGTTCTAGGAATCTAAAGCCCTCCCTCCTGCACCATCTCTCCAACCACGCATTCATCTGCTCTATCCTCCTATTTCTGTGCTCACTAGCATGTGGCATCAGGAATAATCCAGTGATTACTACCTTTGAGGTTTTACTTTTTAATTGTTTTGCTAGCTTTCTAAAATCTGCCTGCAGGATCTAATCCCTCTTTCAACCTATGTCATTGGTATTGTTATGGACCCCCATGACCTCTGGCTGTTCACCCTCCCCTCTCTGAATGTTCTGCACCCACTCAGTGATATCTTTCAACCTGGCACCAGGGAGGCAACATACCATCCTGGAATCACATCTGCAGCTGCAGAAACATCTGTCTGTTCCCTTAGGCTATTGAATCTCCTATCAATATTGTTTTCCTGAGCTTTCTCCTGCTCCCTCCCCCTCCTGTACAACTGAGCCAGCTATGGTGCTGTGGCTTTGGTTCTGGCTGTATTTCCCGGAGAAACCATCACCCTCACCAACATTCAGAATTGAATAGTGGTTGGAGAGCAAGATGTATTCAGGTAACTCCTGCACTACCCACCTGGTCCTCCTTCTCTGTCTGGCGGTCATCCATTTGCTCTCTGGCTACACACTCTTAAGCTGAGGGATGACCACCTCCTGGAATGTGCTAACTACATAGTTCTCAGCCTCATGGATGCACCACCATGATGCCGGCTGCTGCTCCAGCTCTGAAACCCAGAGGTCGAGTGCATCCAACTGATGGCACTTCCTGCACACATGGTTGCCCAAGGCATGAAAAAGTCCTGGAGTTCTCACATGGCATAGAGTGTGCGTTTAATGGGACAGGACTGAGGTGCCCTTTCTGCCTCAGATTATTGGACCACTAACTAAATATCTTAATTTAACCCACTTCCCTAACTTAGAGAGAAAAATAAGACAATGGTTATACTCACCAACCAATCACCTACTTGCTGTCCTGTGTCATCACTCCTTGATCTTTTTTTGCTGCTGTTTTTGGATTCACCAAATATATACTGCCATCTCCACTCCAGTCAAATTTCTGTACTGGGCCTTCTCTCCCACTCTATGCTTAGCTTATAGTTTTTAGACTTTTAACATATTACTCTATTTAATTTAAGACATAGGTAGTTTAAATTAAATGTTTACCTTAACGTGAATCACGCTACAAGTATTGCAGACAAAAAGCAGAACCTTCTTCCCCCTTTGCAATGAATTGTCACTTGCACCAAATTCCCGACTTTTGCACTGTGTTTGCGATGCACTGTTCTACAACCACTCTGTGCTGATCACTCTCTAATATTCATTACTTTAATTTCCTCACTCTCCTTAGACCTTTGGATCTGCACTATTTCTGACATATTCGTGTCTTCTACTGTGCTGACAAATATAAAATATTTGTTGCATGTCTCTGCAATTTCCTTATTCCCCATTATAATTTCTCTGTCTCTAAGGGACCCACATTTACTTTTGCTAATCTCTTCCTTTTTACATACTTGTAGCAGGTCATGTTGCTCTGGAAGCTACCATGTTTCTTTTGTTTGCTGGCCTTTGTTCAGCTACAGGAATGTGTCAGGTTTGTTGCCTTGAGATTCAAGTTACCCACCAACCATGATTAATAACACCACTGTGTTATCCAGGGAACAAGTATTACAATCAGAGCCATGCCTCTACCAGACCTCTGATCGAGCAGTGAGCACCTGAAACAGTGTTTACACTGTTTGCATAGGTCTAGGACATGCTGTAATATAGCGCTGATGTCAACAAAAGGTGGGACAGGAACCCAGCTGGGTATCCTCGACACCTTAAGCTTTTGCTCTATTTTTTAAAACTTCCTCAGCTCCCTTATGAAGCTCATCTCTGCATCTTCTGGTGGTGCTGGTAGGCCTGTAAGTGATTATTCAGCGTTGCATTTTCCCTTCCCCTTCCAGCAGGCACCCAAGCTGCACCCTCTGTTGTGCTGGTGCCCACATAACTATGTGGACGAGGGAACCTCTCCCTTAAACCTGGAAATTCAGGCAGGGTCAGCAGCAGAAGTTTAAAGTGAGCGCATCCCAGTACCTACACGAAGATCATGGGCCTGCACATTTTTGGCCCCTCAATGTTGATTGTTAGAATCAGAATATGGCCTACACCAGATCTTGAGACAAGAAAAAAGCCAATTCTGTGGAGACTGAACTGATGGCCAGTGCAAACATCATAGCAAGAAAATGGGATTAATTTCCAAGGTGCATCTTGCCATTTCCGCGCCTCTAATGCTGCTCACCCATTTGAAATGGGTACCCGAGTTTGTAGACATCCTGACCTGCAGGAGCAGGCTGTTTAAAGGCATAACTTATTTTAAAAAATTTGGTTTGAAAGTTAAATTTATTGCTGCTTATAATATTACTTTATCTGCATTTTTATTCATGGTTTTATCTTTGTTTAAGTTTGATTTTTGCAGTGTATTTACTTCAAAATGTATTTCTTAAAACTGTCTTTCTTCCAGCTGCTATTTCATCTGCAGCAACCAAGATGGACAGGATCAGAATTCCTTTGGCACTCCTAGATTTGGAGGAGGAACAGCAGTTCTCGAGGGAACAGAAAGGCAGAAATGACTGCACCGAATGTGTTATGTGTGCACCCAACATTACTCACATTTACCAGCCCAGACTGTTCTTCCAGTTTTCAATACCTTCACTTCACAAAGAGGCTTTTATATAGCTTTGCCATCTTTTGGAGACCTATTTACAAGACACTTTATGCGACAGGTGCAGTTCTTCCGATGGGCACGTATTAAACTTTAGGACTATGAGTTCCTTTCAATCCATTACCAGCAACATATGCCAGATCGGTCAGCAGACCTTTCATAGATGTGTAAAGCAAATGCCAAAGGCCTATTTTGTAATGGTAATATGGTCGTCAATACATTCCCTGTGGAAAGGAAACATTGGCATGAGACAGCATTAATCCTTGCTGCCTGCTGAGATTGAAAGCTGTATTATCCTTGACAGACATGGGCTGACTATATAAAGTGATTACTGGTGGAATAACTAATTGGAATGTCAAGTAGAAGATTATAAGGTTTCATGGAAGTCAGTATGCTGTTAAAATATCAATCTTTCTTCCAATATATATTTTATTCAAATAGACATGTCATCCAGTCTTTACAGAATCTCTCAGCATTCAATTTTTACTTTTGTCTGTGCAATTCAGGAAAGCTGCTGTTGAATGCAACAAAAAGAAAAACCTCCATATATATTGTGGTTCATCATATCTCTTAAAAACGTATTAAAGTAGCTCACCCACAATTGAATACCCTGAAGTCCAGTGCTGCTGTTATGTAGGAAAGTGCAACAGCTATTTTTGCACCAGATCCCACAGACAACAATGATGTTAACAAATACTTACTCTGCTATTGGCGGTGTTGACCCAGTCACCTCAACTTCAGTTAGTTGAAAGGTTTTGCTGGTTCTGAGACAGCACGTGAGATCATTTACTCCACAGTACCAGAGAGCACTACCTCAAAAGGAAGAAGTGGCAGGTCAGTCCTGACCTTCACAAGCATATCATCTGTCAGAGGATCTTGATCACTGAAGGAATGATAATCATACAAGCATCAATAAGTAAAAATGTTCTATTGCCACATTGTCCGATCTGAAAAAGATGGCACAGGGGCTTCCTCATTCACAGCATCTGCCCCAAAAGAGAAGGACAGAGATAGCTTGTGGTATGAAGGGAGAACAGAGAGAGAAGTGGGTGGTGAAAGCATCTGCAGCTTGTCATGCAAAGTCTAGGGTGAGATAGAAGTCACAAGGGATAAATTGGATTAAGTATTAAGAAACCTGGCACAACATCTCCTTCATTGTTGCTGTAATGAGTTCTTTATGGTGTTCTTGTGCAGCATAAGTGAGATGTGTCGAGTCCAGATATGCTGAAGATTTCTAACAGGTTTATTAACAGCTAAACTATTATATACAGTACAAAGCAAACTATTTACAGAACCTCCATCTTGGTGTTACAGTTGCAGAGTGAATCTAGCTTGTAGTCACATGACTACATCCTGGTGTAAAGTTCATTAGCATACTGAGATCTCAAAGGGGCATCACTCTTAAGGCGCGCATATGAACATATATATTAGGAGCAGAAGTAGGTCATTCGGCCCCTCGAGCTTGCTCCGCCATTCAAGAAGATCGTGGCTGATCTGTTTGTGGCTTGAATTCCACATTCCCATTTACCCCTGAAAACCTTTGATTCCCTTGCCTAACCAGGATCTATCTACCACCGCCTTAACATTTTTCAATGACCCTGCCTCCACCACCTTCTGAGGCAGAGAGTTCCAAAGTCGTACAGCCCTCTGAGAGAAAAAATTTCCTCATCTCTGTCTTAAAAGGGCAACCCCTAAATTTCAAACAATATCCCCTCGTTCTGGACTCCACCACAAGAGGAAACATCCTTTCCACATTCACTTTGTCCAGATCGTTCAGGATCTTATATACTTCAATCAAGTCTCCCCTCACTCTTCTGAACTCCAGTGAAAACAAGCCCAATCTGTCCAACCTTTCCTCATAAGACAACCCGCTCATTCCAGGAATCAATCTAGTAAACCTCCTCTGAACTGCCTCCAATGCATTCACATCCTTCCTTAAATAAGGAGATCAAAACTGCACAGTATTCAAGATGTAATCTTACCAATGCCCTTTATAACTGAAGCATAGCATCCTTACTTTTATTTTCAATTCCACTTGTAATAAAGGATAGCATTCCGTTAGCCTTCTTTACTACATGCTGTAACCGTATACTAACTTTTAGTGACTCATGCACTCGAACACCTAAATCCTTCTTCACCACGGAGTTCTGCCAGCGTTCTCCATTTAAGTAATACTCTGCTTTTTTTATTCTTCCTGCCAAAGTGAACAACTTCATATTTTCCCATATAATACTCCATCTGCCAGATGTTTGCCCACTCACTCAACCTATCTATATCGGTCTGCAAACTACTTATGTCCTCTTCATAACATACTTTCTAACCCATCTTTGTGTCATCTGCAAATTTAGCTACCATGCCATCGCTCCCCTCATCTAAGTCATTGATATAAATTGTAAAAAGTTGAGGCCCCAGCAAAGACCCCTGCATCCATTTTCTTTCCAAAGATAAGTCTCGTATGCTACAAGTAAAAACACGTAAAATTGGATAACATCAAAGTTAGTTATACGGCATATAGTTTATAAAATTTACAGGTAGGAGGATAAGGATTGTGAAATTTACAAGTGCAGAGGCTTAAAAGTCCATATATTGTTTTGGTGGTTTGACAACTCTTGCTCAGGAAATTTGCGTCTCTTCTGTTGTTTTTGCTGAAGTTTCTCTCTCTCTGCATTCAGTTTCTGTTGCTCTGCCTTCAACCTGCTAATAGACCCTGTTGCTTTTCTGAGAATGACCATTTTTGAGGTCTTGTCATTCTTGGAAAGTTCCAGCACCTCATCTCGAAGATCCAACAGACAATGCTTCAACTCATTCCTCCTCTGCCTCTTCGGGACATTGCGTGTCCTTTGCCTCTCCTCATCCTCCGCGTCTGAAGGCCTGGGGCTCAAGGTCGAGAACTTGTTGTGGAAGGAGTACTTGACCTCATGGAGGTACCTGTCCGTTCTGGTTCGTTGTGGTGCTGCCGGTTCTCTAGATAACAGAAGTGAGGGTGCGGCATAGTTATGTTGTTGCTGGATTTCCAGACTGCACTGTTTGATGCTGGCCAGAGTCTGCAAGTGGGTTCCGGTCCTTGGAGATTTCCCCTGGGCAATGCTCCCTACTTCCAACCTTTGCTTCTCAGTAGTGACAACATCAATTTCTTCTTCTGCATCGCTGAATCACAAAGAAACACTGCCTGTCGACAAAAAACTTTCACCATCTGAATTTGGATCTTCATTCATTTGGTGTGGCATCTCTGAGAAGGGGCTGATACTCTGCAAGTCTCCCATGGCATCGAATCTGTCCGGGTACATTTATTGTAAGCCCTGGAGTGACTCAATGTGGGTAGCTTTGGTCTCTCCCGCTGGAATGGGTACCTCGGTGACCTCATGGATAGTCATGATGTTGAGGTTCTTACACCCTGGTAGTCCACTTGTGTCTACCAGGTAAAAAGTTTATGGTTTCAATGCTGACTTGCCGTAGCTGCATTGCATTGTTAGTGCGCCACTGCAAGGGATGGGTGACCCATTGTATGCAGATAACTTGGCAGTTGTCATTTGTATCATTGATTTCCAATGACTCTGGTACATATCAGGATTCAGACTGGTAGGATATTGGTACTAGCTCTGGTGTCAATCTTAACCCTGAGTGTGTGTTTTCCAACTTTCTATGGGCATGTGATGCTAATGGTAGCTAAAGCTTCTAGTTGTTTGGCTTCATCAATACAATGTCTCAGGGTCACAACGTGAAACGCCTGCTCGTCTTCCAGCTGAGAATTGCTTCTCTCTGAGTCTTGTGTCAAGTCTGTTTCACTGTGAACTTCATGCATTGGCTTTCATTTACGAAGGTTTGGCGCTTTCCTTGCTGCCGTTGGCCTGTTGCTGCGCCTGTCGTCTGTTTGTTTGTGACCTACTGTGACTTCTGGCTGCATCTTTGGAGCCCGATTTATTGCTTAGACAGGTCCAGTGTCCTTTTGCATCGCATGCCTTGCACAGATCTTGAAATGCAGGACAACTTCACGATGAGTGGGATAAACCACACTTACCACACAGCTTGCTTGCTTTTTTCAACCTGGTTATCGTGCCAATACTAATGGCTGCACCTAGTGCTTGCAGATGCTGTTGTCCATCTACAATGGCTTCATATTTCCTGCCATCTTCTAACAGTGCATCAATGCTGTGACCTTTCTTTTTCCCCAAGAGGTCTTTTTGAAATGCTCCAATGGGTGTTGAGACAAATACCAGCTCCATTAGTCACTCTGACAGCTCAGTTTTTGAAAAATTGTATTCGTTGCCCTTACTACAGCATCTACTAATGAATTAATCTATTGATTCCTGTGGCTGTTGCCTGTAGGACATCAATTCCAGGCTGTGAATTCTAAAATTCATTCTTCACCAGAGCTGATCTTCTAGCACCTTCAATATCTTTGCGGGATCTTTCTGGTCCTCTTCAGATAAGCCTTGAGTATTGATTCTGTGTGATCCCTCATTACCAACTGCCATCAGTATTTTTATAGCCTGCTTCTCTGGTTCTACAATCACTTGGGCTGTGAAGCATAACTGCATTCTTTGCTTAAAAAGTTTGAACTCAGATAGGATATCAATGACCTTCTAGTTCATGTGGGAAATTTGGTATCCATCTTTCTGCCATTCTTTTACTTTGCTCAGCTCTGAGTGTGTGCCTGCAGCACTGTATTTATCATGACTTTTCTATTTGTGGTTTGAAACTGGTTTTAAATTTTGTTCTATTCACTCTGTGCTGTTCCCCCTTTAAGAAATTATTTGTTATTTTGAATAGCTACTTGGATAGAGAGGAGCAGGTGTTTGATAGTGTTCTGTGTGAATCTTGCTTGCAGCACATAAGCTTGTCTGTTTGCACAGCTGTTCAATAGGCAGTTTAATTGCTTTTTTGCCAGAGTTTGTTTATGTTCTTCATGCTCGATGGTTAATGATTTTATTTTAGCTGTGGCTGCGTGAATGAAAACTCTTCTTCCTGCTCGAGTGGTTTAATGATTTTTTAAACTTTGGCTGTGTGGATGGAGACTCTGCAATGTCTGGAGGTTTCCCGTGCTTTTTGCTATCGGATGCCTCCTTTAAGAGCGCTGACATCGATCAGCCTGAGAGAGATATTGGGTTTTCCCTGCTTTTTTTCCTCCCCCATCAAGCCTTTGAAAAAAATAAACTTTTTAAACACTTCAAAACTTTTTTTTGGTTTTCTCGACCATCAGCACAATGACTCACCTGATCGCTGGAATTTACTTGCAGCCTGTCATTCGGTGCTCTGTCTCCTACAGCTGGAGGTAAGTCCTTTCTTCTTTTCACTTTTGGCCCAGTATTTCTTTTGAACTTGCTCACTCTTAGCTGTAGGAAGGGTTATTTTCAAAGCTGTTTTACCTGTGGTTTTCAATCTTAGATCTTTTGTTTTCACCACAGCTGCCACCAGGTAATGAGTTCTTTATTTTGCCTTGTGCAACATAAGATCTGAAAGGGGCATCACTCTTATGGTGATCATACAAAAGTTGTGAGTTGAACTGACCTTGCCTCTGCCTCTCCCCATGATGGCAAGCATGCTTTCTTCAAGGGAGAGGGTTACAGACGGGCTCTTCTCCTAATTGTCAGCCTGTGTGGCTTTTCTCATGCAAAAAATATCTTGGTACGTTAGTGAGAGTCTTGTGAGGTGACTTTCATGGTAGAATAGCTGATAGTCTGTGTGTGATTTGTGGTAAGAGGATTGTATTAATGATGAGTGTGTGGGGATGAGGAGAAGGAGGTGTGGTGCAGAGATTGTAGGAGAGCAAAGAGAAGTGAGAAAGGGAATCCTGTGAGTGCTGCGAGTGTTTTGATTAGTGAGGTTATAAATGTTCTTGCATGAGCAGAGAGTAAGAGATTGCAGCCATGTCCTGGCTGTTAGGCTCCTGGTATTCACATACTCTCTTCCCACTCACTTGAGGGTTTTGTGCCCCCTGGGGAGTAAGATGATGTTCCTCTTCCTCTCCACTGCCTGCGCCAGAGCCTCCAAGGATGCATTAAAAAGCTTGGTGCCCTCTCTGTATTCACTTCAGCCATATCTTTCCTCCCAAAAGTGTTTCTCTGATGTTGGCAGCCAGAAGGCACCTCCCACTTAAGAGGAGCTGGCTACCTTTAAGTAGTGCCATAAAGGCCTGATATCCATCCCCACTTACGGTGTGCAACAACAACAACTTGCATTTATATAGCACATTTTAATGTCGTAAATGTTCCATGACACTTCACAGGAGTGTTATCAAACCAAATTTGATACTGACCCACCTAAGGAGGTATTAGAATAGGTGGCCAAAAACTTGGTCAAAGAAGTAAGTTTTAAGGAGCGGAGAAAGGTAGAGAGGGAGAGAGTGTCAGGGAGGGAATTCCAGAGTTTCAGGCGTAGGGAGCAGGTTCAGCTAATGAATAGCACAGGTAGCAATGGCTGTGTGCCTGACTCATGATAATGATCAGTCAGCACAGTGGTATGTGCTGCCTGAGTTAATTGCCACAGTCACATGCAGTGACCCCTGCCCACCGCAGCCCTTGCATGACCAATTCTGGGCCATGATCTCTGCAACATGTAGGGAACGTGTCGGGGACAACAATAATCCTCTAAAACTTATATATATCTAAGTGTGTTTTACCCTCCCCTCCAGCACTAACTAGTCACGAACATGTTGCCATGGTCATTACATGTTGAAGAACCAGTTTTCTGATAATCCTAAGATGTTTAATTTGACACAGTGGACAACTGTTTACCCATTTTTTTCTGGCATCCAACAAAACTCAATTTTCAGCAATCTGGGAGATTGTCCTTAGAACCTCGTTCTTGAAAATAGACTGGAAAAGGATGGATGACAACATAGTTTTCAGCACTTATTACATTACAATCATTAATGACCAAACATTTAAGCCGGTGGGCGAGGCCTCAGCCACGATGCAAAATTCTGGCCAAGGGTACAGTTGTAGTGAGGGGAGTGGGGAAGGAAGAGATGCCTGCTTACACTACCTGCTGATTGTAGATCAGAAGAGATTTTGGGATGAGGGGAAAGTGGGATGTGAGAAGGAGCATTAGGTATAAACAGTGTCATCGTTGATGATTTCAGCCTCATTGTTGGTCACAGCCTCAGAAATGGCAATTCGAATGATGGCAAGCAGAGTTTCCTCCTTGGGATAAGGACATGCAGCCATGCTTGTCCCCTGCCAGTTACCTCCTGCAACCCCTGGTTATGTACTACCTTGTCCTGCAAGAGAGAGGGAAGTATGTCAGGGAGTGTGATGCAACGTGTTTGGGTGATGACACTGTCATGGCTGAATACCTGGCATTTTGCGCAAGCTGTGAGATGTGGATGTGAGGCTTGCAGCAGTGCTAAGTGCGTGAGGGAAAGGTGAGGCTATGAATGTTAGGTCTGAATTATGATTCATAGAGATTGTTGTGGACAGTTGGTGGGATATGGCATTTGAAGATGAATTTATTGACCTTATTCACTCATGTTAGGTACTGTGAGCACTTCAGGTCCTTGGGACTACATGTTATGAAATTGCTTCCATTTTTAAAATATTTTTTGAGGACTCGGGTTTAAAAATTGTGGAAATTGATTCATTTGTAAACTGAAGAGATTCTATAGATGTTGGACTTTTTTTTAAAGAAAGGTTACTGGAAGGACTTGGAACTTTGTTTAAAAACAAAACCTTACTGGAAGTCACAGGTCTTAAACTAAATAAACAGCAGGAGCCTTGATGACTATGGGAGTTGTTTACTGAGAAGTAATATGTCAAAATTTATAGTGGTCAAGAATTGGTTTTGTTTTTGGATTTTGTTTTGAGTTAGTTGAGGGTAAGCCTGCTAAGAGAAAAGCCACCAGCTCATCCTTGTTCCACCTCTTTAAGAAACCCTAAGAATCCCGTGTGATAGCTGAAACCCCTGATGCAGTGACTCTCCTGGAAAGCCTGCCAGACTAATTCTCGATATCACCTGAAAAGAACTGCTCCAAAAAGATCCCAGTGATAGCCATCTACGCATATTTGGATGCCAGAATAAAGGCCCAGCTGGGACATCCCATATCTTATCCTATTTTCTTCAAAAATTAACAAGTATTTGGCCAAAGTATTTTTTGCCCTTTTTGTAAAGAGATCGCTGCACAGAAAACCTCTTTATTTTTTCTTTAACCAGTGTATGTCAGGTTAATTTTGAAGGAAACTTTCATATTTCAACCTGTGTATTAATAAGATTTGCATCTTTATTGAATAAATATTGTTTTATAATAAATTAATAATTGTGTTGTTTATTAAATAAACCTGGTGATGGATTTTATTTTGAAACTAAAATAGATAAAGTATATAATTGACCATATCGGTAACTGGGTAAAACATTTAAATATATGTTGTGACCCGTGGAGAAGTAGAATGAGAGAAAGACAGTTCACTCCTCCAGCTTTGGTCATAACATATAATTGGAGGCTCGTCCGGGATAACGCAAAGCCCACGAAGTGCAATTGTGAGTGGGGTAATAATAATTGAAAAGGGGAAAAGGAAAACACCAGGTTTCTTATGCATTAGAGTAAAGTTTACACTACCGGAATGGCTTTGTCAGTTGCTATGACCTTTCTGGAGAGGGAGGATTTATTCCTGAGTGATTTGCAAATCTTAACCAAAGCTAAGCTAAAACATTGGCAGAAAAGTTGGAGTTAGAGTTAAAATTGGAGCAATCTAGATGGTAGTTCAGTTGAATTAGCTAGAATTCAGTTGCAGATGAAACAGCTTGAACTTGAATGAAAAGGAGAAATGAAAAAGGAAGAAAGAGAGGAAAAGAAAAAAGAAAGGGCATTCCAAAGGGAGCAAGCAGAATGGCAGGAGAGAGAAAAGAAAAGAGCATTTCATAAGCTGGAACTAGAATTGCACAGGGAAGAAGAAGAGAGGCAAGAGAGAGACAGGGTAAGAGAAGGAGAAGAAAGGGACCGAGAAAGGGTATTCCAATTTAAAAAGCTGGAACTAAAACAAAAAGTTGGCCTTGACTCCATTGAACATTCTGAGGAGGAAAAGTCTGACTCCAACCCAGGACCCAGTGGGGAGCTGTTTAAATTTGTGCAAGCCCTCCCAATTTTGAGGAAAGGGACATAGAGGCATTTTCATTTCTTTTGAAAAGCTAGCTAAACAGATGAAGTGGCCGAAAGAAAACTGGACTCCGCTCACGCAAAGCAGGTTGATTGGCTGAGCTCATGAAGTTCATGCTATGCTTTCTGAGGAGGCTTCTGCAGATTATGAGATGGCAAAAAAGACTATTCTTGCTGCTTATGTGTTAGACCCTGAAGCTTACAGGCAGAAATTTCAGAACCTCTGGAAACAGCCTGGACAAACCTATATAGAATTTGAGAGAGTAAAGCAAAATAACTTTGAACATTGGATGAGGGCACTAAAGGTAAAGGCCAGATTTGAGACACTTAAGGAGATAATTCTCCTGGAAGAATTTAAAAATTCACTCCCTCCATTAGTAAGAACCCATGTATAGAACCAGAAGGTTCTAACAGTCAGACAGGCAGCAGAGATTGCTGATGATTACGGGCTTGTTTACAAGCCCAACCCTTTTTCCATCACCCCCACAAACCCAAGAAGGATAGAAGTTGGGAGGGAGAAAGAAATGCAAATAGCTCGGGACAAGAAGAAACAGCTGGGGATACCCCGGGATCTCCTCCTCAGGCCAGAAAAGGAGATGCTGAGGGTGGAATTGCGGTCCAAAAGTGTGTGTTTCCATTGCCACAAGGTGGAACACCTTCATGCAGAATGCTGGAAGTTGTGAGGTAAACCCATTGGACTCATTGGAGTACACGAGGCCAATGCAGAGAAAGGGGCCCTGACCGAGAGTACAACAGATCAGGCTGTAGCTTTGACTGCAGCTGTAAGGCCAAGTACAAAAACCGCTGTGAGTGTGGGGGACGTGAACAAGATACCTGAGAGTTATAGGGAATTCTTGTCAAAAGGAAAAGTAACTCCTTATTCCTCAAGTGAGGCAGGTAAAGCTATAGTTATACTTAGGGATACAGGAGCCAGCCAAACTCTTTTGCTGGGGAAAGGCATAACTTTTCCACGAGAGAGTGCACTGAATGCCAAGGTTTTAGTAGGGCAATGGTAGTAGCTTCTCCAGTAGCCATGGAAAGATCAAATGAAGTCAAAGAGACACAGCAGTTGCAGGAAAAGGTTCCACGAATTTTTCCTTCATGTGTCGTGACCCGAGCAATGGCTAAACAAGTTTCATTGTCGGAGATCAAATTGGCACCACAGAAAGTAGTCAAAGATCTGAAACTTTCTTTGGTGATTTGGATAATCTGTAGGAAATGTTCAGTAAGTCTTCTCTGATCAAGGCTCAGCAAGTTGATCCAGAGTTAAGTAAAGTGGCACAATCAGTTCTAACTGAAGCTGAGGCAAAGGGAGTTCCACAAGGCTAAAAATGGGATTCTGATGAGGAAATGGCGACCTCCTCACAGACCTGAGGATGAAGAATTGACGGTGGTTCACCAGATAGCGGTACCACCCAAGTCTTGCTGGGAAATATTAAGGAGAGCGCACAAAATTCCTCTGGTGGGACATGTGGGGATCCGGAAGACCCAATCACTTATAAGTTGACATTTTTAATGGTCAGGTCTTCCCAAGGATGTGGTGTAGTTTTGTATAATGTGCCAATCGTGCCACATTGTGAGAAAACCACAACCTGTCATAAAACTGGCACCTTGAATTCCCATACCAGTTATTGGGGAACCATTTAGTAGAGTGTTGGTAGACTGTGTGGGACCTTTACCAAAAACAAAAGTTGGACATCTATATATACTCATTATTATGGATATGGCTGTTCGGTTCCCAGAGGCCATTCCCTTGGGAACAATTTCTGCTAAGGTAGTGGTAGAGAAGATAACCCAGTTCTTCATTCGATATGGATTACCGATTGAGATCCAGTCAGATCAAGTTTCCAATTTTATGTCTAAAATTTTTCAGGACGTTATGAGTAATCTGGATATAACACAGGGCTGGATTTTACCACCCCCCCGATGTCGGGGGTTGTGGTGGGGGTGCCCGGAAAATACCTCCAGGAGAGGCCCACCACGGGCCTCAGCGCCGGGAAGGCCCACCCCATATTACTGGCAGCGATAAGGCCACGTGACAGCCAACACCACCCCCCCACCCCACCACTCGGCGACGGCAACTTAATTTAAATATTTAAATAAATTCTAATTAATGCATAATTACTTACTTCATCGCAATGGCCATCCCACGCTGATATTCCGGCCGTTTGGAGATCCGAAGCAGCACACTGGTGGGGAGGGGGAAGGAGTGATGTTTTCAGGGTGGGGGTGAGCAGGGAAAACTCTTGCTATTGGTTGAGGGGATGGTGGGAAGGGGTTGAAGGTCAAAGTTAATATAATTTGTGGGGGGAAGTTTGGGATCGGAAGTAAAGTTTTTTTGGGGGGAGACGGCAATTAATAAACTGATTATTCATTGTGGGAGTGGGAAAGGGGATTGGAAAGTTGAATAAAATTTTAATTTTAGGTTCGTTATAAACTGTTCCTTTAAAAATTTAAATGCCTCAGAAGGGCCTGAAGCCCTTTAAAAATAGCGCCAGCGCTAGTGCGGTGGTGCTGGACGCCGTTGCCCGGGATGGACCGCCCACCCCCTCTACATCATTGGAGGCAGGCATTCCGCCCCCTCCATGTAAATGAGCCACACTAAATATTGCGGCAGCTCAGCGGTGCACATCTTGCACAAGCGCAGTGCCGTTTGTGAAGCTTGCCGCCAAGCTGTCAAAATTCAGCCCACAATTAAAGTCCTCAGCATACCACCCACAGACACAAGGAGCTTTAGAACGGTATCATCAGACTCTCAAAATAATCATCAGGACATACTGTCATAACGATACCCATGATTGGGACAAAGGGCTGGAATTTCTTTTGTTTGCCACTAGGGATTCACCTAATGAGTTTACCGGTTTTAGTCCTTTTGAATTAGTTTATGGACATGAGATAAGAGGTCCTCTAAAACTGATCAAAGAAAGTTTTTAGAACAGAGGGACGAATCTTCCGTGTTAGATTATGTATCTGTGTTCAGGAGCAACTCACGAGAGCCTGCAAAGTGGCTCAGGAACACCGAAAAGCTTCCCAAACAACCATGAAGTAAAGGCCTGCTCAGGTCGGGAAAAAGAACCCAACCCACACCCAATCGATCCACAGCAGACCCGAGCCCGACCCGGCCCGAGTCCCTCCAATTTCACCCCACACCTGACCCGACCCGAGCCTGACTGGACCCGACCCGAACCCGACCCGACCATCCCTTTACTTACCTTCTGACTGGGAAGCTCCAAGAAGCTGCAGCATGTGCATGATGATGTCATAGTGACGTCACTCGCTCACTGCGCAGACTCAGTTTTCATCCCGGACTCCCAGTTCAGGTAAGTTTTTTATTTTTAATACTCATCGGCAGAGCACTTACCATGTGTGTCCAGCCCGACCCAGATCCCGCCCGACCCAACCTGAGCTCGAAAGCTGGACCCAGTAGAGGGGCCCGACCCGACCCAAACCCGACACATGTCATCGGGTCCCGTCGGGTTTGGGTCGAGTAGCAGGCTTTTACCATGAAGTAATGGGCAAACAAGCATGCCAATACCCAAACATTTCAACCAGGGGATGAACTGTTAGTATTACTGCCTTTACAGGGTGAACTACTGAAAGCACAGTTCAGTGGACCGTATAGAGCAGTCAAAAGCTTGGTAAAGTAAATTATTTGATTGACACCCCAGATCGCTGGAAAAAGAATCAGCTGTGTCACATTAATATGTTGAAACAAAATCACCTCCGGGAGGAGGATAAACAAGCACAGGTATGTCAAGTAGTTGAGGATGTGAAGGATGAAAGGGATAGTGAGGATGAGGCAGAAGGAGGCCTAGACAATTCTCAAATTCTACTATCTGGTTAGCTAATACTGAATTGTTAGGAAGATTAGATACCATGTTTTCATATTTAGATGCAGAATAATGAGAAGACCTAACAAGGCTGTTTTTTAAAGGAGTCTGCAAAGACATACTAGGATGTACAACCTTAGCCATACAAGATGTGAATGTAGGAGAATCCGCTCCAATAAAATAGCATCTTTATCACTTAAGTCCAGAGAAACAGGCCCAGGTGAAAGCAAATATCCAATACCTGGTGGAAAACCGCCTAATTGAACCCAATCAAAGCAGCTGGAGTTCCCCAGTAATGTTAGCGCCTAAGCCTGATGGTTCAATGAGATTTTGCATAGACTACAGAAAGATAAATGCTGTAAAAAATTCCTCACTTGGAATACTATATTGACAGAGTTGGCAGTGTCACATTTCTTACAAAAATAGATTTGTTAAAGGGATACTGGCAGGTTCCTTTAACAACATGAAGAAATATTGGCCTTTGTCACACCAGACAGTCTTTTCCAATGCCACGTGATGTCATTTGGGCTATAAAATGCCCCAGCAACTTTCCAGACACTGATGAACCAAATGGTAGCCAGTGTTTCTAACTGGGTGGTTTTACCTTGATGATGTGCTGGTATATAGTGACACTTGGAAGGACCACTTGGAACAACTAAAAGCTCTGTTTAGAAAATTACAGTCGGCTGATTTGGTGATAAATGTTGCCAAAAGTGAATTTGCATAAGTGTGGGTAACCTACCTTGGGCATACAGTAGGGCAAGGACAAGTGTTGCCAAGAACATCAAAAGTACAAGCATTGATGGAGTTCCCTGTCCCTAAGGCTAAGTGAGAAATCATGAGGTTTTGGGGGATGTGTGGTTTCTACCGCAAGTTTGTACCAAATTTCAGCACTATAGCTGCCCCACTGATGGATTTGCGACAAAAAAAGAGAGCCAAGGTAGTGTGGTCAGGAGTGCCAAGCATCTTTTGAGAGGCTGACAGCCATTTTGATCAATGAACCAGTGTTGGCTGCCCCAAATTTCACTAAGACCTTCAAGGTAGCAATTGATGATAGTGATTGGGGGTCGGTGCAGTCCTGTTACAAAATGAATCATGCATAGAAAGGCCAGTGGGATACTTTTCCAAAAAGCTAAATCAACACCAAAAGAGATACTCTACAGTGGAAAAAGAAACCCTGGGCTTATTACTAGCTTTTAAACATTTTGAAGTATATTTCCACCACAACCACAGAAAGACACTGCTATATACTGATCATATCCCCCTAGCCTTTGTGGAAAAAATAAAAAAACAGAATGCCAGACTATTTTGATAGAATTTAATATTGCAGCTTTAACATTTGAAGATTATCCATATTGCGGGGAAAACAATGTAATTGCAGATGCTTTGTCCAGAACTTAAATTTTCTTTGAATTATCGGAGTAGAAAGATGGTACAGGGCATAACTGTATTAGTTACAGGTAAAGAGTGAATGAGAATAAGGGTGTAAATGTGTTTTTATTATCATCTTCTGTTTTTTTCCCCATTCTTTGTAATGAAACACATTTAAAAATGGTGTTTCATTCCTCCAAGGATGGAGGTGTTATGAAAGTGCATCCGTTTTTAAAAATTTTGTTGAGGACTCATGTTTAAAAATTGTGGAAATTGATTCATTTGACAGACTGAAGAGATTCCATTGATGCTGGACTTAGTTTTTTTCTAAAAAAAAAAGTCACTGGAAGGACTTGGGACTTTGTTTAAAAACAAACCCTTACTGGAAGTCATGTGTGTTAAGCTAAGTAAACAGCAGGAGCCTTGATGACTATGGGAGTTGTTTACAGAGAAGTGACACGTCAAGATTTATGGTGGTCAAGAGTTGGCTTCATTTTTGGATATTGTTTTGAGTCAGTTGAGGGTAAGCCTACTAAGAGAGAAGGCACCAGCTCATCCTTGTTCCACCTCTTTGAGAAACCCTGAGAATCCCGTGTGATGGTTGAAACTCCTGATGCAGTGATTCTCCTGGAAAGCCTGCCAGACTAATCCTCGATGTCGCCTTAAAAGCCAGACAGGTGGTTGATGTGTTGGTGGGGGAGCATTTTGGTGATAGCAACCACAACATGGTACAAGTTAAGCTTGTTATGGAGAAAGAAATAGACAAGTTGCGAAAAAAGGTTTAAGGATTGGGGGAGAGCGAATTTTAGTAAAATAAGGCAGGATCTGGCCAAGGTAGACTGGAAAGAGTTACTTGTCGGGAAATCTACAGAAGAGCAGTGGGGGGCATTCAAAAAGGAAATGGGGAGGATACAGGCCCAACATGTTCACTCTAGGGTAATAGGTCGGAGCAACAAGCCCAGAGAACCATGAATGAACAGAAACATTCAGGGTATGGCGAGAAGGAAAAGAGAGGCTTTTAGCAAATACAAAGAGAGCAAATCAATGGAAGCATTAGTGAAGTACAGAAAGTGTAGGATGGAGCTTAAGAAAGCAATTAAGAGAGCAAAGAGGGGATATGAGAAAGCTCCGGCTGGTAAAAGTAGGGAAAATCCCAAGATATTCTATAAGTATATCAATGGGAAGAGGATAACAGGGAAAGAGTAGGACCCATTAGGGACCAAGAGGGAAATTTTTGGGTGGAGCCAGAGGACATTGGTAGGGTGTTGAACGAATACTTCACATCTGTCTTCACCCAAGAGAATGAGGATGTAGATTGGAACTTAGAGAGAGAGACTGTGAGGTTCTTGAGCAAATTGTCATAGGGAGTGACAAGGTATTGGAGGTTTTGGAAGGCTTAAAAGTGGACAAATCTCCAGGTCCGGACGCTTTGTGTCCCAGGATGCTGTGGGAGGCGAGGGTGGAGATTGCAGGGGCTCTGACCCAAATTTTTAATTCCTCTCTGGCCACCAGGGAGGTGCCAGAGGACTGGAGAACAGCTAATGTGGTCCCACTATTTAAGAAAGGTTGTAGAGATAAGCCAGGGAACTACAGACCAGTGAGTCTCACGTCAGTGGTAGGGAAACTATTGGAGAAAATTCTGAAAGTAAGAATCTATCTCCACTTGGAGAGGCAAAATTTGATTAGGAATAGTCAGCATGGCTTTGTCAGAGGGAGGTCATGCCTAACAAATTTGATTGAATTTTTTGAGCATGTGACCAGGTGTGTAGATGAGGGTAGTGCAGTTGATGTAGTTTACATGGATTTCAGCAAAGCCTTTGACAAGATCCCACATGGGAGACTTATCCAGAAAGCAAATGCACATGGGATACAAGGTAACTTGATAAGGTGGATTCAAAATTGGCTTAGATGTAGGAGACAGAGAGTGATGACAGACGGCTGTTTTAGTGACTGAAAGCCAGTGTCCAGTGGCGTACCACAGGGATCTGTGCTGGGTCCCCTGTTGTTTGTCATTTATATAAACAACGTAGATGACTATGTGGGGGGTAGGATCAGTAAGTTCGCGGATGACACAAAGATTGGCCGAGTGGTTAACAGTGAGGTGGAGTGTCTTAGATTACAGGGATGGTCAAATGGGCAGAAAAGTGACAGATGGAATTTAATGCTGTAAAGTGTGAGGTGATACACTTTGGAAGGAGTAATGTGACACGGAAGTATTCAATGAATGGCCTGACACTGGGAAGTTTTGAGGAACAAAGGGACCTTGGCATGTTTGTCCATAGATCTCTGAAGGCAGAAGGGTAGGTTAATAGGGTGGTGAAAAAGGCATATGGGACACTTGCCTTTATCAATCGAGGCATAGATTACAAAAGCAGGGATGTCATGTTGGAGTTGTGTAGAGGTTTGGTAAGGCCACAGCTGGAGTACTGTGTGCAATTCTGGTCACCACATTATAGGAAGGATGTGATTGCATTGGAGGGGGTGCAGAGGCGATTCACCAGGATGTTGCCTGGAATGGAACATTTAAGCTATGAAGAGAGGTTGGATAGGCTTGGGTTGTTTTTGCTGGAGCAGAGAAGATTGAGGGGTGACCTGATCGAGGTGTACAAGATTATGAGGGGCACGGACAGGGTGGATAGGGAGCAGCTGTTCCCCTTAGTTGAAGGGTCAGTTATGAGGGGTCACAAGTTTAAGGTGAGGGGCGGGAGGTTTAAGGGGGATTTGAGGAAAAACTTTTTTACCCAGAGGGTGGTGACCATCTGGAATGCACTACCTGGGAGGGTGATAGAGGCGGGTTGCCTCACATCCTTTAAAAAGTATCTGGATGAGCACTTGGCACGTCATAACATTCAAGGCTATGGACCAGGTGCTGGCAAATGGGATTAGGTAGACAGGTCAGGTGTCTTTACTGCATCGGTGCAGACTCGATGGGCCAAAGGGCCTCTTCTGCACTGTATTATTCTGTGATTCTGTGATTCTGTGTAAAGAACTGTTCCAAAAAGATCCCAGTGACAGCCATGTACGCGTATTTTGGACAGCAGAACAAAGGACATCTGGGACATCCCATATCTTATCCTTTTTTCTTCAAGAATTAACAAGTATTTGGCCAAAGTAATTTTTTGTCCTTTTTGTAAAGAGATCGCTGCAGAGAAAACTTCTTTATTTTTTCTTTAACTGGTGTGTGTGTGTGTGTATGTGTTGGGTTAATTTAGAAGGGAACTTTCATATTTCAATCTGTGTGTTAATAAGCTTTGCATCTTTATTGAATAAGTCTTGTTTAATAATAAATTAATAATTGTGTTGTTTATTAAAGAAACCTGGTTTGTGGATTTTATTCTGAAATTAAAATGGATAAAGTATATAATTGGCCATATCAGTAACTGGGTAAAACATTGAACTATACTTTGTGACCCGTGGAGAAGTGGAACTAGAGAAAGACAGTGCACTCCTTCAGCCTCGGTCATCGCATACACTCCTGGCATTGACTGCCACAGCTATCTGCTCCCACTGACTTCTGAGAGTTTGTCTGGAGGGCCTCCTGACCCACTGCAGATAGATGGCATTTCTCCTCCTCTGTACCTCCTTGACTAAGGCCACTAGTACAGCTTCAGAAAGTCTTGCAGCCCACTATCAGCCATATTGTGTCATAATTCAGTGTTCCTGCTGTTCACACTTTCTTCTGCAACCAGTTCCAGCCTCTGATCCAACCAGAATGCAGCTTCCCTTTCAGAGAGGTAGGCTTGCTTTTGTTGGTGCTATCCTCTCATGATTTTGCACCTCCCGCTCAGTTGTGCAGCCACTCAGCAGTGTGCTTACCGTTGGCTGCACACTACAACTATTTAAATGAGTAGGCAGCATGAAGTGTGTACGATGCCTGCATCGGAAACAACGGCTGTGGGTTAATCAAGCATCACAATCCCCCGCCCATTTTCAGGCCAATCGAGTATTGCAGCAATAATGTATACAAGAAAATGCAGGCATTTTAAGACGTCTCTTACCTAATTCATTATTATAGTTCCTTTCAGAGAGAACCTGAAGTCAAAGCAAAGCTTAAAAATAGTAAACACCGTGGAAGTTTCGTTTCAAAATCCTAATTTGCCCAATTGGTTGAGGATATAAATTAATTGCTATTTTTATAGTGAGAAATTATATCCTCATTATTCATAAAATGGTCAATTTCATCACTTTGTTTGCTTTGTTTATATTAATAGCAGTAGTAGCTGTAGTGTTATAGTATTGTATGGCACTGAATGAGACCATTCGGCCCATCATGCCTGTGCTGGCTCTTTGGTAGAGCTATCCAATTAATCCCATTACTTTGTTCTTTCCCAATTGTCCTGCAAATTTTTCGTTTCAGGTATTTCTATCATTCCCTTTTGAAAGTTACTATTGAATCTGCAACCATGATTCCTTCAGACAGTACAGTGGCGCAGTGGTTAGCACAGCAGCCTCACAGCTCCAGTGACCCAGGTTCAATTCTGGGCACTGCCTGTGTGGAGTTTGCAAGTTCTCCCTGTGTCTGCATAGGTTTTCTCCAGGTGCTCTGGTTTCCTCCCACAAGCCAAAAGACTTGCAGGTTGGTAGGTAAATTGGCCATTATAAATTGCCCCTAGCATAGGTAGGTGGTAGGGAAATATAGGGACAGGTGGGGATGTGGTAAGAATATGGGATTAGTGTAGGATTAGTATAAATGGCTGGTTGATGGTCGGCACAGACTCGGTGGGCCGAAGGGCCTGTTTCAGTGCTGTATCTCTAAACTAAACTAAATCATAGCAACTTGCTGCAAAAAAAAATGTTTCCGCATGTTACCTGTTTTTTTGACAATCACCTTAAATCTGTGTCCTCTGATTACTGACCCTTTTATCAGTGGAAACAGTTTCTCCTTATTTAGTCTATCAAAACCATTCACGATTTTGAATACCTCCACCAAATCTCGTCTTAACCTTCTTCTGCTCTCAGAAATGCAACTCCAGCTCCTTAAGTCTCTCCACAGAACTGAAGCCCCTCATCTCTGGTACCAATCTAATAAATCTCTCCTTCCTCCTCTCTAAGGCCTTGATATCCTTCCTAAAGTGTGCTGTCCAGAATTGAACTCAACACTCAAACTAAAGCCTAACTAGGGTTTTATTATAAGTTTTAGCACAACTTCCTTGCCCCAATACATTTCACCTCTATTAGTAATGCCGTCCAGAATTTTATGCCCCCCTGCAGGAGCAGGTTGGAGGTGGGGGGGAGGGGGGGGGGTCCATAAAATTGAGTGGGAGGCAGGGGGTGCAGTTCCCGTCACCTTCCCACCCCCACTGCAGTTTTACAAGGGGAGGTGGCAGCAAGAAACAGCTTGCCTGGCCCAGCCCAATTAAGGCCCACAAGTGGCCAATTAACTGCGACTTAAGGGCCTCCTCCCACTGCCGTTGGTAATTTACCAGTGGCAGGCTGGTGGCTCTGGCCCTCCAGGAGGCTACTAAGTAAAACCTAAGGCCGCTTTGCAGGCTGGGGGGAGCCCTCCTGATCAGGCACCCTGTGCCCCACGAAGGGCCCCTCCACAGCCCAGCCACCCCCACTGAAATAAATTCCCCCCTCCCCAACCGATTCATCCTCCCCCACCCTTGCCTCACAGGGGCCCAGCTGACTGGCTCCGAGGAGGCCCCACAAACTTACCTTTTTTCCGGTTCAGCGTCCTTCTTGTCCACTCCCTGGCTGCAATCCCAGCAGTAGCCACCACTCATGGTGGCGCAGCTAGGACTGAGAGCTGCCGGCCCACTGATTGACTGGCAGCTCTTGGAGGCGGTCTCCCTGCCACAAAAGGGCGTAAGTCCTGCCGGAGGCCAGTTAAGAGCCTGGACCATGTAAAGACTCCGTGTGTCTCCCAGGCCCGGCAGAGGTGGGCTTGCCCCTGGCTTTAAATCCAGTGGGTGGGACCTTTGTCCCAATATAAAAATCCCAGCCCAAGAATCCCATATGCTTTTTAACAAACTTCTCAACTTGTCCTGTCACCTTCAAAGATATGTGTGCATACATGCATAGGTCTTCCTGAGGTCGTCGGCAAATCCATGGTGGCAAAGGCTATGCCCTCATGATTACCAGGTTGTGGAGAATGCAGCACACCACCACGAATAGGGACGGCCACTCCAGCAGGTGCTGGTGGACCCCTCCAGAGCAGTTGATGCAGTGGAACCTTTTCTTGAGCACCCCAATCATCTACTCAATGACATTTCTTGTGGCAGTATGGCTCTCATTATATGTGTGCTGGCCATGTGTGGTGGTATTGTGGAGAGGAGTCAGCAGTACAGCAGGTAGCCCTTGTCACCCAGCAGCCACCCTCTGATTTGACTGAAAGATTGCTGGAACAGCAGACTGGTGCAGTGTACACATCATTATTGCTGCCAGGATAGCAGGCATTCACCAGCATGATGTGTTGAGTGTAGTCACACACCAACTGCACACAGAGCAAATGGTAACTTTGCGGTTGTGATACATCTCAGCATTGAGTTACACTGCCTGCAAAGCAATATGTGTGTAGTCAATGGAGCCCTGTACCATGGGGAAGCCTGCTATCCTGGCAAAAATATATGTGCACTCCGTCTGCTTCTCTCATGTGAAGTTGTTCACTTTGGCAGGAAGAATAAAAAAGCAGAGTACTTCTTAAACAGGGAACGACTGCAGAATTCCAAGGTGCAGAGGGATCTATGTATTCGAGTGCATGAGTCACAAAAGGTTAGTTCGCAGGTACAGCAAGTAATAAAGAAGGCTCATGGAATGCTATCCTTTATTACGAGAGAAATTGAAAATAAAAGTAAGGATTTAATGCATCAGTTATACAAGGCACTGGAGAGACCACATCTCGAATACTGTGTGCAGTTTTGGTCTCCTTATTTAAGGAAGGATGTGAATGCGTTGGAGGCGGTTCAGAGGAGGTTTACTAGATTGATACCTGGAATGAGCAGGTTGTCTTATGAGGAAAGTTTGACAGACTGGGTTTGTTTTCATTGGAGTTTAGAAGAGTGAGGGGAGACTTGATTGAAGTATATAAGATCCTGAATGGTCTTGACAAGGTGAATGTGGAAAGGATGTTTCCTCTTGTGGGTGAGTCCAGAACTAGGGGGCACGGTTTTAAATTATGGGTCACCTTTTTAGGACAGAGAAGAGGAGAAATTTTTTCTCTTCGAGGGTTGTGCGACTTTGGAATTCTCTGCCTCAGAAGGTGGTGGAGTCGGGTCATTGAATATTTTTAAGGTGGAGGTAGATAAATTCTTGTTAGGCAAAGAAATCAAAGATTATCAGGGGTAGATGGGAGTATGAAATTCAAGACAGAAACAGATCAGCCATGATCTTATTGAATGGAGGAGCAGGCTCAATGGGCTGACTGGCCTACTTCTGCTCCTAATTCGTATGGTTGTAACCTCATCCTGCTCTGAGGTTGCAGGTCTGATTCCAAAAGGTGGCAGAGTTCTGTGAATACCGCTTTGTGAATCGTAGGCAGCGAACATACTGCCCTTGGCTTGGGTATAGGCAGAAGAAGTGCTCCTGGAAGATCCTAGATGGATAAGGCCTCCTGCTGACAGTACTTGTCACTTTCTTTCTCCTCCTTCTGTGAGCAGCTTGTCTTAGCATCTGCTGCCTGTTCACTATCTCTTTCTCATGCTGCAGCCGCAGGGGGACTGCTACTATGGCATCCATGACTGGTAGCAAGTGACCTACCCAAAGCTCTTGCAGTAACAACCAAAGCTTTCCCCATGTGCATCACCATTCCCTGCAGTAAGCAACTCCTCCAAACACCCAGTACTTCCACACAATGGCACAGTGGCGCAGTGGTTAGCACCGCAGCCTCACAGCTCCAGCAACCCGGGTTCAATTCTGGGTACTGCCTGTGTGGAGTTTGCAAGTTCTCCCTGTGTCTGCGTGGGTTTCCTCCGGGTGCTCCGGTTTCCTCCCACATGCCAAAAGACTTGCAGGTTGGTAGGTAAATTGGCCATTATAAATTGCCCCTAGTATAGGTAGGTGGTAGGGAAATATAGGGACAGGTGGGGATGTGGTAGGAATATGGAATTAGTGTAGGATTAGTATAAATGGGTGGTTGATGGCTGGCACAGACTCGGTGGGCCGAAGGGCCTGTTTCAGTGCTGTATCTCTAAAATAAAAATAAATAAAACAATCAAGCAGTACCAGTAGAAAGTATTAAGCAACTAACCCGGATGATGGTGGGGGTGTGGGTCCCTTGTGCTGCTAAACACTTGTGTAGCTGTGTGCGATTAAGAGAGGGCATTAACTGGAGTGGTGAGGTACAAATTGGCAAGTCTGCATTCAAATCAGCATTAGATGCTGACTGACATCACAATCTTTCGACTCTGTATCCTTCCGGCGCACACTCTTGCTTGCTAATGCCCTCACCAAGATGATGTTCGACACAAACCCACATCAGATGTGGGTGAAAGCAGTGCGAGTGCCATTTTGCTACCATATCTACCGGCACTATGCAGCCAAATTTTGCGGCTGAGACTTTTAATGTTGCACCCAGTGGTTTACAGGCGTCTTCCTATTTTTTCTTCTGGGGTGTTTCAGGTGATTTCCTGAAATTTTTGTATTAATTCAAGAATATTTGGAAACTCCTATTCATTTTTCTTTTCACTGAAAATGTGTCAGTCTTGATTTCACAAAAGCAAGGTCTAGTTTTATATGTTCATAGTTATATATGGAATTAAATTAATCCCCATGTCACAAAATTACACTGTAAACTATTTTGCTGTATTATTGTTAATTATGTGGGCTCCAATCCCTCAAGCTTCCCCTATAGAAAAAAAAATCATCACTAAGGTGCTCCCTTGAGTTTTGAAACCATCTATCATTAGCTATCTGAGACTGAAATTGAAAGATGTCTAACAGGCATCGGAACAACAGCTATAGATTTTTTTTTAATTGAAGGATCCATTTTAGCTAGGAATGGATCATTCGTCTTTGCAGATAGAAAATTGAAGACAAAGCTTACTGTTGTCTTGGGACTGAGGTATTACAACAAGGTTGCGAATAATGAATGGTCTTTCTACAATGCTGTCCTTATTGGTAGTACAGGATGATTTGCTCCATGAATTTCTCAGTTCTACTGTATGCTGCTTTATCGATTGGAAAGAGATAAATTTTTGCAGTTTGTGAGTTTAACAGCCGGGCCTTCATTAATATGCCACTACCCGACTTGTTGGCCAAAAGGGCCAGGCAGTTGGCTGGAAGCTGTTGCTTAGCTATTAAAATCGGGCGGCCAATTCACTAATGCCCTTTTTGCACCATTGCCCAAGACAAATTTCACCCCCATTGATTCCTACTGGGGTACTGTTACATGGACAGTCATCTTTTGCTTCCACACACAAGTGGTCATTCTTTATCTGTAATTCTCAATAGTGAATACTGTACAGCTATTACCCTGACAGGGCTTCTTGTCCTGATCTTGTCCTGACCTGTCATTATTATACACAAACATATCCATCAGGAATCACTGAATAGCAATCAGAAGCAGGAACGCTAGTTAATGTTCCTCTCCTTAGCAAGGGCAATGTGGCACTTTCTGCCAAGATTAACAAACTGAGTGCTGACTAGGAATTGAACCTGGAGCCCTTCGGTGTGTAAGAGACAGCTGACACTAGCTTTATCAGTTGAGATACTCGACCAATCTAAATTAGTTTTAGATGTTAAATAGTAGACAACTGCAATGGGTCTGCAGAGGAAGCAACAATATGTTTCAATTAATATTAGTAACTGTTCAAAACAAACATTAATATGCATGTTTTTATGAGACAGCTGGGATATTATAATTGGCATCACTGCTCATAGATAGAAAGGCACAAATCACCCACTGTGTCTGCTTTTGATCACCGTCATTAAATGCAAGATGCCAATCCTATGTCATCTAACCAAATTCCCCTCTTCCCATGTGGAATCAGCAATAGACCCTGGCTGGTCCTCATTGACTGGGAGTACATATTGCAAAATCATGTGTGGACAGCCCCCATGACACTGCCCATCAAGATTGCTGGGTGTCAACTGTATGTAATCAGAAAATGTATCCTATAGTTCCTAGAAGGTGGAATTAATTGATTATTTCACTTCGACTTCTCATGGATGGCTAGGGCTGGATACATGTACAGTGAGTGGTGCTCATCTGTGGTTAGGATTAGTCATTTGGGGTTGAGAAGAGAAAGTTCTACTTTGCATATAATTTCTGTCTACCTAATCTGGGAGCACTTGATCTTAACACTAGATATACAAATTGGAGTAAAGATCTTCTTTTCAAGCACGAATGTATCGCCGGAAATGGTATAAACCATCAAGATGCAAATTGCTGATCCAATATGTCATTTCATTCCTCATTAGTTCACTTTGTGGCAAGGCAAACTACCATTACAACAAAGAATAATAATCTTATACATGGGAAATAGTATCTCAAAGGTTCGCCAGATGAAATTATATTAACTTTATGTACTCAGATAAATCCAATCAGAGATCATGTGAGGCTCTTGCATGTCCAAACAGCTAACATCCTTGGAAGAAGTATAATTGCCCTTAAAGCAGAAGCAATGCAGAATGGCTCACTAGGCATAATTTTACAATATGTTCTGGCAGGAAACAAAATACCTCACCACCAGCTTATGCTCAGAAAATTATTGTCATTAAATCAAGGCATCACAATAATTCTTTACAAGGGAAGTTAACTTGCCATATAAAACTTTTTAAAGACCATTTGGAATGAAAAATTATTTTGGAGGTTCCAATGAACCTTAACAACACTTACGTACATTTTAGAAAAAACTATTTCTGTTTCTACTATTGCAGCATCCAATTGTTTCTGAAATGATTCCAAAGATTCTACCTCTAATATTCCATCCAGGAGTCCATTCCATGTGTTGATTCATCTTTGTGTGAAGAAAAACTTCCTAACATTGGTCCTAAACCAACCTTTTACTTGTTTGTTCCTGTGAACCTTTTCCTATTCTCATAAGGTAACTAGGAGTAATTTTCCAGGTCTACCTTTCTCATACGATTTGCTATCTTATCTACCCTTATAAGAGCACCTCTCAGTAACCTTTTAAGGTTGAGTAACCTAGTTTTGTTCAGTGTTTACTCATACACTAGGGATCAACCTTGTGGCCGTTCTCCAAACTGACTCCATGCTTGAATGTCTCCATTATTCCTTGGTGACCAGAACTGGACACAATACTCAATTAAGCTGGATTTTTACAGCTGTCCGCCGTTCTCAATGGCAAGCTTCAAAAAGTGCGCAGCGCACAAGTGAGACGTGTGCCACGGAGCCGCTGCGATATTTCGTGGCAACTGCTTTACGTGGAGGGGGCCAGAATGCCCACCCACAATGACATAGAGGGGGCGGGTGCTCCATCCCCGGCAAAGGCATCCGGCACCATTGCGCAGGCGCCAGTGCCATTTTTAAAGGGCTTCAGGCCCTTCAGTTTCATTTCTATGTTTAACGGCACAGGTTTGTTAAAAAATTAAAGTAAAAATGTATTCACACCTAAAATCCCCTCTCCCACCAAAAAAAGTAAATTCCCGATCAAACATACAGACATACGAATTAGGAGCAGGAGTAGGACATATGGCCCTTCGAGCCTGCTCTGCCGTTCAATAAGTTCATGGCTGAACTGATTACTCCACGTTTCCACCTATCCCCGATAACTCTTCCACCCCCTTGCTTATCAAGAATCTATCTACCTCTTCCTGAAAAAAATTCAAAGACTGCTTCCACCGCCTTTTGAAGAAGAGAGTTCCAAAGATTCATGACCCTCTGAGAGAAAAAATTTCTCCTCATCTCTGTCTTAAATTAGCAACCACTTATTTTTAAACAATGACCCCTAGTTCTAGATTCTCCCACAGGGGAAAGCATCCTTTCCACATCCACCCTGTCAAGACTCCTTGGGATCTTATACGTTTCATTCAAGTGGCTTCTTATTCGTCTTGATTCCAGTGGATACAAGCCTAGCCTGTCCAATCTATCCACATAAGACAGCCTGTCCATTCCGGGCATTAGTCTAGTAAACCTTCTCTGTAGTGTCTCCAAAGCATTTACTTCCTTCTTTAAATAAGGAGACCAGTACTGTACACAGAACTCCAGATGTGGTCTCACCAATGCCATGTTTAGCTGAAGCATAACCTTCCTACTTAGGTCTTCAATTCCCCTTGTGATAAACGAAACAGTCTATTAGCTTTCCTAATTATGTGCTGGACCAGCATACTAACCTTTTGTGATTCATGCACGAGGACAGGAAGATCCCTCTGCATCTCAGAGCTCTGCAATCTCTCACTATTTAGATAACATGCTTCTTTTTTATTCTCCCTGCCAAAGTGGACAATTTCACACTTTCCCACATTATTTTCCATTTGCCAGGTCTTTGTCCACTCACTGAACCTACTTATATTCCTTTGTAGCCACCTTATGTCCTCTTCACAAGTTACTTTCCTACCTATCTTTGTGTCAACAGCAAATTTGGCAACCAGACCTTCGGTATCTTCATCTAAGTCATTTTTATAAAGTGTAAAAAGTTGAGGCCCCAGCACAGATCCCTGTGGCACAGCACTCGTTACATCTAGTGAACCAGAAAGGGGAAGCAGTGGCATAGTGGTATTATCACTGGACTAGTAACCAGGGTATTGCTGTGGGGACATGGGTTCGAATCCCACCACAGCAGAAGGTGGAATTTGAATTTGATTAATAAATCTGGAATTAAAAAGCTAGTCTAATGATGGCCATGAAACCATTGTCGATTGTTGTAAAACCCCATCTGGTTCACTAATGTCCTTTAGGGGAGGAAATCTGCTGTCCTTACCTGGTCTGGCCTACATGTGACTCTAGACCCACAGGAATGTGGTTGACTCTTACATGCCCTCTGAAATGGCCTAGCAAGCCACTCAGTTGTATTGAACCGGTACGAAGTCAATAAAAAGGAATGAAACCGGACAGACCACCCGGCATCGACCTAGGCACCGGAAACGACAACGGCAAACCCAGCCCTGTTGACCCTGCAAAGACCTCCTTACTAACATTTGGGAGCTTGTGCCAAAGTTGGGAGAGCTGTCCCACAGACTAGTCAAGCAACAGCCTGACATAGTCATACTCATGGAATCATACCTCACAGACAATGTCCCAGACACTGCCATCACCATCCACGGGTATGTCCTGTCCCACCGGCAGGATAGACCCAGCAGATGTGGCGGCACAGAGGTATACAGTAGGGAGGGTGTTGCCCTCGGAGTCCTCAACATCAACTCTGGACCCCATGAAGCATCAGGTCAAACATGGGCAAGGAAACCTCCTGCTGATTACCACCTACTGCCCTCCCTCAGCTGATGAGTCGGTACTCCTCCATGTTGAACAGCACTTGGAGGAAGCATTGAGGGTGGCAAGGGCACAGAACGTATTCTGGGTGGGGGACTTCAATGTTCATCACCAAGAGTGGCTCAGTAGCACCACTACTGACCGAGCTGGCCGAATCCTAAAGGATATAGCTGCTAGACTGGGTCTGTGGCAGGTGGTGAGTGAACCAACAAGAGGGGAAAATATACTTGACCTCGTCCTCACCAAGCTGCCTGCCGCAGATGCATCTCTCCATGACAGTATTGGTAGGAGTGACCACCGCACAGTCCTTGTGGAGACGAAGTCCCGCCTTAACATTGAGGATACCCTCCTTCGTGTTAAATGGGATAGATTTCGAACAGATCTAGCAATGCAAAACTGGGCATCCATGAGGCGCTGTGGGCCATCAGCAGCAGCAGAATTGTACTCAATCACAATCTGTAAGCTCATGGCCCGGCATATCCCCCACTCTACCATTACCATCAAACCAGGAGACCAACCCTGGTTCAATGAAGAGTGCAGGAGGGCATGCCAGGAGTAGTACCAGGCATACCTCAAAATGAGGTGTCAACCTGATGAAGCGACAACACAGGACTATCTGCGTGCAAAACTGAGCAAGCAGCATGTGATAGACAGAGCTAAGCGATCTCATAACCAACGGATCAGATCTAAGCTCTGCAGTCCTGCAACATCCAGCCGTGAATGGTGGTGGACAATTAAACAACTAACTGGAGGAGGTGGCTCCACAAATATCCCCATCCTCAATGATGGGGGAGCCCAGCACATCAGTGTGAAAGATAAGGGTGATGCATTTGCAACAATCTTCAGCCAGAAGTGCTGAGTTGATGATCCATCTCGGCCTCCTCCTGAAGTCCCCAGCATCACAGATGCCAGACTTCAGCCAATTCGATTCACTCCTCGTGATATCAAGAAACGACTGAAGGCACTGGATACTGCAAAAGCTATGGGCCCTGACAATATTCCAGCAATAGTACTGAAGACCTGTGCTCCAGAACTTGCCGCGCCCCTAGCCAAGCTGTTCCAGTACAGCTAAAACACTGGCATCTACCCTGCAATGTGGAAACTTGCCCAGGTATGTCCTGTACACAAAAAGCAAGACAAGTCCAACCCGGACAATTACCGCCCCACCAGCCTACTCTCTATCATCAGCAAAGTGATGGAAGGTGTCATCAACAGTGCCATCAAGCAGCACATGCTTAGCAATAACCTGCTCAGTGACGCTCAGTTTGGGTTCTGCCAGGGCCACTCAGCTCCTGACCTCATTACAGCCTTGGTTCAAACATGGACAAAAGAGCTGAACTCAAGAGGTGAGGTGAGAGTGACTGCCCTTGACATCAAGGCAGCATTTGACCGAATATGGAATCAAGGAGCCCGAGCAAAACGGAGGTCAATGGGAATCAGGAGGAAAACCCTCCGCTGGCTGGAGTCATACCTAACGCAAAGGAAGATGGTTGTGGTTGTTGGAGGTCAAAGATATGAGCTCCAGGACATCACTGCAGGAATTCCTCAAGGTAGTGTGCTAGGGCAAACCATCTTCAGCTGCTTCATCAATAACCTTCCTTCAGTCATAGGGTCAGAAGTGGGGATGTTCGCTGATGATTGCACAATGTTCAGCACAATTAGTGACTCCTCAGATACTGAAGCAGTCCGTGTAGAAATGCAGCAAGACCTGGACAATATCCAGGCTTGGGCTGATAAGTGGCAAATAATATTCGCGCCACACAAGTGCCAAGCAATGACCATCTCCAACAAGAGAGAATCTAACCATCTCCCCTTGACATTCAACGGCATTACCATCGCTGAATCCCCCACTATCAACATCCTAGGGGATACCATTGACCAGAAACTGAACTGGAGTTGCCCTATAAATACCGTGGCTACAAGAGCAGGTCAAAGGCTAGGAATCCTGTGGCGAGTAACTCACCTCCTGACTCCCCAAAGCCTGTCCATCATCTACAAATTACAAGTCAGGAGTGTGATGGAATACTCTCTACTTGCCCGGATGGGTGCATCTCCAACAACACTCAAGAAGCTCAACACTATCCAGGACAAAGCAGCCTGCTTGATTGGCACCCCATCTACAAACATTCACTCCCTCCACCACCGACGCACAGTGGCAGCAGTGTGTACTATCTACAAGATGCACTGGAGCAACGCACCAAGGCTCCTTAGAGAGCACCTTCCAAACCCGCGACCTCTACCAATCAGAAGGACAAGGGCAGCAAATGCATGGCAACACCACCACCTGCAAGTTCCCCTCCAAGTCACACACCATCCTGACTCGGAACTATATCGCTGTTCCTTCACTGTTGCTGGGTCAAAATCCTGGAACTCCCTTCCTAACAGCACTGTGGGTGTACCTACCCAACATGGACTGCAGCAGTTCAAGAAGGCAGCTCACCACCACCTTCTCGAGGGCAATTAGGGATGGGCAATAAATGCTGGCCTGGCCAGCGATGCCCACATCCCATGAATGAATAAAAAAAAAGAAAATGACCCATTTATGCCTACTCTCTGCTTCCTGTTAGCTAGCCAATCTTCTATCCATGCCAATATGTTACCCCCTACGTCATGAGCTTTTATTTTCTGAAATAACCTTTGATGTGGCACCTTATCAAATGCCTTCTGGAATTCTAAGTACAATACATCCACCAGTTCCCCTTTATGCACAGCACATGTAACTCCCGCAAAGAACTCCAATAAATTGGTTAAACATGATTTTCCTTTCACAAAACCATGTTGACTCTGCCTGATTACCTTGAATTTTTCTAAATGCCCTGCTATAACATCTTTCCTAATAGCTTCTAACATATTCCCTAAGACAGATGTTCAGCTAACTGGCCTGTAGTTTCCTGCTTTCTGTCTCCCTTTTTGAATAAAGGAGTTACATTTGCTATCTTTCCAATCTAATGGAACCGTCCACGAATCTAGCGAATTTTGGAAAATTAAAACGACCGCATCAACTATCTCACTGGCCACTTCTTTTAACACCCTAGTGTTATGACCAGGTGAGAAAGGTATCTCGCGGTATTTTACTGTCTTCACCTGTTCTTATTGTAACAGGATTTAATTTTAAACACACTGTGTTTTGAGCTCTCCCTTGGTGAATCCTTGTTCACCACTTTTCAATTACAAGGCAAGGAAATGAGCATAAACATTCTTTCTTAGGTTTAAAGAAGAAAAATGAAATTTATTAAACCTTAAACTTAAACTCGGTTAATGCCTACAGATTCACACCACGCCCCATGCTAGCATGCATACGTGATACGCACATGCAAAATGAGGCAGAAAAGAGCAAAAGAGAAAAATAAAGTGCAGAGGTTTGAGGCAATATCAGAAGAGTTTCTTGTTATTGTGCTTCGAGATCACGGTAGTCCTTTTTGTAGGTAATTCTTGCTTTTTGTTGGGGCCCAGTAGTCTTCTTAAACCTTATTCACTGTAGGAGACTTTTCTCTCTTGGGATTCATGTGTCTTCAATGGGTTATCAGTTTCATGAGAAAGAGATGGGAGCAGACAGGAGAGAGCTCTTTTCAGTCCAGCAGCAAAGAGCTTTCTGAGTTCAAATTCTCTGTAGTAAATTCAAATTCAAATAATTCCAACAGTCAGTTAGTCACGTAACTAAACTGGTCTGACCATGTCTAATTATGTATTCAGCCATCTTAGCAGTTAACCTGGAATGCTAGCCTCTCCATCTTTAATGTCTGGTAATCAAAAGTCCATTATGAATTAAATTGGAGCAGGGAGTGGCCCCTTTGTCCGTTCCGAGTACTGTCTGTTACTAAACAAATGTCTTTCCAGTCAGGGGCTTGGCAACCCCTTGTAATAGGCCTTCTTTTCTTCCCAGCAGCAATTTTAAGTTTTAATGTTCATGTGGTGAAATAATGTGTGCCTCATTCTTGGCAGGTGGGGACCTTCATGACACCACCATCCCCAGGGGAACGAAATGCGATTTGAAAAGAAACGGCACTTTTCATTACAAGGTTTGAGAGAAATATAACATACAGAAAGAAAAACCTTGCATTACTCTCATTCATTTTCATTCATTCGGCAATCTTAAAGCCTATTAAAATTGTCTTTTCTGGGTGCCAGTGCTGCTTCAATTTCCCCTTTTTGGCATCCCAGTAAACATGTGGTTCCCTGGGGAAGCTTGCCCACGGCCATGACTGCTCAGGGTTTCGTTCCTGCTGAGGCAATTTTTTTTTGAAGAGTTAGTAGTGGGCAGGTCTATCCTGAACTCTCTTTCAGTGTTTTTCTGAGTCATGCAAAGATTTTTGCCTTCTCTGACTGCGGGGGAGGATACTTTTTTAATTTCCCCTTTGTTCTCTAGGACATTCCTACCTGCAGGTATTTGTGCATGCTTGACTGCACTCACGTGGGGCACTTGGACTAGGTGAGGCATCACCCTCACAGTTTCTGTGCCCCCTAGAGGTCACTCTTTGTCACAGCAGGTTCCTGTAAATGCTGTTAACACATCCAGTCGGGTACTTTTAGAGTCTGCATTTACATAGGAGCATGTGCAGTCTAACTTTTCACATTTTTCAGGGTTGTTTGACCGGACAGTTGGGATTTTCATCCAGGATTCCTCCCAGACTTCCTTTAACCTTCCCCCTTGGTCACCTTTTCCCCTTCTCTTTCTAAACTTTTGCCAGCCGTGTGCCTGCCTGTCCCCTTTTGTTCTCAGCGGGGTGTCCCTTACAGTTCACCAACCCTCTGATAGAGGGTCCTTGACACCAGTCAAGGACTTAGGGGCGCATTTTTCACTGTAGGTTGGGGTTTCCCCTCAACCTGTCATTTGTGACAACTTCTGCAGTACCCCAACACATCTTTGTGGAGTTTTGACCAGTCAAACTGCTATCTTAATGCAAGATTTGGTCTTTCGTATACCGGCATATGCAGCCACTGTAGTCTCGTGGGCCCTTCTTAATATTTCTCTCCGGTACCTCTACGGCAACACTAACTGGTGAACTACTGTCCACTTCTTGCCCTCAGGTCTGTGAGGAGGACTCCATTTCCTCATTAGTACCTCATTCTTTAAATAATAGTAATCAGGGACTCCCTCTGCTTCACTTTCAGATTGGGCAGCCTGTGCTAACTCTCGTAATACTGAGTTGGCTCACTGCGCCTCAACTAGGGAAAATCCATTGAATTCATTCCCTGGGTGTCCTAACTTTCCAAAGAAAGTCTCGAACAGGCAGACCTCATGGTCATTTGCCTGCAATGCCAATGCAGTCTCCTCTGGGTGAGCTGGTTTGATCATGGCCTGATCCATTATATATTCAGGGAAACTACAGGGAACTGTCTCCTGCCACTGCCCTGTATCTCTGACCTCCTGAGGTCGTTCCTTCACTACTAGGGTGGCTACCACCTTTACCCCTGCCAGATCATTACCTATGAGCAGGTCAACACCATCCACAGGCAAACTAGGGAGAATCCCTATAGTCACCGGCCCCAAAACTAGGTCGCACTCCAGGTGCACCCGGTGTACAGGTACAGGCATACACTGCCCTCCAATACCATTCACCACCATTTTGGTGTCCAGTACACTCTGTGGGGAAAAGTCAGGTCTTTTCCCAGTAAAAGGGATCTAGTGGCCCCTGTGTCCTTGAGAATCACTATGGGCTTGTTTGCCCCACTCGAGGGGTATGGGGTTCCTTTCCCTTCAGACACAAAATCCTGACAACCTTCAGGAATCCTATTAACTTTTCTTGCACTGGCCGTAGTAAGCTTCCTTGGTTGCACTCTTACTGCAGTTAAAGCCGCAGCTTGTTCTGTTCTGCTTTGCATCAGGGTCCCGGCTTCACTGAGCGGGTGTGCCCTGATTAACCCTACCAGTTTCCCCTTTAGTTTCCAGCAGTCAGCTTTTAAATGCCCTGCCTTATTGCAATGGAAACACATAGATATCCGGGTCTCAGTCTTGCTTACGGCACTTACCCTTTTGGCTAGAGGAGGCACCCCCCCCCCATGTCTCCTGCTTTCCTTTCTCTCCCAGAACTGCCTGGGCGGATATCACCTTCCCACCCTTTGTCCTTTTCGGATTTGTGGGGGTGATTAGGAAAGGTTCTCACCTGGCAAACCGACTTATAAATTAAAGCAAACGTATCAGTCAGAACGGCCGCTTGCCAGGCTCCCTGAATCCTCTGCTCCTCTACATGGGTCTTTATTGAGAGTGAGAGTTTTCAAATTCCTCTAACAGAATTATTTCTCTGAGAGTTTCATAGCTGAGCTGTATTTTAAGAACCCTCAGCCACTGGTCAAAAACCAGCTGCTTACTTCTTTCAAACTGCAGATAAGTTTGATTAGTTTGCTTTTTGAGCATTCTAAACTTTTGGCGATAGGCTTCGGATACTCCTCATATGCCCCGAGGATAGCATTTTTGGTCAGTTCATAATTTGATGAACTCTCATCTGGCAACAAGGAATAAACTTCATGGGTTTTTCCAGTTAGTTCTCTTTGCAATAAGAGAGACCAGGTCTCAGCTGGCTTTTTTAGCTGCTTTGTTAGTTTCTCAAAAGACACAAAAAACGCTTTCACATCTTCCTCATTGAATTTTGGAATTAATTGAGCGACTTTTAGCAATTTTGTACCCAACCCTGAATTATGCTCCTCCATATTGGCCACGCTTTTACTGGGGTTACTCTGTTGCTCCATAGAGAAATCAAGCTGCTTCAGCTCACTCTCTTTGGATTTTTTCTGGAATATGCTTTCTTTCTCTCACTCCTGCCTCTCTCTTTCCCTCCCCTGTCTTTCTGTTTCTTCACAGTCCTTCTGAAGGGCCCTTTCTTTCTCTTCTTGTTCCTTCTGGAAGGCTTCCTCTTTCTCCCTCTCCTGCCTCTCTCTCTCTTTTCCTCTTTCTTCTATTTCAAGTTTCCTCTGTTCCAATTGTATCTTTGCTAACAATACCCTGTCGAATTCTGCTTCTAACACTGCTTTTGCTTTTTCAGATTCAAGGGAAAAATGGTTGGCCACATGCCTTAGGAGTTCAGACTTCCTAGTCTTGCCACGTACAGTGATCTCACACTGCTCAGTCATTTTTCTCAACTTCTCCATAGACAGTGCTTTTAACTTATTCCAAGTTACTTCACCCTGGCTTGGAGAGCCACTAGCTTCAATTGCAGACATGTTAGTATTCAAGCACACACAACCACAAGAAAACCTGTATTAATCTTGCTCTTCTTTGCTTGGGAACAATTTGGCTTCCCACTTACACTTTCTCTTGTTTGTCTGTAGATAAAATCCTGGACACTAGTACACAATCTTCTGTTACGACTAGATGAGAAAGGTCTCTAGGGGTCTTTTATTGTCTTCACCTGGTCTTATTGTAACAGGGTTTAATTTTAAACACACTGTTTTGAACTCTCCCTTGGTGAATCCTTGTTCACCACTTTCCAATTCTCAGGCAAGGAAATTGAGCATAAACAGGCTTTCTTAGGTTCGAAGAAGAAAAGTGAAATTTATTAAACCTTAAACTTAAACTCTAATTCAGTTAATGCCTACATATACACGCCGCGCGCCACGCTAGCATGCATATGCGATACACACATGCAAAAGGAGACAGAAAAGAGCAAAAGACAAAAATAAAGTACAGAGTTTTGAGGCAATAACAAAAGAGTTTCTTGTTACTGTGCTTCAAGCTCACCGTAGTCCTTTTTGTAGGTAATTCTTGCTTTTTATTGGGGTCCAGTATTCTTCTTAAACCTTGTTCACTGAAGGAGACTTTTCTCTCTTGGGGTTTATGTGTCTTCAATGGGTCATCAGTTCCGTGAGAAAGAGATGGAAGCAGACAGGAGAGAGGTCTTTTCAGTCCAGGAGCAAAGAGCTTTCTGAGTTCACATTCTGTGTGGTAAGTTCAAATTAAAAAAAAATCCAACTGTCAGTTAGCCATGTGACTAAACTGGTCTGACTATGTCTGTTTGTGTATTTGGCCATCTTTGCAGTTAACCTGGAATGCTAGCCTCTCCACCTTCAACAGTCCACCTTCAACAGTCCATTGTGGATTAAATTGGAACAGGGCGTGGCCCCTTTATCCATTCCAAGTACTGTCTGTTACTAAGCAAATGTCTTTCCAATCAGGGGCTTGGCAACCCCTTGAAATAGGCCTTCTTTTCTTCCCAGCAGCAATTTTAAGTTTTAGTGTTCATGTGGTGAAATAATGTGTGTCTCATTCTTGGCAGGTGGGGGCCTACATGACACTAGGATGAAGTCCATCGGGACCCGGGTACTTGTCAGCCCACAGTTCCAACAATTTGTTCAGTACCACTTCCCTGGTGATTGTAATTTCCTTGAGTTCCTCCCTCCCTTCCATTTCCTGACTTATGGCTAATACTGGAATGTCACTTGTATCCTCAATAGTGAAGATCGATGCAAAAGATCTGTTCAATTCATCTGCCATCTCCTTATTATCTGTTATTAATTCCCCAGACTCACTTTCTTTCAGACCAACGCTCACTTTGTTAACTCTTTTCTTTTTGAAATATCTATTGAAACTCTTACTATCTGTCTTTATATTTCTAGATTCCAGACCTTTTCGCCCCAACCTTTCTGTACGTCGACCTTCACCCCCTTCCCACCATCTCCTCAACCAATCACATTCGTTTTTGAAGTTCCCCCCCACCCCCGCCTGCCCTGAAAGCTTCACTACTCCCCCTTCCCCACCAGTTTTCCGCCTTGGATCTCCGAACGGCGATCCGAAGGCGTGGGACCTCCAGTCACCAGCCAGAATATCGGTGTGGGATAGCCGTAGCGGAAAGGTAAGTCATTATACCTTTATTATCAATTATTTAAATATGTTAATGAGTTTTTTTACACTAGGTGGCGGGGTGGGGGGGAACTACCCCGAGGCCTCACCCCTGCCGGTAAAATGGGGCGGGGCGCTCCTGGCATCAAGGTGGGCCTCTCCTGGAAGTATTTTCCGGGCCCCTTGCCACGACCGACCCCCGACATCGGGGGGCAGGTAAAATTCAGCCCTCTGTGTGGTCTGACCAGAGCATACACTGTTGAGTATAGCTGTTGCTCTCATATTTTAGTTAAATAATTCAGCATTCCATTGGCTTAGTTTACTACAGCTCTACAGTGGCTTGAAATATTAGAAACAAGTCTGCTAGGAACCCTAGGTCTCTTTGAACCGCATCTTATCTATTTCAACATCATATCATGGAGTACATGAGTTGCCTATTTTCTTTTCCTTTGTGCATTGCTTTACACTTCTCCACATTAAATTTAATCTACCATTTTCTGCCCACTTACATACTTTGCCCAACTCATTTTGTATTCCTGAAATGCTTCCTTAGAATCAATTGCTCCTTCTAGTTTAATATGATCTATAAATTTGACTAATCTCTGAATCTAAGCCATGAATGTAAGTTAAAAATAGCATTGGTTCCAATAAAGATCCCAGCCAGTTGACCTAGTAGCCTTTTGTACAGAACTTTGTGAAAAGCTTTTTGGAAATAATCACGTGGGTTGTCGGATGTTTTGGTTACAGTATAGTGTGAGTGTTGAGACCACTGCTGAAATGAAAGAAGAAAGGGTATTTATGTTTCTTGAGACTGTGACTTTATCATGATTTGATTAAAAAATCAAAATCAAAAATGCTGGAAATACACATCAGGTTGTTGTGCACCTCAGGGGAAAAATAGTTGATGAAGGGTTCCACCTGAAACAGTCATCAGTTTTTATCTTTTAGAAATTGACTAACTGGCCTAAGTGTTTGGGCTATGAACTGGTGACAATGAACTTTATCTATCACCAGTGCATTTCAGAAAATCACAGGCACTGGACAACATTCCTTTTTGTTGATGCGTCCTTGGAAAATTTATTTCATAGCTTTCAGCATTTAGAATTTTTACTTTTATCTGCAAGATTTTTATTTGATTTTTATTCCCATTTCTCATTTTGAGTAGACGCAGATAAATTATCTGTATTGGCAACTGTCATGTACATTGAAGGTGAGATGATACAACATTCACAGAGTAACTCTGAAGAGTTATGAAAAAATAGACTTTGTCTTTAAAAAATGAATCTTTATTTTTTAAAAGTGAACAATGGTCCAAAATAGCCACTGAAGAATAGGGAATTAACCTTTTGTATTTTCAAACAGTCTGATAAAGGCAAAGGACAAATCTTCAAAGCCAAAAGGTGACAATGAAACTCATCTCACACCTATCGTAAAAACATTCCAAAATTGAACATCTTCTAAAACAAAGATGCTTTGAAGTAGCCATATCTTGGGCCATTGTGCGATCACCATGGGAAAGAAACCAGAATGTCTCCTAACAGGAGGTGAGAAGTGACAGTTTTACCTTAAAAAAGACAGCCAGAAAGAGAGAGACTGACCCAGAAGGTGAAGCTACTTATAACTGCTGGCATTCTAGCAGCCAAAAAGCACATGCTCAGCTGAAAATTCCAACATCTACATCATACATCAGAGAGAGAGAGAAAGAGAGCTGCAAGTGACCCACTATCTTCAACAGAACCTTTAATCAAGAGAGAAATCTACAATCATCTCAAGCCTGCAATTCTCTATAGCTTGAGTCTCAAGAGAATTCAACAGGTTTGTCATAACCCTTCTCCCCCCATTAAAATCCACCTAACCTCTTTCCCTTCTCTATTTGTTTCTTCTTGTGTGTGCGGGTGTGTGTGTGTGCGAGCAAATGCGTGAGTGAATGAGGTTGTGACAATTCTGGGATAAGGTGTATTGATCAATAAACAATTGACTTTATGTTTTGGAAAACCTACAAGAAAACCTGTTGCTGTGGTCAGCTGGGGAGTTGAACAGTGGGAACCACCCACGCCACACCTCGAGGCTGTAACACAACAGTCTGTGACAATTGTTCAATACAGCTTATCTAGTAGAATTTTCCAGTTTCCTATAAGTAAATGAGCTGACTACTCAGTCTCATAATTATACACTGTGATACTGAGTCTAGACGACAAGAAAATTGAATCAGAAGTGATTATACTCTGCATTTTTGTGCAATCATTACTTATAAATCAGACCATTTTTCCCTAACAATTTAGATGGATGAAAATGTGCAAAATATAAATTTATAATATAGTTGATCTTTGTACCATCTGTAATAATTTGACTGCAAGGGAGCCCTTTTGTCTCTGAACCAGAAGGTTGTGGATTCAATCCCCAATATGGAATTGAGCACATAATCAACGCTGACACTTCACTACAGTTTTGAGGGAGCTACTGCCTTCACAATAAACTATTAAACCAAGGCCATGCTTTCCTGTTCAGTTAAATGTAAAAGATCCATGGCGCCTAAGTTCTCCTGATATGAATTGGCTGCCACTTTTGTTTATGTAACAATGGCAGCTGCACTTCAGAAGCAGGTTATTGTCTGTGAAACACTTTTAGATGTTCTTAGAATATGGAAAGTTGCTACATTAATGTAAATTCTGTCTTTCTAATGCATTGTTGGATTCAGAACACTTATCAGTCAAGACTGCTCTTAGGAAACTAAATAGCTGAGAAACTTTGAGTAGCTTTTAGTCACTCCATTTCTGATATCTTTAATAAAATAGATCATTCTGAGCTTGTTGTAAAGCTGTTCTTCAGATGAATCTGGTGAGCTTTTGGATTGATTACTTGACTTTTCAGATTTCATTGCCAAATTATCTCCCTTCCACTTCTTCCAAAGGTGCTCATTGGGGTATGTTTCCATGGGTACCTGTCACCCTCCTAAACATCACTCAACCTCCCATCTTCATGAATGAGTCCTGAAACTTAGTGTTAAAGGATTATTCAAGTGCTGGAGTGTATTACAGCCAAGCCATCATCATCAAGTGACAAATTTATACAAATGTACAAGTATTTCCATCATGAGAATGAGGAATAGTAATCAGGAGTGATTTCTCCCCTCCATCTAATCCAGGACATTGAAGCCAATTGTAGCATCCCTATTGTTGCCTCAGTTATGTCCTCCTACATCAATGCAGTACAGGCCTGAGATTAAACCTTTGACTTTCCTGATCTGCATAACTCAGTCTCACATATCATAAACTCAACCATTGTGGATGTTTTAAAATAATATGGGCATGACAGTGGGAGGCAGATAAGGGGGCAAAGATCAGACAAAGAGGCCTACTGCAGCATTGCCACCCGGAATTTAATTACCCGCACCTACCAGGAAGGTCTCTGTCACTTCCTACCCGCTGCATGTAAATGCTGGCAAGGGGGAAGGCCATGTTCCCAGCCCATTTCCTGCCTTTGCACCATTGTATCTAGGGACCAGCAGGGGAAAGGTGGTGTTGCACCCTGAGTTATTGCCAATAAAGCCCCAAAGTTCTTGCAGACCTAGTACTGGCTGCCTCTCTCTCCATAGTGGCTCAAAACCTGCTTTTTTAAGCCTCCAGTTCAGTCAAGACCTTAAAAACAAATGTTGTTTCCCTCTTCAGAGTTCTTTAACTGGCTGGCCACTTTATAGGGTGTTGCAACTGCAGTCACACTACAGCGCTGGCCTAATTCTCCTCTTCTGCAGTGGTGGACTTCCTCTTATACAACTGGGAGCTCGCCCTGGAAACCAAATGACTCCCAACACTAGAAAATAGATTGCAGTTATGGCTGGATTACAGCAGTGATCAGAATTCCCATTCTACCATGACCCTGTCACAATGAGGAGAATCCAATCCCACTACTTGTAATGATGAATCTCCACTTAAAATGTAAACCCATTTTTTTATCTTTCACATGCTGATCAAACTTTTGTACATTTCTAGCATTTTCTTTTTATATTCTATATTTTCAGCAATTGCATTTTTTATTCTTTATACTCCAGTGGGTTGCCATTTCATCAAAGAAGTTAAAGGGGTTGGTTAGGCTGGTATCCCCTTCTAAATGCTTGCTGACTGCTGCTAATTAGTTTATTGTTGCACAGGGGTGATCCTCTAATTTACTCCTGATAATTGTTTTCATTATATTACTGGGGCGGCACAGTGGCGCAGTGGTTAGCACCGCAGCCTCACAGCTCCAGGGACCCGGGTTCAATTCTGGGTGCTGCCTGTGTGGAGTTTGCAAGTTCTCCCTGTGTCTGCGTGGGTTTCCTCCGGGTGCTCTGGTTTCCTCCCACATGCCAAAGACTTGCAGGTTGATAGGTTAATTGGCCATTATAAATTGCCCCTAGTATAGGTAGGTGGTAGGGAAATATAGGGACAGGTGGGGATGTGGTAGGAATATGGTATTAGTGTAGGATTAGTATAAATGGGTGGTTGATGGTTGGCGCAGACTCGGTGGGCCGAAGGGCCTGTTTCAGTGCTGTATCTCTAAAACTAAAAAAAAAAACTACATGAGATTTCATTGTCACCCTTTTTGATCATGGACCCTGTATTAGCCTTTTTCCAATCTCCACAAAGTCCACCGACTCCTTCATACTGATTGTCAGTACTCCTCAATCTCCTCCCTAGTGTCTTGTAGAACTCTATTCCACCTATCACTTGTTATGAACCCATTTACCCTGTCTGGGATTTCCATCTCATTTAAAATAAAGTCGATTTTACCTGCAAGATCTTTGTTTGTACAGTGCACGTTGCTCATAACTTCCCTTGGGGCTATTTGGAGGAAATTGTTTTCAGATATTTACTATTTTATGCTCATCCTTACTTTCAAACCATTTGCAGCTTTTATAATTTCCATCTTATCTCTGACTACCCTCTTACTGTTTTGTTATTGATGATTTTTTTTTTACTGTTCTGTTTACTGTTCTGCTTATCAGCAACTTCATGCCTTTTCCCCAGTATCTTTTAGACTCTCAGACCACTCTTTCAATGTATTTCTGTATTTGTTACATTCATCCTAGTGAACTTTTTCTTTCTCCCTGCATGATTTCCACAAACCATTTTTCCTTCCTATCTCTCTTGGCATTTGTTAATTCCTTTAGGGTTACTTTTATTTAGTCTAAGGCTTGTTGGTTTTGGAAATGTATCTAACCGACATGCTCAGCATTATAGCCCTAAAAGAAGTTTCACTTTTTTTTCTATTGAATTTGTCATTGAAAGGCTTCCTTAAATTTGCTAGCTTCAGATTTGTTTTTTCTGTTCTGTCATTTCTTTCAATTAGTACTTTTAAATTTCTATACTTGGCTCCTAACCTTAGCTATTTCTAAATCCCAGATCGTTTCATTATTCTGTGGTTGTTGTCTCTTGGCATTACTGCATCACCTATTTCCTGTACATTTCTGGGTCATTAACAAATGCATTGCCTCTCGAGACTTTGACTGGGTCGAGAAGCAGTTGTGTACTACATCTACCAACTATGACTCTAAACAACTTGGGTTTTCCCAGTTTATATTAGGTTGATTGAAGTCCCAATTAAAATAACATTCCTGCTGTCATATTTCCTTCTTATCTCTTCATTGAACAAATTGTCCTCCTCCTTATGTTGGCCTGGGGGACTAAGCATACCACAAGTGTTTGCTAGGATTTTTTTGCAGTAGCTGATTTTGTAGCTTTTTATTTTTCCACTGGATTCGTTTCTTTTAGTTCCAGTTGTTCCTGACATATTGGGGTACACAACCTCCTTCTTTGTCCACTCTGACTTTTCTAAATACTCTGTATCATTGAATTTTATATTCATTTCCATCCTCTAGATTTAGCCATGATTCTGGTATTCCCAGCACATTGTAGTTCCCTACAGCCATAGCAGCCTCCAGTCAAATACCTTATTTCTAATACTTCTAGCATTCATGTCTATACATATTATAATTTGCCTCCTCTCGTGTATCTTATTGTGTGCCTATTGTTGGTGGCTGCTTCATGTGTGTCTCTCTGGGGATCTGTGTCCATATCTATCTGTTAACTGCCATCTATCCTCTCACTTATTTTGTCCAGCATCCTGTTTTCTCCTGCCATGGCCCAACGTGTCTACTGCTTCGTTAATGCCCCATCACAAGAATCTTTTTGTCCCTGCTTAGTAAATGTAACCCCTTTCTCCTGTTTCACTACTTGTAATTTTGGAAGGGCTTCCAGTTTTTCATGAAGTTAGTGTCATACCATCACATTGTCATGTTACCAGCTATTCGTTTGCTTCCTTAATTTCCAAGATTTTCCAACACAATGAAAGTTGTCTTTGTCACATCTCAGCCTGAAGAATCACATTTGAAGTCACAGATTTAACTTTAACAAAGCTTTAATAAAAAAAGACTTCTATAGAGTTCGTGCTTACTGCTGCTCACTACTGAAGCATATGCTTATCTGACCTTACAACAACCCCCAGGTCAGGTGTTTTCCCCAAACACTGAGTTCCTTTCAGTTTCACTTCCAAGTACTGTATAGTCTCTAACACTCAAGCCCACACATACAATCATGACCTTCCTCCCTTATCAAACTAAAACATGTCCATGATTTTTGAACATAATCACAACACATAATCTTTATATTGTTTTGGTGATCTCCTCTCATGCCATGGTCTTCCTGTTGTCTCAGGAATTCTGGTCACCATGTCAAGATTAGGAAATGTCATCAGGCCCTCTTGAAATGATGTTTCTCCCTCTGGATAGCAAGCTGTCTGCCTCCCAACAGCATCACTGTCTTGGACTTCTGAATTGCTGAATGTCAACTTCACCATGATATATCCATCTTACTCAGACTCTCCCGTCTCAGCAATACTTCATCACCTGGCATCACATCAGACTGTCTAGCTCTCCTTCTGTGGTCTGCATAAAACTTTGCAGCACCCTTTTTCTCAGGGTCATGATCTCGAGCCTCCTGATCAACTCTAATGTTCTTCAGTTCTGGTATCTTGATGCATATTTTGTGTCCAAATAACAACTCAGCTGGGCTCTTTCCCGTTGTAGTGTGTGTAGTCACTCTATACATGGCCACATATGACAACAACACCTTTTTCCAGTCTTTACCCTCAGCCTGAACAATCCTCATCCGTTTCTCTAAGGATTGGTTTTGTCTTTCCACTTCCGCATTTGCCTGTGGCCATTTAGGTGTTACTCTGTGATGGTGAATACCTGTGACTTGAATCTAATCTGCAAAGGTCTGTGAAATGAATTGCGGCCCATTCTCTGAATACAAAGTGACCAAAGTAGACCATGCCTTGCAAATATTTCAGTCAACGCAAACACTGTTTTCTCTGCCGTTGTAGACTTTGTTACCACAAACTCATAATAACGGCTGTAATAGTCAATCACCACTAGTATGGACTCTCCAAATGGAAATGGACAGAGGAAGTCAACTGCGACATCCTCACATGGTCCAGCCAGTAACAATTTACTGCGTACTGGTTCTGGTGGATTGGATCTACTGACAAGTTGACATCCATGACATGTTTTGACTAAATGCTCCACAGCCTTCTCCATCCCTGGCCACCAAACTTTGGTTCGTACGTTTTGCTTAGTACCAACCATTCCCAAGTGACCCTCATGACCTAGCATCACCAGTCTAGGCCTAAGCTTTTGTGGCACTACAAGTCTGTTACCTCTGAGAACACACTTTTCAATTGTGCACAGTTCATCTCCTATAACAATGTATGTCTTGAATGGGCAATTCTTCCAATTTCCAGTTTGGATTCTCTGATGTCATTCAATTCTGGATCTTTGTCTGACTCTCTTTAAATCTCTCTAGTTGTTATTGCTCTGGTTCTAGCATGAACTGCCACAAACTGCACGATTTAGCTTCTTTTTCTGGTGAAGATCTGTGTGTTTTGGTCCTTCAGCTGGCTCTATGATGTCTTGGTCAACCAGTTCCTTGATCTTTGCCTCAACTTTCCCTCTCAGACGACAAGATGTTCTGCATATAGGCTGAACTACAGGCTTCACGTTCTCGTCAATTGTTAATCTTACTTGGCGGTTGTACAAGTTCCCAATTCCTTGAAACACTGGTCCAAACTTCTCTTGAAGATCCACATAGGATTTCACAGAAATCACTTTCAATCCAATGTGTATCACCACCAAGGCTTGGCCAGTTTCTCTACTCAGAATAGGCTCACCATCCTCCTCAACCACTTTGAATTCTGCCTCCACACTCCGATACCCAGCTCTCACACTCGCATTGAAACATCCAACAGTTTGAAGTGGGGTTTTAGATGTGCAAGGATAAAGCTTTCTCACACATTTTCGAGATGTCCACTTGATTCTCTTTGTCTTCTGTTCCTCCCACAGTGCTCTGCTGATGACATTACTGTCACTGCCTGAATCTACAATAATGCTCACTTCAACACCCCCAACAATCACTGGAACTTTCTCATGGTTGCTTCCATTGCCAAAAAAACATGTCCACAATTGCTATTCATGTCCTCACTCACTGCATCTTCTTCAACTCATCTCACAGTTGTACTACTATCATCTCCCTTTCCTTTACATGTTTTGCCAGGCTTGCCACTTTGTTTAGCTTTGTTTCTGAACTTCTTGGCAAAATTGTCTCTACCCCAACATTTTCTACAGATCTCTCCCTTGGCAGGGCAGCAATCATCTCTTCCATAGTGCCCCAAGTTGCCACATCTGAAACATCTCTCAGACTTTGTTGTTTACATTTACACATACCTGGATTCCATTGTATCACTCGATTAACCTCAGATTTTGTCGTGCCAATGGCGGAAATGGGACTAAATTTCATGTTGTGAACATGTCCATCTACTGCTTCAAATGCAGCCGCTATTTTCAAAGTGTCATCCAATGTTAAGTCACCTCCTCTTTCCAGCAGTCTATGCCTCAACTTATCTGACTTGCAATGTTGGACCACCTGATCTGGTTATTCAAATCCATCGCAACATAATTGCATCCATCCAATGCCTGCCTCAAACAAGTCATAAATTGGGCTACTGTTTCGTCCTCTTTTTCTGTCTCATTTGATGGAAAACATGCCTTTGAAATGTATCATTTGACATCACCACATAATGGTCCTTCAAAGTTTTCATTGCATGTTCAAAATCCTGTGCCAGATGTTACTACCAGGTGAGGAAGAGGTCTCAGGCTCCCATCTCACCCCTTCTTGGGTTTGGCCATAACAAGGTTTATCGTTTTAAACAGTGATTTTAGCTTACCATTTCAGTGAGCCCTTGCTCACAATTGCAAATGAACCAATCAGACAGGTTTTCTTGGGTTTAAACAAGAAAGATATGTTTATTAACCTTATCACTCTAACCCGGTTAAAATTACTGAAATACACGATGTGTCCATGCTCACATACACACGTGAGGTAAACGCACATACAAATAAATACAGAGGGGAAGAAAGAATTGGGAGGTTGAAGTAGAGTTGGCAATAAATTTTATTTTTTTATTCATTCAGTGATGTGGGCATCGCTGGCTAGGCCAGCATTTATTGCCCATCCCTAATTGCCCTTGAGAAGGTGGTAGTGAGCTGCCTTCTTGAACCGCTGCAGTCCATTTGGGGTAGGTATACCCACAGTGCTGTTAGGAAGGGAGTTCCAGGATTTTGACCCAGCGACAGTGAAGGAACGCCGATATAGTTCCAAGTCAGGATGATGTGTGACTTGGAGGGGAACGTGCAGGTGCTGGTGTTCCCATGCATTTGCTGCCCTTGTCCTTCTAGATGGTAGAGGTCATGGGTTTGAAAGGTGCTGTCTAAGGAGCCTTGGTGCATTGCTGCAGTGCATCTTGTAGATGGTACACACTGCTGCCACTGTGCGTCGGTGGTGGAGGGAGTGAATGTTTGTAGATGGGGTGCCAATCAAGCGGGCTGCTTTGTCCTGGATGGTGTCGAGCTTCTTGAGTGTTGTTGGAGCTGCACCCATCCAGGTAAGTGGAGAGTATTCCATCACACTCCTGACTTGTGCCTTGTAGATGGTGGACAGGCTTTGGGGAGTCAGGAGGTGAGTTACTCGCCTCCGGATTTCTAGCCTCTGACCTGCTCTTGTAGCCATGGTATTTATGTGGCTATTCCAGTTCAGTTTCTGGTCAATGGTGGCCCCTAGGATGTTGATAGTGGGGAATTCAGCAATGGTAATGCTGTTGAATGTCAAGGGGAGATGGTTAGATTCTCTCTTGTTGGAGATGGTCATTGCCTGGCACTTGTGTGGCACGAATGTTACTCACCACTTATCAGCCCAAGCCTGGATATTGTCCAGGTCTTGCTGCATTTCTACACAGACTGCTTCAGTATCTGAGGAGTCACTAATTGTGCTGAACATTGTGCAATCATCAGCGAACATCCCCACTTCTGACCTTATGATTGAAGGTAGGTCATTGATGAAGCAGCTGAAGATGGTTGGGCCTAGGACACTACTCTGAGGAACTCCTGCAGTGATGTCCTGGAGCTCAGATGATTGACCTCCAACAACCACAACCATCTTCCCTTGCGCTAAGTATGACTCCAGCCTGCGGAGGGTTTTCCCCCTGATTCCCATTGACCTCAGTTTTGCTAGGGCTCCTTGATCCCATACTCGGTCAAATGGTGCCTTGATGTCAAGGGCAGTCACTCTCACCTCACCTCTTGAATTCAGCTCTTTTGTCCATGTTTGAACCAAGGCTGTAATGAGGTCAGGAGCTGAGTGGCCCTGGCAGAACCCAAACTAAGCGTCACTGAGCAGGTTATTGCTAAGCAAGTGCCGCTTGATGGCACTGTTGATGACACCTTCCATCACTTTACTGATGATTGAGAGTCGGCTGATGGGGCGGTAATTGGCCGGGTTGGACTTGTCCTGCTTTTTGTGTACAGGACATACCTGGGCAATTTTCCACATTGCAGGGTAGATGCCAATGTTGTAGCTGTACTGGAACAGCTTGGCTATGGGTGCGGCAAGTTCTGGAGCACAGGTCGTCAGTACTATTGCCGGAATATTGTCAGGGCCCATAGCTTTTGCAGTATCCAGTGCCTTCAGTCGTTTCTTGATATCACGCAGAGTGAATCGAATTGGCTGAAGTCTGGCATCTGTGATGCTGGGGACTTCAGGAGGAGGCCGAGATGGATCATCAACTCGGCATTTCTGGCTGAAGATTGTTGCAAATGCTTCAGGCTTATCTTTCACACTGATGTACTGGGCTCCCCCATCATTGAGGATGGGGAAATGGAATACAGATACTGTCCTGAGTGTCTTTGATGTAATGTCCTTGATCGAAGTTGAAATCTGGGAGTCCGCGCTGGGGCCACATACACAATTTCAGGCTTGCTTCTCTGGTACCAGAAGCCTGAAAGTAGGTTTCAACTGTCTCCTTGGTGGTCGTCTGTAAAGTTCTGCAGTCTTGAAGTTTGGAAGCTGCCACCGTGGCTTCCCTGGGACTTTGCTGGAGAGGGAGACAGAAAGAGAGAGAGAGACATTTCTCTGCCAGTCCAGTTGCAGTCTTTTGTTCACTCTGAGGCACAATTCAAAAAAACTCAGTGTTACCAGCAGGTATGTCATGTGACCATCTCTTTGTTTAAAACCACAGTTCCTGGAGGGGTGTTGGAATTAGGTCTTTCAGACATACTCAGCGGGGAGTGGAGTTTGCCTCTTACAAAGTCAAAGGGGTGTCGCTGTCTTTTGATTACCCCTATTGACAAAACCAACCTCACTAATTGGATCAGGGAGCATTCCCATTGTTTCAGCTGGACTGGTTAATTTCCTTCTATCTTTCAGCTGGCCCTTGTCTTCTCAGAATGCAAATGTGCGGCCATTTTGTAACTGTTCAGTTCTGCTTTTTAAAGTTATTTGCAGTGTCCAGTAGAACTTTCAAGCAGTGTTCCATATGACGAAATTAATATGTTTCCATTTGGCAGGTGTGGTTTCCATCACACAGGCAATATCTTGAATGTCTCCCTCACCGACACATCTACATTGAACAGCAATAAGTTCCATCGTTTTGCTTTCTGCACCTCTGTTGCCCTGCCTAAAAAAAAACCGCGACTGTCAGCATATGCTTCAAACTCCTCCAGCCACGCTTTCCATTTCACACTGACAGAACTGGCATTACCCGTCGGATCAAACAGCTCAATTTCCCAGACTGGAGACATATCAGCTCCAGTAAATGCCATAATGCAATCCCAAATCTCTCCGAATTTACCTCTTTATTGGTTCTCTTTATAACCTCATTGCACATCTCAGCCTGAAGAATCACACTTGAAGTCACAGATTTAACTTTAACAAAGATTTAACAAGCTTTAATAAAAAGACTTCTATAGAGTTCTTGCTTACTGCTGCTCACTACTGGAGCATTTGCTTATCTGACCTTACAACAGCCCCCAGGTCAGGTGTTTTCCCCAAAACACTGAGATCCTTTCAGTTTCACATCCAAGTACCATATAGTCTGTAATACACAAGTCCACACGTACAATCACGACAGTCTGCACATCAGAATCATCTGACATATAAATGTGATCATTTTTTAAGCCTTTGCTCAATTGGAAAGTTTACAAAGGTCAAGCACTGGCAATAAATTCAACTATAAAGAAAGTAGAGGAGTGACATTCACTTGGTTCACTACAAGTGTTTGTCAGGAAAAATACAGGAAGAAAATCAATAAGCCATCTGAAAAAATTGTAGAAATGTTACAGTGACAGTTTCTAAAAATGTCTGAGACTTAACCGTAATACGTTAGATTTCAAATGCACTATTGCGCACTTAATTCAGGTTGATGTAAACAGCTGTTTAATCACAAACTTTCCTTGGGTTATTCAGCAGGTCCTTGGTTGAAAGTATTGAAGGCAATAGGCAGTACACCAGCTGTTCCCTACAGGTCAAAGGTGAAAGTTCAGTGCTATAGATCCAAAGTATAGAATTCCTGCTGTAAACAGTGAAAGGGAGAAATGCGAGACAGCTACTAAGATTTTAGATTTAGGTAAGGCTGACTGCAATACAATGCAACAGAAACTGTCCACAGTAAACTGGACAAATTTGTTAATGGGTAAAATAACAATATTAGTGGGATGTGTTTATAAAAGAATTAATGTGATACAGAACCAGCAACATTCCTCAGGGACAAGAGCTCTACTTGCCAAAAAAAAGTCTGCCATGGACAACTGAAGAGATGAGAGACAACATTAAACTAGAAGATAAGGTATGCAAAAATGCAAAACAAAGTACAGATCCTGGCAAATGGGATAAATGCAAAGAACGACAAAGGGTGACAAAACAGAGCTCCAAAAAGGGAGTGCGAAAAGAAAATTGCTAAGAATATCAAAATCAACATAAATAAATGTTATAATTATATTAGGAAAAAGGTGGTCAGAAGCAACGTGAGCCCTTTGTAAACCTTAGGAATTATATATTACTCTTGGAGGGAGTGCAGCATAGGTTTGCCTGAATTATACCTGGACTCCAAGGGTTAAACTGAAAGAAGAGATTACACAAGCTTGGGTTGTATTCACTGGAATTTAGAAAGTTAAGGCGTGATTTGGTCGAAGTTTTCAAGATATTAAGGGGAACAGATATAGATAAAGAGAAATTATTTCTGCTGGTTGGAGAGCTTAGGGGGCATAATCTAAAAATTTCAGGACTGAAATTAGGAAACACTCCTATCTGCAAATGTTGGTAGAAGTCTGAAATTCTCTTCTACAAACAGCAGTTGATGTTAGACTTATGCGGGATTAGATAACACATGGCAGTGAAGGGGTTGAGAGAGGAGGTCAAATGGTAGAGCTGGATATCATCAGTGTACACATGGAACCTAAGCACATATCTTTTGATAATGTTATCAATGACAGGATGTAGATAGAGAAGAGGAGAGAGCCAAGGATAGATCCTTTCTGGTGGTAATGCTACAGGGACATGAAGAAATGTCGTTTTGAAGATACTTCAGCTGTGATTGAGTGGGTAAGATTGGAATCAAACGGCAGCAGTTCTGCTGAGCTAGACAATGGAGGAGAGGCTTTGGAGGATGATGCTGTGGTCAAGCGTGTCAAAGGCTGCAGAGAGATCATGATGGCGGAATATTAAATGGAAGCTCTCACAGATAATCAAATTGTTTTTGGCTATTTAAAAGGCATTTAAAATGTAGGATTAAATCCTGAGTGATTTAGGCAAGGATCTGGTGATATGGATCTCTGCTTAATTTCCAGCCCTTCCTCATTCATTACTGAATAAGCTTACTAGCTGGGAAATCTACCCAATAGTTTGCTTGCATTTTTAGAAAGCATTTGACAAAAATCCTCATGGGAGGATCTTAAGGAATTTTAAGCCTCATGGAATGTGTTAGAGATTCCACAGATTCCTCAGACTGAAAACTAGCATTGCAACTTAAGCCAGAGGATATAATAAATAGCAAATATTCTGTTTGAGAGGGTGTGACCAATGGTGTTCCACAAAGAACAATCCTGCCTGCTCCCCGTCCCCCACCCGCCCAACCCCATTGCTGTTCACACTATTTATGAATAACAGGCAGAAAGATTTTGTTTTATTCATTCATGGGATGTGGGTATCGTTGGCAAGGCCACCATTTATTGTCTATCCTTAATTACCTTTGAGAGGGTGGTAGTGAGCTGTCTTCTTGAACTACTGCAATGTGTGTCATGTAGGTACACCCACAGTACTGCGAGATAGGGAGTGCCACCGTTACGATGAAGGAATGATGATATATTTCCAAGTCAGGATGGTGTGCAACTTGGAGGGGAACTTAGAGGTGAACTTGGAGGTGGTGGTGTTCCCATTTGCCTGCTGTCCTTGTCCTGCTAGGTGGTGGAACTCATGGGTTTGAGAATTGCTGCAGTGCATATTGTAGATGATGCACACTGTAGCCATGGTCGTTCAAGCAGGTTGCTTTGCCCTGGATGGTGGTGAGCTTCTTGACTGTTGTTGGAGCTGCAGTCATCCAGGCAAGTGGAGAGTATACCATCACACTCCTAACTTGTATCTTGTGGATGGTGGACAGGCTTTGGGGAGTGAGGAGGTGAGTTACTCGTGACAGAATTCCTAGCCTCTGACCTTCTCTTGTAGCCACAATATTTCTGTGGCTAGTCCAGTTAGGTTTCTGGTCAATGGTGACACCCCAAGGTGTTGATGTTGGGGGATTTGATGATGGTGATGCCATTGAATGTCAAGGGGAGGTGATTAGACACTTTGTTGTGGGAGATGGTTGTTGCCTGCCATTTGTCTGGCATGATGGTAACTTGCCATTTATCAGACTAAACCTGAATGTTGTCCAGGTCTTGCTGCATGTAGGCACAAACTGCCTCAGTATCCGAGGAGTTATGAATGGAACTGAACACTGTACAAACATTAGCAAAAATTCCCACTTTCGACCTTATAATGGACGGAAGGTCATTGATGAAGCAGCTAAAGATGGTTGGGCTGAAGACACGGCCTTGAGGAACTCCTGCAGAGATGTCCTGGGGCTTAGATGATTGGCCTCCAACAACCACAACCGTCTTCCTTTCTGCTAGGTATGACTCCGACCAGTGGAGAGTTTTCCCCCAATTCCCATTGATGGACATTGGTGAAGTGGTGGTGATGGGAGCATAACTGAGAGAGGACAACAGGTTTGTGTGCCATAGAGTCACTGCCAGTCCCCTGGGGATTTATGGGGGGCGGGGAGAAGGGGGGAGTGGTGTTATGTTTTAGCTGGTGTGCTGGATATTTTATCTATCCAATTTATCTCGAGCAATGCAGATATGTCACTACTTCTACATCAACAACAGGTTTATTTACCGTGGTTTAAAATATCTCAGCACTTACGAGATTTCAGTACAATATCTTTCAGAAAACAGTCACTGTTTACTCAAACTCTCCAGCCTGTTTTTTAGTTTCAGTTTCAAACTAGACTTAAGTAATCAAGCACAGTGAGCACTGATCAATGGACAGACTAATACAATGAAACCCAGATCAATCAAACCACTGAACATTACATTTTCCCCCTTTTGACTAAAGATATTATTTTTGATTAAAGTATTTTAAACAACAAACATATATACATCAAGTCATTTCTTAGTGTTCTACTTATCTGTTTTCCATAAGTACAGAAATAGTCTTTGAGATAGGAAGGTCTCTTCAGTCTGCAATTAGATTTACATTCATAGGAAAAGGAAATGTATCCTCATTATCACTAACCTCAAAATATCCTGGTCTGCTCCCTATCAAATGTCTTGCATTCCACTTGGTGTTGTCATCTAACAAATAAGGCATTTGCACCCAGCAAACGTTTAATCTGCTTTGGACCCAATACTGCTGAAGCAAGTTTGTGGTCGCAATTTGGCTGTTTGATTCGAACCCAGTCTCCGAATTTAAACTGTGGTTTCCTTGCACTTGTACGTTTGTCAAAGTATGCTTTTCTATCGCTAACACTGTCTGCTAAACATATCAGCTACTTGGTTGTGTGAATCTGCAAGATACTCGACCTTAAAGTTATACTGATGTTGACGATCTGACCATCTACAGATGCGTAGAGGTCGATGACCTGATCCTGATGTAGCTAATAATGTAGCCAATACTTGGTGATCGATGCAGAGAGTAAACTTTCTACCAAAAAGATACATGTATCTATGTTTAGCTGCATAGATGCAAGCTAGTGCTTCCCGCTCTCCAGTAGAGTATTAATGTTCAGTTTCTGACAACGGGCGTGATGCATAAGCTATTGGTCGTTCCCTTCTGTCAAATGTGAGAGAACAGCTCCAATTGCAGTTCCCGACGCATCTGTTGTGACATACGTTTCCGCGTATGGGCTGAAATGTGCGAGGACTGGCGGAGATGCTATCTTCACCTTTAACGTTTCAAATGCTGTTCGCTGTGCGACAGTCCATTCCCATTGAACGTCTTTATGAAGTAGCTTTCGAAGATGCTCCACGATTTCTGCATACTTAGGAATGAATTTGTGATAAAAGTTGGTAGCACCTAGGAACGATGCCAACTCTTTCATGTTAGACAGTGTAGGAAGTGTCTGAAGGGCTTAGACATTGTCGTGTGGAGGCTTTACTCCAACTGCTGTCACTCTGTAACCAAGAAAGTCAATCTCAGATGCCGCAAATGTGCATTTGTCCTTATTTAGCGTCTAATTGTGTTTTGCAAGTTGAGTGAGCTTGATAATCATTGATCATGTTCAGCTTTGTCCCTTCCGTGGACAATGACATCATCAAGTAGGTTAAGCATTCCCTCAACATTGGACAAGACCGAAGTAACAATCTGCTGGAATGCACTAGGTGCTGAACTTAGTCCATATGGCATTCTGCGGTACTGAAACACAGCTTCATGGGTCACAAAAGTTGTAAGATATCGGCTTTGTTCTTCTAGAGGTATCTAAGATAACTCATCACATATCAAGCTTTGTGAAGACTGTGGAGTCATGAAATGATGCTGACAGTTCTTGGATTGTAGGAAGTGGATACTTGTCTGGAATGATAGTTTTGTTGACTGCCTTGAGGTCAATGCAGAGTCTAAGTTCACCACTTTTGTGTCGTGCAATCACTAGATTTGATATCCACAGCGATAAGTCGATTCGCTCAATGATACTGTTTGGTTCTAGTCGTTTCAGCTCCTGTGACACTTCAGCATGGATTGCAAGTGGCAAATGTCTCAAATTTTGTGGAACTGGTTAAACTGATGCGTCAACACGAGGAGTATGACACTAGGCCTTGATCTTCCCAAATCCAGTAAATAAGGAAGGATACTGGTGTGTATTATCTGCATTATCAATCCCATTAATGTGTGCTCCGGTGGGGTCAGCAAGTTTGAATCCAAGCCTATCGAAAAGGTTTACCCCCATAAGGTTTCAGCCTTTAGCTACATAGAAAGTGAACCTGTCTAGGGTGATGTTTTTGTAGCATATTGGAACTGTGATCGTCCCTGAAACTGGAATGATAGTGTCATCATAAGCTTGAAGAGTGTCAGTTACAGGAGTGAGAGAGAATTGCGAAAAATACAGATGGTAGAGTTTGTCACTCAAAATAGATACTTTCGTGCCAACATTGATAAGAAATGACACTGAGGTGCTGGCTATCTCGACTGAGCACTCCTGAAAGTGACCTGGTGTTTTACTTTTGTGATACATGTTATACCTCTCTCTCAGGAAGAGACTCCCCCACTTTTCGAACTGATGAATTCTTTTTCTTTGACGACCTGCACATCTTTGCAAAATGTTCCACTTTAAGCATGAGTTGCACTTTTTTCCTCGAGCTGGACTGTTATTGTGACTTGATGAGTATTTCCACAATTTGGGCACAGTTTTGAAAGAAATTGACCATGATGGGGCAAGTTTTGATGAGGTTGCTGAGGTCTCCTTGTCCATAACCCTTGCAGTGAAGCTGATTGGGCAAGTTGTGGCTGCAATCCTGAGTCTAAGAATGCATCTGTGTGTAACCTTTTTGGATATAACATAGCGGATTCAATCTGGATGCCAAGGTTGTGGCTTTATTCAAGGATAAATCATCAACCTCCAAGATAAGACGTTCTCTAATTTGTGGAATTGAGTTTTTTTCAATTAATTGGTCAAGAATTAGTTCATTAGTTAGTCTGCCAAATTTACATGTAGCCACCAATTGCTACAGTGCTGTCATGTATTGTTTAAAGGGCTCACCACGTCCCTGGGATCTCTGGCAGAATGCATATTGCTCGATCGTCACACTTTTCTTTGGCCTGAAGTATTTTTTGAGAGCACTTACCGCCGTATCAAACGTAGATGTATCTTCATTGAACTGCTCAAATATGCACAGTCCTTCTGTTCCAAAACAATGTACAAGTATCACTTTTTTGTGGATCGCTGCTACATCCGGACAGTCCATCCTCGTAGCGAGCAAATCGGTCTTGAACGCCAAAATCTATCACTTCCAGCACAAGGGAAGATTTCCTGGCGATGAAAGAAATGGTTCCAGAGCTGATAAATTTAAATTTTGCTGAGCCATCCTTGTTGCCACTTTTTGTTGTGTTTTCACTGGTTTGCTGGATATTTTATATATCTGATTTATCTCAGAGCAATGAAGATATGACACTACTTCTAAATCAACAACAGGTTTATTTACAATAGTTTAAAATATCTTAGCACTTACAAGATTTCAGTACAATGTCTTTCACTGTTTTCTAGAACTTTCCAGCCTCTCTTGCAGTTTCAGTTTCAAAATAGGCTTAAGTAATCAAGCACAATGAAAACTGATCAGTGGACAGACTAATACAATCAAACTGTTGAACACTACTGCGGGGTAACTTAGCAATCCTACTAATCTGTTGGAGCACAGATTGCTAGATTGCTGTGAGAGCCAGCAAGCCCCTTGAGCATTGGTATCTACCTGCAGCAATGATGGCAGCAGTTTGTGTCTGCATGGCACCAAGCAGGGAAAGCATAGATCTCATGACCTCAGTCTGACCTTCCACTGCAGCACTCAGATGTTGGATAGATTCTGCCTGTGCTGCAATGGAAGCTGAGACATTCATCACTACACGTTACATCACAGGTGGGTCTGCAAGTGCTGTCATGAAGCTGGCCACACTTCTACACGGGAAAGGATGGGCTCCAAACTCTGCTTGAAGCTCTGTGCCAAGATGAAGCTGGAATCCTCCATGCTCCAGAGAGACTCTGTGGGAGGCCTGCCAATGCACCACACATCAGCCTGCACCTGTGCACATCCCATCAAAATCCTCATCTGAGTCCTTTGTAGTAGAACTCGACTGTGATCTCATCCTCCAGGGAACCTGTCCATACGTTATCCTTTCCCCCAGCCAGGCTGCAGCCCACATGTGGCTGGCAACTCAAAAGCTGTTTCTGTTCTTATTCTACTCTCTAAAGTACGTGCAGTGCCAGTAGCCGAGCTGGTGGCTGCGAGTATCTGATCAAGTGATGGTGCTTCATCATCAGATGTATGCTGTCATTCATACCCTTCATGACCTGAGGATTTGGTAACAGTCATAAACATGCAATTCATTTCAAGAATGCAGAGCAATTATACCTTATAGCCTCAGAGTGACATATACCTAGATTTCAGTTATGCATTCTAACAGCAGAATGCTACATTATGCTTTACATAATAAAATATTCTTATAGTTATTTGGTAGTACAGAACTTGTGTATTGGAGAAAACAGAGACATTTGTCGAAGCTTTTCAGCTTGCACTCATCAGGACAAATTGCAAGAATACCAATGTAAGGGAAGCAACAAATTCATACTGTATGAGGAGAGAGTGCTGATTGGTTAGCAAATGGACTCTGATTGGTAGAGGTATTGCCATGGAGAATGCACCAGTTTATGGTGACTGACAGCTAACTGCCAAGCTGTTTGAAATTTAAACCAGGCAGCTTGACTCTGATTGGTCAAGGCATTGCCCTGAGGAATGAACAAGCGAATGGCTGTCACTTATTTTGTTTAGCTGAAACAGACACAATGTGTGTTCGTGCTTTTTCTGTCTGCAAAGAACAAGGCCCTGTGTATTAATATATGTAGCTTCCAGTACACGCAAATGCACCACACTGCGAGCCCTACTGACAATCTTAAATTGGTTGTAGGTGTAGTTCTTAGCACACTGAGGATTCTTCAGCAAACATTGTCCAATCACGGAATCACATCTAATGTTGGACACTGTGTTTTGAGTTTTGCAAGCACGGGTTGGTTGGGTACGGCCTGTACCTTGCCCATTGCAAACAGCAAAAGGGACATGTTGTTTGATACGATCCGCCAGTCTTTGGGACATATGGCCTATATACCTAGCATCACACTGGCATTGAAATTTATATATCATGTTCCTCATTTGTATGATAGGCAGAATGTCTTTTTGGCTTGACAGCAGCATCCTGTTAGTGGCAAACACCACACACGCTGCTACTGCATAGTGGCAACGTGAAACAGCTTGCTTCACCTGTTGCTCACATTTTTGGGATACATTACCCATCCAGAGTAATTTGAGGTAGACCGGGCATTTTTCAGAGCTGAAAATAATGGCCTTAGGCCCATTCATAAGTTTGCACAATATACAGCGAGCAATGATCTGATCAGGGTAACCATTGTCATTCAGGATGTCTTTGATTTGCCCTATTTCAACATCAAGCTTGAACATATGGTTCGAGCCCTATTTATGAGGTTGCCGACAAGGCCAATCATATAGCACGTGGAACTGTAAGAATCCCAAAGCGCATATTGACCAGTGAAGGTCAGCTTGTGTTAAACCATGGGAGAAAATCCCTTAGCAGATTTCTCAACTAGTAGGTCAAGGAAAGGGAGTTCATTTGGCTGCTCCATTTCAAAGGTGAATTTGAGTGCAGGATGGAGCCCATTAAGACGTGTAAGGAAATTATTACATGCAGCTGCAGATTCAAATATAGCAAACGTATCATCTACATATCGGGAATATGCAAGAGGTAGGAGGTTAGGTGTCATTCCCTCAAAGACACATTTCTCATGGAACCCAACAAAGATGTTTGCGAGAGCTGGGCCTAGAGAGGATCCCATGGCAACTCCATCTATTTGGGCATGCATGGTGTCGTTAAAACTGAACTCAACTGCACAAGTTGCCGAGTTCATAAGTTCAATGAATACTGATTCACGCAATGGTGATGGGTCTAGATCACCATGATTTAGTGCTGCAGCACAAATATCTATGGCTTCCTTAAGTGGCACATTGGTGAATAGGCTAGCAAAGTCAAATGAGCACATGGACACGGCAATGCCATCAATATGCAAGTCCTGTATGGTCTTTGCAAATGCGAAGGAATTCTTCACCGTGTATGTGGAGAACTTGCTCAAAACTAGTTGTAACAATTTTCCCAACCATTTGGCCAATTCATGTTGTGCAGAACCGGCATAGATAAGATAGGGCGGAGAGGGACATCACTGTTGTGTGTCTTGGGCAGCCCATACATATGCGGACGCAGCGAGCTGTGAGGACAAACCCTGTCATATATATCACCCGGTAACTCTTGCATAAGTCCAGCAAGCATTTTTTAGTTTATTTTCAAGCAAGGCTGTCTGGTCGTGAGTGGCAGGTCCAATGGATACAAATTTTGACCCGTCATTAGGAGTGGGATAAATTTGGTGATAGAGTCACACTTGTTTAGGTTACCCTGGAAGGGTAATGTATCCCAAAAATGTGAGAAACAGGTGAAGCTAGCTGTTTCACACTGCTACTATGCAGTGGCAACACGTGTGGTGTGCGCCACTAAAAGGATGCTGCCATCAAGCCAAAAAGATGCCCTGTCTATCACACAAATGAGTAATGTGATATATGAATTTCAATGCCAGTGTGATGCTTGATATATAGGCCGTATGTCCCAAAGACTGGCGAATTGTATCAAACAACATGCCCTTTCTGCTGTTCACAATGGGAAAGGTACAGGCCGTGCCCAACCAGCCAATGGTTGCAAAATTCTAAACAAAGTGTCCAACATTAGATGTGATTCCAGGATTGAACAACATTTCACAGAATCACAGAACCACAGAATAATACAGTGCAGAAGAGGCCCTTTGGCCCATTTAATGCACCATTAAAACAACTGACCTGTCTACCTAATCCCATTTGCCAGCACTTGGCACATAGCCTTGAATGTTATGACGTGCCAAGTGCTCATCCAGGTACTTTTTAAAGGATGTGAGGCAACCCGCCTCTACCACCCTCCCAGGTAGTGCATTCCAGACCGTCACCACCCTCTGGGTAAAAAAGTTCTTCCTCAAATCCCCCTTAAACCTCCCGCCCCTCACCTTAAACTTATGACCCCTCGTAACTGACCCTTTAACTAAGGGGAACAGCTGCTCCCTATCCACCCTGTCCATGTCCCTCATAATCTTGCACACCTCGATCAGGTCACCCTTCAGTCTTCTCTGCTCCAGTGAAAACAACCCAAGCCTATCCAACCTCTCTTCATAGCTTAAATGTTCCATCCCAGGCAACATCCTGGTGAATCGCCTCTGCACCCCCTCCAATGCAATCACATCTTTCCTATAATGTGGCGACCAGAATTGCACACAGTACTCCAGCTGTGGCCTTACCAATGTTCGGTACAACTCCAACATGACATCCCTGCTTTTGTAATCTATGCCTCGATTGATGAAGGCAAGTGTCCCATATGCCTTTTTCACCACCCTATTAACCTGCCCTTCTGCCTTCAGAGATCTATGGACAAACACGCCAAGATCCCTTTGTTCCTCGGAACTTCCGAGTGTCAGGCCATTCATTGAATACTTCCGTGTCACATTACTCCTTCCAAAGGGTATCACCTCACAATTTTCAGGGTTAAATTCCATCTGCCACTTTTCTGCCCATTTGACCATCCCGTCTATATCTTCCTGTAACCCAAGACACTCAACCTCACTGTTAACCACTCAGCCAATCTTTGTGCCATCTGCGAACTTACTGATCCTACCCCCCACATAGTCATCTATGTCGTTTATATAAATGACAAACAACAGGGGACCCAGCACAGATCCCTGTGGTACACCACTGGACACTGGCTTCCAGTCACTAAAATAGCCGTCTGTCATCACTGTTTGTCTCCTACAGCTAAGCCATTTTTGAATCCACCTTATCAAGTTACCTTGTATCCTATGTGCATTTGCTTTCTTGATAAGTCTCCCATTTGCTAAATAATCCTCAGTGTGCTAAAAACTATGCTGACAACCAATTAAAGATTGTCAGTTGGGCTCACAGTGTGGCGCATATGGCCTACTGGAAGCCACATATATTAATTGTTACGACCAGGTGAGAAAGGGGTCTAGGGGTTCCCTCTCTGCCTTTGCCTGGTTTAACTGTAACAGGGTTTAATTTTAAACCATCGTGTTTTTAGCTCCCCCTTAGTGAATCCTTATTTGCTGCTTTCCAACTGTAAGGCAAAGCAATCAATCAGACAGGTTTGCTTAGATTTAAATAAGAAAGGTGGAAGTTTATTAATCTTAAATTCTAATTCGGTATGAATATGCGACATGACCACTCGAGCATGTATAAGTGCTAAACACAAATGCAGATAGAGACAGAAGTAGAAAGAATAAATGAGAAAAGTTTGAGGCAATAGCTGGGTTCTACTTACTGTCCTTTGAGTTCGATGTGGAGGCCTTGGTTGCCGATAAGTCTTGCCATTTCGTTGGGGCCCAGTGCATGCTTTCAAACTTGTTTCGATGTTGGAGTCTTTTCTCTCTAGAGGTTTAAATGACTTCAGTAGATCTGGAGATTAGTGAAGGAGAGAGAGAGCCAGACAGGAGACAGGCTCTTGTTCCAAGTTCAGTTGCAATATGCATCTGACCCAAGCTGTCCAGTGAGCAGTTCAAAACCAGGCCTGGGCCAGAAGGTTAGTCATGTGACTCACTTTTTTAACAAACTCCTGCGTTTGTGGATTCCAAAGCTCTTGGCGGTGGGGTGTCGTGCTGTCTCTTAAACCGACAAGATGTGGATCATCATTGCCCGGACCAGTCTCTGTTAATTGAATCAGTGAGCAGTTCCCATTGTCTTTTACTAGGTGACTGTCTCTTAGAATGCATATTTTTCCCAGTCACTGCTGATCTCTTTAACCAAATCATCTCTCCGCTCCAGGAACAGTTTAAAATTAATGTTCATTTGACAAAATTAATATGCCTCATTCTTGGCAGGTAGGGGTCTTCATGACATAATACACAGGGCCCTGTTCTTTGCAGACAGAAAGAACATGTACACACATTGCGCCTGTTTCAGCTAAACAAAATAAGTGATCGCCATTCACTAGTTCATTGCTCAGGGAAATGCCTTGATCAATCAGAGTCAAGCTGCCTGGTTTAAACTTCAAACAGCGTGACAGTTAACTATCAGTCACCATAAACTGGTGTATTCTCCATGGCAACGCCTCTACCAATCAGAGTCCACTTGCTAATCAATCAGCACTCTCTTCTCATACAGTATAAATTTGTTGCTTCCTTATGTTGGTATTCTTGCGATTTGTCCTGATGAGTACAAGACGAAAAGCTTCGACAAAATGTCTCTGTTTTCAGCAATACTAAAATATTCTTAGAAAATAGCACACTCTCTGATTTAGCAGTGGCATGGAGGACCTGCTAGAAATTCCTTAAGAATTAAAAGCCAAAAATTGTATCTGGTCTAAGGCATAACAACAACAATTTGTATTTATATAGCGCGTTTAATGTAATATAATATCCCAAGGCACTTCACAGGAGTGTTATAAATAGGGCTCTACCAAATTCATGGCCATGAAAAATCTGTCACAGAGCATAAAATCATGGGTCCTCTGTGAAACTGACCATTTTGCGAACTTTGCGCGTTTTATTCATTGACACAAAGCTCACCTCGCTGATTGGTGGATCAGGCAAGGCTTCAGGTGCAGCTTTGAGAGTAACAGTCTCAAGTATTAGCAGACAAGTGAGAATTCTAGGGAGCAAATCAAAAATGTCCACAATCATTACTGCAGCACATTGAGTGAAAGAATTTGGAAGTCAAATTCGGCATGCCAACGATGGTATATGATTTCAGTGAGTAAAGAATGTGACCCATTTATAGTCAACTTTTTACAATAGTTTTTGCGTGTACAATAAATACCATTTGAAACCAAATACCTGCCTTGTCTTTTTTTTTGTTCAAAATAGATCATTTTCATTGTTTGTTGTGACACCGTGAAATTTACGATTTAAATGCGTGACAAAGTGAAATTCACAATTCTTCAAATGTTGTGACTGTAAAATTTGTAAAATTTGACCGTGAATTTGGTAGTTATAAAGCAAAACATGACACCAAGCCACATAAGGAGATACTAGGGCAGATATAGATGGGCTGGTAAGATGGGCGGAGCAGTGACAAATGGAGTTTAATCCTGAAAAGTGTGAGGTAATGCATTTTAGGAGGACTAACAAGGCAAGGGAATATTCAATGGATGGTAGGACCCTAGGAAGTACAGAGGAACCTTGGTGTACTTGTCCATAGATCACTGAAGGTAGTAGGTGGTTAGGAAGGCATATAGGATACTTGCCTTTATTAGCCGAGGCATAGAATACAAGAGCAGGGAGGTTATCCTGGAGCTATATAAAGCGCTAGTTAGGCCACAGCTGGAGTACTGTATACAGTTCTGGTCGCCACACTACAGGAAGGATGTGATTGCACTAGAGAGGGTGCAGATGAGATTCACCAGGATGTTGCCTGGGCTGAAGCATTTCAGCTATGAAGAGAGACTGGCTAGGGTTGTTTTCCTTGGAGCAGGGAAGGCTGAGGGGGGACATGATTGAGGTGTACAAGATTATGAGGGGCATTGATAGGTTAGATAGGAAGAACCTTTTTCCCCTAGCGGAGGGGTCAAGAACCAGGGGGCATTCATTTAGGGTAAGGGGCAGAAGGTTTAGGGGAGATTTGAGGAAAAATGTTTTCACCCAGAGGGTGGTTGGAATCTGGAACGCACTGCCTGAAGGGGTGGTGGAGGCAGGAATCCACACAACATTTAAGAAGTATTTCAATGGGCACTTGAAACGCCATAGCATACAAGGCTACGGGCCAAGTGCAGGAATATGGGATTAGAATAGTTGGGTGCTGTATGGCCGGCACAGGCACGATGGGCCGAAGGGCCTGTTTCTGTGCTGTATAATTCTATGACTCTATGACTCTATGGCTAAAGCTTGGTCAAAGAGGTAGGTTTTAAGGAACGTCTTAGAGAATGGTACAGAGGCGCAGAGGTTTTATTTTTTAATTTTTTAATTTTAGAGATACAGCACTGAAACAGGCCCTTCGGCCCACCGAGTCTGTGCCGACCATCAACCACCCATTTATACTAATCCTACACTAATCCCATATTCCTAACACATCCCCACCTGTCCCTATATTCCCCTACCACCTACCTATACTAGGGGCAATTTATAATGGCCAATTTACCTATCAACCTGCAAGTCTTTGGTGGTGGGAGGAAACCGGAGCACCCGGAGAAAACCCACACAGACACAGGGAGAACCTACAAACTCCACACAGGCAGTACCCAGAATTGAAGCCAGGTCGCTGGAGCTGTGAGACTGCGGTGCTAACCACTGCGCCACTGGAGGAATTCCAGAGCTTAGGGCCGAGGCAGCTGAAGGCACAGCTGCCAATGGTGGAACGATTAAAATCGGGGATGCTCAAAAGGCCAAGATTAGAGAAGCAGAGATTTCTTGGAGGAGATTACAGAGATAGTGAGGGGCAAGGCCATGGAGGGATTTGAAAACAAGGATGAGAATTGTAAAATCAAGGCATTGCTCGACCAGGAGTCAATGTAGATCAGCGAGCACAGGATTGATGGGTGAACAGGACTTGGTGCGATATAGTTCACAGGCAGCGTCAAGTTTGCAGAGGGTAGAACGTGGGAGGCCAACCAGATGTGCATTGCAATAGTCAAATCTGGAGGTAACAAAGGTATGAATGAGGGTTTCAGCAGCAGATGAGTGGAGGCAAGGATGGAGTCGTATGATGTTATGGAGGGGGAAATAGTATCTACTCTGTTAAACACCTCAATCTGCAATTACCCCACCTGTTGCTTTTAAACTGGGGTGGAGATTCAGTCAAGATCTATGAAATGGAGTAGAACCAGCCTAATCTCAATTTTACCTGATATTTAGCTCCTGCAATTTTCTAGTGGAATGGCCATGGGCAAATCTTCTACCTACCATCCTCTATCAACTACCCACCAGATCCAGGGAAGTTCTGGACCAGATGATAGCTCTACTCTTTATGCCTTAAATAGGTCTTAGTTATATAGACCAGCTGAGAGTAGGCATTTAACCTTTGGAGGTCTTTTGATAGACATCAATTCTTAACTACACTAATTAAGGTAATCAAATCTGTTTCCTTTTCTATCCATGCTACTTTTCTACCCTCACTACTGGACACTGTTTTGTGTTATGAGGATACTGCATTGGAGTTTTTTGTTTCAGTTTCACCAATTTGATTATTTGATCTGATTTGTTGCTTTCATTATTTTCGTTAAAAAATAGGTTAGAACCTCCCTGGAATATTAGTCATGTCATTTCTTAAAGGGTGCGGGGGAGACTTGATTGTGTTCCTAAGGACCTAAGCTTGCATAAAACCTGAATTCCACAAGCGTATTTAAAAAAGGAGCCTTTCATGTTATACCAAGCCATTGTTCGGTCACTTCTAATGCTAAAGTTGCTAATTTGATCCCTGTACAGGTGATCTGTAGACTGGTGGACAGGCCTTTCATATTGTTGATTTTGATATTTATATTATGTGGGTGGGCCATAAAACCCTCTCTGAGCATTTAGTGTTACCCTTTTCAGGGGAAGCACTTCAAGACCTTAATTTTCTAGCTGTATCCCTGATAGTAATCTGCTAATTTTAATGGGTGCTATCAACATTATGATTGTGAAACCTAGGAACGTGTGAATGACCAGAAAACCCCAGCTAACATGTTTCAGCACAATTTTACTAGCCTAATTAAAACTACATACTTTCAGCTTATTGACTTTGTTATTTATTTACTGTTACCTTCTTTTACTTAAAACAAGTTTGCATGAGTCACTGCTTTCTGAAATTTCACTGGTATTGCCTCTATAAGGAAAAGCATTTCATGTATGCTAATGGGATGGGCACACCCAATCTTACAATTCCCAGTAGTTGAATATTGAAGGGTACATAACATTTAGGAAGGACAGGAAGCCAGGAAAAAGTGGAGGGATGGCTCTGTTAATTAATGATAGTAATAGCACAATAGAGAGGGATGACCTAAGTTCAGGAAACCAGGATATAGGAGCAGTTTGCGTCGAGATGAGAAATGATAAAGGCAAGAAGTCACTTGTGGGAGTGGTGTACGGCCTCCCTAACAGTAACCACACTGTAGGACGGAGTAGAAAGAAAAAATAATGGGTGCTTGTCAGAAAGGTATGGCGATAATCACAGGGGATTTTAATCTACATATAGACTGAAAAAATTAGATGGGCAAAGGGGCCTAGATGAGGAGCTCGTAGAAAGTTTTGGGGATAGTTTCTTAAAACATCACCTTCTGAAGCCAACCAGAGAGCAGGCTATACTAGACCTGATATTGTGCAATGAGATAAGATTAATTAATGACCCCATAGTGAAGGCGCACCTAGGTTGCAGCAATCATAATATGATTGAATTTTACATTCAGTTTGAGGGAGAGAAGAGTGGTTCTAAGACTATTATTTTAAACTTAAATAAAGGCAATTATGAGGGCGTGAAAGCAGAGCTAGCTAAAATGAACTGACAAATCAGGTTAAGGGATAGGTCAATAAAGATGGAGTGGCAAATATTTAAGGGGATATTTCAAAATACACAGAATAGATGCATTCCAATGAGACAGAAAAATACCAAGGGGAGGACCCACCATCTGTGGTTAACTAAATAAGTTAAAGATAATAGCAAAATTAAAGAAAAAGCTTATAATTGTGCAAAGATGGCTGACGGGTCAGAAGATGGGAGAGAATATAAAAAGCAGCAAAGAACGACTAAAAGATTAATAAGGAGGGAAAAATTAGAGTACGAGAGAAAGCAGGCGAGGAAATATAAAATCAGATATTAAGAGTTTCTATAGATATTGAAAAAAGAAGAGTTAACAAAGTGAGCAATGGTCCTATAGAAAGTGAGTCTGGGAATTAATAAGGGAAAATAAGGAGATGGCAGATGAATCGAACAGGTATTTTGCATCATAGAGGATACAAGTAACATCCCAATATTAGCTGTAAATCAGGAAATGGAAGGGAAGGAGGAACTCAAGAAAATTACAATCACCAGGGAAGTGGTACTGAGCAAATTGTTGGAGCTGTGGGCTGACAAGTCCCTGAGTCCTGATGGACTTCATCCTCGGGTCTTAAAAGAAATGGCTAGTGAGATAGTTGATGTGTTGGTTTTAATTTTCCAAAATTCCCTAGATTCGGGGAAGGTTTCATTAGGTTGGAAAATAGCGAATGTAACTCTTTTATTCAAGAAGGGAGGAAGACAGAAAGCAGAAAACTACAGGCCAATTAGGGAAAATGTTAGAAGATATTATTAAAGATGTTATATCAGGGTATTTCAAAAAATTCAAGGCAATCAGGCAGAGTCAACATGGTTTTGTGAAAAGGAAATCATATTTAACCAATTTATAGGAGTTCTTTGAAGAAATGTGCTGTAGATATAGTGGAACTGGTGGATGTATTGTACTTAGATTTCCAGAAGGTATTTGATAAGGTACCACATCAAAGGTTATTGTGGAAAATAAAAGCTCATGGTGTAGTGGTAACATATTGGCATGGATAGAAAAAGATTGGCTAGCTAACAGGAAACAGAGAGTAGGTATAAATGGGTCATTTACTGGTTGGCAGGATGTAACGAGTGGTGTGCCACAGGGATCAGTGCTGGGGCATCACTTTTTTACAATGTATATAAATGACTTGGATGAAGGGACTGAAGGTATGGTTGCTAAATTTGCTGATGACACAAAGATTGGTAGAAAGTAAGTTGTGAAGAGGACATATGGAGGCGACAAAGGGATATAGATAGGTTAAGTGAGTGGTCAATGATCTGGCAAGTGGAGTATAAAGTGGGAAAATGTGAAAATGTCCATTTTGGCAGGAAGAATAAAAAAGAAGCAAATTGTCTAAATGGTGAGAGATTGCAGAGCTCTGAGATGCAGAGGGATCTGGTTGTCCTCGTGCATGAATCGCAAAAGGTTACTATGCAGGTACAGCAAGCAATTAGGAAAGCTAATAATTTATTGCGAGGGGAATTGAATACAAAAGTAGGGAGTGTATGCTTCAGTTATACAGGGCATTGGTGAGAACACATCTGGAGTACTGTGTACAGTATTAGTCTCCTTATTTAAGTCAGTGACAAAAAGCAAGTGCTCGTCAGTGGGCAAGTCTGTGAAGTTTATGCAAACTTCAGTCTATTTGCCTGCAGGCAGCTCAAACATGTTGAGCAGATCACGAAGATTTGACTTTATGATTGCTTGACATGGCAAACACTGATTGATTTTGTGCTCCACCATGCAGTCAATCGCATTAGGGATGGGCAATAAATGCTGGTTTGGCCAGCGACACCCACATCCCATGAAAACGAATAAATAAAAAAATTCCTAGGAACCATAACTTTTCCCAAAAAATCTCTTTGTTTTGACAATTCCCTGCTGACCCTCATGTGCTATTTCTACAACACATTCTCACAATAACAGCGGAATGACACTGCAGTTGCCGCATAACACAAGATCATAAGTGGTTGCAACTGTGAGCTCATTTTGCACATTGTGAAGACCTTGTAGCATGTGAGTGATGCCATTTGTAGACGCTCATTCAATCACGCCTTTCCAGTTTTGAGATTCCATAGCTGCCATTCATAGCTGCAACACTTCGTCTTGTTTTGTTGCCACTTTGGTATCAGTTAATTTAAACGATCTTGGTACTACATTTATGCTCAGATAGTTATGATTTGTTCAGCAGTCTGTTCTTTGCGACTAGTAAGGCTACTTGTTGGCAAAGAATGGCATGAAAGGTAGTTCACTGGGCTGAACTTGCATGGTTGATTCTTAACACAAAACTCATACTCTTGTAGTTTGAGTATCCAAAGTTCGGTTATCACTTCAAATTCACTTCCATACAAGTAGAGATGGAAGTACAGGATGCTTCATGTGAATGAGACCACTTCTCTCTGTTTGTGAATATTGTTGTGCTACAGGCGTTTGTGATCTGCTTGCCATCGCAACAATTGATGGGTTACCTGTCTTGTCTACCTGCACGAGAACTGCACTAAAGTCAACCTGGCTTGCATCCATGACTAGCTGGGTGGTTTTATCAGGGTCAAAGAAGGCATTTGTGCAACTTCCTGGAAACCATTGTTTGATCTGCTGTGCAGCCTGTTTGTGCAAGTTAGTCCACTCCCACTTGGTGGTCTCTTTTGTAAGATCGCATAGGGTGGCAGACAGCTGAGTGAGGTAAAGAATGAAACAACTACTGTATGTGATGAGTCCTAACAGACTCCGGACTTGCTGCACATTTATAGGGTCTGCAGCATTTGCAATAGCCTCGACTTTCCGCGGATCAGTTGATACTCCTTCATTGCTGAACACATGATTGAAGAATTCAATTCTGCTTTCACTGAAGCAGGACTTGTGTTTGTTCAGGGTGAGGTTGCATTCTCTAAGGTGTTGTAGGCATGCATGTATGCGTGTCTCGAGTTTACTTTCAGTGTGACTATAGATGAGAATGTCATCACAGATGTTCAGCGCGCCCTCAAGTCATGGAAGTGCAGATGGAATCACATGCTGAAATATCTCAGCTGCTGAATTGATTTCAAAGTCGAGCCTCTTGTATCCAAAGAGCCCGACCTGATTGGAGAACATTATAAGATAACCTCGCTTCTTCCGCAAGCTCGATTTGATGGTACCCTGCATTGAGGTCAAGTTTAGCAAAACGTTGGGCACCCTTTATTTTCTCTATGATATCGTCAATTGTCCGTATCAAATATCTTTCTTGTATTGCTTGGTTAGGTGGCTGCATATCAACGCAGATTCTGATCTTGTTTTTGCTCTTGGGTTTCCTGACAACTTGTGTGAGTGAGACCCATGGGGTGGTTAATTCCTAACATTCTCAATGATGTCAAAGTCAAGCAAGCACTGAAGTTCCTTCTCTGCCTACTTTCTGACATGGAACGGTATTCGTTTATGTTGACACAGGACTGGATGCAGATTGGAATCTACATGCAAGTAGCACCCTTCAGTTTGCTGGTACCCATGAAGTGGTCAGCATACAGTGGAGAAGTAAAGCCTTTTTTCTCTTATCACTGCTGATTCTAAAACCCTCCATTGTGCCCTTGAATTGTCGCAGCCACTTCTGCCAATGTGGGAACACAGATGAGCGCTTGGAGTGCACATCAAAATGTGATAGGTTGGGCATAGCAATTACCATCTTAATTGTCAGTGCAGTGATAGTGCGGGATCAAAGACCCAAGATAGTGTTCTGCAGGCACAATCACACAGACGTCATCAAAAGTAATAATGGTAGGTGGAAGAAACAAATGCACATTTTGTGGGGTGCTACAATCCTGCAATAAATTCTTCTCTAAGGTTTAAGCAGGCCAAACTACCCTTTCATTGGTGTATGAGACAAAATGGTTGCCCATCATTAGCTACACAACGATACAAGGCCTGCTGTGCACAAATCTTAGCACTGTCCATCTTTGACAATCTGCATTACCTGGAGTTCACAACTGAAAGCAGAGCAAATTATACCTGGCTATAAAGTAAGGGCTCACACCTAACAGTCACATACTGCACCTCACCCATACACACCTACTTAATGCTGCCAGCCTCACAGCCACTTCTCCCAGCCATCAGACACCTCCAACTATTCAGCTGTGCCAGGCACATCATCCAAGCTCAGTGCCACACTGACAATCTACCTTCTCTCTTGCAGGAGGCAAATGCCAATAATAGCAGGGAGAGACAGAAGACCAAGAGGCTCAACAACTCCATCCTGTAATGTAGTGTTGTGGTGACTTCACCTATAAGAAACTATACCTTTAAGAGATCAGGCCACTGATGCAACTGATGACATCATCATACATATATAAGGAGGAGACAGCATTTTGTGAGACTCACTCAGTACATGGCATATAGAGAGCAGACACACACCAGTGAGGAAAAGACCGGGACCTGAGATAATGCAATGTAGATAATTAAGGTAATAAATAGTGATTGTGTTGAATCTGAATGTAAAGCCTGCTATTATCATTTCATTAACGCTTAAGGAAACACAGCACAACACTGCAATTTCTGGCGACAAGGAGAAAAAAAAGTTTAAAAAAAGACAAGGGCAGAGAACAAATACAGACAAAAAAAGTTGAGAGAAAACCAGAACTGGATCAGAGAGAAAATATGGACTGGAGTAGAGAGAAAACCTGGACTGCAACTGAAAAAAAAAATTGATCCAGATTTAAGTGAAAACAATCACCATGTGTGTTCAACAATTGATAGTTTTTTCAGCCTTCACAGAGACAGACAGCAATCCAGGGCCACACTGGAGCAAATGGCTAGCAAGATTCAAATATCTAATGGTGCCACTCGATATCAACACACCCTGAAGAAACAGAGCATTACTCCTACACTATACTGAATCAAAAGTCAGGGATATCTTCCATACACTCACAAACAGTGGAACTGACAATGATTATGACGCAGTGAAGAATGCTCCAACAAGATATTTTCAACCAAGGGCAAATCCTCACTGAGAAATTTATGGCTCCAGGCAAGCAAAACAAGACCCTTGACAACTACATTATGAGACTCAGAGGTTTGAACCAGAATTGCAACTTCACAGATGTAGACAATGAAATCATCTCCCAGATCATTATGACCTGCCAATCACCAAGACTAAGAAGGCAAGCTCTCAGAAAGGGTGAATCGTTAAATTTGCAAAGATTACTTGATGTTGGCAGAATGCTGAAAGCCAGCAAAAGTCAAGGCGAAGTCTTATAACGAAAAGAGGCAAATAACATAAGACGAGAATCCCCTGAGGCCAGGTCACGATCATCAACAGAATCTGTGAATGCTACAAGAGGAAGGTTTTACCAGAGAAACACACCAAACACAACAGCACAGAGGAAACCCAGAGAAAGGTCTGAGGTACATCAAGAAAGACTGAAGATAGAGATTACAATCACATCACTTTGGAACTTGCAATCATTGCGGTGGTGCTTATCCTCAATACAAAACTTGTCCTGCAAGAGGAAAGAAGTTTCAAGCCTGCAGAAAAATGGGCCATTTCACAAAGAGTATGCCGATTGAAGCCTGCAGAAGACATTAACAGAGTTGAATGCCAGAAGGAAGATTACATCTTTGTTGATCGCAACCACAAGTACCAACATCTGCCCATGTGTGATGTGTTCATAGGCAATTCGACAATTTGCAGTAATTGATTCAGGAGCAACAGTCAACATAATGGATGCCCCAACATTCCATGAATTACAAAGAATACAGAAACTGCAACTGAACAAGCCAATATCTAAAATCTTCTCCTACGGATCAGAAACCCCTCTACTGGTCCTAGGGCTCATCCAAGTTACTCGCAAATCGTCCTCTGGGGCAACATGTCAGATTGAGTTCCATGTTGTGGACTCAAGCAAGGAAAATCTGCTAAGTTTCAAAATTGCCAGTGAATTGAAGTTGATCACAATCAACACCATCAGAAGACAGTTAAAGTGGAACCTGCCACAACTCACACCTGGTCAAAACTACACGCACTCAACGGAAAGTTTGAAAGATAGAGACAAGAGACAAAAACAGGATAAAGATGCATGCAGACTGACAGATGCACACAAAAGATAGTGAGATAAAAGAAGGAGACGAAGTTCTGGTTTGGCAAGAGAACACTGAAAATTAACTGGGGAGGCGGTGGCGTACTGGTATTGTCACTGGACTAGTAACCCAGAGACCCAGGGTATTGCTCTGGGGACATGGGTTCGAATCCCATCACAGCAGAAGGTGGAATTTGAATTCAATTAATAAATCTGGAATTAAAAGCTAGTCTAATGATGGCCATGAAACCATTGTCGATTGTCATAAAAACCCATCTGGTTCACAAATGTCCTTTAGGGAAGGAAATCTGCTGTCCTTACCTGGTCTGGCCTACATGTGACTCCAGATCCAGAGCAATGTGGTTGACTCTTACTTGCCCTCGAAATGGCCTAGCAAGCCACTCAGTTCAAGGGCAATTAGGGATGGGCAATAAATGCTGGTCTGGCCTACGATGTCCACATCCCATGAATGAATTTTTTTTAAACTCACCGATTGAGCCAAGAGTGCTTACAGCTGTTTAGAGAAAAGGCAATATGATCATAGCAAAGGGAGGAACTACATTGTGAAGAGAAATGTAACCTTCTTTAAAAAAGTCAATGCTAAAACAATTCCAGAAGAAAGGGACAAAACAACTTTGATAACTTCATGATTGCGACAACTGAAGGATCAAGCACAGCTAAGATCAATACTGCAAGATTTACAGGGAAGACCATTGAGACCTCATTGATTACCTGTCTGATTTAAAGACTATGGGCTGGATTTTTTGGGTCCCCCTGAGGCAGAGCCAGCAGCGGGGGGTCATGGAGAATCACAATGGGTGGCAGGAGGCAGAGGACCCGTCACCTCCCCATCGCCAAGTGATCTTCCCAGGGGCGGGATAGGCCGTTGACGGACTTCCCGCCCAAAGGCCAATTGAGGACCTGGATCTTACCAGCAGCGGGAGGTGTCTCTGCTACGTGGGGACGGTGCCATGTAAAACAAGGCACCATCCCTGCAGGCTTGGGGGGTGGGGGGGGCGGGACCCCCTCCGTAGGCAATATGTGACCCCCACTAGGAACCATTTCATTCCCAGGACACCCCAGGCACAGGAAAAGGCAGATGCGAGTTTCCCCTCTCCTTTTCAGCCCGGCGCCGGGAGATCCGCCTCCTACACAAAACCAAGCCCTAGGTCATGCATCAATGATGAATAGAGCTAGGGGTGAAGAAAGTATGATATTGAGGGTGATGTGCCAGAAACCTATCCCCTCCAAGTTTCAAACTTCAGTCCAATTGAGGTTTGTTCAATATAATTTTGCATGATTAAGTAGCTGGAGAGTAATTGCTAGATTCTAAAGAAAAGGGGGAAACTTTAAATGTAAAAGAAGGGGGGAATGTAATGTAGTTTAGTGGTGACTTCACCTTTAAGAAACTGTACCTTTAAGAGATCAGGCCACTGATGCAACTGATGACATCATCAGACATATATAAGGAAGAGACACCAGTTTGAGAGACTCACTCAGTATATGGCTTACAGAGAGCCTATATATATATATATATCTATATATAGATATATATAGATATATATATATATATACACACACACGCACGCACGCACGTACACCAGTGAGGAACAGACCTGGACCTGAGCTCATGCAATGTAGATAAGTAAGACAATAAATAGTGTTTATGTTAAATCTGAATGTAAAGCCTACAGTTATCATTTCATGAAGACTTAAGGAAACACAGCACAACATTACACATCCCTGGAGGAAATGGTGCTGGAGGCCAGAGGAAATGAAGACCATGGCAGTTGGTGCAGTGGCGGCAGTCCAAAATGATGGTAAGTGACATCCTTATACCCCTTTTCAACTCTCTCCTCATCCTCATCCTGAGATGTGATATCAAATGAAAGTTGAATGTGGTGTGACCATGGAACTCCTATTTTCATCTCCACCCCACTTCCCTCACACCCACCTTCCCTTTCTCAGTTCCTTCTTTCAGACACCCAAAAATTGCTGCCTGCCCAGCCACAGGAGTCCCAGGAGGAGGAAAGAGAACAATAGCACAGCACTAATGAAGAGGCCGTGTCATTTGATCTGACACTCTCGGCCACCAGCTCAGGCAGTGTCACAGCATGTACCTTGGAAGATAGTATAGAGTTGGCATCAGTATGTGGTGAGTCACTGGGCATGAGTGGCCTGCAGCCAGGCCAGGGGTAAAAGATAGTTTGTATGCCAGCTTACTGGAGGTTGAGGTGGCAGACAATTTTTATTGCAGAGGACTCAGATGAGAACCATGTTGGGGTGGCATACAGGGGAGTGCTAAATGGGCATGCACACAGATGCTGGATACCTTGGCTGGCCTGTTAGACTGCCTCCTGTTGCTGTCAGGGAGCATGGAGGAATCCAGGCCCAAGTTGGCAGAGGGCAGGGCCTAAAGCTTGCCCTCTCTGCAGCTTCTGCTTCATCTGCCTGTCATGCTGCACAACCAGAGGCACTGCCACTGCTGCTCCCACCCACCCACCTTTGCAGCCTTTGTGTGAACAGCTTCCCTAATCCTCTGCTATCCCCGGGTGGATGCGGCAGCACTTTTTGGCAGCTCCAGGAACTTGGCATTTCTGTACTGTATAACACCTTGAAAAACATTCGAGTATTTCCAGAACAATTGCCTGTAGTCAGGGTGTCTAGCCCTCAAAATAATGCTACTGCGGGGCCCAGCTTGCTTGTTTTTCTTGAATAAACAAAATCACTGCCTGGACAGTCATTGCCCAAATTTGGGATCCTGACTTCACGGCAGCCAATTGGGCTGTGTGAAACCAGGATAGCACCAAATCAAAGCCTTCCAGCGCACAAAGGGACAGACATGCATGCACCCTTATCCTCGCAGAACGCCATGCAGGAAGCTGCCAGCGGCATGGGGGACACTCAGAGCAGTACAAGGTCTTTGTGGGACAAGAGATTTCTCACCCTAGTAGTTCAAATTGGTGACAATGTCCGTTTAGATTTGCCAATTGCAGGAAGAAGTTATGAAAATATAAAACTCTTAAATTCACAGGGCCCTTTCCACCAGTGCAAGTGCGGCACACTGGAAACCCCTCCAGGATTGATTATTTTTTTCTAATAACAGGACAAACTTCTCAGGATAACCTAGGCACTCCCCAGCACAACCTTTGCTATTGGAGGGGATGATGGGTTGGGTGGAGAGAGGGACTGAGATCTGCCATCAGCCCTCCCACTGGAATTATCGGGGTATAATCCTGGTGCCCACCAAGTCCTGCCCCAAATTCCCAGCCCCTTGGGCAGAGAAAAGTCTTTCCACCCTGTCCAGCTGTAAGAATCTCCAACTTGCTTGTTTATCACAGTCATGCAGAGATGAAACTTCACCAGATACCATTTCCACTCAAATCTATGTGAGCAAGTTCCTATAGCATGGTGAATAAACTAAATTCAATATGACCATCATAAATATTTTGACAAGTACGTTAAAAGCAATGGATTTTATACAATTTAGGTTACTGACTAAATCAAAGTTGTACTAACGCTAGCTTAATAATATGCTAACAAACCTCTCAACATGCCATTTTATAAATATAACATTTTCAAAGTTAGGTTTGACACAGTTGCAGATTCTTGCTAATTTCTTTGCACATTGCAGAAACCATACCCTTAGTTTTAGTTTTAGAGATACAGCACTGAAACAGGCCCTTCGGCCCACTGAGTCTGTGCCGACCATCAACCACCCATTTATAACAATTCCACACTAATTCCATATTCCTACCACATCCCCACCTGTCCCTATATTTCCCTACCACCTACACTAGGGGCAATTGCTAATGGCCAATTTACTTATCAACCTGCAAGTCTTTGGCATATGGGAGGAAACCAAAGCACCCAGAGAAAACCCACGCAGACACAGGCAGTACCCAGAATTGAACCTGGGTCACTGGAGCTGTGAGGCTGCGGTGCTAACCACTGCGCCACTGTGCCGCCCCTAGTCACAAATTTATTGAGTAGCTTTCTTAGCACCACTGATTCACACAAGGATAGAGTACCACAATAGGTGGCAGAAGCAGTTTCACTTTATTCACTTCCATGTTAGTAGAATTTGAGTTGAACTGGCAATAATACAAGTTATACCTACAAATTGTATATCTCAGGCAAGCAGGTTTGTAAAAATCTCAAAAGAAGACTCCATCCTAATTTAAATCATAGGTGATCCAAAAGACTTTCTGCCACATTGAGCTGGTAATGTTTCTTTTCATGCTAAGTGAGCAATGACAACCGACTTGTTGGCTCACAAACTAGATGTATGGAAGATTGCACCGATTCTTTATGAAATCTTCAGTTGTTTTCAGTTGTGGTACACTTTTCCTATGTTTATAATGATATAGTCATTCTGAGGTGTAATTTTAAACTGTGTTGGTTATCTGATTACATACCAAGAATTGAAGTATACTTTCAAACCAAGACCTATGAATAATCCCCAGATCATATTCTCAAAACAACCTATTCCCAAAGTTCTGATCCATAAATAGATTATCCCATGAATAGAAGCATGGATCTAGTAAGGCTGAGACGACAAGCATCATTTCACATAGCTCCATCGTTATTTTTAGATTACTTTTGATTGAGATAGGCCAAGTTATTTTCCAACTGCCAGTACTTATTGTGTTGATTTATTACCAAGCAGAAGATAGTAGACTTTGAATTAAAGTTCATTTGTTTGGATCTTAATAAAAATATTAGAATGCATGGGCTGAAAAAATGAGAAATAGCAGGCAGATTTTTATAAATCTAGCAGTCGCTTAGGAATCCAGGTCCAAGGAGTCTCTCTGCCAGGTTCCCCAGATGCCTGAACATACTGGGTCATAGCAACAGGACTGTGCTATTTTGTCGCCTGATTTAAGGATGCAACCTGCAGTTGATCCTCCTTAGGACAGTGGCTGCTGGAGACAGCAATCACCTCAGTTCCATGACACTAATGTGCACAAACAGAAATGTGACATTCCCTCCACTTTGGTTACTCAGGTGTCAGCTAGAGCAAGCTATGAGGCACAAATTGGCAGAAAGTGTGAAGGCTGAAGAACCTCTGGTGTATGAAATGTGGTGACGCAATGAATTTGAGTCACACTATTTTTCTGCTTCTTTCCCTCAACAGCAACCTAACAGCAGGGAACTGTAGCATAGTGGTAATGTTACTACATTAATAATTCAGAGGCCCGGACTAATGATCTGGAGACATGAGTTCAAATCCCACCACTGCAACTGTGGGAATTTGTATTCAATTACCCAATCAGGAATAAAATGACAATGATCATGAAACTACCAAATTCTCATAAAAACCCATCTGGTTCACTAATGCCCTACAGGGGAGGAAATCTGCTGCCGTTACCCAGTCTGGCCGATGTGTGGCTCCAGATCCACAGCAATGTGATTAACTCTTAACTGCCCTCTGATATGGCCTAGCAAGCCACTCAGTTGTATCAAAACTGCTACAGAATGGCACTGTGGGTGTACTGACCCCACACGGACTGCAGTGGTTTAAGAAGGAGGCTCACCATCATGTTCTTAGGAGCAATTAGGGATGGGCAATAAATGCTGGCCTTACCAGCTATACTCATGTCCCAAGAATTAATTTTTTAAAAAGCAATAAAATGTCTCCTGAGATAAATGTTATCCTTGCATCTGAACAAAATTTCACTTCATTGAAACTTTGAAGGCCTTCCAATATCTCCACTGAAATTAAATCCTGTGTACTGGATCGCCTGTTCCATTCTAGTTCCCTGCACCCAATATATAGAACTGTTGGAAATATTGTTGTTGAAATCACATTGCCACTCAAACCTTATTTCAATTTTCTCCATTTCCTTTCCAGTGGGCCTTGACAGCACAATTTTCGGGGGAAATGTGGGTTTAACAGCTGATATGTGGGTAGGGATCCACCAGGGTTCAATCTGAACCATTTCCTTCCACACTCCTCAATTGTGCACTCATTTTCAGGGGCAACAGGTGCAAAAAGATCAAGTTCATATTTTTGTAACCTTTCTGAGAATAATAATTCTTTCCATGGTTCTTAAGTTAAACATTTTCCAGGTGCAGCACCCCCCTAGGGTAATAACTATGTACTTTGTAGTTATCAATTGAAGAAAGTTACTTCCTGCAGAATGCTTCTATCCAATAACAATCATTGAAGAATTTTTATAACTCTTTGGAAAATTATAATTCCTTGTCATGAATTATCTAAGTTTTATTACACACCTCAGACATTGCACTCTTGAATAGTAACACCTATATATCTGTTTCACTGAACTCCCACTGATGGGAAACATAGTCTTGCTTTTAACTCCATGGGCTGAATTTTCGGATTGGAGACACTAAACGAAAGTCGGACTGCTTCCGGGTCCTGAACCTGCTGGCGGTGGGTGGCCTCCTCCTGCTACCTCTGTGCTGGATAAAGCAATGTAAAATATCAATGTCACTTTGCAGCTCAAATGTATTCAAATACACATTCACAGAACCATTTGTATAAGCTGCAAGACTCTTCCCTGCAATTTTGGTATGTATCTTTCCAAGTTATTCCCTAAGGCTTGACTCTTGTCTGAGTCAGAAGGTTGTAGGTTCAGCCACCTCCTCCACCAACTCCCCCCACCGCCCCCCCAAAAGAGATTTGAGCACATAATGTAGGCCGACACTCCAGTGCAGTACTGAGGGAGTGCTCAATGTCTTTTGGATAAGGCATAAACCAAAGGCCTTGTCTACCTTCTCAGGGGAATGTAAAAAATCCGATTGCATTATTCAAAGAAGAGTGGCAGAGTGTTCCTAAGTATCCTGGCCAATATTTATCCCTCAAACAACATCACTAATACAGATTATCTGGTCATTATCTCATTGCTGTCAGTGGGATATAGGAACAGGAGTAGGCTATTCAGCCCTTTTCAGCCTGATCCACTACTCAGTAATATTGTAGTTGATCTGTATTGTAACTTCATCCACCTGTTTTGTTTCCATATCCCTTAACACCATTAACTGGCAAAAATCTATCAATCTCAGATTTAAAATTATTAATTGAGTTAGCATCTATTGCTTTTTGTGGGAGAGAGTTGCACACTTCTACCATCCATTGTGTGAAGAAACTTCTCTCCTGAATGCCCTGGCTCAGATTTTAAGGTTATGTGCCCTTGTCCTAGACTCCCCCACCAATGAAAAAATTACACACTATCTGCCTTATCAATTTCCTTTCCTAAAAACCTCAATCAAATTATCCCTTAACCTTCTATATTCCAGGAAAACAAGCCTAGTTGATGTAATCTCTCATCTTAACTTAACCTAAAGGCAGAGGTCATGGTACATGTTGGTACCAGTGACATAGGTAGAAAGAGGGATGAGGTCTTGCATCAAGAATTCAGGGAGTTAGGCAGCAGACTAAAAAGCAGGACATCTCGGGTTGTAATCTCTGGATTACTCCCAGTGCCACGTGCTAGCGAGTATAGAAATAGGAGAATAGCACAGATGAATGCATGGCTTAAGAGTTGGTGCAGGAGGGAGGGTTTTAGATTCCTGGACCACTGGGACCGTTTCTGGGGAAGGTGGGACCTGTACAAGCGGGACGGTCTACATCTGAACCAGAGGGGAACTAACGTCCTTGCTGGCGGGTTTGCGAGTGCTGTTGGGAGGAGTTTAAACGAATTTGGCAGAGGGAAGGGACACAGATTCCTAGCAGTATAGCGACACAGCTAAACACAGGAAAGCAAACAAGTCAGAGGGAATACAGTGGAAATAAGTTTCAAGGGAATAAGACCAGGATGGATGGCCTCTACTTTAATGCCAGGAGTATTTTTTTTTTATTATTCATTCATGGGATGTGGGCGACACTGGCCAGGCCAGCATTTATTGCCCATCCCTAATTGCCCTTGAGAAGGTGGTGGTGAGCTGTCTTCTTGAACCGCTGCAGTCCATTTGAGGTAGGTATACCCACAGTGCTGTTAGGAAGGGAGTTTCAGGATTTTGACCCAATGACAGTGAAGGAAAAGCGATATAGTTCCAAGTCAGGATGGTGTGTGACTTGGAGGGGAACTTGCAGGTGGTGGTGTTCCCATGTATTTGTTGCCCTTGTCCTTCTAGATGGTAGAGGTCAGGGGTTTGGAAGGTGCTGTCTAAGGATCCTTGGTGCATTGCTGCAGTGCATCTTGTAGATGGTACATACTGCTGCCACTGTGCGTCAGTGGTGGAGGGAGTGAATGTTTGTAGATGGGGTGCCAATCAAGCGGGCTGCTTTGCCCTGGATGATGTCGAGCTTCTTGAATGTTGTTGGAGCTGCCCCCATCCAGGCAAGTGGAGAGTATTCCATCACAATCCTGACTTGTGCCTTGTAGATGGTGGACATGCTTTGGGGAGTCAGGAGGTGAGTTACTCACCTCAGGATTCCTAGCCTCTGACCTGCTCTTGTAGCCATGGTATTTATATGGCAACTCCAGTTCAGTTTCTGGTCAATGGTAGCCCCTAGGATGCTGATAGTGGGGGATTCAGCAATGGTAATGCCGTTGAATGTCAAGGGGAGATGGTTAGATTCTCTCTTGTTGGAGATGGTCATTGCCTGGCACTTGTGTGGCACGAATGTTACTTGCCACTTCTCAGCCCAAGCCTGGACATTGTCCAGGTCTTGCTGCATTTCTACACAGACTGCTTCAGTATCTGAGGAGTCACAAATGGTGCTGAACATTGTGCAATCATCAGCGAACATCCCCACTTCTGACCTTATGATTGAAGGAAGGTCATTTATGAAGCAGCTGAAGATGGTTGGGCCTAGGACACTACCCTGAGAAACTCCTGCAGTGATGTCCTGGAGCTCAGATGATTGACCTCCAACAACCACAACCATCTTCCTTTACGCTAGGTATGACTCCAGCCAGCGGAGGGTTTTTCCCCTGATTCCCATTGACCTCAGTTTTGCTAAGGCTCCTTGATGCCATACTCGGTCAAATGCTGCCTTGATGTCAAGGGCAGTCACTCTCACCTCACCTCTTGAGTTCAGCTCTTTTGTCCATGTTTGAACCAAGGCTGTAATGAGGTCAGGAGCTGAGTGGCCCTGGCAGACCCCAAACTGAGCGTCACTGAGCAGGTTATTGCTAAGCAAGTGCTGCTTGATGGCACTGTTGATGACACCTTCCATCACTTTACTGATGATAGAGAGTTGGCTGATGGGGCGGTAATTGGCCAGGTTGGATTTGTCCTGCTTTTTGTGTACAGGACATACCTGGGTAATTTTCCACATTACAGGATAGATGCCAGTGTTGTAGCTGTACTGGAACAGCTTGGCCAGGGACGCGACAAGTTCTGGAGCACAGATCTTCAGTACTATTGCCAGAATATTGTCAGGGCCCATAGCTTTTGCAGTATCCAGTGCCTTCAGTCATTTCTTGATATCACGCGGAGTGAATTGAATTGGCTGAAGTCTGGCATCTGTGATGCTGGGGACTTCAGTAGGAGGCCGAGATGGATTATCAACTTGGCACTTCTGGCTGAAGATTGTTGCAAATGCTTCAGCCTTATCTTTCGCACTGATGTGCTGGGCTCCCCCATCATTGAAGATGGGGATATTTGTGGAGCCACCTCCTCCAGTTAGTTGTTTAATTGTCCACCACCATTCACGGCTGGATGTGGCAGGACTGCAGAGCTTAGATCTGATCCATTGGTTATGGGATCGCTTAGCTCTGTCTATCGCATGCTGCTTACACAGTTTGGCATGCAGATAGTCCTGTGTTGTAGCTTCACCAGGTTGACACCTCATTTTGAGGTATGGCTGGTGCTGCTCCTGGCATGCCCTGCTGCACTCTTAATTGAACCAGGGTTGGTCTCCTGGCTTGATGGTAATGGTAGAGTGGGGGATATGCCGGGCCATGAGGTTACAGATTGTGCTGGAGTACAATTCTGCTGCTGCTGATGGCCCACAGCGCCTCATGGATGCCCATTTTTGCATTGCTAGATCTGTTTGAAATCTATCCCATGTAGCACGGTGATAGTGCCACACAACACGATGGACGGTATCCTCAATGTGAAGGCAGGACTTCGTCTCCACAAGGACTGTGCGGTGGTCACTCCTACCAATACAGTCATGGACAGAAGCATCTGCAGCAGGCATTGGTGAGGACGAGGTCAAGTATGTTTTTCCCTCGTGTTGGATCCCCCACCACCTGCTGCAGACCCAGTCCAGTAGCTATGTCCTTTAGGATTTGGCCAGCTCGGTCAGTAGTGGTGCTACCGAGCCACTCTTGGTGATGGACATTGAAGTCCCCCACCCAGAGTACATTTTGTGCCCTTGCTCCCCTCAGTGCTTCCTCCAAGTGGTGTTCAACATGGTGGAGTACTGAGTCATCAGCTGAGGGAGGGCGGTAGGTGGTAATCAGTAGGAGGTTACCTTGCCCATGTTTGACCTGATGCCATGAGACTTCATGGGGTCCGGAGTCGATGTTGAGGACTCCCAGGGCAACTCCCTCCCTACTGTATACCACTGTGCCACCACCTCTGCTGGGTCTGTCCTGCCAGAGGGACAGGACATACCCAGGGATAGTGATTGCAGTGTCTGGGACATTGTCTATGTAAGGTATGATTCTGTGAGTATGACTATGTCAGGCTGTTGCTTGACTAGTTTGTGGGACAGCTCTCCCAACTTTGGCACAAGCGCCCAGATGTTAGTAAGGAGGACTTTGCAGGGTCAACAGGGCTGGGTTTGCCGTTGTCGTTTCCGGCGCCTAGGTCGATTCCAGGTAGTCCGTCCAGTTTCATTCCTTTTCATTAACTTCGTAGCAGTTAGGTACAACTGAGTGGCTTGAAGGCCATTTCGAGGGCATGTAAGAGTTAACCACATTGCTGTGGGTCTGGAGTCACATGTAGGCAAGACCAGGTAAGGACAGCAGATTTCCTTCCCTAAAGGACATTAGTGAACCAGATGGGTTTTTACAACAATCGACAATGGTTTCATGGCCATCATTAGACTAGCTTTTAATTCCAGATTTATTAATTAAATTCAAATTCCACCTTCTGTGGTGGGATTCGAACCCATGTCCCAGAGAAATACCCTGGGTCTCTGGGTTACTAGTCCAGTGATAATACCACTACGCCACTGCCTACCCGTAAAATGGATGATTTAAGGGCAATGATTGACACGTGAAATTGTGATATAGTAGCCATCACGGAGACATGGTTGAGGGAGGGGCAGGATTGGCAGCTCAATATCCCGGGATATAGAATCTTCAGGCGAGACAGAGGAGGGGGTAAAAGAGGAGGGGGCATTGCAATATTAGTTAAGGAATCAGTTACTGCAGTAAGGAGAGATGATATCTTGGAGGGGGCATCAAATGAAGCTTTATGGGTAGAGTTTAGGAATAAAAAAGGGGCAGCCACATTGCTAGATGTTTATTATAGACTCACAGATAGTCAGCGGGAAATTAAGGAGGAAATATGTGCGCAATTCGCAGAGGCGTGTAAAAATAATAATAGGGTAATTATATTAGGTGATTTCAACTTTCCCAACATTAATTGGGATAGTCATCATGTTAAGGGCTTAGATGGATTGGAGTTCTTAAAATGTATACAGGAGATCTTTTTAGCTCAATATGTAGAGGATCCAACAAGGGAGGGTGCAGTGCTAGACCTAATTCTGGGGAATGAAGCCGGACAGGTCGTTGATGTGTTGGTGGGGGAGCATTTTGGTGATAGCGACCACAACATGGTACAATTTAAGCTTATTATGGAGAAAGAAATAGACAAGTTGCAAAAAAAGGTTTTGGATTGGGGGAGAGCGAATTTTAGTAAAATAAGGCAGGATCTGGCCAAGGTAGACTGGAAAGAGTTACTTGTCGGGAAATCTACAGAAGAGCAATGGGGGGGGGCATTCAAAAAGGAAATGGGGAGGGTACAGGCCCAACATGTTCCCTCTAAGGTAATAGGTAGGATCAACAAGCCCAGAGAACCATGAATGAACAGAAACATTCAGGGTACGGTGAGAAGGAAAAGAAAGGCTTTTAGCAAATACAAAGAGAGCAAATCAATGGAAGCATTAATGGAGTACAGAAAGTGTAGGATGGAGCTTAAGAAAGCAATTAGGAGAGCAAAGAGGGGATATGAGAAAGCGCTGACTGGTAAAAGTAGGGAAAATCCCAAGATATTCTATAAGTATATCAATGGGAAGAGGATAACCAGGGAAAGAGTAGGACCCATTAGGGATCAAGGGGGAAATCTGTGGGTGAAGCCAGAGGACATTGGCAGGGTGTTGAATGAATATGTCACATCTGTCTTCACCCAAGAGAATGAGGATGTAGATATGGAACACAGAGAGAGAGACTGTGAGGTTCTTGAGCAAATTGTCATCAGGAGTGACAAGGTATTGGAGGTTTTGGCAGGCTTAAAAGTGGACAAATCTCCAGGTCCAGATGATTTGTGTCCCAGGATGTTGTGGGAGGCGAGGGTGGAGATTGCAGGGGCTCTGACCCAAATGTTTAATTCCTCTCTGGCCCCCCGGGAGGTGCCAGAGGACTGGAGAACAGCTACTGTGGTCCCACTATTTCAGAAAGGTTGTAGAGATAAGCCAGGGAACTACAGACCAGTGAGTCTCATGTCAGTGGTAGGGAAACTATTGGGAAAAATTCTGAAGAAGAGAATCTATCTCCACTGGGAGAGGCAAAATTTGATTAGGAATAGTCAGCATGGCTTTGTCAGAGGGAGGTCATGCCTAACAAATTTGATTGAATTTTTTGAGCATGTGACCAGGTGTGTAGATGAGGGTAGTACAGTTGATGTAGTTTACATGGATTTCAACAAAGCCTTTGACAAGGTCCCACATGGGAGACTTATCAAGAAAGCAAATCCACATGGGATACAGGGTAACTTGATCAGGTGGATTCAAAATTGGCTTAGCTGTAGGAGACAGAGGGTGATGACAGACGGCTGTTTTAGTGGCTGGAAGCCAGTGTCCAGTGGCGTACCAGAGGGATCTGTGCTGGGTCCCCTATTGTTTGTCATTTTATAAACGACATAAATGACTATGTGGGGGGTAGGATCAGTCAGTTCACGGATGACACAAAGATTGGCCGAGTGGTTAACAGTGAGATTGAGTGTCTTGGGTTCAAGGAAGATATAGGCAGGATGGTCAAATGGGCAGAAAAGTGGCAGATGGAATTTAACCCCGAAAAGTGTGAGGTGATACACTTTGGAAGGAGTAATGTGACATGGAAGTATTCAATGAATGGCCTGACACTGGGAAGTTCCGAGGAACAAAGGGACCTTGGCGTGTTTGCCCATAGATCCCTGAAGGCAGAAGGGCAGGTTAGTAGGGTGGTGAAAAAGGCATATGGGACACTTGCCTTTATCAATCGAGGCATAGATTACAAAAGCAGGGAGGTCATGTTGGAGTTGTATAGAACTTAGGTAAGGCCACAGCTGGAGTACTGTGTGCAATTCTGGTCGCCACATTATAGGAAGGATGTGATTGCATTGGAGGGGGTGCAGATGCGATTCACCAGGGTGTTGCCTGGGATGGAACATTTAAGCTATGAAGAGAGGTTGGATAGGCTTGGGTTGTTTTTCCTGGAGCAGAGAAGACAGAGGGGTGGCCTGATCGAGGTGTACAAGATTATGAGGGGCATGGACAGGGTGGATAGGGAGCAGCTGTTCCCCTTAGTTGAAGGGTCAGTTTGAGGGGACACAAGTTGAAGGTGAGGGGCAGGAGGTTTAAGGGGGATTTGAGGAAGAACTTTTTTACCCAGAGGGTGGTGTCAGTCTGGAATGCACTGCCTGGGAGGGTGGTAGAGGCAGGTTGCCTCACATCCTTGAAAAAGTACCTGGATGAGCACTTGGCACGTCATAACATTCAAGGCTATGGGCCAAGTGCTGGCAAATGGGATTAGGTAGACAGGTCAGGTGTCTTTAATGCATCGGTGCAGACTTGATGGGCCAAAGGGCCTCTTCTGCACTGTATTATTCTGTGATTCAGTGAACCCTTCGAGCCTCGGAAACATTTTTGTGAATCAACTTTGCACTGGAGTGCTGACTTGGGTTGCATTAGAGTGCTGCAGTAGAAGTTTGGTAAGTGAGGATAATTAAGGGTTAATTTTATCTTAAATCTAATGTATTTATTTAGCAGAGCAACTTAACAGTTGCTGTTAGGGTTGGAGAAGGTGAGTTTTAGACCAGCTTGAAACAGGGTTCACTCAGGCTCTGCTTGCAGCTGCACCTTGTTAATTGGAGAACTGGATGAAACCAGTTTTCAGGGGGTTAGAGTGTGTCAGTATAAAAGTGAGCCATCCCAAGTGCTGACTTGGGTTTGCACTGGAGTACTACAGTGGAAGTTTGGTAAGTGAGGAACTCCTTTCATTTCCTACTTGTCTTCAGTGAGGGGAGCTGAGAGCTTCCAAAGAGCACAGCTGACTGGGAGAAGACTTGGAGGGTGGAGTTCTGGACTGGTAAATATAAAAAAAATCTTACCTCTGGTTTTAAAAAAACTGAAAGTGATGTCACAGGAAAGTTGTGACCTGATTGGCTGGTAGGGAATTTATTTTTAACTGAATTTAAAAATAAAACATTGATAAAAATTGATTAAAACTCTAACTAATTAATAAGTAGAGTAACTAAACCAGAGGGAGGAGATTAGTGTTAGCATTTAATATTTATAGTAGGAATCTAGCACTAGGGACCATATAGTTATTATAACAATTTAGTAAGGATTTAATAAGTATTTATTTATCTTAAATTAATTTAATTAGTGCTTGAAATGTCAGTTAGAGGGGTGAAGTGCTTCACCTGCGAGATGTGGGAGGTCTGTGATGCTTCCAGTGTTCTGGACGACTACATCTACAGGAAGTGTACCCAGTTGCAGCTCCTCACAGACTGCATGGATCGGTTGGAGCAGCAATTGGATGCACTTAGGAGCATGCAAGTGGCAGAAAGCGTCATAGACAGGAGTTTTAGAGATGTGGTTACACCCAAGGTGCAGGCAGATAGATGGGTGACTGCTAGAAGGGGCAGGCAGTCAGTGCAGGAATCCCCTGTGGCTATCCCCCTCTCTAACAAGTATACTGTTTTGGATACTGTTGGGGGGGGGGGTTGGCCTATCAGGGGAAAACAGCAGCAGACAGAGCAGTGGCACCACGGCTGGCACTGTTGCTCAGCAGGGAGGGACAAAGTGCAGAAGAGCAATAGTTATAGGGGACTCTATAGTCAGGGGCACAGATAGGTGCTTCTGTGGATGTGAAAGACTCCAGGATGGTATGTTGCCTCCCTGGTGCCAGGGTCAAGGATGTCTCTGAACGTACAGAGGGCATTCTGAAGGGGGAGGGTGAACAGCCAGAGGTTGTGGTACACATCGGTACCAAGGACAATGGCAGGAAGAGTAACTAGGTCCTGCAGGGGGAGTTTAGGGAGTTAGGTAGAAAGTTTTTTTTTAAAAAAACAGGACCTCTAGTGTTGTAATCTTGGGATTACTCCCTGTGCCATGTGCCAGTGAGGCTAGAAATAGGAAGATAGTGCAGCTAAACACGTGGCTGAACAGCTGGTGTAGAAGGGAGGGTTTTAGATATCTGGACCATTGGGATCTCTTCAGGGACAGATGGGACCTGTACAAGAAGGATGGGTTGCATCTAAACTGGAGGGGCACAAATATCCTGGCTGTGAGGTTTGCTAGAGTCACTCGGGAGGGTTTAAACTAGTGTGGCAGGGGGGGTGGAAACCAGAGCAGTAGGACAGCAAGTGAAATAAATGAGGGGGAACTAGTAAATAGGGCCAGTAAGACTAAGAGAAAGAGCAGGCAGGGAGATGTTGCAGAGCACAGCGGGACTGGTGGTCTGAAGTGCATTTGTTTCAATGCGAGAAGTATAACAGGTAAGGCAGATGAACTTAGAGCTTGGATTAGTACTTGGACCTATGACGTTGCTATTGCAGAGACTTGGTTGAGGGAAGGACAGGATTGGCAGCTAAATGTTCCAGGATGTAAAAGCTTCAGGCGGGATAGAGGGGGGTGTAAAAGGGGTGGGGATGTTGCATTACTTGTTCAGGAGAATATCACAGCTGTACTGCGGGAGGACACCTCGGAGGGGTCGTGCAGCGAGGCAATCTGGGTGGAGCTCAGGAATAGGAAGGGGGCAGTCATGATGTTGAGAGTTTTCTACAGGCCTCCCAACAGCCAGCGGGAGGTAGAGGAGCAGATATGTAGACAGATTTTGGAAAGATGTAAAGGTAACAGGGTTGTAGTGGTGGGTGGTTTTAACTTCCCTTATATTGACTGGGACTCACTTAGTGCTAGGGGCTTGGATGGGGCAGAATTTGTAAGGAGCATCCAGTAGGGCTTCTTGAAACAATATGTAGATAGTCCAACTAGGGATGGGGCCGTACTGGACCTGGCATTGGGGAATGAACCCGGCCAAGTGGTCGAAGTCTCAGTAGGGGAGCATTTCGGGAACAGTGACCATAATTCCATAAGTTTTAAGGTACTTGTGGGTAAGGATAAGAGTAGTCCTCAGGTTAAGGTGCTAAATTGGGGGAAGGCAAATTATAACAATATTAGGCAGGAACTGAAGAATTTAGATTGGGGGTGGCTGTTTGAGGGTAAATCAACATCTGACATGTGGGAGTCTTTCAAACATCAGTTGATTAGAATCCAGGACCGGCATGTTCCTGTGAGGAAGAAGGATAAGTTTGGCAAGTTTCGGGAACCTTGGATAACGCGTGATATTGTGAGCCTAGTCAAAAAGAAAAAGGAAGCATTCGTAAGGGCTGGAAGGCTAGGAACAGACGACTCCCTTGAAGAATATAAAGACAGTAGGAAGGAACTTAAGCAAGGAGTCAGGAGGATTAAAAGGGGTCATGAAAAGTCATTGGCAAACAGGATTAAGGAGAATCCCAAGGCTTTTTATACGTATATAGAGGGTAACAAGGGAAAGGGTTGGCCCACTCAAGGACAGAGAAGGGAATCTATGTGTGGAGCCAGAGGAAATGGGCGAGGTACTAAATGAGTACTTTGCATCAGTATTCACCAAAGAGAAGGACTTGGTGGATGGTGAGCCGAGGGAAGGGAGTGTAGATAGTCTCAGTCATCTCATTATCAAAAAGGAGGAGGTGTTGGGTGTCTTGCAAAGCATTAAGGTAGATAAGTCCCCAGGACTTGATGGGATCTACCCCAGAATACTGAGGGAGGCAAGGGAAGAAATTGCTGGGGTCTTGACAGAAATTTTTGCTTCCTCATTGTCAACAGGTGAGGTCCCAGAGGACAGGAGAATAGCCAATGTTGTTCCTTTTGTTTAAGAAGGGTAGCAAGGATAATCCAGGAAATTATAGGCCGGTGAGCCTTTCGTCCGTGGTAGGCAAATTATTAGAGGATTCTTTGGGACAGGATTTACTCCCATATGGAAACAAACGAACTTATTAGCGAGAGACCGCATGGTTTTGTGAAGGGGAGGTCGTGTCTCACTAATTTGATTGAGTTTTTTGAGGAAGTGACAAAGGTGATTGATGAAGGAAGGGCAGTGGATGTTGTCTATATGAACTTCAGTAAAGCCTTTGACAAGGTCCCTCATGGCAGACTGGTACAAAAGGTGAAGTCACATGGGATCAGAGGTGAGCTGGCAAGATGGATACAGAACTGGCTCTGTCATAGAAGACAGAGGGTAGCAGTGGAAGGGTGCTTTTCTGAATGGAGGGATGTGACTAGTGGTGTTCCGCAGGGATTAGTGCTGGGACCTTTGCTGTTTGTAGTATATATAAATGATTTGGAGGAAAATGTAGCTGGTCTGATTAGTAAGTTTTCAGATGAGACAAAGTTTGGTGGAGTTGAGGATAGTGATGAGGATTGTCAGAGGATACAGCAGGATATAGATCGGTTGGAGACTTGGGCGGAGAAATGGCAGATGGAGTTTAATCCGGACAAATGTGAGGTAATGCATTTTGGAAGGTCCAATGCAGGTGGGAATTATACAGTAAATGGCAGAACCCTTAGGAGTATTGACAGGCAGAGAGATCTGGGTGTACAGGTCCACAGGTCACAAAGTGGCAATGCAGGTGGATAAGGTCGTCAAGAAGGCAATGGGCATGCTTGTCTTCATCGGTCGGGGCATAGAGTATAAAAATTGGCAAGTCATGCTGCAGCTGTACAGAACTTTCGTTAATTCACACTTAGAATATTGCATGCAATTCTAGTCGCCACACTACCAGAAGGACGTGGAGGCTTTGGAGAGGGTACAGAAGAGGTTTACCAGGATGTTGCCTGGTCTGGAGGGCATTAGCTATGAGGAGAGGTTGGATAAACTCAGATTGTTTTCACTGGAACGATGGAGGTGGAGGGGTGACATGATAGAGGTTTACAAAGTTGAGTGGCATGGACAGAGTGGATAGTCAGAAGCTTTTTCCCAGGGTGGAAGAGTCAGTTTCTAGGGGACATAGGTTTAAGGTGCGAGGGGCAAAGTTTAGAGGGGATGTGCGAGGCAAGTTCTTTACACAGAGGGTGGTGAGTGCCGGGGGAGGTGGTGGAAGCAGATACGATAGCGATGTTTGAGAGGCATCTTGACAAATACATGAATAGGATGGGAATAGAGTGATACGGTCCCCGGAAGTGCAGAAGGTTTTAGTTTACGCAGGCATCAAGATCGGCCAAGGCTTGGAGGGCTGAATGGCCTGTTCCTGTGCTGTACTGTTTTTTGTTCTTCTTCCAAGATCAATATATGCTAAGGTGTGGTGCCCAGAACTGGACAGTACTCCAGATGTGATCTAACCAAGGCTTTGTATAGGTGCCTCATAACCTTAACTCTGACCTTCCTTCAGCTGCCATCTAAGTAACCAAGGTGAAGGGAATGTCTGGTTTGTGTACATTAGCTTCATGGAACTGAGGTGATTGCTGTCTCCAGCAGCCACTCTCCTAAGGAGGATCAACTGCAGGTTGCATCCTTAAATCAGGCGACAGGATAGAACAGTCCTCTTGCTCTGACCCAGTATGTTCAGGCATTTGGGGAACCTGGCAGAGAGACTCCTTGGACCTGGATTCCTAAGCTACTGCTTGATTTGTAAAAATCTGCCTGCTATTTCTCATCGTTTCAGCCCATGCATTCTAACATTTTTTGTTAAAATCCAAACAAATTAGCTTTCATTCAAAGTCTAGTATCTTCTGTTTGGTAATAAATCAATGCAATAAGGACCCAAAGAGACTCACGGGATCTGGATTCCTCAGCAAATGCTTGATTTGTGAAAATCTCCTTGTTTCTTATTTAAGCCCTTGCTTTCTAACACTTTCATTGAGATCCAAACAAATGTTCCCTGAAAGTTATTACAAAAAACTGCTTTACAGCATGATGATTCTACATTGTACTCATAACACTAATCATTTGAACTGAAGGTGTTATAGTGCAATGAAGGATTCTAAAATACTGACTGAAGAATCCCTAATGAAATGATGTCACCAATTCTAACCCTAATGCCATATTTTCAAGGTCTTTTTAAGAGATTTCTAGCTTGCAAGCCAAATTATATCTTTTCCATTGAAGTCAATGGATAAGGAAATGAAGTGGAGTGCAAAATGAGCTACCGCTTTGCCCAATACAAAATTAATTGTGAAATAGGATGGTCTCATGGTCATTGCCATTCTTACTAGTATTAAATCTGACCTTATTTATAGATACATAAATTTGTTTTATGATGCAGATAACCATTTCTGATTAAATTTGTATATCCAATGAGCTATTTTAATTCAAATTGAAAAATGCCAGCTTTAGGACAGGAGAAACAAATATTTTAAAGACTAAAGAAGAAAACTGACATTTTCCTTGCAGATACCATATTGGTTACATGACTGCTACCTAGGTAAATGCAGCACTTTGTTCTTAGTCAATTCATTGTTATGTCTGGGAGCCAGATAGGTTGCCTGAATGTTCAGAAACATTCTTCCGAAGACAGTTTGCCACAAATCATACTGGTCTGGCCTGAGTTACTGCAGGCCTGTAAAGCTTTCCATGAATAGACTTTCCAACATGTTACCTTCCTTCATTTTAAGGTGAATCCAGATAATGAACAACAACAAAAAAGATGTAGAAAGGATTACTTTTAAATTGGTCCTGGGCAGAAACATAAAATGGTTGAAAAGAAATTGGCAGCCCATTTTACATGCTGTCATTCTCTTTTCTGTTGATCTCAGTGGAAAAGAAAATTGGGCAGCGTATAAATGAGGATGCTGATGGGTGGTAGCACAACACAGGTGATGGCAAAAGACCAAATTCACCCCCAGGTTTTTAATAAATGTAGTACAAAATCTAGTGAGAAATATCATCAGTATAGATCAGTGAAAGTAATCAAAGGAAATCCATTCTGCCTGTTCATTTTTTTTTAATGCAGTCATCTATTTTTTTTTCTCAAGGATAATATCCAGCAGTGATACTCCATGATTGCCATAGTGTGACTTTACTGAGCTTGGGCAGCACACCCGATAAATCACTGATTTATCTGAAACTATATGTTAAAACTGAGGACCTATTACTTTCATTCCATGCTCTTAATGTTATTAATGACATTCTGCCCTGTTATTGCTGTGCCAGGAAGTATTACATTGGCGTTGCTTCAATTAATGAACCTGTATGTTGTACAGTGTAGGCATCACATATGCTCTTTTACATACAGTAACAGAATATGCCACAGCAGGCAAGAAAATTGAGTGTAAATATAGGAAAGTGATTTTATTTTTCCAAAGGATGCTGTTTAGTTTTTGAAAAAGCATAAGGAAACATCTGAAAGATGAGGCATGTGTATCTGGTTTAAAAAGTTGTTTTGGAAGAACAGGTAAACATTGATAACCATGAAACATTTATTTCCTAGATTCTGCAGAAAGTCACAGACCTTGTCCAAACATGGTATTCGTGTCAATCACATTACAGAATATAATTTACAACTTCATTTTTGGAAAGCATCACTGAAACCTTTGTCAGCATAATCAGAATTGTTACAATGGAATTTCTGACATGATCTAAGCCATGGCAGCTCATAATATGGCACTTGATAATCACAGCTATGATATTTTTCTCTTTGAAAGGTAAAACTGAGGAAAAGTGACATCTATTTCAAAAAAATCTCATTTTGTCAACACTACTGGTGATCTACACTAACGGAACAATTTTACCATTAAAGTTGCTGGTGCTAATATGTATGGTAACTGGAGAAAAATGCAATGCAAGTATGTATTTGATAAAATGTTAAACTGTTATTGCAGACACTATCCATTTACATTCTTTTTATTTTACAATACTGTGCATATTGAGGCAAAGGTTACATTTGATGAACTTTCAGTTCTTAGCTGCGAACACAGACTAATAACATTAGTCTGATGGTTACTGGACTAGTAACCTAGGAGTTAGAGTTCAAGGTCCACCATGGCAATTTGTGAAATTGAATTCAGTCCTGCAACACAACTCTTGAACTTCTCCTCAAAACTTCAAGTTGACTTTCAAGCATTGCTTCTCATAATACTTGAACCAAGCTCAATGCAACCTTCACTTTGGACATTCTTCATCGCAGCCAATTTTCTTGCCAGGTGTGGCATATTCTGTTACTGTATGTAAAAGAGCATATGTGATGCCGGCACTGTACATTAAGTGAAGCAATGACAACTTAATACTCTGCTTCTCTCTCCACAGATGCTGTCAGACCTGCTGAGTATTTCCAGCACTTTTTGTTATTTCAGATTTCCAGCATCTGCAGTATTTTGATTTTACAATTTAATACTACCCTGCACAGCCTTTTTTTTCCTATGTTTTAATCCTTGGCTGTCCCCTCAACTTTCCTGCTGGACTCCCCTTTCAAATTTCAATGTTTTCTCTTCCTTTTTGAAGCTGTTTAACTCGGCATTTGTCTTTCTAATGTCTTTTGACATAATTGACTGAACTGACCTTTATATTGTCTGCAACCATTTGTAACTCTTTACTATATTTACTCATTTACAAGCTTCTAAGCCCATTTGCTGCCTCAAAGTAATTAGCATATCTGTTACTCACCCCTGTTTTGGTTATTCTCATAAAGACTTCTCTGTGCTAGATCTGAGGAATGCTTCAGATGGAACCATTCATCTCTCTTGCTGTTTCAGTCTGTACATTCTACATACCTAGCACGTCCATCAGGATCAGTGAAGAGAAAAGGCAAATTCACATTTCCGGTATATATCCTCCTTCAAAACTGAAAAGTGAAAGATAAGCAAATCACTTGATAGGACAGCAGAGCAAAAAAAAAAGAGGGAATGGAAGTGACAACAGATTACATTTACCAAGAGTAAATGAATGGGTAGAATGCCTTAATAAAAACAAGTAATGCTGGAAATACTCAGCAGGTCTGGCAGCATCTGTGGAGAGAGAAGCAGAGTTAACGTTTCAGGTCAGTGACCCTCCTTCAGAACTATTTCAGATTTCCAGCATCCCAGTATTTTGCTTTTAATTTAGAGTAGAATTCCTTAATGGGGAAACCTCTTGAAGGAGAACTAGGTACCTGCCAAATAATATAAATCATCATCTCTGAGGCAATGAAAACTTGCAAAAAAAAACAAAGATGGTGAAAAACATAGGAAAGGCATGAGATCTGAAATAACAGGGAACGCTAGACTCACAAGCCCCGATTTTAACTCTGGACAAGAGTTGCGTGTGGGGGCAGTGTTACAAGTGCGATCCCTGATCAAGGTATTAATCTCTACATAACGGCATGTTCTAATCTTCCCTTTTTCAACATGAAATCTTGAATTTTGACATTTTATTTGGTGCTTTTTCCTGAACTTTGATGTGGACTGTTTATGTATACATAAATAATTTTGGGTGTATGTTACTTTGTATGAGAAAATATATCCCACCAAATTGGACTGAAAACATTTAACAGCGAATTATGTAAATTGAGGTAATTTATTAACAAAATGATATACTTGGTCCATACTCTACAAGAATACTTTGTCGTACGTAGAGGCTACTGGTGATATTCCTTAATGTTTAATTTCTTTATTCAACATTCCTCATTGTTATTTTAATGAAGGCATTAATGTATTCATTTTAAATTGGTAAATATCTCCAATAAAAGTGGTGGACAAAGGAATGTCATATGAATGTATTGAGTATTTGAACTTCCTACATACTGAATGAGAATGGAGCCCTCTAAACACTGTTAACGCTTGATTACCTTTCCTCCTCCTTTCACTACCAACAGCATTTTCTAAGTTTTGGTCTCCTGAATAATCTAATATAAATCTAATTCTTCACTGCAGTGACTGCTTCAGAGCCTTATGATTTGTATCAGAAGATGCTGCAAATAGAATAATAATGTGCGATTTCAATCATCCCTAAATGAACTCGCGGATGAAGTAACGAAAGGCGAAAAAGCAATTGAGATTTTACAATATATATGGGACTGCTTTCTCACTCAGTATGTAAGAAGCCCGACAAGAAAAGAATCCCTGCTGGATCTTGTATTGGATAATGAACCAGAACAGATAGAAGTAAGAATAGGAGAACATTTCAGTAGTGGTGATCGCAACATCGTAAGTTTCAAGATTACGATCGAGGGTGACATAAATAGGACAAAGAGCAAGGTGAAACTAAAAGTAGAATGAGAAAAAAAAACGTGTAAAACTAAGACAGAAAAACTGTTAGAAATCTTTGAATGGGTAATCAAGAGTTCAAGAGAAAGTTATTTCACTAAAAGCCAGAACAGGGGAGCTAACTATGGGATAAAAACAAGAAATGCTGGAACCACTCAGCAGGTCTGTCAGCATCTGTGAAAAGAGAAGCAGAGTTAACGTTTCGGGTCAGTGACCCTTCTTCCGAGTTCCGAAGAAGGGTCACTGACCCGAAACGTTAACTCTGCTTCTCTTTTCACAGATGCTGCCAGACCTGCTGAGTAGTTCCAGCATTTAGAATTTCTTGTTTTTATTTCAGTTTTCCAGCATCCGCAGTATTTTGCTTTTATTTTAGTGAGCTAATTATGGGGCACCATGGATGAACAAAGACCTCAAGGAAAAAGTTAATCGAAAGAAAATGACATAAGAAGTTTTTGAATACTAAAGGAAAGGACAAAGGGTAAAACGAAGAACTTGGGACAGAAGTAAAAAAAAAATCAATAAGGCAAAGAGAAATTAAATCAAATTATCAAGGAATATACAAAGAAATAATGTTCTGTCGGCACCTAAATAAGAGGAAAATTAAAGTAAGGATAGGGCCACTAAAGGGTGAATAAGATAAATTCATAGGTACTAACAGAAGTGGCAGAGATGAATACCTATTTTGCCTCCGTTTTTACTAAAGAAATTAATAAAATAGACAATTCACTAGAGGATTATCTTAAAAGAATATTAACACAGTTGGGATAGAAAGGGGAAAAAAATAATTGACAAACTAGCAAAACTAAGAGGACAAACTCCCAGGTTCGAATGGTATACACCCATGCATACTCAACAAAACTAGAGAGGAGAGGCACTAGTTTATATATACAGATTGAAGGGTAGTGCCAGAGGACTGGTGGGCAGCTAATATTCATATATACAAAAAGCGAGATAAAACAAAAGCTGGGAACTATAGACCAGTCAGCTTTATGTCAGTGATGGGAAAGATACTGGAATCTACTCTAAAAGAAGTAATAGACGATCTAGAGACAGTAAATATAAGTCAGCATGGATTCCAAAGATTGTCATATTTAGACTTCTTTGAATAGAGATAATGGAAAGAGTAGACTAGGGTAATGCAGCAAATGCCATTTACTTAGATTTTCAAAAGGCCTTTAAGGGATCACACTAAGTTCATGGTTATCCCTCATCGACCATTAAAATAGTTGAATTCATTTTTGCTTGTTCCGGTGCCTTTGCATTAACAGGCTGCTAAATTTGATTACAAACCACTGATGACACTCTAAGATTAGTCACTAGATGGGAAGTGATTTCAGGTGTCCTGTGAATGCATAAGGTACTATATCAATGCAAATTCTTTGTCTCTTGTTACTCATGTCACGAGTTTTGCTTTTTTATTGAAAGTTGTGAATTCTGGTTTTTTTTGAAAGCTGGGAAAAGGGATTTTCTGTGAACACTGAATGCTGTGTTTGAAGTGTGCAGACTACAAGAACTGTTTCCAAGCAACCAGGAAGATTTATGTCTCTTACGACTTGACTGTTGAAACAGTTAGTTTCACTTTTTTGAATTGAAAGGTCAGTTGTTGCCACAGACCTACCAGGAAGACTGCCCAGAAACTTTTTCTCTTGAAAATAATTCCTGTATCAAGTAAAATTCTAATTTCTTTATGAAGTTAAAAGAAATTTGAAGGATTTGCAGATCAAATGTATGGGAACTGAACCCTTGTTGCTGTTTCTCTGGAGAGAGGAAGCCTTGTATTTTGGGTGTGACAGATTATTGTTGCCTCAGGTCTCTGAAGAAGCTTTACATTAAGCTGCAAATTTCTGCATCAAGCTGCCTCCCGTGTTTGAATAAGTCCTGAATTGGCAGCAGTCTTGCACTCTTTTTAAAAACAAAAAGGGGGGGGGGGGGAGGCTTTTGCATTGGGTGTGAGAACTGACACCTGTCTCTGCACTCCTGATGGAAGACTTGGTGCAACACCTGTTGCAGATGAATTGCCTTGAACACCTACCCATCACAGACTTTTCATTAATCTCGCCTGGAGAGACTGTGTGGCATCTGACTATTCTACTCTGAGACACCTCACTGATAAGAGAAATATCCTACTAGACTGTGACAACCAATTATTTTATTCCTAAAACAGTTGAACTCAAAACATCCTTTTTCCCCAGTTAACCAGTTTTTTTGTATGTATGTGGGCATGAGGGTTAGGAAGCATAAGTTACAAAATTTTATATATATTATCCCATTATTGTTTAAGATTTAATTTTATTAAGTAGTTAATTCTCTTGTTTAAAGAAACCTGGTTTGGTGAGCTTTATTCGGGGGAATATATAAAGTATTATTTTGGCTATTTTTCAGTAGGTGAGAAACTTTACTAATGCTGTGACCTGTGGAGTAATGGGACTGAATTAACATTATTCCTGCCTCGGTTGTAACAGTCAGAATACCTTTTGTGGTTTGATTCATCTTTTGGTATCACGTGTTGATCCAATTAAGTTTTCAATAATATGAGCTTTTTCACCATTGTTTATGAATAGTAGGAGCAGTAGTGCACTCAAGCTCCTGGTGCAGAGAAAGCTTGAATGCAAACATTTCAACAGCCTTCACTATTGCAGCTTCATAGCTGTTGACAGACAATGCTGAGGTAGACATCGATACCACTTTTCCTTTTTCCTTCAGTGAAGCTTGTGACGTTTGCTTAGAGCAGTGTCTGATCACTTATCAGGGTTAGTAACTTGTTGTTTGAGGGAGGACTAAATATGAATATAAGCTGAGACTGGGTTGGTAGAGAACATCAGTGTATTGTACCAACTAGTTATTTCACTCTGCTAGCCGGTACAGGGCATCAAATGTTAATAGGGTACGATTATACATAGCCATTAGCAACAACTCTACCAGCTTTGGAATTTTGCTCCAATCCTCTTCTATTGTTTGATAATGAATTATTGCAAGGAGTCCTTCAAATTTGATTGACTCAGTCACTTTAGATGTAATCCAATTTTACCTTGATTGGATTTTGGGAATATGTTGAGGCTGGTTTTACACTCACACACTTGGCCGTTTCAAGTTTTATGGATTTTTGACACCTCAACGGAGAATTTCATGAACAACAAATCTTGTCCAAAGGGCAATTCCGTATTCGAATATTATACTGCCTTCAACAATTACAGGACGTGTTAAGATTAATTGTCCCACTTTATTTTAAAATGTTGCTGCAGATGTGCAGTTGCATAATTGCACCACTAATCACTTGAATGATCTGTCACTCTTTCTCCCCACCCCCCACCACCACCACCACCACCAGACACCAACTTGCCCGATTGCACTATGACACAGGGATGCTCATTGGGACCAGGCAATATTAGAATTAGAACATTACAGCGCAGTACAGGCCCTTCGGCCCTCGATGTTGTGCCGACCTGTGAAACCATCTGCCCTACACTATTCCATTTTCATCCATATGTCTATCCAATGACCACTTAAATGCCCTTAAAGTTGGCGAGTCTACTCGAATTCTAATTCTATGTATTGTTTTATATATCGAAAAAAAGTTGCTGAAAGATGAAGACCCTTTTACGGTGGCATAACAATGAGTGATGTCAGCGGTTAAGTCATCTAGTAGTGACAAGCTTACGTGTACTCAGCCACGTTTGCGTTTCTGTCCTCCCAGGGAAACTTGGTAAATTAACTCATTGCTCTGTTTTGTTCTTTACAGCGTTTCTCTGCTCCCTTCCCCTCCCCTGGTTAACTGCTTCTTGTAGCTCATCAGACTGCGGTGGCAGAAGCCCAAGCCAACACTGTCAGCGACCGTTCACTGGTCGACCTGCCAGTGACTCCTTCTGCACAAACCAATCCCTGCCACCGACAGGCGGGCTTTCCCCGCCGCCAGTCTTTTTTTTCATATTACGGGGAAGTTTCATCTCTGTGAGGAGCCGCTTTTTCTTCTTATCTCACGTACCCTCTCTTCCTGAGCGTGAAATGTTCATTGTGCCTCACCATTAAGGCGAGATCTCCTTGCTGAGCTTCCAGTCTCTCTTCTCGTGTTAATGATCGGCCTTCTGCTGAATGATTCCACAGTTTACGGACGTTTCCTAAATCGGCACCTTGCACGCTGCCTAGGGATATAACTGAATGGTGAGACTTGATCCCGAGGGATTTATTTTTCTCTCCTTGGCCGCTTTTCATTCCAGTCAACTTTCAGCAACACGTCGTCCCTGTGATCCTACCCTCGTCCTGAAACGAATGACTTGAGATTAAGAAACTGTCACACGATCCGATGGGAGACTGGGAAAATAAATTATTACGGTCTTCTCGCTCTCGAGATATTTTTGTAGAGAAGGTGCCAGGATTGTTTTCATGTGTCATTTAGAGCCGTTGAACAAACCGTGTAGATTTTATTTGGAGCGGACGGAATGGCACAATTCCCCTTATATTTGAACTCCGCAATGCTGGTGTTATTTAGTTGTGACTTCCGCCTGGTGACAGCAAGTAAGTGGATTTTTTTAAAAAATCTGATCTTCCTGAGCATTACACAGATGCAGTTGTAACTTAAACGGCATAGATACTCATCCACGTTTCCCAAGTGAATGTAAATCATTGGGGTAGCCAGCAGGTTTATGACCTCAATTGATGGTAATAAAGAAAGACAGTGGAGAACTGCGCCAAGAAGGGAGGAATGTAAAGTGTTCAGTGGTGTGCGGCGTGGGCTGTTAGTTTGGCGCTGAATTACATATATCTCGGTCGGGACTCGAGTTTCAGCTTCATGAACATGGCAGAGTAGAGGGGAACAGGGTGAAAAATAAAGAACAAAAATGCAAAGAGAATGCGATTCCTCTTGATGCAGGACAAAGCATCAATGTATAAATGGTCACAAAAAATCAAGCTGAGAAAGTCATCCAGGTACAGACCCAAAGATACACGACCAGTGTTGAGCAACATTGCTCGCGAGTGTTTGAGTAAAACAGCCCGGGTAACCTTGAAGAAGGAAGGTGATGGCGACAGTCACCGGGTCGAATGAGATCGGACTTGGAGACTGGGGGTGACATGACAAGGAAGGAGAAACAAATGGAATATTACAGCAAGGTGGGAAAGTGAGAGGGTTAAACAAATCTGGAGAAATTGTGGGGCACCAGAAAAATACCGAAACGTGCTAACCTAAGAAGTGTGAAGTATGAGCAATGCGTAAAACAATATAGTGGGTAAGAAACAATGAATGAAGAAATGTGAGCAAGCAGTTTGAGAAAGTGATTACAATTAATCTAAACAAAAAGCAGAAAAAGGGAAGAGAGTAACACTGCCATACTTTGAAATAGAACACCTGTGTAAATCTCATGCTCCTGTTTAGTTCCAAGTTGTCTTGAGAGAACAGGGAGGTAAAATTAATTAAAAACCAAAAAGTGCTGGAAATACTCAGCAGGTCTGGCAGCATCTGTAGAGAGAGAGAGTGTGTGTCAGCGTTTCAGGTCAGTGATCTTTCATCAGAACACCAGAAAAATTAATATTTGGCGAAGAATTGTTTGTTATGAGTTTCTGGTTTAGTAATGTGTTCAGTATATTCACAATATTTTTATTAGTTCGGGATAGTCCGTATTTGTACTGAAGCCTGCAGCACCGGATGCTAGCCTACTTGTGTTGGCAACTGACCTACATGATCGATTTGTCATCTGCATAGCAACCAATGGAACGTGGTTTCTTTTTGGATATGCGTGTATTTAGGTAGGGATGATGCATGCAAAAATGTATTTACTGTAATTGAAAGTGTATGGGCGAAACACATTGTTCGCCTGACAATGTTAATTTTACTGACTGTTGCTTCTGCCAAGTACAGCAGTTGCAAACTTGAGCTGTGGCATTGTTCATTAGATGTTAAGTATTCCTGTTGTGACAAAAGTTGTGCATGTTTTTGCACTAATTTAAATACTTGGAATAAGGCGTAGTTTTACACACACAGTCCCCTACGTGGTGAGTTCCCTCACATTCAGGCCATCGGGGCAAATGAATAGGAAGAGGTAAGTTACGCAATAGAGAGGTGATCTTTCTTAAAGGCCGATTATCAAGTTCATCCCAAGGACGTGGGAACAGGGCATCAGTCAACTCACCATCTTGGAACGCAGCGTGGGCAGACCTAAAAGAGGAATTAAATGCAAATAAATGCCTCAAATACATAAACTAACACAGTTTCAACAAATTTTGAAGAAAATAATTATCAGGATTCTAGTATAATATTGCTGAATTATTTCAATATTTTCTTGAATGTGTAGCGAAAAATAATTTTGCTGTTTATTTTCACCTGACTCTGGTTATAAAAACAATGCAACAACTTGCAGCGGAGTGTAAATGCAGTATGCACCAGTGTTGTGTTTACATGCATGCGATACGGGTCTTTATTTTATGCGCACATTACTTTCAAGCATCTCCATGTTGCAGACATATATCTGAATTATCACTTAACAGATTTGCACATAGCCGGCGGCAGCACTCAACAGCTCAATCCCATACCGTTGATATAATGTCCGTTCTGTTCTTTCATCTATAGCCACTTGTACCAAAAGTAAAATGTTCATCTAATGCTTAGCAAATGCGTGTAACAGTGTAACTTGGAGTTTGGGAGTGAATTTAATCCTCTAGTTTATTTGTAAACTTTTTTTAATTAGCTGTTTTGCAGCATCTTTAGTCAAGGTTGAAATGTGTGATAATCCACATTTGTTTGAGGGCCAAATTCAGCCATTTTAAAAGGTCCCAATCCTGCTGTTGAGTAAAACCACTTGGGAAAGAACACAAACTCTCCAGTAGGCACGAAGAATGCAATCATTTGTTTCAATTGAAGTCTCCATCTGCAATTAAACTAAAATGTCAATTACATTCAGAATAATTTCATAAAGCATTTATATATTTCACTGTACCTGATGTTGCTGAAATAGCAGTGATTCCGATCTTTGTGTCTGAATCTAGGTTCAGTGCATTGTTTCTAGTGTATACTCATAACTTTCTCATTCTCTTTTATTCGTTTCATGGGATGTGGACGTCGCTGGCGAGCCCAGCATTTATTGTCTGTTTGCATGTGAAAGGATTTGGAAATTTGAACTGCACAACTTTGATTGAAATTAGTCAGAAGTCTATCAGAGAACACCTAATCATCTACAGAAGTGTAAACAGAAAGACAAATTGGCTTGACTCAAAGTAGTCCTTTCTTATCATCGCATAGAAGCTGCCATTTTCTTCAGTCCTTCCTGTCGGTAAAGGTAAGCGGGAGCTATTTGCTCCAATTCTTCAAGAAAATAAAACCTCAGATTTAGGGACAGTAATACCAGAATCTTAATTAATTTTCAAATTTTAGATCATGAAAACACCACAATCGGCATTTTATAAACATTGTCAGGACATAGCTCATCTGATGGGAACATGCATTTCTAATATAAATGTACATCGAGAATATCATTTTAAAGAACCGCTGTTGAGACATATCCTTTTGCAGGTGGTAATATGTTTTTTAGTTGTATTTGCAATCCGATACTCAAACTGAATTTGTGACACTTAGTGTGCCGGGATTGTTTAAGGGTCCCATAAATAATCTACAAAAGTATCTAGTGAATTTGGGAAGCATTATTCGCTTATTGGACCAAGGTCACCTCGCTCCTCAACTACTAAAACTCGGCGGCCAGTCCTTTGATTCGTCTTGGCATGTTTATCGACCCTAAACAAAGGTGCCATTTAAAGGCGGATTGTTGTTAAAACTGGAAAGAAATCCAGTGCTTAGCCCAAGAACAGAAAGCACCATAACTGCCTGTTTTTCATTAAACTTTTAACAGTCCTGGATAGACGAGACATGTTTCTTTGCTTGCTCGGTTCTATTTTCATGTGCCAGTCGTGGAGCAGCTGAAATAACTAGCTACTCTTTCTCTGCCCAACTAGTTACTGAGCGAATAATAAAAGCAAAATTACCGTGGATGCTGGAAATCTGAAATAAAAACAAAAAATGCTGGAACCACTCAGCAGGTCTGGCAGCATCTGTGGAAAGAGAAGCAGAGTTAACGTTTCGGGTCAGTGACCCTTCTTCATTCTGAGTTCCGAAGAAGGGTCACTGACCCGGAATGTTAACTCTGCTTCTCTTTCCACAGATGCTGCCAGACCTGCTGCGTGGTTCCAACATTTCTTGTTTTTATTTCAGTTACCGAGCGCTCGATCGGACTTAGTAGACAAAATGTACTTGTGCTGCTCTCAGAAATTGAGCTAATGCCAGATCAAATCGATCCGAACCAGGAATGAGTTGAGATTTGTTAATGGAGGAACTCTCAAGAGGAATTGCGCAGTAAAAAATTAAATGGGAGATCACACAGACACACACACCTCTGAACTCCGCCCCTCTCTAACCCTCTGTCCTCCCTCATCCACCTGTCCCAATAAACTGGCAATTGGAGTGGACTTGAGCACTTCTTCACCGTTCAGTCGTTTACTAACATACATTTGCTTCAGTCTTCAGCTACCATGTAATGTATTACGCCAAATTATATCATCCTGGCTAGTAATAGTATCCGTTGTACAGCTGATAGCTTGTGAAACATTTGAAATTAAATAAAATCATGAAAACAGGTGTCGCTGAGTTTTATTCTATCTGCTTCTTTGCCGTGAATTGTGCCATAGGTTTTCTACATTGTACTGCTCTCTTTGCGAAACCTTGGTCATTTGAGTGGAAATGGTGTTGGGTGTCCTGTACGTAGTCATTTACGGTACAGTGGAAGACCATTCGGCCCATTGGGGCCATGCCGGCTCTCCATGGAGCGATGCATTCAGTTCCACGTGTTCCGGATCAGTGCTTGTGGTACCGGTTCCTGTGGATGTCATGCATTCTGGACGATGCAAGATCTCATTATGTTAATGGTGGGTTGGAAAACTCTGCTACAGTCTGCATATTGTATCGATCGGGTTGTGTGAAAAGGAGGAATTGTCACGTATTCAATATGTTCTGATTAGATTATGTAAACCAATCTTGTGATAGGTGAGACTTGTCAGAATCTTTTTATATGCTGCTAATGGGGTTATATAATATCCGTTTTGGTTTAATAATTATCATGTCTACCACCAATGTCAATTAGGCCAGATTGCTGCTTTAATATCTTTTTGGGGAAATTTTGTATTCATCAAGTAGGAGAATGTCAAAGCTGCAGAATTTAAATACTTGTTAATATTATATATACATCCCTTTGTCAGTTAAAGCTTCCTGTGCTCCGAAAGCAGCCCCCCAAAAAAACCTCAATCCTAACCTCCGAGAAACACTCACTATTACATCAATGTGGCGTCTCCAGTTTTCATATTAACAATCTTTATACAAAGACACAATACTCTGTGATGTTGGAATTCTGAAATAAAAACAAAGTGCTGGAAATACTCAACAGGGCTGGCAGCACCTGTGGAGAGAGAAACAGTTAACGGTTCAGGTTCATGACGCTTCATCAGAACTGGAAACGCTAGAGATGTAACAGATTTTGAGAAGTACGGAGATGGGGGGAAATAGGGAGGGGAGGAAAGAACAAAAGGGAAGGTTTGTGGTAGGGCAGGAAGGTAGCCGAGATTAAATGACAAAAGGGATGATGGTGTAAAGCAAAGGGGGGGGGGGGGGGGGGCGGTGGTAATGGGGCAAAGTAAAGCAACAAAAGATGGGTTTACAGGAGTTGTAAATGGCAACAACAGAATCATTAGCAGCACTTGCTGTCCGGAAAAAAATGAAAGCGGTTGTGGTTTGAAACTGATCTGAAATTGTTGAACTCAATGTTGAGTCCGAAATGTTGGAAAGTGATCCATCCTTATGTCCGGCTAATACAATAGTAAATTTACATCTCATTCAAACTTGTGGGAGATTTATGCTTTTTTTTAAATGTAGGATCCTAATCTCAGTTGTAACAGATTTTCATTCCGTCTGTCTGGACTGAATTGAAGTCCAAGTTACCAAGGTAAGAAGATAACATGCTAAGCCACTGCACATCCAATGCGCCCCATACCCCACCATGGAATAAGACTGCTCCAGTGCAGCTGGTTTCTTTTATGAAATATGTACAGTCTACCTTATCTCACTCTCATTTACAACATCTATGCTCCGAAGTATTTAAACATTTTGGGTCATATCTCATCTCTGTAGTCTTCATAACTTTAAACCCAAAATTGTGCTTGTCACTCCTCTCTGAAACTTCTGCAATAAGGAAAATCCTTTGAAAGCAAAGTTGCAAAAAAAAAAGTTTTTCATACATTGCATGACCCAGTCCATGTTTTAAACATAGCTTCACTAATGATCTTACAATGTTGGACTAACTTTTATTCTGATTTAAAATTCAAATAACATTGATTTATCTTCATAGTTGGCCTAACTTTGTTAATAGTTTCATGTTGCCTGGAAACTTTCAATGAATTATCAATAATCAGATCCAAATGCTTTCCTTTCCACTTTATTAAACCTTGCATTACATGTAGAGATTTCCTCCAAAATGCTTTACTTTATCTTTACCTTCATTTAAATCCATCTGCTATTGCATATCCCATTTCCTCCAGTTAGTCGCGATCTCTGCTATCTTCCTCTTTGCTGAAACATTTCCGTTATAAAGGGTTGTCAAGGATTTGTTAAGGAAAGGTCATGTCTTTCTTCCTCAAAAAATTCAATTAAGTTATTAACAAGGAGGATTGATGAGGGCAGTGCAGTGGATGTTATCTACATAGATTTTAGTAAGGAAGTTGACAAGGTCCCACATGGCAGACTGGTCAGAAAAGTAAAAGCCCATGGGATATAGGGGAATGTCATGAGTTGGATCCAAAATTGGCTCAGTGACAGGAAACAAGGGGTAATGGTCGATGGATGTTTTTGCGAATGGAAAGCTGTTTCCAGTGGCGTTCCACAGGGCTCAGTATTGGGGTCCCTTGCTATTTGTGGTATATATTAATGATTTGGATTTACATGTGGGAGGCATGATTGGCAAATTTGCAGATGAGACAAAAATTGGCCGTGTAGTTGATAGTGAAGAGAACTGCTGTAGACTCCAGAATAATATCAATGGTTTGGTTGAGTGGGCGGAAAGGTGGCAAATGGAATTCAATCTGGAGAAGTGTAAGGTAATGCATTTGGGGAGGGCAAACAAAGCAAGGGAATACACAATAAATGGGAGGATATTGAGAAGGATAGAAGAAGTGAGAGACCTTGGTCCACAGGTCCCTGAAGGTGGCAGGCCAGGTAGATAGAGTGGTGAAGAAGGCATATGGAATGCTTTCCTTTATTGGCTGAGATTTAGAATAAAAAAAGCAGGGATGTAATGCTGGAACTGTATAAAATGCTGGTTAGGCCACAGCTGGAGTATTATGTACAGTTCTGGTCACATTACAGGTAGGACATAATTGCTCTGGAGAGAGTACAGAGGAGATTTACAAGAATGTTGCCAGGGCTTGAAAATTGCAGCTATGAGGAAAGATTGGATAGGCTGGGGTTGTTTTCCTCAGAACAGAGGAGGCTGAGGGGTGACTTAAATTGAGGTGTACAAAATTATGAGGGGCCTAGATAGAGTAGACAGAAGGGACCTGTTTCCCCCAGCAGAGAGGTCAATTACCAGGGGGCATAGATTTAAGGTGATTGGTAGAAGGATTAGAGGGGACATGAGGAAAAACTTTTTCACCCAAAGGGTGGCAGGTGTCTAGAATTCACTGCCCGGATCAGTGGTGGAGGCAGAAACCCTCAATTCATTTAAAAGATACCTGGACCCGCACCTGAAGTGCTATAACCGCAAGGCTTTGGAACAGGTGCTGGAAGGTGGGATTAGATTGGGTGGCTAGTTTTTTCAGCCGGCGCAATGGGCTGAATGGCCACTTTTTGTGCCTTAACTTTTCAATGGTTCTATGGTCAACATCACAACATTTTTGGAAGTGCATGAGTGAGGCAGGATGCCAATCCATAAAACAAACATTGCTTCACTTTTTTAAAAGAATTACACAAATCAAAATTGGTGACCATTTTAGAGGTTTGGTTTTGGTTTAAAACTAAGGTTCTGATGATCCACTTTAAAATTTGTAAGTAAGCCAACTCTAAGGCAAAAGTTAAATATGGATTCAGTTTTTTTTTTAAATGAGTGGAAAAGCATTTTTCACTTTGGCTGCCCTGTGGGTTAGATGGAAGCATAACATTATTGAGATATTGATATTTTAAGTGAATGTGGCAAATGGATTTCAATGTAAGTAAATGTCAGGTCATCCACTTTGGACCTAAAAAGGATAGAACATGGTACTTTCTAAATGGTGAAATTTTGGAAGCAGTGGATCTCGAAAGAGATTTTGGGATCAAGATACACAGATCATTAAAATGTCAAGAACAGGTACAGAAAATAATCAAAAAGGCTAGTAGAATGCTGGCCTTTACATTGTTATGCCAATGTGTTTTGTTGAATGATTTTCTTTGGTCTACTGGCTGGAGATCTGAATTTGTATTTTTTTTTAAAGACATTTTTAAAAAGACAAGCTGCCAGCAAAGTCATCCTTTTCAGCTTAAGATGATTACCTAATTTGCAACATTGTATCCTACACTGCAATGCAATCTCATCATAGGACAACCCCCTCATGCCAGGGACTAATTTAGTAAAGCTTCGCTGCACTGCCTCCAGTGCAAGTATATCCTTTCTTAAATGTGGAGACCAAAACTGCACACAGTATTCTAGGTGCAGTCTACCAAAGCACTGTACAATTTTAGTAAGATTTCTTTATTCCTGTACTCCAAACCCCTTGCGATAAAGGCCAACATGCCATTTGCCTTCCTAATAGCCTGCTGTACCTGCATGTTAACTTTGTTCCTTGCACGAGTACCCCTAGGTCTCTCTGAACATCAACACTTACCAGTTTCACACCTTTGAAAAAATATTTTGCTTTTCTAGTTTTACGACCAAAGTGAACAACTTTACACTTCCCTACATTGTACTCCATTTGCCATCTCATTGCCCATTCGCTTAACCTGTCTATATCTCTTTGCAGCCTCTCTACATCCTTTCCGCAGCTTACCTTTCCACCAAGCTTTGTATCATCAGCAAACTTAGATACATTACTCTGTCTCTTCATCCAAGTCATTAATATAGAGTGTAAATAGCTGAGGTCCCAGCACTGATCCTTGTGGCACCCCACTTATTCACTGCCTGCCAACTTGAAAATGCCCTTTTTATGCCCACTATGTTTTCTGTCTATTAACCAATCCTCTAGCCACACTAATATATTACCCCCAACACCATGAGCCCTTATCTCACCTATTAATCTTTTATGTGGCACCTTATCAAATGCCTTTTGAAAATCCAGGTATACTACATCTCCTGGTTCCCCTTTATCTACCCTACTGGTTACATCCTCATAAAACTCTAATAAATTTGTTAAACAGGATCCCCCTTTAGTAAAACCATGCTGACTTGTTCTAATCATACTATGTTTTTCCAAGTGCAATGTTAAGACTTCTTTAATAGTTTCTAGCATCTTCCCAATGACTGATGTTAGGCTAACTGGCCTGCAGCTACTCTCTTCCTTTTTATGCACTTTAAAAGCTCTTACAATCTGTTTTTAATATTGCTGGCTAGCTTACTGTCCTTATTTTTCCTTTTTATCAACTTTTTGGTGGCTCTTTTCTGGTTTCTAAAGCACTCCCAATCCTCAGACTTGCTACTATTTTTTTAGCAATATTGTAAGTCTCTTCTTTTAGTCTAATACTCTCCTTAACTTCCTGGGTGAGCCATGGATGGGTCTTGATGAGTTTTTGTTTTTGAACAGAATATACTTTTGTTGAATCCTTTGAATCGTTTCTTTAAATGTTTCCCACTGTTCATTTACCACCATACCTTTCAGTCTATTTACCCAATTAACCTTAGCCAATTCTCCCCCCATACCTTCGTAATTGGCTTTGTTTAAGCTTCTTGTTTGTGATCGAAATGTCACTTTCAAACTTAATCTGAAATTCAATGGTATTATGATCACTATTTTCCCGTGGATCCTTTACTATGACATTGCTTATTAACCCTGCTTCATTACACAGTATGAGATCTAAGATAGCTTTATCCCTAGTTGGTTCTATAGCATAAAAGCAAAATAATGCGGATGCTGGAAATCTGAAATAAAAACAAGAAATGCTGGAAATACTTAGCAGGTCTGGCAGCGTCTGTGGAGAGAGAAGCAGAGTTAACATTTCGGGTCAGTGACCCTTCTTCGGAACTGGCAAATATTAGAAATGTCAAAGGTTATAAGCAAGTAAAGCGGGGGGTGGGGCAAGAGATAACAAAGGAGAAGGTGTAGATTGGACAAGGCCACAGAATAGCTGACCAGAAGGTCATGGAGCAAAGGCAAACAATATGTTAATGGTGTGTTGAAAGACAAAGCATTAGTACAGATAGGGTGTTAACGGACTGAAGATTGAACAGCAGCAAGTACAAACATGAAAAAAAACAGTGGGTAAGCAAACTGAAGAAACTAAGATAAAATGAAATAAACATACACAAAAATGTAAAAAAAGAAAAGATAACTAAAAATAAAAGTAAATGGTTCTATAACATATTGCTCCAAGAAACTGTCATGGAAACATTCTACAAATTCATCTTCTAGACCACTGTCGCCAATCTGATTGTCCCAGTCTTTATGCAGATTAAAGTCCACTGTACTCCAGGTGTGGTCTCACCAATACCCTATACAACTGTAGCAAAATATCCCTACTTTTATATTCCATTCCCCTTGCAATAAGTGACAACATTCCATTTGCATTCCTAATCACTTGCTGTAACTGCATTTCAACCTTTTGTGATTCATGTACCAGGACACTTGGATCCCTCTGTACCTCAGAGTTCTGCAATCTCTCTCATCCTGCTAATCTAATTGCATAACACTTAATTTCATAATTTATTTAATTTCATAGCTTATTTAATAATCTTGGAGAGTCAATTTCCTCCAAGTGAACTGAGATAGCATAAATGAGCTCATGAGTTCATTTTTACTCCTTTTTTTTATCACACAGCCAGATTCTCTCAACTTTCACCAATACATGTTCTGTGGCATCCGGTAAATTATAACTGTGTGAATGCACCCTAAAATTGTTCAAAGTCATAGTATTTGGCCCATACAAATTGGAGTTGGCACATGGAAGACAGAATAGGAGTTAAAAGGGCTTGTTTGGAGTTGAACTGTCTGAGATGACATAGAATCATAGAACGATTACAGCACAAAAGGTGGCCAGTCGGCCCATTGTGTCCATGCCGGCCCTCTGCAAGATCAACTCAGCCAGTCCCATTCCTTCGCCTTTCTCCCATAGCCTTGCAAATTTTTTCTTTTCAGATAATATCCAATTCCCTTTGAAAGCCATGATTGAATCTGCCTCCACCGCACTCACATGCCTGGAAGATGAAGATTGGAACAGAATCAACTCAATACAGCAGTTTTGGTAATGCAATACTTGAGCCAGGCAGTTGCACAGTTCTCCATGGGCCTATTGATGACTGATATTCTATGGGCATCAATAAGTGACGTACGTTCCTGCAGGGAGATGGTGTACACTCTATATTTGGCAAACTGAGGCTCATAGGAACTTGTCGCAGAAGACTGGTGTGTAAATAAGTTAGCTGGCAGAATGGATTGATATGCAAACTTAAGAGTTTCCACCGCAGCACCTGCTAGTTTCAGACCTGAACTGCAAATTTCAGACTGTAATATAAATAGTCTGTTCTAGTTCAGGTCCTAACAGGCCATTTCAGAAGGGCCAACAAGGGGGAAAAAAATTACTTGGGCAGTATGTGATTCTTACTTTATCCCCAGAAGGACAAGCAATTAACAGTTTTAAACCAAAAAAAAAAAAACTGAACTGTTTGGTGCATGTGTGTCCTGATATGACATTGCCTCCAGAGGCATGCCCAAGATCAAAGATGAGGTTTTGAAGGTGTGAGTGTAAATCTGGCTTCCAAACTAAAAGCAAACTTGCAAGTAATTTGCTTTAAGTTGCATTGATGACAATAGAATGCATCCTTACAAAAACAAAGAGATTTTATTGCAGTTGTTACTGCTACATTTATTAGATTGGTGATTTACATTAATGGGGATGAATACCTCACAGCTCCAGGGACCCGGGTTCAATTCTGGGTACTGCCTGTGCGGAGTTTGCAAGTTCTCCCTGTGTCTGCATGGGTTTTCGTCGGGTGCTCCGGTTTCCTCCCGCCGCCAAAGACTTTCAGGTGATAGGTAAATTAGCCATTGTAAATTGCCCCTAGTGTAGGTAGGTGGTAGGGAATATGGGATTACTGTAGGGTTAGTATAAATGGGTGGTTCTTGGTCGGCACAGACTCGGTGGGCCGAAGGGCCTGTTTCAGTGCTGTATCTCTAAATAAATAAATAAATATTTCTGTATCATTATATTCTGTAGTCTCTACATTACTCTGTGTGTGGATACATCCCCGTCCGTGTAGCGGAGCCTGGTCTCCAGTGTCTCGGCTATTCTTACCATTGGACAAAGACCTTGCTTTGTTCGAACTGTGTGGTCATCGGTGTGCAACAGCCACCCCACATTAAAAGAACCCACGCACAGGCGTCTTCCACCCTCTCAAAATGAACTTCATGACCTGGAATATCAGGATTGAACTATTAAGTCACCTAAGGACCCTCAACCCTGGAGTAGAAGAAAGTCATCCTCGTTTTCTGAGGGACAGAAGAAGAAATTATAACCAACATACAACTGAACTGCCAATTTGAACATATCAGCAATGAGGATTCAGTGATGGTGATCAGGATTGAGAATTTCTACTCACCACCGCCTCCCCCCCCCCCCCCCACCACCCCCCAGCCTACAGACACCGTTCCATTAGTTATATTGGCACAATCTGCACTAAACCAGTGCAAAGGTTCTTGGAAATTTAAACCTAAGTGAATTACACCCAAAATTCACTTGCATTTGAATCTAAGGGCCCGATAAGGGTCTAACTTTGCAAAGATCAATGATTGAAACTTGGTTGCCTTTGTGATTTAGTACCACAACAAAAGGTGCTCCTATCCACTCAGCTAGTAAAGAGCCAAACCATTGGAACTATTGGAAAAGCTCTGTTAGTAATGCCTCATTCTTGGATATGTAATGCTCGCCCTAAAGTTAAGTGCATACAGTATCCCCACTATATAGGAAGCTGGTATGGTTTTTCCTAAAGAAGATAAAACGCATTTGAAAACAGCCAGCTTTCATGTTGTCTCGCTGAATGAGTGCACATTTTGCAGATTCTAAGCAGTAAGAAAAGCAACTGTGAACAGGGAAAGAAGGGTTTGTGTCATCTGGTCTGCATGGTGATTCCAGAATACTGCAGCATGCTTGAAGTGGAGGATTTCTGTGGCAAAGACTATGTCGATTGGAAGGTCAAGCACGTGGTTGTTTTAATTAACATTAGTCAGCTGAATTTACTGTGGGTCGGATAATAAATTGCCGATTGAGGTGAGTCTGATATTATTGATCTTGGAGTATTCACCTAACTGGTATTGAAATTAGTGAACCGCTAAATTTAATTAAGATTTTTAATTATAATTTAAGTAATGTAGCCATGTGCAAAGCAATATTTTCTGCACATCACTGCTAAATTTACATAGAATCAGAAAAAACAAAATAGACTTAATTAAATAAATCCACATTACCGGCGATCTTGAAGGAAAAGCTGTGATTGAGTTCTGACTTATCCTGAAATTCTGCTGTGGGATATTAGCATATGGATGCTTGAAGCATTTGTATGAAATTCCTCATTCTGCTATTTGTTGCATAGGGTTTAAAGTGTTAATTGTGTAGAAGTTAACTATTCCATTAAAATAGCAGAGCGAAATTTGGACATACAACAGTATCACCCATGGGATTTCAGAGCCCTGGGCCCTGGAATACCTGGGGTCTTGCCCCGCCTTTTCAATTATGGCAGAGTGGAGTCTTGTTCTGTGCAAGCCTAAAGACATTAGCCTATCTAAAATTGTGGAAATGGCTTAATTTGAATGGCCAGGCAAGAGCATTGTGCCTCTGAGGGTGTTTCAGTGCTATCCAGTCTGAATATTAGAACTGTGCCATGTCCTGCAGTTGGAGGGAGGAAGCCTGGCCAAAACCCATCGAGGAACTTTGCTTCTCAGTCTTCGGCTCCCATTGGAGCTAGCAGACCTCTTGGGGAAGGTAGATGATTCTCTAAGGGATCAATTACCTTTCCCTAGTGAAGGTTTGGGATCTTCGCTTGGCATTCAATGGTACTCATACTTGCTCAGCTTGCATGCATTTCCCTGAGGCTTTACAAGGTCAAAATAGGAGAATTTTCCAGTGTATGCCCTAGACATGATCCCCTTGATGTGTGGGATGATGAGCCCACAGCCCTCCCTTACCGGAATTTTAAAAATTAAAGAATCATTGCAAATGGGATGCTATACTGGCAAACCAAATTGTGCTCCAAATACTAATGAATCCCTCCCTCACACCAGATGAAAATTTTCCTTTTCACCCTCCAGAGCCCAGGAATTTCAGGGCTGTGAAATTTAAAGTAAAGGCCTTCAAATACATGATGCTTTGTACAAGTTGAGAAGTTGACATCATTTTATGTGGCTGACCTTTCTTTTAAGGGAGTCAAAGAATGTGTGTTTAAGAATCTTCCACAGACACTTCTGTAAAAGCAGTGAATTTGTAAATGTTGTTCAGTTCTTGTTGTTAACATGCAATCTGTTCAAAACCAGGACAAGCTGTGGTCCAGTTTCGTTATACTGCACCATAGCCAACCAGACAGCTCAGATGTGTTTCTTTTAAAGGGAGAGTTCAGTAAAGATACTAATATATTTAGCAAAAAACTTGGCAAAGACAATGCAGACCAGTTTGAAAACCGTCACCACAACCCCCTCCCCGCCCCCCCCCCCCCCCCCACTGCCCCCTCCATCAACAGGGAAGTGCATGGACCGAAGTGGATTCCATCTGCTTGACATCATTCCAGCAAAACTTGCACTGAAAGTGAACATGTGTTGAACTCTATAGAGGAATGCTGACGATGTTAATTGGTTGATGCTTTTCGCCAACTGAAAGTCAGCATTTTGCCAGCCCAGCCAGTGTGCAAGTGTTTGCTGATTAAAATCAGTGTTTTTTTTTTTGTAACCTGATGCACCTTTTAAAATCATCACAGAATTTCCAAATATATTCTTATCTGCATGTGGACACGTGCTTGGACGATTGAAATTTATCTGCAGAGATTGTGGGGCATCTGGGTCCTGTGTTGGCTCAGCCTATAATTTGAAAGATAGATAATTAAGGGGATTAAGAGCCCTGGCCTTCCTTTTAAACTTGTAGTCCACTGCAAGACTAGAAAGTGTTATGTGCAGAAAAGAGTCACGAGGCTGATCCTCCATTAAAGAGGTTTCAGTTATAAGGCAAGACTGGAGAAAATTGGACTTTTTAGGAAGAAGGTACCTGAAAGGTAAATGTAGAGGTACAAAAGATTGTTAAAGGCATCAAATATAAGAAATAGGAGCAAGAGTAGGCCGTTTGGCCCTTTGAGGCTGTTCTGCTATTCAACAAGATCATATCTGATTGTCTACCTCAACTCCACCTTCCCACACTATCCCTAAATTCCCTTAGTACCCAAAAAGTTACTCTGGAATATTGCTTTAAATTTAACTGCAGAAGTGGACTAAAGGATACATGCTCAAACTAATAAAAAGTAACTTTAGGACTGATATCAGAAAAGTCATCTTCAAACAGAATAGTCAACATATGGAATCAATTTCCTGATAAGAGTATTGGAGGCAAAATTCATGGATTCATTTAAGAAACAGATGCTACAATGGGGGAACTCTGAGATCTCACTTGATGGGTGAATTAAGATAGACTGGCCGCCTTCATCTGTAATCGTGTTGTGATTGTTTGAGCATGACAGTATGTTATAATTGTGGGATAAATTGTTCCTGGAACAGTTCCCTCCAAAACGCTGGAAAAAAGAATGTCAAGACATCGATAACTAGATCATTGAGGAAGTAAACTTGGTGTTTTCAGTGTTCACATTGGCACAAATTTCTAGATTTAACGGTGTGGAATATGCTTTTTTTGTGTATTTCACTGTTACCGGGCACACTAACATACAACAAGCTCATCTTTACTGGATTCTAAACATGTTTTTTACACTATAGACAAGAGCTTTTATGCTTTGTTTCTCACAAAAAGGTCCAAATTCTGAATGTCACACTGAAATACTAGTGAAGATTCTAGAAATCCTTGTAATAAAACAGAATTGAAACAGTGGTCTGAATTATAGGCCTAATTTCAGGGTTGTTTACATTGTTAGCTGTTGTTTGAATTGTCAGCTTTTATTTTGGAGTTGTTTATTAGCATCTGTGTTTTTTGCAGGCTATCATGTCTTGATAATTTGCAAAATAATGTTTTAATAAAGCAATCACATATCCTGATGTAGGTAACGATTCTGCAAATTTTAGATCTTGGAGATCCACTTTGCAAGATCATTCCAAGGTATGTTCAAAACCCATATAAAAAATGCTGGTCAGCACAATCACAGAAATGGAGTGAAATCTGGTATGGAATAGTGACCTAGCTAAGGATTCCTGTGCTGCTTTCTGCTCTGATCCCCTGCAGATCCACTACCAAGAGTCTACTTAATTCTATGATACACAATGTAATTTAATTATGTTTAATATGTCACTTAAAATATCAACATGCAAAGTATTACATTGGCATAACATAAACTGACTGACCTTCTATGCAGATATGTGCAAAAGACTTTTCAGACCTTTTATTTATCCAATAAAAATGACTTTTTATGTTAAAACCGCAATCAGAAAAGGGGGAAAGAGGATGGAACATATTTACTAAGACCCAGTATTTGTTAGTAAATCTAGGAATAATTGAATCAGACAAATGGAAAATATTCTGAATGCTGAACATTAATGGTGCCATATCTTCCATTTGCATTATGCATACGCCAATAATTTCAAAACTCTAATAGTTTCGTTTAGATTGACTTTCCTTTTCCCTCTCCCTCAATAGCAGAATAAAAACAAACTTGTTTATTGTGCCATCATCTTGTGATGACACAAAGATAGGTAGGAAAGTAAGTTGTGAAGAGGACATAAGGAGGCTACAAAGGGTTATAAGGTTGTGAGTGGGCAAAGAATTGGAAAATAATGTGGGAAAATGTGAAATTGTCCATTTTGGCAGAAGAGTAAAAAAGCATATTATCTAAATGGTGAGAGGTTACAGAGCTGTGAGATGCAGAGGGATCTGAGTGTCCTAGTGCATGAATCGCAAAAGGTTAGTATGCAGGTACAGCACGTAATTAGGAAAGCTAATAGAATGTTATCATTTATTGCGAGGGGATTTGAATATAAAAATAGGGAGGTTATGCTTCAGTTATACAGGACATTTCTGAGACCACATGTGTACAGTATTGGTCTCCTTTATTTAAGGAAGGATACAAATGTGTTAGAAGCAGTTCAGCGATGGTTTACTAGACCAATAACTGGAATGAGCGAGTTGTCTTATGAGGAAAGGTTGGATAGGCTAGGCTTGTATCCGCTGGAATTTAGAAGAGTAAAGGTGACTTGATTGAAACTTATAAGATCCTGAAGTATGTTTCCTCTTGTGGGAGAATATAGAACTAGGGTTCGTTACTTAAAAATAAGGTGTCACCCATTTAAGACAGAGATGAAGAGAAATATTTTCTCTGAAGGTCATGAGTCTTTGGAGCTCTCTTCCTCAAAGGCAGTGGAAGCAGAGTCTTTGAATATTTTTAAGGCAGAGGTAGATAGATTCTTGATAGGCAAGGGGGTGAAAGGTTATCGGGGGTAGGTGGGAATGTGGAGTCGAGGTTACAATCAGATCAACCATAATCTTATTGAATGGTGGAGCAGGCTCGAGTGGCCTACTCTTGCTCCTAATTTGTATGTTTGTATGTGTCTTTTACAACCACTTGCTTGCAAAATAGTACTGTGTTGGTATCGGACATTGTTACAAGTTGTGGGTCTTGCCTTATATATATTCTCTCAGGTGCATCAGTGCTGGTCACTCCCAAAAGTGTTCTGATCATCTTTCATTCTGAGGTGTGGCTGTATTGCCTAATGCCTAAGTGTAAGATAGTGTAACCCAGGGTTCTACCAACAGGACCTCCTTATGGTAAGAACTGGATGCCATGTATTTCACGTGCACATCTCCAATACTTTTAATGGCAGACCAGAAAAACATTGGGTAAGATGTGGTCAGGTACAAATTGTTAATTTGTTCTATTTCACAAATGGGAATTATACATTTAGAGCAATTCTTATGATTGAATTGAGTCTAATCAGTACAGTTGTCTTTGCATAGGAATACAAAATAACGAATATGCTATGCTTCCACACATTGGTGAATAATGTTGCTTGACTTAAACAAAATAATTTCCATCTACCCTTCTGCATCCTAATCTTTTGAAACTGGTGAAGGCCTGTTCTTGCAGCTTTATTTTTTTAAATGAAAACTGTCCATGTATGTTTCTCTATCCCTATTTTATCTCCCTATGTTAACAGCCTGAGGGGACAGCCTATGTAAGGCAACACCATCTCAGGATGGACTGTTTGGGCCAAATGGCCTGTTTCTGTGCCGTACATCCTATGCAACCTGCCAAATGCCAAGACCAGAGGCTTCCCAACGTAATGGGTGTGAATCCTGTGATTCATCCAGAAGGATATCAGGGTTATTACTAGATGAACAAGAGGCAAGTTAGAAGGAAGTTAATCACACTGAAGGAATGCTTTGCCACAACTGGCTAATAAAGCAGAGTTTATCATATTATCTAAAATAGAATTGGATAAGTATTTTTTTAATAGAAGAAAGGCTAGAGAAATGGAATTAAAGTAATTTTTTCCAGTCAAAAGAACTATTATTAGCACTGGTATGTTGGGCCATGTGGCTTTCTGCTGCTCTGTAATTTCTCTGATTTGTTTGTCAGCTACATGAGGTTAATCCAGCCAGCAAAATGCAGCCTTTCACTCTAAACATGCACAGCTGTTATTCAAAGGAAGTGGAGTGCTGAAGTAGTGGGAATGTATCATTCTCTTTGGAGCATTAGCAATAAAAAAAAAACAGCTTTGCAAGGCCTTCAAGAGATTTTGTGAACTCTCCTGGAATACCACTACTGCAGATAAATAGAATGCTGCCTTAGAACTATGCTGATCTGGCTGTTAATAAGTGGCAGGTGAACCAATGCGAAATGTATCATCAATGACATTTTGATATATTTGCAATTATGTAGCAGGTAGATATGTTATATTTGTACTTGGGCAAGCAGCATTCTAATTCAACAGCATTTTAGCCTTATAAAAAAAACTGCTTTTAACCATCTCTATGGAGACTTTGAGAAAGTGCTGTAATGAATAAATGAGCATCTCATACGTGTGCATGCAGCTAGCGAATATCTCCAAAGGGAGTACTGAAACTTTAATGTTAATCAATGGACTACATGCTGGAACTCCATCTGTTGAGGCAGGCAAAGTTGCTCTCCAGGTGATCAGTACAAACATCAGAAAAAAGGCACTAACACTGATTATTTTCTACAGTACTTTATAAATTAGCCTTGCATCATTTGCAGAAAAAAGATACTCACTATAATGTTTTACTGAGCTATGTATGTTCCAAATTTGACTTGTACCAATGTAGTCAATCTGACAAATGATGGAAAATATTAATAAGCATTTTAATTGTGGCAAAATTTATTATGCGTAGAAACATAGGGGGAATTTTACTAGGCCCTTGGAAGTGGGTTCGGAGGCGGGAGTGGGGAGTGAGCAAGATCAGAGAAAAATGCATTGTGCCGATTCTCCGACATGTTTCCACCTCCTCCCGCTTTTCCCAGAGGCGGCTTCTGTGCGGTGATGGCAGCCCGCCCAGCAGTGGCAAGAAGCCAATTAACCTTGTAAAATGGGCAAATTAGTAGCAGGTTTCCATGGGCAATGAAATTTTGATGGTGTCGCACAGGTCCTATACTCTGTCAGAACTTCGGCTACTCCGAAGAGGTGGCTGCACAGCAGGAGGTCAGAACAGCATGAAAATAAGATGCAATCTGACCATTTAATGGTGCAAATGATAAACCTGAGGGCATCTACAGGCAGAGGCTTGCCACTGCAAGAGCAGCTCCACCTCTTGTTGACAGTGCTTGGGGTGCAGAGATGGCCGTCAGTTTCCTCACCCTCTTTTCGCAGCCGTTTTGCTCCGCCCTCCTTTCTGGCTTTCGCCTCAGCAGCACATTTGACACTGCAGCCACAGTGAAGGCTACTGGTGTGTTGATTGGCCCACCATCCCTAACTGGATGGCGAACCTGGAGGCAGCCTGCTAATTGGTTGTCTTGAGAAAAATTGACTTTGAGGGTGCGCTACTCTGACTGCTGGGTTATGGACACTTAAATGTTCCCGACAGCCAATAATATTCAATGTCTGGAAAATTCAGCCTGTAATGATTGCTACTGATTATTTGTAGTTGTGTGCTGTATCTGAAGTTTACAAGAGGCTCATGTGAAATAATTAATGTCTTTAATCTCTTTGAATTTCTTTAAAATATCTCCCCTTAGAGCTATAGCCTGATCTTTAGTAAAAGCTTTAATGGAGGAATCCTCAGCTCCAACATTGCCACAATTTGAATGCCCTTCTCCTAAGTGGCTCACCACTAAAGTAGTGCAGAATAACCTGGGGTACTTTTCAGCCTTCACTTCAAAGTAAATAAACTACACATGAGCCCAGATTTTTACTGGGGCAGGAATCAGGAGTACAGGGGCCAAAGTGGGCCGCAATCCATCTGGCCCACCAGAGTGTGATGCTTGGGGAGATTTTAACTCCCAGGTCTCATTAGCATGCTTCAATACTGAATCCTGTCTGATTCCGGCAGGAATTGCTTCAAGGCAGGTGGGAACCAAAAGTCTTGGGGTGGGGGGAGCCAGTAAAGTCCATTGTCAAGGGAGTGGAGGGAACCCATGGCATTTGGTATCTTGGTGGTGTGAGGAGGAGAATACTGTGCACCTTAGTCAGGCCCACAGTTAAAGTGGCATTGTGTCCTTATGATTTGGGACTTAATATTGCTGTATAAATTTGACCCGCACTCCTTTTGGAGAGTCCTTAAATTTATTTAGTGGTTGAAGTGGCTCTTTTTGCTCCATATACAAAATCATCCATACAAGTTAGGCAGATGAAGTCATAGTTATTTTGAAAACATCTTGCTCGGAAAAAAACAATTATTGCACTCCATTTCAAATGGAAGTTTAGATTTCACATAGAGAGCTCCTGAGTCTCCAGCTGAGACAGCTCTAGAGAGGACCAGTCTCCTCAAACAGTTTCCAGCTCTCCATAATTGAAATATTCCTTGGATCTGGGAAACAGCTCAGCCTTTAAGCCTAATATTTCCAAATTTAAGCCTAACATTCATCTACTGGTGATAAGTCCATAATGATAAACTACAGCAAAGACTATGAGCCCTGACAACATCCCGGCTTGTGCTCCAGAACTGCCTGTGCCTCTAGTCAAGCTGTTCAAGTACTGCTACAACATTGGTATCTCCCAACAGTGTGAAAAATTGCCCCATTATGTCCTGTCCGCAAAATGTAGGGCAAATCCAATCTGACCGATTACTGTCCCAGCAGTCTGCTCTCAATCATCAGCAAAGTGATGGAAGGGGTCATTGACAGAGCCATCAAGCACCACTTACTCACTAACAACCTGCTCACTGATGCTCAGTTTGAGTTCTGCTAGGAGTTTCAGATCTCACTACAGTCGTTGCCCAAACATGGATAAAAGAGTGAATTCCAGAGGTGAAATTAGAGTGATTGTGCTTCACACTAAGGCAGCATTTCACTGTGTGTGGCATCAAGGAGCCCTAGTAAAATGAAGTCAATGGGAATCGGGGGCAAAATTCTCTACTGGTTGGAGTGATATCTAGTACAAAGGAAGATGACTACGGTTGTTGGAGGCCAGGAGTACCTCAGGATGGTGTCCTAGACCCAATCATCTTAGCTACTTCATCAATGACCTTCTCTCCATCATAAGATCAGAAGAGAAAATGTTTGCTAATGATTGCACAGTGTTCAGTTCTATTTGTAACTTATCAGATAATGAAGCCATCCGTTCCTACATGCAGCAAGACCTGGACATAATTCAGGCTTGGGCTGATAAGTAACTTTTGCATTGCAAAAGTGCCAGGTATTGATCATCTCCAACAAGAGAGTGTCTAATCATCTTCACTTAAATTCAATGGTATTGCCATCGCTGAATCCCCTACTATCAACATCCTGGGGTTACCACTGACCAGAAACTTAACTGGTCCAGCCATGCAAATACAGTGACAACAAGAACTGGTCAGAAACTGAGTACTCTGAAGAATGACTTGTCTTTTGACTTCCAAAAGCCTGTCCACCATCTACAAGACATAAGTCAGGAATGTGATGGAATACATTCCACTTTCCTGGATGGTTGCAGCTCCAACAACACTCAAGAAGCCTGACACCATCCAGGAGAAAGCATCCCATTTGATTGGCACTCCAATTACCACCTTAAATATTCACTCCCTCCACCACCAGCACATCACGTTTGCAGTGTGTACTACCTACAAGATGCTCTGCAGCAAATCGCTAAGGATTCTTTGACAGCAGCCCTCAAACCCTCAACCTCTACCATTATAAGGACTAGGGCAGTAGGCACATGGGAACATCACCACCATTCTGACTTGGAAATATATTGGCATTTCTTCACTGTCGCTAGGTCAAAATCATGGAACTCTGCCCACGCACCCGCCCAAAAGCACTGTGGGGGTGCCTACACAAGGACTGCAGTGATTCAAGAAGGAGCTTCACCACCACCTTCAACAAATGCTGGCCTTGCCAGCAACACCCACATCCCATGAATGAATTAAAAAAAGTGATAATCAGCTTTCCTATTGCCCTTACAAATTTTGCTGAATCCAGGGCTTATTCCTAAATTGATTTATGGCTTATGATTAAGAGTTTTGGCATACTGCTTTTTGTGCGTAGTTATCTTGATTTGCCAGCTATATCTCATTAGGACCTCCATTATTGCCTCTTTAAGGAAGATGAAGGATTTTCCTCCAATGTCTTCTACTGTGTGCTGCTTTTTTTCTACATGAAGAGAAAATGCATTGTGTCTGTTCTTTTTGTTCTTTTGCTTTTTAGACGACAGCGTAAATTTATGGCTTTATGGACAATTTATTGCTAAGTTCCTTGCCTATGAAATGTTTACAAAAATGCTTCACAGCTGACAATGCATTTTAATGGTCTGCTTTAGGTGTAAACCTTTCTCAGCTGCGTCTGTCTAGGCTCTTTAGTCTGCTGTACTTGTACTCAACTGTTGTAATTACTTTCCTTAGTGTTGCAATTGCAGCAGATTACTGAATCATTTCCAGATAATTATACCTTGTTGAAACAAACTTATCTGATGCTAATGTCAATGCAAGGTATGTGTAACTACCTACATTTATAACAGCCTCCATATATGGCAGGCTACCTTTTATTCAACCATTTTCATTTCTCACCTTGGTACTTCCTTCAAGTCAGGCACCATATTCCAGATATCCCTCTAGTTTTTTATTGATATGTAATCTTGCATTCATGATCAAGGCAATATTCTCCCATATCGGCTTGATCTCTGGTTATCAGTGGATTGTCCCTCTGCACCATACAGAGTTTTTCTTGTCCGTATCCCATCAACTATGACCCGTACATTTTGTGAGTTGTAGCTGCTGCTGTTTGATGTGCCCCTCTTTCTACCAGAAATAATGTACTTGATTGAATTGGGCCACAAATACTTATTTACACCAGTCAAGTGGCTGTTTAGCTAGTTAAGTAGCATTCTTGCTGATGCTTTCAGATTTGCCACATAGCTGTGCATTTGTTGCAATGCACATCAATTGAAGTAACACATTCCTGAGGGTGCAGAAAAAAATCAGCAATTTTTAAAATTTCCATTTCAGATACTGTCAATGCACTGAGGAATTTCTCTCCCATTTGTTTGGTAGGTTACTAGACCACATCTATTGTTTTTACAGACAGCTGCGCCACAGTTTTACTTATTGCAGAAAATTATGGGATGAGTTTTATCTGCAATCACGCATTTCTTCCAGTAAAAGAATCATTTTATTAATATGAACGGTGCCTAGTTTGATGGAATCAAAAATGCTCATCACATCAGGTCACTGTTTCCTCTAGAATAGGATCCAACGCTGTGGCGCTAACAAACAAGGTGGGCACCAAGCATGGCCAGTTCAAGGAATTTACGTCATGCCATCATCATGTCATTGTTATCACATCATTAGCATATTATACAAGTACATTACCCTGCTTCCCCTTTCAAAAGAAAAGTATTTTGCTCTGTAATGAACTAGATTTACAAATCAAGTTTAACAACTGTTTTACAAAGTCTTTCTGATCTCCTTACAGATTTTGGTGTAGGGTCAGGATCTGGACTGCTTGGTTTAGGTTCAGAACTTAGAGCAGATCTTGTTCCTTTCTTAAAAATTGGTACTTCAGTCACTGAAGTCTGAACTGGTTCAAACTCTGACATGAGCTCATGATCAAGTGGATCGTACTCATGTTTTGATTCATCCCTTGGTGGGATCGTGTGAGCTACAGGGACATTTCTCACTTTACCATCAATATCAACCAAGTATCTTTTGGTTCCGCACTGGTGAGGGGGCTCAAAACGTGAACACACTCACTCTGCTTGAAACTGCGTTCTCTTTTGTTTGCGCCAAATTGACGTTTCTGACCGAACTGTTTGTGTTCAACTTTATCAGTCAGGTTAGGTCCTTAACCTTGTCTTGGTCAAAAGCTCAGCAGGTGTATATCCTATAGTAGAGTGCAGCATTGTTCTATACTTCAGCAGAAAACTAGCCAATTGCTGTTTCATACTGAAATTTGAGCATCCATACAGCACTTGCTTTTTGAGTGCATCTTTAACTATCCTCACGGGTCTTTCAGCTGCTCCATTTGATGCTGGATGACGAAGAGGAGTGAGGGTATGTTTGATGCTGTTTTGCTTCATGAAATTTTGGAACAGAGCGGCACGAAATTGAGGACAGTTATGAGACAAGCTCCTCTGGCAGTCCATGATGAGCAAAAATAGACCTTAACTCTTCTATTGTCATTCAGCATGGTGTTTTGACTCGTGCTTGACTTCGATTCACTTCGAGTGGTTACCAACGAATTCTAAAAATTTATAATTTTCTTTCTCACAAAAGTCTACATGAGCTCTTTGGAATGGTCGGGTCAAACATGACCATGATTGCAAAGGGGTTTTAGGCGGCTTGTTTCTACAGTTTTGGCACATAGTACATTTTCTAACCGGTGATTCTCGATCACTGTCTAGACCAGGCCAATAAACAAAGCCTCTAGCTATGGATTTCATACTGACTATTCCTTTTGTGTTCAGTATGGAGTTCTGCTATATTCTTTCTCAAAGAACCAGGTACCACCACACTATGACCTCGTCTAATACAGCCCTGTTCACATGACAACTCATTGCAATAATTCTGGAACAGTTTCAGTCGTTCATCTGTACACTGGTCAAATCAATTCAATTCAATGTCTGTTCGTAGACTCTTTTCAACATTGAGTTTTTCTGAGTTTCAGCTGCAATTTCAGTTGCAGTGATTGGAAAGTCATCATCTGCTTCTCCTGTTGGGAGGATTGCACCTTCACATCCTACTTCTGAGCCTTCATGTGGCAATCACAACAGTGTGTCAGCAATAGCATTCTGATTTGAAATGTTGTAGTCATACTGCAAGAGAAATACAGCTCACTGCTGCATCCTTGATGGTATTGCAGACTTTGGTCCCAGAATAGCTACTAGGGGTCTATGATCTGTTACTACTCAACAAAAACTGGTGAAACCTTTTAATCCCAAAGATGATTCCAAGTGCTTTTTTTTCTATCTGCTTGTAGTTGCGTTCACTGTTGGTCAAGGCACATGACACGAATGCTATGGGCTTCTCTTGACCATCATCCATGACATTGACTGATCACTGCTCCAACTCCATAGTTTGAAGTGTCACATGCTAGCTTCAGGTCACGATTTGTCATAATGATCAAGTAATGTGATAAGGATGTGGAAGCTTTGGAAAGGGTGCAGGAGATTTACTAGGATGTTGCCTGGTATGGAGGGAAGGTCTTACGAGGAAAGGCTGAGGGACTTGAGGTTGTTTTCGTTGGAGAGAAGGAGGAGGAGAGGTGACTTAATAGAGACATATAAGATAATCAGAGGGTTAGATAGGGTGGATAGTGAGAGTCTTTTTCCTCGGATGGTGATGGCAAACACGAGGGGACATAGCTTTAAGTTGAGGGGTGATAGATATGGGACAGATGTTAGAGGTAGTTTCTTTACTCAGAGAGTAGTAGGGGCGTGGAACGCCCTGCCTGCAACAGTAGTAGACTCGCCAACTTTAAGGGCATTTAAGTGGTCATTGGATAGACATATGGATGAAAATGGAATAGTGTAGGTCAGATGGTTTCACAGGTTGGCGCAACATCGAGGGCCGAAGGGCCTGTACTGCGCAGTAATGTTCTAATTCGAATTCTAATGCATCACTAGTCAGGCTTCTTTTCCATGCATCATTCGCATCTTCTTGTGTTTTAAACCATTCCCATTTCACATCTTTCTTCAACAACTCATGTAGTGGAGCTAACACCATTGCAAGCTCTGACAGAAATTGTATGTAGTACTGAATCATGCCTAGAAAAGATCTAAGCTCAGACACATCTTTTGGCTTTGCGGCATTAAAAATTGCCTCTATCTTCTTTCACTGGCTATAGTCCTTTTTCATTTATTTTCAAGTCAAGGTTCGCCACATCAGATTGTACAAAGCAAGCTTGCTTCTTTTTAACTTCACATTGTTATCATTAAGCCTTTTTAACACTTTGTCCAGTACTTGAAGGTTCTCTTCCTCTGTTGCTGGATCAACACATGATCCCGATTACACCAGAAATGTGGCACTCCCTGCAAAATCTTATCCATTGCAGCTTGGAAGAATCTTGAAAAAGACTTCACACCATAGGGCAGCTTTGTGTGGGAGTATAACCCCATGTGTGTGTTTATCGTGAGATACTGCTGACTTTCTCGACCCGCATTGAGCTGTGCATAAGCATGGGACAAATCCAATTTGCATTGCTTGGATCTCATTAACTCCGCATACAAATCTTGAGAGGTCAGAAGTGGATACTGCTCATCATCCACTGCCTGGTTCATTGTAACATTGTACCTCCACATAGTCTTACGGTTTTGTCTGACTTGGGCACTACTACAATTCGGGTTTCCCAATCACTGGTCAGCTTTCACTAGCACACCGTTCCTCTCTAGATTTTTTAGTTCCTCGTCAACCTGGGTTTTGGGAGCATAAGGTACCAGGTCTAGTCTTGCAATATACTGGTGTTTTCATCAGCACCTGATTACCTACATCCTGGGGTTCTAAAAGAGATAGCTGCAGAGATAACGGATGCGCTGGCTATGATTATCCAAAATTCCCTAGATTCTGGAACAGTCCCAGCAGATTGGTAGTTAACAAATGTAACACTGCTATTCAAGAAAGGAGGGAGAGAGAAAACAGGGAACTGCAGGCCAGTTAGCCTGACATCTGTCATCAGGAAAGTGCTGGAATCTATTATTAAAGTATTAGCAATACACTTAGAAAAGCACAGCATGATTAGAATAAATCAAAATAATTTTACGAAAGGGAAATCCTGTTTGACAAATTTATTAGAGTTTTTTGAGAATGTAACTAGTAGGGTAGATAAAGGGGAACCAGTAGATATAGTATACTCGGATTTGCAAAAGACATTTGATAAGGTGTCGCACAAAAGGTATACACAAGATAAGGGCTCACGGAGTTGGGGGTTATAATATTAGCATGGACAGAGGATTGGTTAATGGACAGGAAACAAAGAGTAGGCATAGTGCAGTGCAGTGGTTAGCACCGCAGCCTCACAGCTCCAGCGACCCGGGTTTGATTCTGGGTACTGCCTGTGCGGAGTTTGCAAGTTCTCTCCGTGACTGTGTGGGTTTCCGCTGGGTTCTCTGGTTTCCTCCCACAGCTAAAGACTTGCAGGTTGATAGGTAAATTGGCCATTGTAAATTGCCCCTAGTATAGGTAGGTGGTAGGGGAATTGAGGGAAGGTGGGGATGTGGTAAGAATATGGGATTAATGTAGGATTAGTATAAATGGGTGGTTGATGGTGAGCACAGACTCGATGGGCCGAAGGGCCTGTTTCAGTGCTGTATCTCTAAATAAAAAAATAAATAAATGGAGCATTTGCAAGTTGGCAGGCTGCGACTACTAGAGTACTACAATCAGTGCTGTGGCCTTGGCTATTTACAATGTATATTAATGACTTGGATGAAAAGACAGAGAGTAATGTATCTATGTTTGCTGACAATACAAAGCTAGGTGGGAATGCAAGCTATGAGGAGGACACAAAAAGGTTGTAAAGAGATATAAACAGAGTAAGTGAGTGGGCAACAAGGTGGCATTGGAGTATAATGTGGAGAATTCTGAGGTTATTCACTTTGGATGTAAGAATAGAAAAGCAGGACATTTTTTTAAAAAGGTGTGAAACTTGTAAATTTTGATGTTCAGAGAGACTTGTGTGCATAAGAAACACAAAGTTAGCATGTAGGTACAGCAAGCATTTGGGAAAGCAAATGGCATGTTGGCTTTTCTTGCAAGGGGATTGGAGTCCAAGAATAAAGAAATCTTACTACAATTGTACAGGGCTTTGATGAGACCACACCTGGAATATTGGGCTGGATTTAATGGAGGTAAGGGGCCCTTATAGAATTATGACTGGAGGTGGGGGTTTGGAGACGCATCACCTTCCTCTCGCACCGCTATTAAGTTGGGGCGGGATTGGCTGATGACGGTCTTCCAGTCCAAAGGGCAGTTGAACCCATTAAGGTGTGTATCATCAGCCACTTAAGGGCCTCTTTCCCACACCCCCTCCCCCAAACACTGGAATTAAGCCAGAGGTGGGGGTAAGGGGGGGCCCACTCACCTACCTTGTCTATATCTCTTTAAAGCCTCTTTGTGTCCTCCTCATAGCTTGCATTCCCACCTAGCTTTGTATAGTCAGCAAACATAGATACGCTCCTCTCTGTCTCTTCATCTAAGTCATTAATATACATTGTAAATAGCCAAGGCCCCAGCACTGATTTCAGCACTCCAGTAGTAAACCTAGGCAACCTCCCTGTGGGCTTGTGTTGGCGGGGTGGGGGGGGCCCTCCTTCATGGGCAATCTAGGCAACCTCCCTGAATCCCCCCTCCTGTTGCAAACAATGCCCCCCCTTGCCAGGGCTTGCCAGACTGGCCCCAGCGACCCCACCTCACTTACCTTGGTTCCAAGCCTCCAGTGAGAGGCCCGCTTCCAAGGCTTGCTGCAGTACCAGCAGTGGCCACCGCATCTGGTGGCTCTGCTGATACTGTTGAGCTGGCAGTCCTCTGGCCACAACTCTTGGAGGTGGGATCCCCATCTTTAAAGGATCTCCGCAACCATGGAGTAAAGGTAAAGTTCATCCTCTTTGTGAAATGATAGCTACAAAGTGAAGAGAATTTCTCTCCACACTGTAAGACTTAGAGTAACTCAGATGCTTTCACTGCACATTATTACCTTGATCTGTCAGCATTGGATTGCAGGTGCTTTGGTGTGGCAATTCTCAAGCTGACTTGAATCTTTAGGTCTTCAGTGTTCCAGGGGGGAAATTTGTTTTCATAGCTTCGCTTCTTCAATGATATTACACCACATGGGCCACGCAGGTAGCGACCCATGCCTGCCCCCGGGGAATCAAAGTGAGTCTGCATAGCGCCGTTAGAATTTTTACCCCCAATTGTTGGATCGTGCACTGATTCGGTATTTTCCTAATTATGGGTGAAACTTGGAGGATTATATCTTGACCAAAGCAAGGAAATCCATGATCTCTAAACTCCCATTTTCATATTGAGAAAATATTAAAAAATTTTTTTTGGACTTTTGTCGTCTTCCAAAGTTCTCTCAATTCAGCAATCATTCCTTTTAGATTGGAAAATTGCACCTGTTACTCTGCTAATGAAGAAAAATGAGATAGGGAAACCAGGGAATTATATGTCAGTTAACTTCTGTTGGGAAATAGCTAGAGTCTACAATTAAAGATAGAGTGAATGAACACCTTGAAAATGTTCAGCTGAATAAAGAGAAATGACATGAATTTCTGTGGGGGTTTTCCTGATCATCTAAGATAATGTCATCATTGGGAAAGCCACACAAATCTGGAAAAATGGCAGACAAATGGAAGGACCCTCATAGAAATTCACCCCCATGGTAATCAACTTGCCCTGGACTGGTTGTGCAAGGGTCAGATTCATCACTTTAGGTGAATGGAGTGTTATCCAATGACTGGTGCCTTGCTTTCCTGGTTGCAAGTGCTTTCACCCACTTCCTCTTTGTGTTCCTCATTGTCTTTTCTGTCAAAGGTTAGGTTTGGATCCCTTTGTCCTTCAATTGCCCTTTAACTCCTCTCACTCGGCAGAATTATGCAATGTGGCTATAATTTTAGAGACTTGTCTTTAGAGTGGGATCTTGCTTTATTAGCCCAAGCAACTGTACCATGTTCTATCTACATTCAGGTGTTGATGTGGAATTTTACAAGGAGGGTCATGTGATTGCCTTTAAGAGTAATGTACCTTTAAGATCTTAGTATGCTAATGAGCTAAGTGCCAGGATGTAGTCATGTGACTACATGACCGTCTCTCTAACTGTAAAACCAAGAGGCAAGACATGTATATATGTATGTAGGTGTGTATATGTATATATCAATAAACCTGTTTGAGATCTTCAACCATCTGAACTCCACACGTCTCAGACAACATAAAGAAGCTTCTCATTGCACAAGGGGCAAGCCCAAATTTTCTAGAAGCCATGTTTGCAGCTTCTTCCTTCAAATAATCTTCACCCGGTTGATTGTTGCAGAATATCCCCTAGGGTATTGGGCTTTGGCTTGCATGATGAGGTCTTATGAACTGATGCCACCATTAATCAAGTATGCTGGCATAGAATTTTAATACTGTGATCACTTTCATGGTAACGGGTAGAGGTTGGTTAACGTTGTCTGCAGGTTGGGCTGAAAGAGATGCATAACTTGAAGTGTCGATGATTAAAGTAAGTCTCTTCTGCCATATCGAAGAACATCTGGTTAGGTTTGAACATATGGCTGCGAGTGAATGCTAAACACTGAAGACCTGGGAAATCCATTGAAAATGCCCAAATAGTGCAGCCTCGAAATTTCAGACCATTCAATTTAGGATCTTGCTCAACTGCACAACCCAGCCAATTCACCGAACTCAGTGAAACACACTCCCAGAATGCATGCCTGTGCCCTCAAAAATGCATAATTCCTGAATATAGTCTAATAAGTCCGAAACCTGTGAGATGATGATTAACAAAAATGTAAACCAGTGGTTCATGAAATTGAAAGTTTTATTTGACAAATGTTGTGATTTGGATATGTACATTGTTAATGTTGTAATCTCACAAATCTTTTGGAATGATTTCAGAACCTTTCTCCTCTTGAATGCCTAGATTGTAAGTCTGGCTTGTGTAATGTGACAGCCTACACAATAAAGTGATATTTGCATTTGATTGTCATCACTCATATTGCACCAGCAAGTCAGTCATATAATAAACCCAAGAAATGCTGGAATCACTCAGCAGGTCTGGCAGCATCTGTGGAAAGAGAAGCAGAGTTAACGTTTCGGGTCAGTGACCCTTCTTATCCAGTTCCAAAGAAGGGTCACTGACCCGAAACGTTAACTCTGCTTCTCTTTCCACAGATGCTGCCAGACCTGCTGAGTGATTCCAGCATTTCTTGTTTTTGTTTCAGATTTCCAGCATCCGCAGTATTTTGCTTTTATATAATAAACCCAGTTGTCGATCTGGAATTATCTCATGATCTGAAACTGAATTTTAAAATAAAAACTCTTCAGAATGTTTTGCTATTTCTGGCATCACTGTAGGCATATAAAAGGGGATCAAAAAAAAGGAATGCTAGAAATCTGATATGCAAACAGAAAATGCAAACAATACACAACAGACTATGTCAATGTGCAAGATTAGATTGGAGGAGTGCATTAAGGAAAAGGGAATGAAGGTACATGGGAACAGGGTGAGTAAATATGATTAGTAACATTTATTCTTGTGGAAGATAAACACCAACATGGACTGGCGGGGCTGAATCACCTGGTTTTCGTGTTGTGAATTCTATGTATTCCTTTGACTCATTAGCATTTGAAAAGAGGTTATCATTTTGGATGCACACTTTTCAATGGAACTTGAAAAATGGACAAGAAAACCATTGTGAAGGATCCGGGGAGAGAAAAAGAGTTAAAGGTTGGTTTCCAATCCTTTGTTTATTTGGTTAGCTCCGGTTATTTGTGGCTCTCGTCTTTTCATAACTAAGTATTTGGGAACTATTGTGACAGCTGCAATGTTTAGAAGCATTCTAAAAAGGTTTCTTAGGCATTATATGTAGATAAATATTTAATAGGAGCCTTATGCAGCCTTAGTCACTGATTTCCAAAAAGTGCATTGCACTGTAAACCATTTGCAGTTACTCAACATGCAATTCTAACTGTGCAATTTCAATTGAACAGTACATAAAAGGCTTAAAGGGATGAAAGTAAAATCTGACATCATGCAATACAGCTCCTCTGTCACTGGAACAGAATGCCATGTATAATAGGCACAGGTAGAAAAGGCAACACTGCACGCTATATGGATAAAACCTCAGATTGAGTTGACTCTTAAAATTATGGTTGGTTGTATTAGAAAATGCTGTCCTCATATAGTGGAGAAACTTGGCTGTAGCATTGTGTGAGTGCAGGCCAAACTGGTGGTAACCAGTTATTGTTGGCCAGCTGTGCGACCAGGATAAAAACAAAGTGCTGGAAATACTCAGCAGATCTGGCAGCATCTGTGGAGAGAGAAACCATTAATGTTTCAGGTCTGTGACCTTTCATAAGACCTGGCAAAGGTTAGGAATATAATAGGCTTTGAGCAAGTGAAAGGGAGGAGGGGAGAAGAACAACAAAAGAGGTGTGTGATAGGGCGGAGGCAGGAGAGATTAAATGACAGAGATGTTACGGAATAAAAAGCAAAGGGAGTGCTAATACTTGTAGTAAAAGACAAAGTGTTAGTCCAGAGAGAATGTTAATGGCAGAATAATGACCAGCTCCTTCCAAAAGCAAAAACATGACAAACAAGTTTAAGACAGGCACATGGTTAAAAAATAAATTTTAAAAAATGGCAGTCATGCTTTGAAATTGTTGAGCCCAGAAGGCTTTCGAGTGCCTAATCGGAAGATGAGGTGCTGTTCCTCAAGCTTGTGTTGTGTTTCACTGGAACACTGCAGCAGGCCAAGGGCAGAAATGTGGGCAAAGAACCGAAAGCTCGGGGTTATGCTTGTGGACTGAGTGGAGGTGTTCTGCAAAGCTATCACCCAATCTGCATTTAGTCTCCCCAGTGTAGAGGCGACTGCCTTGTGAGCAGCAATAACAGTATACTAAATTGAAACAAGTACAAGCAAATTGCTGCTTCACCTGGAGGTAAAAGGGCAGGTATTATACCTGAGATTGCATGTGAAAGTGCTGTGGGAAGGGGACAAGGTGCCAAGGGTGATAGAGGAGTAGACCAGAGTGTTGCAGAGGGAACAATCCCAGGAGTTTGTTCTTCATTTTAGAAATATATTTGTCCTTTGATGGTGGACAATGTATGCAAGGCTGTATTTGTTTCCCATCCCTAGTTGTGTTGAGAAGCTGGGGTGGACCTTCTTGCAATCCTTATGTTCCTGCAGTGGTGTTAGGTATGAAATTCCAGCAAATTAGCCCAGCGATGGTGAAGGAATGGAGGTGTGTTTTCAAGTCAGGATGGTGTGGGACCTAGAGGGGAGCTTTGAACTACTTTTTATCGTAATGATCTTGAGTTACATCATAGGGCATGATTAAACTTGATGATAATAGCTACATATTAACTGGACCCTTAGAGTACAATGTTGAAATTCACCTTAATTTATTTTTTACTTTTGTGAAAGGAGAACATTCAAAGCAGAATTCTTCACTGTGTTCTTGTGTTTCCTGTTCAAGTGTCTGAAATGTTTTAGTAGAAATTTGCTCTTTCATCCTCTGGGCTTTAATCTTAGTATATATTCTTGTAAAATGAAGCTTGCCTTGTGCCAGGTATAATATAAATAGATTTTCAAATAATCTAATTTCCATTGTTACAACAGAGTTGCAAATTGACAAATTACAAATGTTTCAGATGATGTCTCGATCCAGTGCTTCCTAATGCTAACAGCGAAGGCAGCTCTGGAATTCACATGGCTAAAGGCTGATGGTGTCCTAAGGTTCACTTCCTGTAAGCATTGCTTCCAGTTGGCAGTATTGGAAGGGGAGTCACTTTCATAATACAATGATTATGAACAAATTTCACAGTTACATTACATGCAAATTTATAAAAATAGTCTAGACCTCATTCATATTGCAACTATTGTTAGGCTGCACTGTAGATTTTAGTTTTAGAGATACAGCACTGAAACAGGCCCTTCGGCCCACCGAGTCGGTGCCGACCATCAACCACCCATATATACTAATCCTACACTAATCCCATATTCCTACCACATCCCCACCTGTCCCTATATTTCCCTACCACCTACCTATACTAGGGGCAATTTATAATGGCCAATTTACCTACCAACCTGCAAGTCTTTTGGCTTGTGGGAGGAAACCAGAGCAACCGGAGAAAACCCACGCAGACACAGGGAGAACTTGCAGTACCCACACAGGCAGTACCCAGAATTTCAGGCAGTCTTGTTTGCTGAGGGTGAAAGTTTGTAAGATTGGGTCTAATATTTGCATTGGTAATATATGCATTCAGAAATGCAAGGATATGTTGTAAACTGAGTTCATTGCACCTGCTAGAGTGTACACTGATGTGGGAGAGAAAAAAATTGGCCATTTTTTCATTTCCACTAGCACTGAGCCTGAATCAAGTATGCTGTAGCTCAGAAAGGAAGACCTCTTCTGTTTGCTATTTGTAATGAATTTGCAAAAAGGTTTTTGTAAATGGGTTTACAATTTCATTACACATCACACACATCGGAAATCTGCCCTGCACCCACCCGCCTCCCCCAACCCCAACTCCCGATGAACACATCAATCAACTATTTGGAATTTGTAAATATTGCTGAAGCTAATTGGATCCCAGTAATTGTCTAAATTGATTTTACTGGATCACCCATCAACATCTGAATCCCACATTATGCTTGTCAGAACTTGAACGGTATACAACGTATGTGAATCTGTATAGTGCCAACCAAGTGCAGCTAAGCAGTTAATCTGCTATTTCTCACGTTACAAAAAAAGTCAGTGTTGAAATTACTGCCAAGAGGAAAGGCTTCCAGAGGTTATTGGGAGAAAAGCTGATATCAAAATCATCTTCGAAAGCTGTTATTTGAAATACTTAAGTGCCAATTTTGGTTGAAAAAATGATTTCTTCAAAGTTAATGGTTATTTAGCAAACAAAATAGGTGGCTGTGGTAAAGCCTGGCTCGGGTATAAAATTAAAAACTGACCCGGGCCAGAGTCCTTTAATTTTTTTTAAATGCCCGACCCGACCTGAAAATAACAAACATATTTTTGAAAAAATGATCATAGATTAAAACAAAAACAATACGAAATAAAATAGTACAGTCCAGCCTGACCCGACCGAGCCCGATTGCTGGACGTCGGATAAAGACCCGACCCGACCCCGACACGTAGTCGGGTTCGGGTCAGGTAGCCAAGCTTTAGCTGTGGTAAGCTGCAGCAGTCATCTAACTTTTTTAGCAATAGTAGCCCAGGTTAATTGTGAGAGTTGTTTCTGGGAATGTTACAGTAAATCTTGCAAATGGGCGGGTAGCCATTTTTATCCTTTTCTTAAACCTTTTTGTTCCACTGGGGGGAGATCTACCAATATTCTTTCCTCCTTCTATTTGGAATTGCTGGGTGCCATCTCAGCTGTGTAATATGGTGACCCAATTACAGATGGGTTCGAACACTGTGAGCAGCTCCTTGTGCTTAGTTTCCTTAACAAGAAGTACTTGATCCAACAGTAGATTCACAGATGCATTTTTGTGTGTAGTGGGAGGCCCGCGCTGTCTCCTCGCCAGCTGCTGTGAACCGATGAGCAAGCATTTTTTCGGAGTTTAGAGCAGCTTCTGCTTCATCAAACATTCTCCTCAGGATGCGCACCTCTGGGCCAGTAGGTGGTGGTGGCAGTGGAGAGTGCTGGGTAGGTGCCCCCAAGTCCCTTCAGAAACTGGAATAGTGGCCGGAATTTTACGCCACCCCAGTGAGCCAGATGGAGAAACGGGCCGCCTGTCCCAGGCCAATCAAGGCCCTTACGTGGCCACTTAAGGGCCTTCACCCACCTCCATGGGTATTTTACCCATGGCGTGGATGTCCGGTAAACGTGAAAGGCCGCCCAGTGATATATGGCAGCTTCTCAGTGGACTGGGGAGTTGGGGGGGGGGGGGGCTCTGAAAATCGGGCAGAGGGAACCCAATTAAAGGCCACCCCCACTTCTGCAACCACCCCCAGGACCGAGACAGCCCCAGTCAAACGACCACCCTTTCCTCGCCGGTTCATGACCGATTCCCACAGCGAGGCAAACCCCAACTTCCCTTCAGTCCCAGCTCCATGTCCTGGGCTGGGCTGCAGTCCCAACTGTGGCCACCCCTCCCGATGGCACTGCTGGGACTAAGAGCTGCCAGCCCGATGATTGGCCTTCTAAGCAATTAAAGCCTGGGGACACACAAAATGCGGGACGGATCCCCAGGCCGGACGGAAGTGGGTTCACCACAGACTTTTATGTCGGTGGCTAGTTCACATCCGCCCAGCGTAAAATCCAGCCCAGTGTCTTTGGCGGGCTCAGGAATGGAGCCAGAAAGCCATGGGCAGCAGGCAGAAGTGTGGGTAGGAGAAGAAAGAGCTGGAGGCAGCAGCCTAAGGTTTGTGTTGGTGATTAGGAAATGGTGCCGGTAAGGGGGAATTGGGGTGTGCATCCAGCTACCAAGGGCCCTGGAGAACTAGCTCGGGAACACAGAAGCCCTGAGATGCTGAAGAGGCCACTGGTGATCTGGATATCAAGATAATCTGTGGCTCACGGGTTCAAGTGGAACTAGCAACAGGAGGGCCACAAGTGTGTCTGCTCTCAATTTTCTTCTTGCGGGACTTCAAGTACAATATTGAAGTCTAAAATCCCTTGTGAAGAGTGGGGATAAGGGATCAAGAGAGAAAGGTTCAGGATCGCAAACCTGCACTCCTGCTGAAGTGAGGCACTCCTGCGTTCCACTGTTTAACAAACAAGTCTGCAACCCTACTAATTCGAAACGAGGAGTTAAACTCACAATGGTTCTCCTGCTTCGGGGTGGCGAGCAACAGTCGTCCGCTGTAATAAGTTTGTTTCCTTAAGATAAGTTTTCTTTTTATGAGTGTACTTTTAGGTTTGGTGCAAGTGGAATAAAGAGACACTGAGCTGGAACCTTCACATGCTCAGTGTGTCTTTTCTGTGTTTGCATGTGGTCTAACATACTGTTTCATAGGAAGATTACGAACAGGAGTAGGCGATTCAATTAGATCGTGGCTTATATGTACCTCATTTCCACCAATCTGCCTGCCACAGATGCATCTGTCCATGACAGTATTGGTAGGAGTGACCACCGCACAGTTGTTGTGGAGAGGAAGTCCTGCCTTCACTTTGAGGATACCCACCATCGTGTTGTGTGGCACTACCACCGTGCTAAATGGGATAGATTTTGAACAGATCTAGCAATGCAAAACTGGGCATCCATGAGGCTCTGTGGGCTATCAGCAGCAGCAGAATTGGACTCAACCACAATCTGTAACCTCATGGCCCGGCATATCCCCCCACTCTACCATTACCATCAAGCCAGGAGACCAACCCTGGTTCAATGAAGAGTGCAAGAGGGCATGCCAGGAGCAGCACCAGGCATACCTCAAATTGAGGTGTTAGCCTGGTGAAGCTACAACACAGGACTATCTGAGTGCCAAACTGAGTAAGCAGAATGCCACAGACAGAGCTAAGCAATCCCATAACCAACGGATCAGATCTAAGCTCTGCAGTCCTGCCACATCCAGCCGTGAATGGTGGTGGACAATTAAACAACTAACTGGAGGAGGTGGCTCCACAAATATCCCTATCCTCAATGATGGGGGAGCCCAGCACATCAGTGCGAAAGATGAGGCTGAAGCATTTGCAGCAATCTTCAACCAGAAGTGCTGAGTTGATGATCCATCTCGGCCTCCTCCTGAAGTCCACAGCATCACAGATGCCAGACTTCAGCCAATTCGATTCACTCCACATGATATCAAGAAACGACTGAAGGCACTGGATACTGCCAAGGCTATGGGCCCTGACAATATTCCGGCAATAGTACTGAAGACCTGTGCTCCAGAACTTGCCGCACCCCTATCCAAGCTGTTCCAGTACAGCTACAACACTGGCATCTACCCTGCAATGTGGAAGATTGCCCAGGTATGTCCTGTACACAAAAAGCAGGACAAATCCAACCCGGGCAATTACCGCCCCATCAACCAACTCTCAATCATCAGTAAAGTGATGGAAGGTGTCATCAACAGTGCCATCAAGCGACACTTGCTCAGCAACAACCTGCTCATTGACGCTCAGTTTGGGTTCTGCCAGGGCCACTCAGCTCCTGACCTCATTGCAGCCTTGGTTCAAACATGGACAAAAGAGCTGAACTCAAGAGGTGAGAGTGACTGCCCTTGACATCAAGGCAGCATTTGACCGAGTATGGCATCAAGGAGCCCCAGCAAAACTAAGATCAATGGGAATCAGGGGGAAAACCCTCTGCTTGCTGGAGTCATACCTAGCGCAAAGGAGGATGGTTGTGGTTGTTGGAGGTCAATCATCTGAGCTCCAGGACATCACTGCAGGAGTTCCTCAGGGTAGTGTCCTAGGCCCAACCATCTTCAGCTGCTTCATTAATGACCTTCCTTCAATCATAAGGTCAGAAGTGGGAATGTTCGCTGATGATTGCACAATGTTCAGCACCATTCATGACTCCTCAGATACTGAAGCAGTCCGTGTAGAAATGCAGCAAGACCTGGACAATATCCAGGCTTGGGCTGATAAGTGGCAAGTAACATTCGTGCCACACAAGTGCCAGGCAATGACCATCTCCAACAAGAGAGAATCTAACCATCTCCCTATGACATTCAATGTCATTACCATCGCTGAACCCCCCACTATCAACATCCTCGGGGCTACCACTGAGCAGGAACTGATTTGAAGTCGCCATATAAATACCGTGGCTACAAGAGCAGGTCAGAGGCAAGAATTGTGCAGTGAGTACTCACCCCCAAAGCCTGTCCACCATCTACAAGGCACAAGTCAGGAGTGTGATGGAATACTCTCCACTTGCCTGGATGGGTGCAGCTCCAACAACACTCAAGAAGCTCGACACCATCTAGGACAAAGCAGCCTGCTTGATTGGCACCCCATCTACAAACATTCACTCCCTCCACCACCAACGCACAGTGGCAGCAGTGTGTACCATCTACAAGATGCACTGCAGCAATGCACCAAGGCTCCTTAGCACCTTCCAAACCCGCGACCTCTACCAACTAGAAGGAGAAGGGCAGCAAATGCATGGGAGCACCATCACCTGCAGGTTCCCTTCCAAGTCACACACCATCCTGACTTGGAACTATATCGCCATTCCTTCACTGTCGCTTGGTCAAAATCCTGGAACTCCCTTCCTAACAGCACTGTGGGTGTACCTACCTCACATGGTCTGCAGTGGTTCAAGAAGGCAGCCTATATCCATCTTCTCAAGGGCAATTGGGATGGGCAATACATGCTGGCCTGGCCAGCGACACCCACTCCCTTGAATGAATTTTTTAAAAAACCTCATACCCCAATCCCTGGGAAACACCGCTTGTCACATCCTAATCAGAGAACATTCCCTTTATTCCTACACACTGTTGCCTATCTCTCAACCAATCACTCACCTATGTCACAAGGTTAACTTGAATTCCATACCCTCACTTTTGTTGTTAATTTCTTGTGCACAAATCCATGCAGAGTCTCTGATCTACAGGTTGGATCATTTCTTTGGAGTAAATGAAAGGAAAACTACATTTCTGCTGCCAACTCTACTCCTATACATTCTTTTTTGTTTCCAAAGTCATGATGGGTTGGATAACACTTTTTTCCATTTTGTTCAATTTGTAAAATTGTATATGGACATTCAATCTTTGACTCTTGTTCAAAAAATCGATCAGGCTGTTTGCCAAACAAGGAAACGTCTGTTATTTGAAAAACCAAATTCTAATAAGCAATGTGAATCCCTGCAGGCCTGCAATTTGAAGGCTGATATTATATTCATTGGATGTGTTGCACTCAAATGACGGGCAACTTGCATGCTTTACCTAGGAAATTACAATAGATTTTTGGAGCATCAGGCAGCTGGAAAATGTGCGAAACAGTAATTGTTAGTTACTTTGCACTTGCTTTAATTTCTATCGGTGCTAGAATAACCTGTTGACAAAAGAGTATAGTATTTAAAGTGATTTCTGTCTGCACACTTTTGTCAAAACTCTAAATATTGTTTTTATCAGAAGGGACCTATCAGATTTTAAAACCTGCCAGTAAAACAATCACTTCATTGCAACAAAACCAAGAAATGCTGGAATCACTCAGCAGGTCTGGCAGCATCTGTGGAAAGAGAAGCAGAGTTAACGTTTCGGGTCAGTGACCCTTCTTCGGAACTGACAAATATTAGAAAAGTCACAGATTATAAGCAAGTGAGGTGGGGGTGGGGCAAGAGATAACAAAGGAGAAGGTGCAGATTGGACCAGGCCACATAGCTGACCAAAAGGTCATGGAGCAAAGGCAAACAATATGTTAATGGTGTGTTGAAAGACAAAGCATTAGTACAGATTAGGTGTAAATACACTGAATATTGAACAGCAGCAAGTGCAAACCTGAAAAAAACAGTGGGTAAGCAAACTGAACAAACTAAGATGAAATGAAATAAATGCAAAAAAAATTGTAAAAAATGTTAAAAAAGAATGTAAAAAAAAGGAAGAAAAACTTCATTGCATTTTGTTCAGATTTTTAATGCACGGTGAGATATTTAGAGGCATTTATGAGGAAGCTCCCTGGTGGTTAGAGCAGTACTTTGACATTGTGAAGAAGCATGTAAGGCTGGCCAATTTCAGTAACTTGAATTAGTTTAACAGGCTCAAAAGGGAAAATGATTGTATTAATGAGCAGGCTGGCCCATTGTTAATCAAATATAATTCCTACATTGTCAGTTATTTGATGCTAACAGGGTATGTTACGGCTATGTGGTGTGTGGTATGGGTGATTCCCACTGTTTACCTCCCACTTGACTGTAGAAAGTGTTTTCCGTTATTACGGTTTTACTTGTCAAATGAACAGACAACGATAGGTTTACTTGTAGGTTTAAAACAGAATATCAATTATTTATTGAGCAATATGCCTTATCCTGAAATGTCACAACTGCATCCACTCATACATTCAGTCATGCACGTACACATGCGTACACCTCCCTTCTGGCTTGCTGGATCTTCTCCCAGCTCTTAGCTGGACAAGCTGTTTGGTTATGCTTCTTTCTGGGTCTATATCTATCTCTCTCTCTCCCCTCTTTTCTCTCCTCTTCTCTTCTCTCCTGTCTGTCTGTCTGTCTGTCTGTGTGTCTGTGTCTCTCTCTCTCTCTCTGGCTGCCTTTTTAAGCTTAAAAGGTCTGTCACATCATCTTATAGTAGGAGATGCTCCAGTCTCTCCCCTACGGTGATCACACAATGGCCCAGGATGTGAATAATCTAGTTATGATGATTTCATTTCATACCTTCTTTGTTTCAGTGGAACCCATTCAATTCAGGAATGTTTTAGGATGGGCACAATTGATACCTCCTTAGCTTTAAAGGTATTCTTTGTTCCAAACAGACAGTGTGGCATTGTTCGAATAAAGATGCAGCCATCTTTTGCAGCATTGTCCATTTTTATAACTCTTCAGTTGTCTGTAATTTTTTATCGTCACACTTCTTGTAAGTGTGACAGGTAATTTTTGTTTTAATGGATGGAAAATCATAGGAAATTTTCATGTACACTCCTGGTGGGTAAATCTTCATTGCCACAAACACAATCTCATAACATTATCTTTTATTTGGTGATGTGAAGGATGTAGGAAAATTTAGTACTCATCCAACCTTTTAAGTATCACCATTATAACTTCATGCAGCTTATTTACTGCACCTGGAATTACAAAATGCCAACTGTATGAAGCTCATTGATAAATACAGATGTACATTGTATTTTTTCAATTAGATTGTTTCCTTGGGTCCTGGTCTCATCCTGTTCAGACCATCTAGTAGTTTCATGATCATTACTGATGAAACAAACATTTTATTCTAGATGTTATTAATTAATTGAATATAAGTTCCTCCAGCTGCCATGATGGGATTTGAACTCATGTCCCCAGAGCATTAGTCTGGGCCTCTGGATTACTAAAACAGTAACATTACCATTATGCTACCGTCCCCTTACTCTGGCTAATGATCTGATGCTTCACCTTTCTTCATGCTCCCAGTATCTCGCCTCTCCGACTGATCATGTTGTTTCTCTCTATTTACTGTTTAAATTTATCTTGCACTCTGCTTCCCTTGCTCTCACTCTGTTCCATGCACTTCTGATTTTTTTCATGCTGACTTTCTCTGCGGTATTCCCTCGCTGGCCGTACCAATGCTTAATATCCCCAACCTCACAGAGGGGGAAGTTGTCTCTGCTTCCCCTTCTGATCATTAGTCATTAGCTGCTGCTGGAGGGTGTGCATGTATATGTAGCCATCAGTTGGGAATTGGATAAGGTTGAGTTTGGCTGTACTGCTCTCCGTGGGTGACTATCCTGTTGGGACTGAGCACCTAGTCTTATGCATGAGAAATGGCCAACTAGGTGGGATGCTGGAGGGTAGCTTGTGCCTGTGGAATCATGGCTTAGAACTAAAGGCCTGCTCGGGTCTGCAAACAAAAAACCCAACCCAAGCCGGACAGAACCACATCCGACCCAGCCCGAGTCCTTCCATTTTTTCCTGCACCCGACCCAACCGTGAGTTAACTTAACTTTTGTTTTGCACTTTGTTGCTGATCTGCACAAGCTTAAAATAACTGTAAAAAAAAAACCTTTCTAGTCAAAAAATTACATTAACAGTGGAGCTACTTACCTGTGATAGAGCATGTCCAACCTGGCCTGACCCGAGCCCGAATGTCGGACCCGGAAGTGCAACCCGACCCAAACCTGAACTGTCTTCAGGTCCCGTTGGGTTCGGGTCAGGTAGCAGGCCTTTACTTAGGAATAATAATAGGGGTCAGCAACCTTTTTTTACCTGAAGAGCCTTTTTTAAGAAATTTGCTTAAAGTACAAACTGGAAGCGCGAGACAAAAAGGGATAACATTTTAAAAGATGAAGTAAAGGAAAAAGCACAAATTAAGGTAATAAAATTGTTTATCAAGAATCTAATGAACAAAATGCAATTATCTGATGCTGTAAACAGACAATTGCATGACTTTTTCTAATGCCTATAAAAATATAAAACGTAAATGACATTGTATCTGACTCAAAAGGTCTTGATATAAAATCTATAAATCAACTAGCAAAGGTTTCTTTCATTTTATGTATTGCATTTTAAAAAAATCTTTTTAATTGATGCATTTGTATTTTTTAAATTCTTTAAGCAATGTACCAAAACTGCCTCCCCTATATATTTCTATAAATAATCCCAATTTTCATTCGAAAGAGAGCACTATTTCCAAAAGTAGAAGGGCTATGGTTCCCTGTCCTTGTAGCTTTCTGTTTGGTTATAAATTTCATGGTTGATATCATCAACCATTTAAATATCCCTATCAGGATCTGCTGTTCTCCAGGTTCATATTCCATTTATGCAAAAACATCTTAATTATGCAGAATTGTCTGAGAACTGGCTGTTAAAGGTTGGGAGCCACAAATGAGACATTATGGAGCTGCATGTGGCTCCGGAGCTGTGGGTTGCCAACCCCTGGCTTAGGAAAAATTAGGTGGTAGGGAAGAAAAAGGGGAACACTTTTTAACAAATGATTTTTCTATATGAGCACCCTTTATAGCTTCGTACGAAGCGGTCCCTTTATCTATTGGTACTGATCAAGTCAAACTGTACAATTGTAATGGTAGTGCCTATTATGGAAATGCATGTTGTTGTTTTCTATCCAGTTACTTCAGGCTCTTCACACAAAAGCTTTACCTGGTGTTTGAGAGACACCTGCAGCCGTGCAAGCTACCTTCCTGGCTGCACTGCACTCTTGTTCACATCCCCTGTCACATTGCAGGAAAAGCCAAAAGTCGGCATCCTGCTGTTTTGGAAACTGTCAATACTGTTTGTATTGAATAGTTACCATACAGGTGGGGGAGGTGGTGGGGGGGGGCGGGGGGAGAAAACTGTACGGATTTGCTTAGATTTTATACAACTAACTGCGTACATGGATAAGAATAGTTAGTGAATGCAAGCGTTCAGAGAGAGATTCTTTTATCCAAGATGCTTCCGTCATTTTGTTCTGACTGCCACTCCAGCCAAGATGAACAAACTCACATGGACCAGTGATGGAACCTAACACCTCCCTGGTCTGTATCTTATAAAAGTGCAGCTGTGGCAATAGTGACTTACATTTAACTAACAGTAATGTTTCAGTGCTGGTGGATTAACATCAGCAATCAGCCAGTTATAGGGGAATAGAGTCACAGATGCAGCACTGAAACAGGCCCTTTGGCCCACCGGGTCTGTGCCGACCAACAACCACCCATTTATACTAATCCTACGTTAATGCTATATTCCCTACCACATCCCCACCATTCTCCTACCATCTACCTACTAGATCTAATTAATTTTAGACAGGCTGTAATTCCTGAATTGTCACATAGTATTTCTTCTAATCAGACTTGGACTAGGGCTTAATTTAATGCCAATCTTTGTGACAAGTTAATTTTATCATAATGCAAAAACATGTCGGTGAAATAACATAATGTTATGCAAATGCATAGTAAGTTGTCATGCATCAACACAGTGGATTGGTGAACATGATTTTGACCAATATTCAATATGATATGAACTCAATATGCATTGTATTACAATAGTGCGTTATCCTAAATGCACACTCATAGAATGGATCCAACCACAACAATGACATGGAGGCTGTTGTGTTTTTGCAGATGGTACTAGGCAGGGCATCTTCGATGTGAATGGCAATGTTATCAGAACCACTCAGGATGAAAGAATTGCAACTCTATTTGGGAACAATCACCTTGGTAAAATATCAATGAACTGGGAATGAAAGAGTGGCTTGTAGCAGCAAAAGAAGAGACGAACGACCTAAGGGAGTTTTGAATGTATTTTATTGTAACATCTGGAAAACGTTGCAGGTACACAAGAAATAGGAGCAGGAGTAGACCATATGGCCCATCAAGCCTGCTCTGCCATTCAAAACGATCATGGCGGATCTGAGGATTCAACTCCATTTTCCTGCCCACTCACCATCCTCCTTGATTCCCTGAAAGACCAAAACTCTGTCTATCCCAGCCTTAAATAAATTCAACAATGGAGCATCCACAACCCTCTGGTGTAGAGAATTGCAAAGATTCATAACCCTTTGAGTAAAGTAATTTTTCCTCATCTCAGTCCTAAATGATCGGTCCCTTATCCTGAGACTGTGCCCCTGTGTTTTAGATTCCCCGACCAGCAGAAATAATCTTTTATTGGCTACTCTATCCAGCCCCTTTAGAAACTTTTATGTTTCAATGACATCACCTCTCATTCTTCTAAACTCCAAATATAGGCCCAATTTACCTAACCTCTCATCATAGGACAACCCCCTCATCCCAGGGACTAATCTAGTGAACCTTTGCTGCACTGCCTCCAATGCAAGTATATCCTTTCATAAATGTCTTCTTAAAGCTGCGCACAGTACTCCAGATGTGACCTCACCAAAACCCTGTACAATTGTATCAATGCTTCTTTATTCCTGTACTGCAATCCCCTTACAATAAAGGCCAACATGCCATTTGCCTTCCTAATTGCTTGCTGTACCTGCACACTAACTTTGTGTTCATTGTACAAGCACACCCGAGTCTCTTTGAATATCAACATTTAGAAGTTTCACACCTTTTAAAAAATATTCTGCTTTTCTGTTCTTACGACCAAAGTGCATAACTTCACACTTCCCTACATTATTCTCCAGCTGCCATCTTGTTGCCCATTCACTTAACCTGTCTATATCTCTTTGCAGCCTCTCTGTGTCCTCCTCACAACTTACCTTTCCACCTACCTTTTGTATGATCAGGAAACTTAGATGAAGAGACAGAGTAATATATCTAAGTAAGTCATTAATATAAATAAACTAAATTCTGTATAAAAACAAGAAATGCTGGAAATACTCAGCAGGTCTGGCAGCATCTGTGGAAAGAGAAGCAGTGTTAACATTTCGGGTCAGTGACACTTCTTCGGAACTGACAAATATTAGAAATGTCAAAGGTTATAAGCAAGTGAGGCGGGGGTGGGGTAAGAGATAACAAAGGAGAAGGTGTAGATTGGACAAGGCCACATAGCTGACCAAAAGGTCATGGAGCAAAGACAAACAATATGTTAATGGTGTGTTGAAAGACAAAGCATTAGTACAGATAGGATGTTAACGGACTGAAGATTGAACAGCAGCAAGTACAAACATGAAAAAAAAACAGTGGGTTATCAAACTGAACAAACTAAGATGAAATGAAATAAACATACAAAAAAAATTGTAAAAAATGTAAAAAAAGAAAAGATAACTAAAAATAAAAGTAAAATGGGGGGCCCGTCATGCTCTGAAATTATTGAACTCATTGTTTAGTCCGGCAGGCTGTAATGTGCCTAATCAGTAAATGCGATGCTGTTCCTCGAGCTTGCGTTGATGTTCACTGGAACACTGCAGCAAGCCCAGCCCGCCACCTCCAGCGTGATGCCACTACCAAACGCATCTTCCCCTCCCTTCCCCTGTCAGCATTCCGAAGGGATCGTTCCCTCCACGACACCCTGGTCCACTCCTCCATTACCCCTAACGCCTCGTCCCCTTCCCATGGCACCTTCACCTGCAATCGCAGGAGGTGTAATACCTGCCCATTAACCTCCTCTCTCCTCACTATCCCAGGCCCCAAACACTCCTTTCAGGTGAAGCAGTGATTTACTTGTACTTCTTTCGATGTAGTATACTGTATTCGCTGCTCACAATGAAGTCTCCTCTACATTGGGGAGACCAAACGCAGACTGGGTGACCGCTTTGCGGAACACCTCCGCTCAGTCCACAAGCAGGTTTCCGGTTGCTTGCCATTTCAACACTCCCCCCTGCTCTCATGCTCACATCTCTATCCTGGGCTTGCTGCAGTGTTCCAGTGAACATCAACGCAAGCTCAAGGAACAGCATCTCATTTACCGATTAGGGCACACTGCAGCCTGCCGGACTGAACATTGAGTTCAATAATTTCAGACCATGATGGCCCCCCCCATTTTACTTTTATTTTTAGTTATCTTTTCTTTTTTTACATATTTTACAATTTTTTTTGTATGTTTATTTCATTTCATCTTAGTTTGTTCAGTTTGCTTAAACACTGTTTTTTTTTCATGTTTGTACTTGCTGCTGTTCAATCTTCAGTCCGTTAACACCCTATCTGTACTAATGTTTGTCTTTCAACACACCATTAACATATTGTTTGCCTTTGCTCCATGACCTTTTGGTCAGCTATATGGCCTTGTCCAATCTACACCTTCTCCTTTGTTATCTCTTGCCCCAGCCCCGCCTCACTTGCTTATAACCTTTGACATTTCTAATAATTGTCAATTCCGAAGAAGTGTCACTGACCCGAAATGTTAACCCTGCTTCTCTTTCCGCAGAAGCTGCCAGACCTGCTGAGTATTTCCAGCATTTCTTGTTTTTATTTCAGATTTCCAGCATCCGCAGTATTTTGCTTACATTCTGTATAAGACTGTAGTTTTCTCATACACAGAAGGAGGCCATTCAGCCCATCATGCCTTTGCTGGCTCTTTAGTACAGATATCCCAATTAATTCCAGTCCCGAGCTCCTTCCCCATAGGCCTGTATGTTTGTTTCCTTTAAGTATTTATCCAATTCTCTTTTAAATTTACTGTTGAATCTGCTCCCATTACCCTTACAGACAATACATTCCAGATTGCAACAAACCATTGTATTAAAAACTTCCTCAGGCTGCATCTGGTTCTTTTGCCACTCACCTTAAATTCGTGTCCTCTGGTTACTGACCTCTTTGCCGCGGAAACCAGTTTCTCCTTATTTACTCTTTCAAATCTATTCATGATTTTGATCTCCTCTATTAAATCTCCTCTTAACCTTCTCTGCTCTTTGCAGAACAACGCCTGCTTCTCCAGACTCTCCACATAACTTAAATCCCTCATCCCTGGTGTTACTCTAGTACATCTCTTCTGTACCATCTCCAAGGTCTTGACATCCTTCCTAAAGTGTGGGGCAGGACCCTGATATCAGGGTCAAATGGGGTCACAACCCTGCACTGTGTGGGTAAGTCCCCTGGCAGTGATTTTCCCGAAATGGCCAATTCGTGGCCAGAGTGTAGGCTCGTTGTCCAATTAACAACAGTTGGCAGGCTCTCGAAGCTGGAAGGGTAATAGTAGACCCTCCAGCTTGGAAGAAACTGCAATCTGCAACCTCCCCCCACCCCCACCCCCACCCCCACTTCCTGCCTCTGGGAAAATGGCCTGAAGGCGGGATGGTGCCGTCAAATTGGTACTCTGGCTGGCAGTGCGAATTTTCACGCCCGCCTCCATGCTCGCACCTATCGAGGGCTAAAGAATTGAATATAATCTCCTGCTGATGCTAACCAGTGTTTTATAAAGGTTTAGAATAACTTCCTTGCTTTTGTACTCTGTGCCTCTATTGATAAAACCAAGAATCCCATATTCCTTTTTTAACAGCCTACAATATCAGGTAGCTTGTTGAAATGAATACAGAATTATTACAAAGAGTTGATGTTTCACTACGAAATGATTGCAGCTATGTGGAACAACATCTGATAAAGCCCTTTGAGTACCATAAAAAAGACAATTTGATAAACCTTTAAGCAATTCAGGTATCATCCCCATCATATATAGTGGATATGTTGGTGTTAATGCATTTTGTCCTCTATAACAATGGACAATAAAACCAAAAAGTGAAGTACCATAATATTTTTAAAAACAGGAATTCTCACTGAGCAACTTCCTCCTTGTTAGAAGTTGCATCCATAATCTCATCACTGAGGTAAATGCACTTTAACAAGGTGTGAACTGCTTGAAAACCCAACTTTACTTGAAATCCACAGCTTTCAAATGAATAAGTATAGAGTACGTATTTTATTTAGAGATACAGCACTGAAACAGGCCCTTCTGCCCATCAAGTCTGTGCCGACCATCAATCACCCATTTATACTAATCCTACATTAATCCCATATTCCTACCACATCCCCACCTTCTCCCAACCTATACTAAGGGCAATTTATAATGGCCAATTTACCTATCAACCTGCAAGTCTTTGGCTGTGGGAGGAAACCGGAGCACCCGGCAAAAACCCACACGGTCACAGGGAGAACTTGCAAACTCCGCACAGGCAGTACCCAGAATTGAACCCGGGTCACTGGAGCTGTGAGGCTGCGGTGCTAACCACTGCGCCACTGTGCCGCCCGTTAGATTAATTAATTGCCGAAAATAGTTGGTGACTTAATACAATATAAACAGCACCTTTTGTAATTGACTCCTATAGAAATGGCAAATGGTTAGTATTAATTGTGTGATATCACAGCTGCCTGTTCTAGGTATGATTGGTGTAAGTGGTGGGGACTCTATGTAAAACATTGACCCTCCGAAAGCGCTTGACTATCAACCTGGATACTGAACTCAGACTGTCTGGTGTGATAGTAAGTATTATATTCATAAATCTGTAAGTGTTGGACATTAACGTTGCAAGGACCTTATTGATCATGAATAGATGGAATCTTTGTTGATAAATACATCCTCTAACAAGCAGAAAGGGGATGCCAAATAGTGACAACATTAAATATCTTTAGCAGCGTGTGTTATAATTAATCAGGCTTCAAAACGATCACAGCATTGATCATTTGTGCAAATTATGCATAACACATCTAAAGCCCTGCACATACTGCTATAATATATAGTCACAAAACTCCAATCCATCCATAGGGCTGAATTTTATGGGCTTCCCTGAGACGGGTTCGGAGGCGGTGCGGCCCATAGACTTGTGACGGGAGACGGGGGTGGGGGGCAGAGGGCCCGTTGCAGAGCAACTTTATCGGGGCCAGGATAGGCCGATGATAACCTTCCTGCCCAGAGGCCAACTGAGACCCTTAAGAGGCCGATGAACAGCCACTTAAGGATCACTTCCCCCTGCTGTTGGCATTAAGACAGTGGCGGGGGTGGGGGGGAACCTCCACCACGCCGGGAGGTCACACAGTAAAACAAGATGACCTCCTTGCGGGCTTGGGGCAGGGTTCCCTCCTCCATAGGCTATCTGTGGCCCACATAGGGCCCCTGCCAGCAAACAAAGCACCTCCTTGTACTACCCCTCGCCCTGGACTAAATGCCCACCCTCCCCCCTCATCGGGGCCTGCTGGATTGGCATTGGATCTGCGCTCCTGCGCTGGGCCTGCATCCAAGGCCTCTTGCAGTGGCCACTACTCCTGATGGCGCTGCCAATACTACTGAGCTGCTGGCCCTCTGATTGCAGGCAGCACTTCGAGGTGGGATCCCCTTCGTTAAAGGGATGGGGACCCCCGGTGCCAAACTGTTAATTGGCCTGGCACCATAGAATTGTGCCAGGGTGGGGGATGTGGGGCTCCAGCTGGCTGAGGCAGGATTCCCCCCGCCATTTCGGCCCGATGCCAGGATCCCCGTTGTGCGCACAAAATACAGCCCATAGTGTGGATTCAAACACAACTGGTTAGCTCATTCCCATGAAATAAAAACCCAAGCTTTAAACAGGCATGTTGCTCATTAGAGTTATCTCTGTACATCTCCCTATTTTTGTAACTTCCTCTAGCACTGCAACTTTGAGATCTCTTTTCCAATTCTGGCCTCATGTTCATCTCTGATTTTCATCATCCCACCACTGGCGGCCATGTCACCAACTGCCTAGGCTCGAGGCTCTGGAATTCCTCTACCTCTCTTTCCACCTTTCAGACACTTTAAAACCTACCCCTTTGCCCAAGCTTTTGGTCACCTGTGTGGTTCAATGTCAAATTTTAACATTCCTGTGAAGCACCTTCGGATGTTTTACTATGTTAAAGGTGCTATATAAATGCAAGTGGTTGTTGTAACTTCTATTTGGCTGTATCCAGTATTTTGACCTTGGCATAGGTGCCAACTGTACTCTTCCATTGACTCAGGTATTACTGCTGGTTTCTTCTATATAGATGTGTCATTACCGACACCAGGTACCAGCCTATTGCACAGCTATACTGATGTAACTCTTGTGCCTGTTGCTGCTGGTATTGTGACATCAAAGATCAAAAGTGGTCCTGGCCCTGGCCTTGCAGAAGTTGTGAATTTCCTTTGGCTTTTAATCACTTTCATTACCAGTTGTAAAATCTCTCTCGAGGTGCAGGTGCTTCATCACTGCAGTGTATCTCTTGTGTCTTTATTTAAAAAGATGCACATTTAATCTGAAGTGCCTCTCTCTCTCTGCTTTTTGGATGCTTGGAATTTTTCATGTGTTCATCTTGGAATTTATCCTCCCAGGTCTTTAAGCCACTTTTCCAGTTGAATTTTGCTGCTATTTATATGTTGTCACGCCAATGTGCTTTGTTGAATGACAATTTTCTTTAATCCACTGACTGGAGATCTGCATTTACATTTTTTAAAAGACATTTTAAAAAACACAGCTAAAGGGATGACTTTGCTAGCAGTTTAGGATGATCACCTAATTTGCAACACTGTATCCTACATTGCAAGGCTTGTGTAAGTGATTGACCTGTGCGGGGTCATCACGGTGAAAATCTCTCCTCCCCCAACACTCACTTGTGGGGTTCTTGGCGAAGGCGGTGTGATATCGCGAAGTGGCATTTGAAAATGATGTCAAACAACACTCGGGTATATGATGAATCAAACAAGGGTATTTATTAAACAAAAACCAACAGTGAAACCATTTATACTCTATCAATGGCTATAAAAACACCACCCACCCAGTCCAACCTAAAGTGTGTCTGGTGTGTTTGATAGAGGGACCCTAGCCCATGTAGTATGACATGTAGTCTCGTTGGTGATACTCACGGGTCCGATGTCTTGCACCTGGCAGCGGCCTGTCGTCGTTGCAGTGCAGAGTCTATCTTGGGTCGAGGATTTACCTCCTGACTTCAATGCTGCTCTTTTCCTCTGTGTCCTGAACTCAAACGTGAGCTCCATGGTCTCAATGTGCTGATGTTCTCTGCACTCGCTCTGTACAGCTTGCTGGAGATGCTGGCATGCCTTTTCCTGCTGTTCTTGTAATGTTCTTGCTGAAGTAAAAACTCCTCTGCTCCAAAACCCTATACCCAGTTATAGTGTTATCGGTTCACACCTGTGAGTTTGTGTCAGGCAGGCCAGATATAACTTATTGAATAGTTCTTTTAAACAAGGTTGCCTATCTCGTTTGGGGAGAGTAGGTGAAAAATGGAGGGGACGTGAGTTGAACATGTCTTGATAGCTTGGAGATGTCTAGAGTGGGTGCTAATTGATAACCAGTTTTATTTTATTTGAAATGACTTGTCCAGGGAATGGCATCCCTTATCAGGTCTTTGAATATTCAAAGACTGGCTGGTGAACGCCCTGTTTTTTGGTGCTTGATAATCTGTCCCTGCATTTCTTTAATTGATTTTTAATCTGTTGTTCAGAGGCAATTTGTTAGTGATTTAAAGGGACAGTCCACATGAGTCGAATTCAAAGTGTCCTAGCCTCAGTGGTTGAATTTAGCTCTCTTTGGCCTGGGCTGATTTGAGGGCTTAAATTTAAATCATTTCCCAGCAAGAACCAAGACCCAAGAAGTTTAAGGGAGCTACCTGTTCTTTTAAGAAGGAAGAAGTATTGCTAACTGTTATGTTTAAATCAGTGAGTGACTGTCATGTAACAAGCCCCTTCCCATCTGTTGTTTTAAGCTGGTGTTTTCTCTGCAGCAGAGAAGAAGCTTCTGGACTTTGACACATTCAGACCTGAGTGGGGTGTCTCTCTCTCTGTCTCTCTCCCATTTCAGCTTACAAGCATCGAACTCTGCCTGTTGACTGACCACCTTTGCGTACTCCGGCTACAATCAGGAACCCCATTGGAGGAAATTATCTACATCTCTTTATCCAAGAGACCCACTGAACCAGTCATCTACCTCTTCAAATTAAAAGCCTCAGGACCACCAAATTTAGCTAAAAGCCAGCCGAATCACCAAACTCCACAGACTGTATACCCCTTTTTTTTCTTTGGACTCTAACTCACCAATCTATCCTTCCCCCACTCTGTAACTTATTTGCGTGTGTGTGTAAGTTGGCGCATAGTGTATTGTTTTCATTAGTTCAATTTAGGAACAATAAAGTTAACCTCTTTCTTTGTTAACTCAAGAAAACCTGTCCGATTAGTTCTTGTTACGATCACAGCAAGTCATCAAACATCTACTGAATTGGCCAGTACATACACTTTAAGAAAGAATTAAACCTGTTGTCAAACAAGGAGAAGGAAAAGAGGGAAGCCCTTCGACCCCTCCTCACTTGACTGTAACAATGCGAGTTAAATAATTATGGGAAAAATTGTATATGCATCGTGAATTTTAATAGAATAAAAGCAAGCTGACAGTTGCCTATACTGTTTTAGTTTGAGTGTTTGTTTCTAACTGAATGACTGACTGCCAAATAGCAGTGAATCTGAAGTTGCAATGAGAAATGATCTGAATTGGCCACATTTGGATTATTTCAAAATGTCAAAAGTTTGATCTGATGTGAATCCTTAAGTTTTATTGTCCCAGCCCCTTTTAAAATAGTAGCATATAATCTCATGCTAGGAGTTTATCTTCTATGAATTCACTTGTAACTTGACATATCTCTGGAATGTGGCTCCCACAGAAAGGGTGCAGGCCAAGAATGCAACCTGGACCCCTGAAGGAGAGGACTAATTTTAAATTAAAAACATAGTTCAGTCGCTTACACAGGTGACTGAGAATGGCATAGCTGGGGTTGGGAGGGCCTGGGCGCCTTCCCAGTGGCAGGCAGCACTCAGAATTTCTGAATAAAAAGAAAACTAGTACGGATGTTGGAAATCGGAAATAAAAATAGAAAATGCTGGAAACACTCAATAGGATAAGAGCAGACAAGTTAATGATTCAGGTCTGGACCTTTAATTAGAACTGCAAGATATTACAAATGAACAGCAAAACTCAGGTGTTCAGAGGAGTTTCTGGTCACATGAGGCTGGCATGCTCTGGAAATGCCCCCATAGTGCTGCTTGTGCCCATTTCCCCCCGCACATTAAGTTCTCCTCTACCAACTCTGCAAACTCTGGCAGGGTCAGCCTGGAGGGCATCGGCAGACATGAGGCCAGGATAGGCACCAGGATCATGTTCTGTCTAATTTTGGCTCCAAGGTCAAGTGTTGCATTACACATGAATTGTGGGAGGGCGTAGAAGTTGATTATGCAGGCTTAAAGGGGTTAGATATCTGATTATGAATAGTTGAGTGTAATGAGTTAGATATGTGTCCAATCTCTGCCAATTTATTGGGAGGAGGATTAGGTAGATATATAAATGTTTCCTGGTAATCCACTGGATATTTCCAATTTCTAGGGAATGGTATGAGTGATGGATTTGACAGTTGGTAGGGCTTTTACCAAATCACTGGTGCATGCATTTGAACAGGGCTGGGATTTGGAGGACATCAACTCCCATTTCAAATCTGAAATTAAATGAATACTTAATTTTATTTCAAACATCACAATCTACTTCCAGCTATCAATGATAAATATTTATAAGTTGCCAGCCAAAGCACCTTACAGTGTTTGGAAATTTGAGGCTAGACGCTAGACTCGAGACTCATAAAATTACTCTTCAAATAATTTACTGTTTCATGTGACTTTTTTATATTTATAAGATATATTTTTTTATTGTGTTTGAAATTTTTAGCAGCTGTCAAAGCCAAATTTATTTGTAGATTCGTGGATTTTTTACACTTCATTAGGTTTGAATTCTGTACCCTGCTTAAGAAAATAAAGCATGCGATGAGATGTGGTTTATATTTCCATTGAGCGTGCCCTTCCAATCAGATGAATTTGCACTCATGGGTGGATTGGCGGGGCAGGGGTGGAGGGGGGTGCGGTTAGGCGGTGGCAGTGGAGGGGGCAGGGGAAGTACATTTCCATGTGGGTTCTCCTGATCATCTGCTGCAACTTTGACAAAAGGGCCACAAAAACCCCTGGAAAAAGATATAAACCCAATTTCCAGAAATTCACCTTTGTGAACTCTTCCTGGTGCATTTAATGGCTTGAAGCAGCTGAATAACCACAAGCTTTTCCAGGACTATAAGCTGCAGCAAACCTCAAAGGGACCGGTCAAAGGTGCCTGACTCAGGGAAGTGGCCAAGTTGTCAAGTACAGCCATTGGCTTGCTGGCATAAGCTGTGTGAGAGAATCAATCTGTGGATGACCTTTTGTTTTGGGTGGCAAGCTTACATGAATTGTGCATAATTACTGCTGAGAAATATTTTCATATGACTTATTGCTGTCAATAGTAAATCATAGAATGGTACGGTGCAGAAGGAAGCCATTCGGCCCATCTTATCTGTGCCAGCTCTTTCAAAGAGTAATCCAGTTAGTTCCACTATCCTGTTCTTTCCCCTTATCCCTGCAATGTTTTCTCCTTCAAACATTTATCCAATTGCCTTTTGACGGTTACTAACTGAATCTGTTTCCACCTCCCTACATCAGGCAGTGCATTCCAATTCCTGAGTATTCGTGTGTAAAAAAAAAATGTTCCTCATGTTGCCTCTGGTTCTTTTGCCAATCATCTTAAATCTGAGCTCTCTGGTTATCGATCCTCTAGCCATTGGATGCAGTTTCTCTTTATTTAAAAAAGAAAGACTTACATTTATGTAGCACCTTTCATGACCACCGGATATCCCAAAGCAATTTACAGCCAATGTGAACTACCTTTTCAAGTATTATCATAGTTGTAGGAAACTTGGCAGCCAAATTTGTGCACAGCAAGCTCCCACAAACAACAATATGATGATGAACAGATAATCTCTTTTTTTTGATGTTGATTGAAGGATAGATATTGGCCAGGACACTGGGGATAACTCCCCTGCTCTTTGAAATAGTCCCAAGGGATCTTTCATGTCCACCTGAGAGGACCTCGATGTAATGTCTCATCTAAAAGATGGCGCCTCCGCCAGTACTGCATTGGAGTGTCAGCCTAGATGTTGATGCTTAAGTCCCGGAGTGAGACTTGACCCCTAACTTTTCAACTCCGGCAATAGTGCTACCAACTGAGCTACAGTTGACACATTGAGCCACGGCTGCCACTATCGTCCCTATCTAAACCCTTCATGGTTCTAAACGCTTTTACCAAAACTCCTTTTGGCCTTCTGCGCTTAACCGAGAACAATCCCAGCTTCACCAGTCTATCCATTCAACTGTAATCACTCATCTCTGGAACCATTCTAGTAAATCTCTTCTGTACCCTCTCCAAAACTTGACACCTTTCCTAAAGTGTGATATCCAGAATTGGACCCAATACTCCAGCTGGGGCTGAACTAGTCTTTTATATAGGTGTGCATAACTTCCTGGCTTTTGTACTGTGTCTTTATTTATAAAGCTCAGGATGCCTGCCATATGCTTTATTAACTGCTTTGTTAACCTATCCTGCCACCTTCAAGCACCCCTCGGTCTCTCTGTTCTTGCACCCCTTTAAAAGTGTACCATTTAGTTTGTATTGTCTCCCATCATTTTTGTAGAATCTCACAATCTGCTGCCCACAAGTCAATCTCCTAGGGAAGCAATGCCATGTTTGCCAGAACCAGGTCTTGTGTGCATTGCTCAACTGATGAGGCCAATTAGAATGAATGTGGAATCGGATTTGCTGCTCTGGCTGGCTCACCACAGGTCCAGGGAGTCATCAACTGCAGAAAAGTGGCAATAAAGGCACCCCCAGATCACTCTGGAGCCTTTATCAACCAAAAGAGAGTTCAGTCCAATGTTCTACTTGTCTGCAACCACCAAAAGACCATCATGCATGTCTGTGCAAGATTCCTAGGGAGTTGTCATAATGCGTTCAATCCTGCACCAGTCAACTGTCAGAGATATTCACACCTTGAAGCAGAGTTGACAGATGGCCCCTTAGAGAAAAGGATTACCATCTGATGACAGCTATGGGGAACCCTAACACTGGCGCCCAGGAAAGATACAACAGAAGCCACATGAGCACTAGAGTTGTATTGAGCAAGCAATTGGGATTCTGAAAATACAATTCTGGTAGCTGGACAGGGCTGGGGGCAGTCTTCAGTATGCACCAGAAAGGGTTTCCAGAATGGTAGTGGTTTGCTGTACCCTGCACAGCATTGAGCAGCAATGAGGACTTGAGCTTCAAGAAGAGGAAGGTGATGGGTGCTCTGCCTCTTTGGAGGAGGAGCATGATGAGGGGAGGGCACCAGTAGCCACACACATAGCTGCCATGGATGACTGGGACAGACTGATTCAGGCACGCTTTAGTTGAACTGAGGCAGTGCAGCCCTCTAGCGCACAAATTCTGAACCTACTGTGCCCCCCAGATCCCAGCACAAAGCAGTTAAACCTCTTGTGGCACTATATCCAGGAGCAAGACACCATACTCCTGTGGCTGACATCCTCCGCAACCTCCAGCCATGCCTGCTTCTCTCTGAGGCAGATTTCTTCCTCCCATCTACAGGGAAGAGAATCTCCCTGTGGGCCCTGTTGTGTGATTGCCTTTAAGAGTATGTACCTTTCAGATCTTAATATGTGAATGAGCCAAATACCAGGATGTAGTCATGTGACTGCATGCCAATCTCACTCTGTAAGAACAAGGGTGATTGCGGCAGATTTCTGAGTGCAAACACGATAGGGCAATAATAGTTGGGGATTTCAACTACCCCAATATCAACTGGGATACAAACAGTGTGAAGGGCACAGAGGGGACAAAATTCTTGAACTGCGTTCGAGAACTTTTTTAGCCAACACGTAACAAGTCCAAGGAGAGGGGGCGCAATTCTAGATTTAGTCTTCGGTAACGAAGCTGGGCAAGTGGATGAAGTAACAGTGGGTGACCATTTTGGAGATAGTGACCATAGTACAGTTAGTTTTAGCATAATCATGGAAAAGGACAAAGATAAAACAGAAGCAAAGATTCTAAATTGGGAGAAGGCGAATTTTACAAAACTGAGAGGTGACCTGGCGAAAGTGGATTGCATACAGCTACTTGAAGGAAAATCAATGGCAAACTAGTGGGAGGCATTCAAGAGCGAGATACTACGGGCACAGTGTAGGCATGTTCCCACGAAGATTAAGGGTGGTACTGCCAAATCTAGAGCCCCATGGTTATCTGAAAGCTTATAGGGTAAGTTAAAGCAAAAAAAGAAAGCTTATGATGATCACAAATATCTGAATACTTTAGAAAGCCTAGAGGAGTATAGAAAGTGTAGGGGTGAAGTTAAAAAAAAAGGGAAATTAGAAAAGCAAAGAGAGGACATGAAAAATTATTGGCCGGTAAAATCAAGGAAAACCCGAAGATGTTTTATCAGTACATTAAGAGCAAGAGGATAACTAAGGAAAGGGTAGGGCCTATCAGATATGTATAGGGGAACTTCTGCATGGATGCAGAAGATGTGGGCAGGGTTCTTATTGAGGTTTCTGTCTCTGTCTTCAAAAGGGAGAGGGATGATGCAGACGTTGTAGTTAAAGAGGAGGAGTGTGAAATATTAGATACGATAAGCATAATGAGGGAGGAAGTGCTTGAGGGTCTGACATCCCTGAAAGTGGATAAATCGCCAGGACCGGATGGATTACATCCCAGGTTGTTAAACAAAGCTAGGGAGGAAATAGCGGATGCGCTGAGGATCATCTTCAATTCCTCACTAGATACAGGCAAGGTACCAGATGATTGGAGGTCTGCGAATGTTGTACCATTGTTTAAAACGGATGCAAGGGATAAGCCAGGTATTTATAGGCCAGTCAGTCTGACCTCGATGGTGGGTAAATTGTTAGAATCTATTCTGAGGGACAGGATAAACTGTCACTTAGAAAGGCATGGATTAATCAGAGATAGTCAGCATAGATTTGTTAAGGGAAGGTCATGTCTAACTTGATTGAGTTTTTTGAGGAAGTGACAAGGAGGATTGATGAGAGTAGTGCAGTGGATGTGGTTCACATGGATTTTAGTATGGCATTTGACAAGGACCCGCATGGCAGACTGGTCAGTAAAATGAAAGCCCATGGGATACAGGGGAAGGTGGCAGGTTGAAACCAGAATTGGCTCAGTGACAGGAAAAAGGGTAGTAGTCGACGGATGTTTTTGTGAATGGAAAGTGGTTCCCAGTGTTTCACAGGGCTCAGTGTTGGGTCCCTTGCTGTTTGTGGTATATAATAATGATTTGGACTTAAATGTGGGTGGCATGATTGGAAAATTTGCTGATGACACAAAAATTGGCCGTGTAGTTAATAATGAGGAAAATCGTGGACTCCAGAATGATATCAATGTTTTGGTTGAGCAGGCAGAAAAGTGGCAAATGGAATTCAATCCAGAGAAGTGTGAGGTATTGCATTTGGGGAGGGGAGATAAAGCAAGGGAATATACAATAAACAGGAGGATATTGAGAGGGGTAGAATAAGTGAGAGACCTTGGAGTGTATGACCACAGGTCCCTGAAAGTGGCAGGACAGGTGGATAGAGTGGTGAAGAAGGCATATGGATTGCTTTCCTTTATTGGCCGAGGTATAGAGTACAGAAGCAGGGATGTAATGCTGGAACTGTATAGAGCATTGGTTAGGCCACAGCTGGAGTATTGCATACAGTTCTGGTCACCACATTACAGGAAGGACATAATTGCTCTGGAGACAGTACAGAAGGGATTTACAAGAATATTGCCAGGGCTTGAAGGTTGCAGCTATGAGGTAAGATTCGATATGCTAGAGTGGTTTTCCCTGGAACTGAAGATGCTGAGGGGGTGACTTGATTGAGGTGTATAAAATTAGGAAGGACCGAGATAGAGTGGACAGGAAGGACCTGTTTCCCCTGGCGGAGAGGTCAGTTATTGGGGGCACAGATTTAAGGTGATTGGTAGAAGGATTAGAGGTGACATGAGGGGAAACCTTTTCACCCAGAGGGTGGTGGGTGTCTGGAATTTACTGCCAGGAATGGTGGCGGCGGCAGAGACCCGCAATTCTTTTAAAAGGTACCTGAGATGCTTTAATCTGCGGGTCTATGGACCAGGTGCGGGAAGGTGGGATTAGTTTGGGCGGATAGTTTATTTGGCTGGCGCCGACATGATGGGCTGAATGGTCTCCTTCTATGCTGTACTTTTTCTATGGTTCTATGATTGAATTTTGCTTTCAGTTTGAGGGAGAGAAGAGTGGGGCCAAGACTAGTATTTAAAACTTAAATAAGGGTAATTATAAGGGCATGAAAACAGAGCTAGCTAAAGTGAACTAGCAAATTAGGTTAAGGGATAGGTCAATAGAGATGCAGTGGCAAACATTCAAGGGGATATTTCAGAATACACAGAATAGTTACATTTCAACAAGAAAGAACAATTCGAAGGGTGGGACCTTCCATCCGTGGTTAACTAAAACAGTTAAAGATAATATAATTGCACAAAGATGGGAGGCAGGTCAAGAGATTGGAAAAAATGTAAAAAACAGCAAAGAATGACTAAAAGATTGATAAGGAAGGTAAAATTAGAGTATGAGAGAAAGCTAGCTAGAAATATAAAGACAAGTAGTAAGAAGTTCTGTAGATATTTTAAAAAGAAAAGGTAGCAAAATGAGCATTGGTCCTATAGAAAGTCAGTCTGGGGAATTAATAATGGATAATAAGGAGATGGCGGATGAACAGGTATTTTGCATTGGTCTTCACTATTGAGGATACAAGTAACATCCCAGTATTAGCTGTAAGTCAGGAAATGGAAGGGAGGGAGGAAATCAAGAAAATTACAATCACCAGGGAATACTGAACAAATTGTTGGAGTTGCGGGCTGACGAGTCCCCGGGTCCTGATGGATTTCATCCTGGGGTGTTAAAAGAAGTGGCTAGTGAGATAGTTGATGTGTTGGGCGCTACAGCGTTGGAAGGATGAATGAGAACGGGCAGAGACTGCTTGAGTTGTGTACCTATCATAAACCTCTGCATCACCAACTCGTTCTTTCACACTAAACCCTGTCACCAGGTTTCATGGAGGCAAGCAAGATCGCGTCGTTGGCAGCAGCTAGACCTCATCCTCAGAAGGCGAGCCTCCTTAAACAGTGTTCAAATCACTCGCAGCTTCCACAGTGTGGAGTGCGACACCGACCACTCCCTGGTGTGCAGCAAGGTTAGACTCAGACCAAAGAAGTTGCATCATTCCAAGCAGAAGGGCCACCCGCGCATCAACACGAGCAGAATTTCTCACCCACAGCTGTTACAAAAATTTCTAAATTCACTTGTAACAGCCCTTCAAAACACTCCCACAGGGGATGCTGAGACCAAGTGGGCCCACAACAGAGACGCCATCTATGAGTCAGCTTTGACCACCTACGGCAAACGTGCGAAGAGAAATGCAGACTGCTTTCAATCTCATAATGAAGAGCTGGAACCTGTCATAGCCGCGAAGCGCATTGCACTGTTGAAATACAAGAAAGTCCCCAGCGAGTTAACATCCGTAGCACTTAAAGCAGCCAGAAGCACTGCACAAAGAACAGCCAGGCGCTGCGCAAATGACTATTGGCAACACCTATGCAGTCATATTCAGCTGGCCTCAGACACTTGAAACATCAGAGGAATGTATGATGGCATTAAGAGAGCTTTTGGGCCAACCATCAAGAAGATCGCCCCCCTCAAATCTAAATCAGGGGACATAATCACTGACCAACGCAAACAAATGGACCGCTGGGTGGAACACTACCTAGAACTGTACTCCAGGGAGAATGTTGTCGCTGAGACTGCCCTCAATGCAGCCCAGCCTCTACCAGTCATGGATGAGCTGGACATACAGCCAACCAAATCGGAACTCAGTGATGCCATTGATTCTCCAGCCAGCGGAAAAGCCCCTGAAATAATCAAGAGTGCCAAGCCTGCTATACTCTCAGCACTACATGAACTGCTATGCCTGTGCTGGGACGAGGGAGCAGTACCTCAGGACATGCGCGATGCCAACATCATCACCCTCTATAAAAACAAAGGTGACCGCGGTGACTGCAACAACTACCGTGGAATCTCCCTGCTCAGCATAGTGGGGAAAGTCTTTGCTCAAGTCGCTGTAAACAGGCTCCAGAAGCTGGCCGAGTGCGTCTACCCTGAGGCACAGTGTGGCTTTCGTGCAGAGAGATCGACTGTTGACATGCTGTTCTCCCTTCATCAGATACAGGAGAAATGCCGCGAACAACAGATGCCCCTCTACATTGCTTTCATTGATCTCACCAAAGCCTTTGACCTTGTCAGCAGACGTGGTCTCTTCAGACTACTAGAAAAGATTGGATGTCCACCAAAGCTACTAAGTATCATCACCTCATTCCATGACAATATGAAAGGCACAATTCAACATGGCGGCACCTCATCAGACCCCTTTCCTATCCTGAGTGGCGTGCAAGAGGGCTGTGTTCTCGCACCCACACTTATTGAGATTTTCTTCTCCCTGCTGCTTTCACATGCGTTCAAGTCTTCTGAAGAAGGAATTTTCCTCCACACAAGATCAGGGGGCAGGTTGTTCAACCTTGCCCGTCTAAGAGCGAAGTCTAAAGTACGGAAAGTCCTCATCAGGGAACTCCTCTTTGCTGACGATGCTGCCTTAACATCTCACACTGAAGAGTGCCTGCAGAGTCTCATCGACAGGTTTGCGCTGCCTGCAATGAATTTGGCCTAACCATCAGCCTCAAGAAAACAAACATCATGGGGCAGGACATCAGAAATGCTCCATCCATCAATATTGGTGACCACGCTCTGGAAGTGGTTCAAGGGTTCACCTACCTAGGCTCAACTATCACCAGTAACCTGTCTCTAGATACAGAAATCAACAAGCAGATGGGAAAGGCTTCCACTGCTATGTCCAGCCTGGCCAAGAGAGTGTGGGAAAATGGCGCACTGACACGGAACACAAAAGTCCGAGTGTATCAAGCCTGTGTCCTCAGTACTTTGCTCTATGGCAGCGAGGCCTGGACAACGTATGTCAGCCAAGAGCGACGTCTCAATTCATTCCATCTTCGCTGCCTCCGGAGAATACTTGGCATCAGGTGGCAGGACCGTATCTCCAACACAGAAGTCCTCGAGGCGGCCAACATCCCCAGCTTATACACACTACTGAGTCAGCGGCGCTTGAGATGGCTTGGCCATGTGAGCCGCATGGAAGATGGCAGGATCCCCAAAGACACATTGTACAGCGAGCTCGCCACTGGTATCAGACCCACCGGCCGTCCATGTCTCTGCTTTAAAGACGTCTGCAAACGCGACATGAAGTCCTGTGACATTGATCACAAGTCGTGGGAGTCAGTTGCCAGCGTTCGCCAGAGCTGGCGGGCAATCATAAAGGCGGGGCTAAAGTGTGGCGAGTCGAAGAGACTTAGCAGTTGGCAGGAAAAAAGACAGAAGTGCAAGGGGAGAGCCAACTGTGTAACAGCCCCAACAAACAAATTTTTCTGCAGCACCTGTGGAAGAGTCTGTCACTCTAGAATTGGCCTTTATAGCCACTCCAGGCGCTGCTCCACACACCACTGACCACCTCCAGGCGCTTACTCATTGTCTCTCGAGATAAGGAGGCCAAAGAGTAGTTTTTATTTTCCAAAATTCCCTGATTCAGGGAAGGTTCCATTAGATTGGAAAACAGCGAATGTAACTCCTTTATTCAAAAAGGGAAGGAGACAGAAAGCAGGAAACTACAGGCCAGTTAGCTTAACATCAGTCATGGAGTCATAAAGAGATACAGCACTGAAACAGGCCCTTCGGCCCACCGAGTCTTGGGGAAAATGTTAGAAGCTATTATTAAAGACGTTCGAGCAGGGCATTTAGAAAAATTCAAGGTAACCAGGCAGAGTCAACACGATTTTGTGAAAGGGAAATCATGTTTAACCAATTTATTGGCGTTCTTTGAGGGAGTTAAATGTACTGTGGCTAAAGGGGTACCACTGGATGTATTGTACTTCGATTTCCAGAAGACATTTGATAAGGTGCCACATCAAAGGTTATTGCGCAAATAAAAGCTCATGGTGTAGGGGCTAACACATTGGTATGGATAGAAGATTGGCTCGCTAACAGAAAACAGGCAGTAGGCATAAATTGAGTTATTTTCTTGTTGGCAAGATATAACGAGTGGTGTGCCACAGGGATCTGTGCTGGGGCCTCAATTTTTTACAATTCATGTAAATTACTTAGATGAAGTGACCGAAGGTATGGTTGCTAAATTTGCTGATGACACAAAGATAGGTAGGAAAGTAACTTGTGATGAGGACATAAGGGGCTACAAAGAGATATTGATAGGTTAAGTGAGTGGGCAAAAACCTGGCAAATGGAATATAATGTGGGAAAGTGTGAAATTTTCCACTTTGGCAGGAAGAATAAAAAAGAAGAATATTATCTAAATGGTGAGATATTGCAGAGCTCTGAGATGCAGGGGGATTTGAATGTCCTAGTGAATGAATCGCAAAAGGTGCAGGTACAGCACATAATTGGGAAAGCTAATAGAATGTTATTGTTTATCGCGAGGGGAATTGAGTACAAAAGTAGGGAGGTTATGCTTCAGCTATACAGGGCATTGGTGCAACCACATCTAGAGTACTGTGTACAGTACTGGTCTCCTTATTTAAGGAAGGATGTAAATGTGTTGAAGGCAATACAGAGAAGGTTTACTAGACTAATACCTGGACTGGGCGGGCTGTCTTATGAGGAAAGATTGGACAGGCTAGGCTTGAATCCACTAGAATTTAGAAGAGTAAGAGGCGACTTGATTGAAACATGTAAGATCCTGAGGGGTCTTCACAGGGTGGATGTGGAAAGGATGTTTTCCCTTGTGGGAGAATCTCGAACTAGAGGTCACTGTTTAAAAATAAGGGGTCACCCATTTCAGACAGAGATGAGGAGAAATTTTTTCTCTGAGGATCGTGAGTCTTTGGAACTCTCTTCCTCAAAAGGTGGTGGAAGCAGAGTCTTTGAATATTTTTAAGGAAAAGGTAGATAGATTCTTGATAAGCAAGGGGGTGAAAGGTTATCAGTGGTAGGTGGAAATGTGGAGTAATCAGTTCAGCCATGAACTTATTGAATGACGGTGAAGGCTCGAGGGGCCTAGTGGCCTACTCCTGCTCCTAGTTTGCATGTATCACTCAGTCAATGTGAATCCAAGACTGCTTTGTATAGGTAGAAACAGGTGGAAATTCTATTGGGTTTCTTGATCTCCCACCATAACATTGCCAGATGATTAGTGGAAACCATGGCCGGGGGGGGGTGGAAACGGCAGAAATTCTACATGCATAAAATGCGTAGTTAGCCTATTGAGCGATCCTTAGTCACATTGAAGTATAACAACTGCAAGGTCTCTCCTGAAATCCCATAGTAAATTCAATGGGAGATCAGTGAAAACCATAGAGAAATTAGATAAATAGTAATTTGGTATTTCTATGGGGTTTCCACTGATCTTCCTTCTAAGTTATGGTTCAAGTATGAGAGAAGCCTAACAGAAATTACAAGCAATTAATTTAAATATCTTTTAAAATTTGGAATGTTGATTCGTTTAAATAATTAAATGTAACAAGTTGTCATAGTCTGTCCGTTATCCAATTAGTCTGCTTTTATGCATATTTGACTGCTCAAAAATCATTGTGCAGAATAGTGACAAATTGTTCTTTTAATTGTGTATGACTGGTCAGCTGAAGTGAAGAACATCAATCTCATCTGATCCTTGATTAATTATTAGAACCCTAAATCTCATTATAATAATTTAACAGTTACAATTGTTTTTAATTTTTAGGACTGACTAGTAATTTTATTCTTTTTGAAACAGAATCCCTTTTTACTAAAACGTTGTAACATGACTGAATAATGCAACCAATTGTGCTGCAGTGTTGAAAGATTCTGAAGCTACCTATGCATTTCATTGAGTCTCCATATTATTGCTGTCAGAATCTGTTAGGTGTGAGTTGCCTGTTAATCAGATTAGGGGAGTGCCTCATCTAATTAATTATTGTCAGAGTCACATGAATCCACTTACTTTCAGTTAAATTCCAAATTGCTCCCAACTGGTGGTTGTATGTTTTGTGTTGGGCATATTTCCAATTCGAGCAGGTATTAACTTGTCTATTGTTTTCTGCTACTGTAGATAAGCTGATTTATGAATGAAATTAGTGTTTAATCATGGGAATTTAATCGAGAGAAACAAAAGCTTTCAGTTTCGAAAGAAAGACAACAACTTGCATTTATATAGCATCTATGATGTAGTATATCAGCCCAAGATACTTCACAGGAGCATTATCAAACAAAATTTGACACCAAGCTACATAGAGATGTTAGGACAGGTGAACGAAAGCTTGGTCAAAGAGATGCGTTTTAAGGAATGAATTGAAGGAGGAGAGAGAGGTTTAGGAAGAGAATTCCAGAGCTTATGACCAAGACAGCTGAAGGCATGGCCACCAGTGGCTAGCGTGGGAGGAATGTACAGATCTCAGAGGGTTATCGGGATCAAGGAGGTTATAGAGATCAGGAGCAGCGAGGCCATAGAGGGATTTGAACACTGGGATGAAAATTTTAAATTCAGCATGTTGCCGGACTGATAACCAATATAAGTCAGTGAGCACAGGGGTGATGGGTGATTAAAGCAACAGGTTGGACACATTCTGAAGGTATTGATGACCGAGAAACTCTAAGGGCAGAAACTGTACCAAAACCTTGCTGGACACACAGTGGAATGTAAATTGAACTACAACATAGTAACTTGGATTTTTTTTTTAACTTGTTCTTGGTATATGAGCAACACTGACAAGGTCCACATTTATTGCCCATGCCTCGTTGAGAAGGCACTGGTGAGCTGCATTTTTGAACTGATGGAGGCCTTGTGGTGATGTGCTTCCACAGTGATGTTTGGTAGGAAATTCAAGGATATTGACCCAGCGTTGATGAAGCAACAACAATATATGTTCAAGTCAGGATGGTGTGTGACTTGGAGGGGAACCTGGAGATGATGGTGATACCACAACATAGTAGTAGAGGTCCAATGCTCTTGTCTAATGAGTCTGTGTCCCAGCAAGGGAGCCTACAAATTTCTGTCCTATAATTTGCCCAGAGCCGTACTTTTCCGAACCGAAAAATGACAATTACTTTAGGCAGAATGTAATAGTAAATAATGTAATAATGTGTTAGTAACTCACAATGGCTCAAATTTCCTCCTTTTACTGAAAACTGGAAGAATGACTACTTTATTCTCTGATGAACCAGCTGCTAACAACTGAATTCTGCAAAATCAAACATTTCAAAGATACCATTCCTGCAACTTTGTCAGATCATTATTTACAAAAGCCGGCATTCTCCCATTATTCATGGCAAGAATTGTGGACGCATGAAATCATAAAAACTGATCCATCAGGAATAATTTAAACTGCAATAAACAAACAAATTAAAACTTTTCACAGTAAGGTGTCTATTTCAGAAGGTGCTTGAACTGAAATAAAGATGTAAAACCATCATAGAGTACTGAAAATTAAAGTTTGTGTCTTTGATATAGAATATACTGTTTTCCAAGTTTGAGTAAATCAGGGATTTTTGGCTTTGTATGGACACAACCTGTATAGTGGAATGTGGATACCTTCAAGAAACCATTTCACATTGCTTTCATACTGGCAGCTATAAACTGTAACCAAAAGAAAACTAAAAGATGAGCCACCTGGGAATCTTTTAAAATTTATTTTGAATCATTTAAATATCAATAAAAAGCTAATGAGACAGGGACTGTCCTAATATTAAAGAGTTGATTTATCCAATGCATGCTCACAGTGTGGTGTCTCATCTTTTAAAGCAAACATTAGAAAATTATGGGCATGCTCCTGGAGGTATACATTTGAAAAATCAGCCTTAAAGCTTTATTGAGATTTACTGAGTATTGCAGCATAATCTGCCTTCCTCTCAATAGTAGAATAAGTGTCAATCTTTACTCAGTTACCTCTGAGTCAGAAATTTGTGTATTCATGTCCTAGTCCAGAGTTTTGAGCATGTAATCCAGGCTGACACTTCAGTGCTGTACTGAGTGCTCACTGCACAGTCGTAGGTGCCGTCTTTCAGATGAGATGTTAAGCTGAGCCCCCATTTATACTCTAAGTTCCCATGTACAAGATTCCATGGCACTATTTGCAGACAAGCAGGGGAGTTTCTCTAATGTCCTAGGCAATATATATCCCTCAATCAACATCACTAAACCAGCTTATCTCGTCATTATCTCATTGCCGTTGGTGGGATTTTGCTGTGAACAAATTGGTCATTGTTTCCTAAATTACAACAGCGACTGCACTTCAAAAGTATTTAATTGGCTAGTAAGTGTTTAGGGAAGATCTGAGTTTGTAAAAGGCGCTGTATGAATGCAAGCTTTTCTTTTTTAAATACTTTTAGAGGACCTACTTGGTCTTAAAGAAACGCCTCAAAGATTTGAGGAAATAAATCTGCAAACAAAAAAAGAAACAGAATAAAGTAAGAGTGAGAAAAACTGAACTGGATACAGATTCCTTAATGCATAGAATATACTGCTCTTTAAGTCTGAGATTTGGAGAGATTTTCCAATCCAAACTGATGGAATCAGTCTTTTCTGTGTTACGAGTCAAGGTCCTACCCATCCTCCTCCTCTAACCTAATAATAAGACCCTTTTTACCCTCCTCCTCTAGCCAAAAAGGACTGAACAGGTAAGCTATTTACTGTTTTTGTTAATATCTATAGTTGTACTTAACTAAGGGGTAATTGAATAAAAGAAATGGCAGCCAGTGTAGTGTCTTGCTCCTCCTGCAGAATGTTCGAGGTGAGGGAAACCTCCGGTGGCCCTGCCGACTTCACCTGCTGGAAGTGCATCCGTCTCCAGCTCCTATCAGACCGTGTTAGGGAATTGGAGCTGGAGCTGGATGAACTGAGGATCATTCGGGAAGCTGAGGGGTTGATAGATAGAAGCTACACGGAGGTCGAGAGTGAGAAAAACTGAACTGGATACAGATTCCTTAATGCATAGAATATACTGCTCTTTAAGTCTGAGATTTGGAGAGATTTTCCAATCCAAACTGATGGAATCAGTCTTTTCTGTGTTACGAGTCAAGGTCCTACCCATCCTCCTCCTCTAACCTAATAATAAGACCCTTTTTACCCTCCTCCTCTAGCCAAAAAGGACTGAACAGGTAAGCTATTTACTGTTTTTGTTAATATCTATAGTTGTACTTAACTAAGGGGTAATTGAATAAAAGAAATGGCAGCCAGTGTAGTGTCTTGCTCCTCCTGCAGAATGTTCGAGGTGAGGGAAACCTCCGGTGGCCCTGCCGACTTCACCTGCTGGAAGTGCATCCGTCTCCAGCTCCTATCAGACCGTGTTAGGGAATTGGAGCTGGAGCTGGATGAACTGAGGATCATTCGGGAAGCTGAGGGGTTGATAGATAGAAGCTACACGGAGGTCGTTACTCCACAAATCAAAGGCAGCTGGGTAACAGTTAGAGGTGGGAAGAGGTCAGTGCAGGGATCTCCTGTGGTCGTTCCCCTCAACAACAAGTATACAGTTTTAGATACTGTTGGGGGGGACGGCCTATCGGGGGCAGGCTGCAGTGACCGGGCCTCTGGCACGGGGTCCTGCACTGTGGCTCAGAAGGGAAGGAGGGAGAATGGGAGAGCACTAGTCATCGGGGACTCGATGGTGAGGAGTACGGACAGGCGGTTCTGTGGGCGCAGGCGACACGCACGGATGGTTTGTTGCCTCCCTGGTGCCAGGGTCCGTGATGTTTGTGATCGCGTCTTCAGGATCCTTAAAGGGGAGGGGGAGCAGCCAGAGGTCGTGGTGCACATTGGCACCAACGACGTAGGAAGGAAGGGTGGCACAGATGTTAGAAGTGAGTTTAGGGAGTTAGGCTGGAAGCTGAAAGCTCGGACGGACAGAGTTGTTATCTCTGGTTTGTTGCCGGCGCCACGTGATAGTGAGGCTAGGAATAGGGAGAGAGCACAGCTGAACACGTGGCTGCAGGAATGGTGTAGGAGGGAGGGCTTCCAGTTCTTGGATAATTGGACTGCATTCTGGGGAAGATGGGACCTGTTCAAACAGGACGGGCTGCATCTGAACCAGAGGGGCACCAATATCCTGGGAGGGAGGTTTGCTAGTACTGTTCGGGAGGGTTTAAACTAGTTTGGGAGGGGGATGGGAACCGGACTTGTAATCCAGGGACCAGTGGGTCCACTCAGAAAGACAAAGAGTGTAGTGAGGTATTGGGGAAGGTAGCACTGTCACAGAGGACAGATGGGCACGGAGAAGGGTTAAAGTGCGTATACTTCAACGCAAGAAGCATCAGGAATAAGGTGAGTGAATTGAAGGCGTGGATGGGCACTTGGGACTACGATGTTGTGGCCATCACTGAAACGTGGATAGGTGAGGGGGAGGAATGGTTTTTGGAGGTACCTGGTTATAGATGTTTTCATAAGATTAGGAATGGTGGTAAAAGAGGTGGGGGGGTGGCATTGTTAGTTAGAAATAGTGTAACAACTGCTGAAAGAATTTTCGAGGAGGATCTGCCGACTGAGGCACTGTGGGTTGAGGTCAGGAACAGGAAAGGAGCAGTCACCTTGATGGGAGTTTTCTATAGGCCCCCCAATAGCAGCAGGGAGGTGGAAGAGCAGATTGGGAAACAGATTTTGGAAAGGAGCAGAAGTCACAGGGTAGTAATTATGGGGGATTTCAACTTCCCAAATATTGATTGGCAACTCTTTAGATCGAATAGTTTGGATGGGGTAGTGTTTGTGCAGTATGTCCAGGAAGCTTTTCTGACTCAGTATGTAGACTGCCCGACCAGAGGGGAGGCAATATTGGATTTGGTACTAGGTAATGAACCAGGGCAAGTGATAGAGCTGTTGGTGGGCGAGCACTTTGGAGATAGTGATCACAATTCTGTAGCATTCACTGTGGTAATGGAGAGGGATAGGTATGTGCAACAGGGCAAGGTTTACAATTGGGGGAAGGGTAGATATGATGCTGTCAGGCAGGAACTGAGGAGCATAAGTTGGGAGCATATGCTGGCAGGGAAGGGCACGGTCGAAATGTGGAACTTTTTCAAGGAGCAGATAGTAGGGGCCATTGATAAGCATGTCCCTGTCAGACAGGGAAGGGATGGTCATGTGAGGGAACCGTGGTTGACAAGAGAGGTTGAGAGTCTTGTTAGGAAGAAGAAGGATGCGTATATAAAGTTGAGGAAAAAGGGCACAGGCATAGCTCTGGAGGGATACAAGATGGCCAGGAAGGATCTGAAGAAAGGGATTAGGAGAGCTAAGAGAGGGCATGAAAAATGCTTGGCGGGTAGGATAAAAGAAAACCCCAAGGCCTTTTACGCGTATGTCAGAAATATGAGGATGACTAGGGGGACCGTAGGTCCGGTCAAGGACAATAGCGGGAGACTGTGTGTTGAGCCGGAAGAGATAAGTGAGGTTTTGAATGAGTACTTCTCTTCGGTATTTACGAATGAGAAGGGGTGTATTACTGAAGAGGACGGTGGGAAGCAGACTGGTAAGCTCGAGGAAGTGCTCGTTAGGAGGGAAGATGTGTTGGGGTTTTTGAATAACTTGAAGATAGACAAGTCTCCCGGGCCTGACGGGGTATATCCAAGGATGTTATGGGAAGCAAGGGATGAAATTGCAGAGCCGCTGGCAATGATCTTTTCATCTTCTCTGCTGACGGGGGTGGTACCAGGTGATTGGAGGGTGGCAAATGTTGTGCCCCTGTTCAAGAAAGGGAATAGGAACAACCCTGGGAATTACAGGCCAGTTAGTCTTACTTCAGTGGTAGGCAAGTTGATGGAAAAGGTGCTGAGGGATAGGATTTCTGAGCATCTGGAAAGACACTGCTTGATTCGGGACAGTCAGCACGGTTTTGTGAGGGGTAGGTCTTGCCTCACAAGCCTGATTGAATTCTTTGAGCAGGTGACCAAGCAAGTGGATGAGGGTAAACCAGTGGATGTGGTGTACATGGATTTTAGTAAGGCATTTGATAAGGTCCCCCATGGTAGACTTATGGAGAAAGTCAGGAGGCATGGGATAGTGGGGAATGTGGCCAATTGGATTAAGAATTGGCTAACTGATAGAAGGCAGAGAGTGGTCTTAGATGGTAAATACTCAGCCTGGAGCCCAGTTACCAGTGGCGTGCCGCAGGGATCAGTTCTGGGTCCTCTCCTGTTTGTGATTTTTATTAACGACTTGGATGAGGAAGTCGAAGGGTGGGTCAGTAAATTTGCAGATGATACAAAGGTTGGTGGAGTTGTGGATACCGAGGAGGGCTATTGTCGTCTGCAAAGGGACTTGGATAGGTTGCAGTGCTGGGCTGAAAAGTGGCAGATGGAGTTTAACCCTGAAAAGTGTGAGGTCGTCCATTTTGGAAGGACAAACATGAATGCAAAATACTGGGTTAACGGTAGGGTTCTTGGGCATGTGGAGGAGCAGAGAGACCTTGGGGTCTATGTGCATAGATCATTGAAAGTTGCAACTCAAGTGGATAGGGCTGTGAAGAAGGCATATGGGGTGTTAGCGTTCATTAGCAGAGGGATTGAATTTAAGAGCCGTGAGGTGATGATGCAGCTGTACAGGACCTTGGTAAGGCCTCATTTGGAGTACTGTGTGCAGTTCTGGTCGCCTCATTTTAGGAAGGATGTGGAAGCCTTGGAGAGGGTGCAGAGGAGATTTACCAGGATGTTGCCTGGAATGGAGAATAAGTCTTACGAGGAAAGGCTGAACATTCTAGGCCTCTTCTCATTAGAAAGGAGAAGGATGAGGGGTGACATGATAGAGGTTTATAAGATGATCAGGGGAATAGATAGGGTAGACAGTCAGAAACTTTTTCCCCGGGTGGAGCAAAGCGTTACAAGGGGTCATAAATTTAAGGTGAAGGGTGGGAGATATAAGGGGGATGTCAGGGGAAGGTTCTTTACCCAGAGAGTGGTCGAGGCATGGAATGCCTTGCCCGGGGAAGTTGTTGAGTCAGAAACTTTAGGGACTTTCAAAAGGCTTTTGGATAGGTATATGGATAAAGGAGAATGATGGGGTATAGATTAAATTGTCCTTGACAGAGGACAAAGGATCGGCACAACATCGTGGGCCGAAGGGCCTGTTCTGTGCTGTATTTTTCTATGTTCTATGTTCTATGTTCTACTTAGGGCATAAAAACAAGAAATTTTGGAAATACTCAGCAGGTCTGGCAGCATCTGTGGAGAGAGAAGCAGAGTTAACATTTCAGGTCAGTGACCCTTCTTCAGAACAAGTTGAATAACCTTTCTTATATTTTATGTTCTGTAACTTCTAGAGACTTTTCTTTCTGATCATCCCACACTTCTGAATAACCGCAGGCACCATTTTCTCGCATTAGAAAAAATCTCAAAAATTAGACTGCCTAGAATCCAGATGAGTTTCTATAACAACTCTTACAGCATCCAAGAAAAATATCTTTTAAAATATATTTGTTTATTCTTTCCATTATTTAAAAACTTTTTTGTTTTATTTTTGTTCCACTCAGATGATTTATGTAAATATTATAGTCACTGAATTGGCTCTGGATTGATGGCGTGTTCTCTTGGCCCCTCCCATGAATCAGAGCAGCTTGTTCTGTGGCATTCACTTCCAGATGCAGCAGGTCTAAAAGGCTCTTTGGAAATGGGAATAAGTGTCTGTATGTGCATTTATGAAGTAATAGGCTGGTGAACTACCTGAGCACTTTACACCGAGGAGCGGAAAATCTGAGGTAGTTCTGGCCAATTCCTGCTGTAACTCTGACTGGAAGGGCCAAAAATTAGCTTAGGCCATGGATAGTTTGGGCCACAATTGGTTTGTTGAGGACAGAGACTCTGCCCATGTCAAACGAGGCCATTGATGCAGGAATGGGTAAAACAGACTGCCATTGCCAAGAGTCCATTTCGCTCTGCTGTTGAGGACCAATTTCACCTCCAAAATCTTCTGAATTATTCAGAAAGCAGTTGGCTGAAATTTTACGTTGGCCTGGGGAGCCACGCCAGGAGTTTTCACACCCCCCCCCCAACCACACCCACTAAGGCCCTTAATTGGCCTTGGGCAGGACTTCCACTCCTCTGAGGCAGAAAGTCCCGCTTCCAAGAGCTGTCAGTCAGTCGGCGGGCTGGCAGTCCCAGCAGTGCCACCGGGAGCAGTGGCCATTACTGGGTCTGCACCCAGCTTCTGCAGCAAGAGGGATGCCGATCCATAAACACGGTAAGTGTCTGGGGCCTTGTGGGCAATCGGTCGGGTCCCAGCATGGGATGGATCAGGAGGGCCCCCACAGCCCGTAAGGAGGCTGCCAGGTTTTACTGGGTGGCTTCCTTGGGGACCTCAATCACCCGCCAGCCACTAGTAAAATACCAGTGGCGGCGGTAGGAGGCCCTTAAGTGGCAGTTAATTGGCCACTTAAGAGCCTTGATTGGCCTGGGGTGGGTGGACCGTTTCTCGCCGCTGCTCCTGGTAAATTTGCTGCAGGGGCAGGAAGGTGTCAGGAACAGCAGCCCCTGCCTCCCACTCAATTTTACAACCCCCTGCTCCTGTGGGGGGCATAAAATTCTGGGTACTGTGTGCTCTATTTAGGGGACTGCAGATTTATATGGAAGATTGAGTCAATTGGCATCTGTATTACTCTTTGTGCTTATGTCCTTGTGCAATGGTTCATTTTCCAGTTGCACGAAGTTTACAAATGAAGTTATAAATGTAAATTCAGTGGACCAAAAATACAACCTTTTCTTAAATAAAAGTTTGCACAGTTGATTAGCATATTATCCATCCATTTTTGTCACTTGGATTGAATCCAGACTGTGCTAATGGAATGAAATCCTCCCTTTTATGCTGGGCTGTAAGGATCTTACCTGAAATACATTTAGACTATCTCCAGCTAGAGCCTATCTGACAGCACATAATTGCACACAATTTAGCACAAATTAGCAGTTCCTAATCCATTCATCACCCCCTCAACCCCCACCACCCCCACTCTTCCCATCACTTAAACCCGTATCCACAACTTTTGAAATCTCCATGGTCAACTTCTTCAATGCCCTCTTTGTCGGTTTCCAAAATTTGCACATACACAAAAATTGTAAACGTTGTGAACTGAGAGAAGGATAGTGATGAACTTTCAAGAGAACATAGACAGGTTGGGGGAATGGGCAGACAAGTGGCAGATGAAATTAAATGCAGAGAATTTCTTGGTGATGCACTTTGGAAGGAAGAACGAGGAGAGGCAATACAAACTAAAGGATACAATTCTAAAGTGGGGGAGTGGGGGGTGGGGGGAGGGTGGGTGGTGGAGAGATGCAGGAACAGAGAGACCTGGGAGTACATGTGCACAAATCCTTGAAGTTGGCAGGACAGATTTAGAAAGTCGTTAAAAAGGCATCTGGGACCCTGGGCTTTATAAATAGAGGCATAGGGTGAGGTGAGAGTGACTGCCCTTGACATCAAGGCAGCATTTGACCAAGTATGGCATCAAGGAGCCCGAGCAAAACTGAGGTCAATGGCAATCGGGGAAAACCCTCCGCTGGATGGTGTCATACCTAGCGCAAAGGAAGATGGCTATGGTTGTTGGAGGTCAATTATCTGAGCTCCAGGACATCACTGCAGGAGTTCCTCAGGGTAGAGTCCTAGGCCCAACCATCTTCAGCTGCTTCATCAATGACCTTCCTTCAATCATAAGGTCAGAAGTGGGGATGTTCGCTGATGATTGTACAATGTTCAGCACCATTCGTGACTCCTCAGATACTGAAGCAGTCTGTGTAGAAATGCAGCAAGACCTGGACAATATCTAGGCTTGGGCTGATAAGTGGCAAGTAACATTCGTGCCACACAAGTGCCAGGCAATGACCATCTCCAACAAGAGAGAATCTAACCATCTCCCCTTGACATTCAACGGCATATCCATCGCTGAATCCCCCACTATCAACATTCCAGGGGCTACCATTCACCAGAAACTGAACTGGAGTAGCCATATAAATACTGTGGCTACAAGAGCAGGTCAGAGGCTAGGAATCTTGAGGTGAGTAACTCACCTCCTGGCTCCCCAAAGCCTGTCCACCATCTACAAGGCACAAGTCAGGAGTGTGATGGAATACTCTCCACTTGCCTGGATGGGTGCAGCTCCAACAACACTCAAGAAGGTTGACACCATCCAGGACAAAGAAGCCCGCTTGATTGGCACCCCATCTACAAACATTCACTCACTCCACCACTGACGCATAGTAGCAGCAGTGTATACCATCTACAAGATGCATTGCAGCAATGCACCAAGGCTCCTTCGACAGCAGTTTCCAAACCCGCGACCTCTACCAACTAGAAGGACAAGGGCAGCAAATACATGGGAACACCACCACCTGCAAGTTCCCCTCTAAGTCACACACCATCCTGACTTGGAAATATATCGCCGTTCCTTCACTGTCGCTGGGTCAAAATCCTGGAACTCCCTTGCTAACAGCACTGTGGGTGTACCTACCCCACATGGACTGCAGCGGTTCAAGAAGGCAGCTCACCACCACCTTCTCAAGGGCAATTAGGAATGGGCAATAAATGCTGGCATAGCCAGTGACGCCCACATCCCATGAATGAATTAAAAAAAAGCAAAGAAGTTATTTAAAACAATGGTTCGGCTTCAACTGGAGTATTGGCCTGGATTTTCCTTCAGAGGGCAGGCAGCAGAAATCAGGACTCTTTCTGGGTCCCGACCCTGCCCATGGGGAAACAGTCACTGACTTGGGTTTTTCCACAGGGGTTTCTCATTAATTGGCATGGAGATAGGTTCTCAAGCTAATTAAGAGTGGCAGGCGGGCCGGCTCTCTAAGCTGTAGAAACAATCAGAAACCTTTCAACCTGAGAGGGGCAGCAAGCTGTAATGGATGGTAAGTAACAGCTGAATTTTCACCACGGAGGCAGGAAAAAAAGAGCCGGGTTTGATTTTGGGTCAGAAACCCGGCTCCAGGGGAAACTGATTGAAGTCCCAATTTCCACATGGAGAAATCCTTAATTAGCATGGAGACAGGTTTCATGCCCAATTCGAGCCTGTAGGGGTGGAACAGATGCGGGTCATATCAAGTGTGAGACACATTTAGACTCCCAACGGCAGCCATCACTGAGGCTGCTGGTTCTCCTGAAGAAGAGAACTGGGCATCATGCCAGGGCCTTCCACTGATCCAAGGGGAGGTGAGATGATTTGAGAGCCGGAGGACTACCTCCCGGGTCAGAACTGCCCCTCGCTTCATTGATGCAGACCTAAATTTCATGTTTGGAGGCCATGCAGGAGAGGAGGGAGGTCCTCTACCTGGGAAGGTGGCCACCATCTGAGACCAAGCAGGCCTGGCTCCAGATTGCTGCTGCCAAGAGTGACAGAAGTAAGAGACGGAAATCCTGGATCCACTGCGATAACAATTCAATGATTTCATACATTTTAGCAAGGTGAGTGTGACCTCCCTCCACCCCCCCAACCCTCTGGACAGGTCTCGGGGCTTTCATCCTCTAGCAGACGCAACACCCGTGAAGCCTCGGCACATGCATCTCCTGAAGATGGGAGGGATGTATGCTCAGGGTACTTACTGACTCCTCAGAATGGCTCACAGCAGACAGCTGCTGAGGACCTGTCACCATTGAGACACAGCTCCAAATGGACAGGGACAGATGACATTGGACACAGAGGACAGCAGTGTCTTATCTTGCTGTTCATCTATCGAATATCCCCCATAGAGCGAGGGATTGGAGAGGAGGCAGTAGGGCCTGGTGAAATGGGAGCTGCTGGTGATTACAAAAGGCAATGTGGTCATTAAAGGGATGAAGTGCACTCCACCCTATCTGATATCATGTTGCTCACTGAGTACTGCAGAGGTTTCTACTCTCTTAAGCTAGCTCTCATCACCTCTCCTTGCAACTCCCACCGGTGCAGATATCCAACCAGGGCACCTTCTCACTCCGTGGTGCAGAGCAGCATGAAGAATAACAAGAAGAAGCACCATCGCACCTTATGAGCGGACTGTCGACCAGCGCAGATACTTTCACCTTGGTCCTTGCCGGTGTGTAGATAGGGTGGCACAGGGTGATGATCGTGGCACTAATGGGCAGGAGGAGGTGCCAGAGGCAGAGGGAGCTGTGGTCAGTCCCCTTTAGAGCAGGGAGGACAGACACAGCCCTGCTCAGCTTGCCACAGGTTCAGGGCCTTAGGAGTCACTGGAAAAGAGGCGTTTACCTTGAACAGCAGCAGGAGTTGTGCTTTCGCATGTCGGAATTCCCTTAAGCAGTGCAGGATCATGGGAAGAGAATGGAGGAGTCCATGCACCTCATGCGCCATAATGGCTCAGGGCTATGTGTTGTCATGCAGACCCCCCACCTGCCAAGAATGAGGCATATTAATTTTGTCATAGGAACATTGATTTTAAACTGTTATTGGAGTGAAGAAAGGACTTGTAAAAAAAAATCACCAGACACTTGGCTGGAAAAACATTTTTGCATACAACAGACAGTGCTTGGAGGGACAAAGGGGCTATTCCCTTCTCCAATTTAACCCACAGTGGACTTTGAGCACCAGGTGTTGTGTGTAAGAAGAGACATTCCAGGGACAGCTAAGACAAGAGTATCCACAAACAGATGTGGTCAGACCAGCTAGTCACATGACTAACCTGCTTCGCAATCTGGGTTTTTCTGAATTGTACAAAGAGTTTGAACTGAGAAAAAGGTTTTGCTCCTGGAGTGAGAAGACCTCTCCTGTCTGCTCCCATCTCTTTCTCACAAGCTTCTGGACCCACTGAGGACACAGGAACTTTGAGAGAAAAGTCTCCAACATCGAACAAGGTATAAGAAGAATACTGGGCCCCAACGAAAAGCAAGACCTACCTAAAATCTTGGACTTTACAGCGAGTTCGAAGAACAGTAACCAAAACCATCTTCAGATATTGCCTCAAACTTTTCCACTTTATTTCTTCTCTTTTCTGTCTCTATCTGCATGCGTGTATCGCGTATGCATGCTAGTGTGGGCACGTCGCATATCCATAGGTGCTAACCAAATTAGAGTTTAAGTTTAATAAAGTTCAACCTTTTTTCTTTAAACCTAAGAAAACCTGTTTGGCTAGCTTCTTTGCATTATAATTGGAAGTTAGTGAACAAAGATTCACTAAGGAGGAGCTTAAACACAGTGTTTTTAAAAAAAAATTAAACCCTGTAATGGTAAGGCCAGATGAAGGCTGAGAGGGAACCCTAGACCCCTTTCTCACCTGGTCATAACAGTGTGCATGAGCTCCTCCATAGACAGAGTGACTAACCTCATGGAGAGCCATATGTGGCATCAGAGTGGATGCAGAAACTGCGCATGGACGTTCACGGGATCCATGAGATGCTGCGTAGTGTGGACCAATCAGTTGCACTGGTAGTGCAAAGATCCTTGGAGGGAATGCCAGTTGCGCACCAGCTGGTGTCCTCCCCCAGGCATCCAGAGTGCCCGGCCACCCCTCACTGGGCACCCTCATCATCCTCTGCCTCCTTGGCCCCCCTGACTGAGGGACCATCTGTGCAGCAGGACCAAGTGACGAAGGTGCAGAATCCTCTGGAGATGCCCTCACGGGCACATGCATCTCTGGTGCAGACCGAGGCATCTGAACAGTCTGCCTCCACCTTGAATGAGGCCACAGGGGAGCACCGCATAGGAGTGGCCATGCATGGAGGCCACCACGTTGTGCAGAACACTAAGTGGGTCATTGTGATGTCTTCCTACTCTCTCTGTGAACTGATGTCCTCTCTGTACACTTTATTAATGATGACATGTTAAGGCACACGTCTGGGAGTCCTTTTATTGCTGCTGTGACATGAAAAGTGTTATGAGGTGGTGAAAAAGGTGATGGGATTCTTCACATTAAGTGTAAAGCCTCAGGGCAGAATGCTTCATTCATTGGCGATAAGTGATTAGAAGTTCCAGGCTGCATCTTCTATCCATGTGTTAGTGCAGGTATCTCAGACTCCCTTCCATGTCATGCCCTCAACCTGGGTCATTTAAAACTTTCCTGATCCCTGACATTCATGGCATCCCCACGAGCCGTTCGCACCCCGAGCTGTGCTCGGCCATCTCTTTGTGCAGCAGGGTCACCTCTCTGTTCAGCGTCATTGCCCTCTGGCTCCACTTCCCCCTTTTCTCTCACAACCTGCTCCTGCTTTCCCCGATGAGCTGTCTACATCCAGGGCCTCACTGTCCTCAAGGCCCACACCTCTCTGGAGAGCCATGTTTGGAGAATGCAGCTGACCACCTCAAGGACCAAGCTCCTTGCAGGTGGGTATTGGAGGGTGCTACCCAACCGGTCATGGCAATGGAGCCACATCTTCAGAAGCCCGTTGGCCTACTCAGTGGTTGTCCTTGTGAGCAGTTGGCACTGGTTGTATCGCCTCTGTATCTGGGGCTCCTGTGGAGGGGGTCAGTAGCCATCACTTCAAGGGATTTCCCTCGTCCTCTTGGATCCATCCATGCACATTGGGGATTGGAGTGAAGATCTAAGGTATCTTGGCTGGCGGAGGATGACGAAGTTATGGCAGCAGCCAGGAAAGTGAGCGCACACGTGGAGGAAACTCTTGGAAACCAACTGTATGTTGGGAGTGTGGAAGACCTTCCTGTTGGTGAACCTGATTTGTCAGTCAATCGGTGTCTCGATGATTGCACCCATGTGGTCAATGATGCCCTGCACCTGGGGAAATTCATTGATACCGACAAAACCCAATATTCCCTGTCCCGGTGGGGCCGCGACTTTTGTGAAGTGAATGTACTATCCAACTCTGGCAAAGAGAGCATCAGTGACCTGCGAGATGCTGCTAAGGTCTGCAGAAGATCCTTGAAAAGAGCCAGAAGTGAAGAAGTTCAAGGCCACAGTGACTTTCACAGCTACTGGCAGCCAATGCTGCGAGATGCTAGGTCTTTGGCGATGAGGGCACAGATGTCAGTGACCATCTGCCTGGAGAGTCATAGTCCCCTGTGGCACTGGGTCTCAGTCATCTCCAGGTATCTCTGTCTCTGGCTGAAGATCCTGTGCTGAGGGTATGGCCTCTGTGTCCTTCCTGCCCCTCTCTCCTATCCTGTGCTCTCCTGCTGCTTGGGGTTCTGTCCTTCCTACAGAGGGTGTTGCCCCTCCTTGCCACTGGGCCCAAAAACTGAGAGTGATGCATGTTTTGCAGGCTGCAGCCTTCTTTCTGGGCAGGTGGCTGCCCAATTTTCCTTGGCAGCCTTGCCCCCTGCTCTTCTGCACCCACAATGCCATGGCCATGCTAATCCCATTCAATGCCCGGCCGCTGAGTGCCAAATCTCCCTATCACCTGACAAAGGCTTCCCCTTACAAGTGCCATGTCCCTCTTGCCTGGCTGACACTCTTATAGGGCCGGTGTGATGCCCTGGGGCAGCCATGATTGGCTCCCCACTGTGTACTTGCCTTCCTTCAGCTGATCTGTCTCTTTTAGCGTGGGTAACCCATGTGCCCCTTTAAAAATTTCAACATCCAACTTTGACGAGCTCTTAATGAGATTTTAAATAGCTTCAATTGGGAGGAGAGTGGGATTCCTGTTCTACCCTCCCCCCCACTCTGGTGAACATTGCTGGCACTAGGCATGGCATCTTGAAACTGATATGCTGGCAGGTGCCAGTATTTCCAGGCATCGCCACCTCCATTGCTTACTTCAGGGAGCCCCAAAACTTCAGTCCAGAGAGGGCGCTTCAACATGGAAGTGCCCTCTCTCCAACTTCTTTAAATACATAATAGATGCGGCAGCCAGGCCACCTCTTATTTTTGGTGTGGTGTGGGGGAATCCCTGTGCAAGGCGGCCTGCAGCTGCACCCGTACCCAGGCAGGCAGGGAATGGCCGACACTGTTCCTGGCATCAGGAAACAGGCATACTGTATTTTTGGGTCCCATCCACCTCCGTTCCCACTCCTGGTGTGGCCTGGAAATTCATCCCATTGTGTGTATTTCTGGGCACTATACTTTAGGAAGTGTGTGAAGGCTCTGGAGAAGGTGCAGAAAAGATTTACGAGAATGGCTCCAGGGATGAGGGACTTCAGGTACGTGGATAGATTGGAGATGTTAGATTTAATCTCCTTAGAGAATGTTGAGAGGAGATTTGACAGACATGTTCAAAATCATGATGGGTCTAGACAGTGTCGATAGAGAGAAACTGTTCCTCTTGGCAGAAGGGTCGAGAAAACAAAGTTACAGATTTAAGGTGATTGGCAAAAGAACCAAAAGCAGCATGAGGAAAAACTTTTGTTATGCAGCGAGTGGTTACGATCTGGAATGCACTGTCTGAGACTGTGATGGAGGCAGATTCAATCGTAGCTTTCGAAAGGAAATTGGATAAGCACTTGAAGGTAAAAAGATGGTGGGGGAAAGGGTGGGGTGCGGGGCTAGCTAAATTGCTCTTGCAGGGAGCCGACATGGACTCAATGGGCTGAATGGCCTACTTCTGTGCTCTAACCATTCTATAATTCTATGCTTACTGATCTCCAACCTACATAAACTCCACCTTGTCAAAAATTCTGCTATTCTCATTCTGGACGGTAATCTGTATCTGTTACCTATCTCTACTTGTCCTGACTAATTTCCACTGAATTTCTGTCCTCAAAGCGTGGGAAGTTATGTTAGAGGGTCAGAAGAACTCCTATGGAAAATCTCACCCATAATCCTGGCTCCAATTAAACCTGATGATTACACATAGGCAAGACTGGAACTAGTACACCTTTTTCTCTTAACAGGCGACCACCACAATAAAATAAGTACTCATGGGAATTTCTGCTGTATAAGTGGCACTTGTTAGCGAGTGCTACCCAACTTCAATTCCCTCAAATCAAGCAAGATGTTTATTCATTGGGATGGTCATATCTGGTGTCACTGTCAGTCTCATGCTGTTATGAATGGCAGAGCAGGTTTGAAGGGCCGAAGGGCCTACTCCTGCTCCTATTTTCTATGTTTCTATGTTATATTTCAAAAGTGTCTGCTATCTGCCTGGCTGCAGCATCTGCAGGACAATAGTTCTTGGGTGGGTTTGTATACTGTTAAAAGCTAATTCAAACATCATAGTATAAATGTTTTTGCATTCTGGAACCAGGGAAGCTGGGATTGGGTTCAGTTGTCTTTTTTAGCTCAGTGAACAGTGGATAATGCTGAGTGTTTCTGATCCTTAAAATACTCTGCAACCTACATTTTCTATTGGATGCACATCTGCGGAGGAATTATATTTCTACCCTCCCTACAGATGCCCCCCTTATCCTGGTGGCCTTTCCAGTCCTGGGCCCAGGTTGAATGTTGACTTCCAAGCCTCTACTGAGTAGTTGTGCCTAACTGTCATTGGAAACATCCCATAGCAAGCCTTAGAGACCTGCTACAATGAAAGAAAAATGATGCATCACCATGCTCCAGGGTGAGAAAACCTCTACAGTCTCCCTAGTTGTCTTTTAAGCACTGGATACCAGCTCCAAGCAAATGACCCTAGTGTCAAGCATTCAAATAGGACAATTTGCACAATGGAGGCTATATTTCCTTTAATTTTAATATTGTCCCCAAGCAAGTTTCCATCCCTATCTATCCCAGGTTCACAAACAAACCCAGAGGGAAAGGGACCAAAATATCCAAGTTCAAATCACTGCCTCGGGCTTTGTTGCAGCATTCCTCTGCTCTCCTTTAGGCCCCATAAATACTTTCTAGATATTTCCTTTGTGGATCAAAGCCATTGCTAATATTATGCTGTTTTCTAGTCAGATAGTATTGTCCCTTTTTATTTAGCCATTGTTGCATATTTTGTAATGAAACATATTTATTGTAATCTTTTGCTTTAATCACACTTTATAGTGTACCATAATTACTTTGTAGGGAGAAAGGCACAGCAGTACTGTGCTGTCGTGACAACGTGGAGTTCAAGCAATGCAAAAACATTGACTCCTTGAATGCAAAATAAGGGAAGTATTTTCCCAACTAATTTAGAAGAGCAATTATTTTATTGACAAATCAAAACTTAAAAGAAACAAATTATAAACCATGCTCAACAGTATTTCTGCATTTATTAAATTGTATTAAGAACAAAACCCTTGGTCCTAAGTTATGACAGTGCTCAGGCATGACACATGAACTCAGATTGCTCAATATGAGGAGGCATACATGTCATATACCCCATGCAGCCTCCTTGTTACTGCCTTTGTCATCAATGTGAGATAGGTGCCTCTGTTCTGACATACTTCAAACAGGTTTCTGATTAATTCCCGCAGTTAGCTCTTTGAAAACTGGTTGACCTATATTTCTGTGCCAAGGTTCCACTATATTATTAAAATATTGTATTCTTAATCTATATATCTAATGTAACTCTTCATTAAATACAGTTAGAAATGTACAGGAAACGAATTTTAGTGGCACGATGGAAAATACATGCTTAACTTTAAGAGCAAAGAAAGACATCAGGCCCAATTTTAACTCTGTTCAAGTGGATGGGTTTTGAATGAATTAAAATCTCGCTCATGAAGTTCCAGTTATAGAAGGAAGCTTTTAGCTAGCTGGGATTACGAGGAGTTATGGGCTATTGCCATCTTCTGGATCTTTGGTCTGCTTGCTTTAGTTGAAAAGTAAATTCCCAGAATTTTCCTGAACTGCTCCTATTTTTGGTGAGATTTTTGGAGACCCATGCCACTGGTGGGCTTTACATAGAGTGGGCAACTTATTGAAAAGTCGCAGGTGCAATGCCTAGAGATTTCTGTCCACTGATTCCAATGTACAGAAAATCACATGCAATTTAATTTTCTGCTTTGGCAATTTAATCCATTTTCTCTTTCCTTTGTCTCTCCCATTGGATGACATGGTCGGGAGTGGGTCAGTGGTGGATAGATTACACCGTGACTGAATGAAGCAGGTTTGAAGGGATTGTCCATTCCTGTCCTTTTTTGCATATTTCCATTTGTATATTTGTATCTGCAACAATAAGTCTTGTCTTAACAAACCCTTGGTTTGCCTTGGTTCTTTCTACACATTTAAACACACCTAATCTTTGAAATTCTCTTCATCTATTGTCCCCCAACCCTGGGTATTTTCCTTACTGAAGTCTCGTTCCTTCCTTGCTAGCCTAAGTCTAAGAATTAAGTGACTCCTAATTTTAACCTCCAAACTAAATCCTCCTTCCATATCTATTGCTATACCCATTTCTTACCTATCCTACCCCCAACCTCACCCTCCATATTCACTTGCTCACCCACATGCATGGCCATCATTTGACCTCATTGTGACATAGGGTAATAACCTCCTGTTACTTTGACCCAAAATCTATTATCCTCATTTAATGTTAACAGCACACTGACCATGGTTGCAACAGTAAAAACAACTTGACAGAAGGTATTGAAAACATCGGAGAGAAGCATGGAGTAGTCAGTACATTAATCGGAGAGCTTTCAGCAAGCAGTGGGGCCCAGCCAGGCTGAGGTATGGCCAAGATGGATTTGACAGGTACCATTCTGCAGCAAGTCTAGCGGCATGATCGGACAGGGAACGGGTTAGTGTTTTACTTTGTGCCATGGGAGAGAGTGCAAACGACATTTTAACTACCTTACTGATGAAAAGGAAACCCCGTATGGCGAAGTAATGAAAGCCTTGGAAGGATACTTAAGGATCAGAAACAATGTTATCATGGAAAGGGCAAAATTCAATAAACGCACCCAAAAAGATGGTGAAAGTATCAATTCATTCATTAATGATCTATATAAAATAGCTGAAGATTGTGACTACAGGAGGTTGTGAGAAGAACTGATTTGGGACAGAGTAGTAGTTGGAGTCATAGACAAAGCGCTGTCAGACCAACTTCGGTCGAAAGAGGGTTTGGCTTTGCAAAAGGCCATTCTGTGAGCAGGCAGGCAAAGATCTGAAAATTTAATCGACTACTAGTTCAGGGGAGTCCAGCCTCAAATTCTAAAATCAGTTGAATTTGAAAAGAAGACAAAAAAGAAATGGCCGCAGAAAGCCTGAGAGGCAGGAAAGACACCCACAGGCAGCAGCAACACGGAATTGCAGTAGGTGTGGCTGGGAACGGCACCAGTGGGAATATTTCCCAGCCTGGGAAGCTGAATGTTTCTGGCGCAAGAAAGTGGGGCACTTTCAGTATGTCTGTTGCAACAGGAAACAAATGCTGCAGGCTAGCAAAAAAAAGTGAAATAAAAGAGAAACAAACGATAAATACACCCTTCCTTGGGGAAGTGCAAAAGAAAAATGAAGATTGCTGGGAAGTAGAAATCTTAGTTGGGGAAAAATAAAATCAACTTCAAGTTAGATACAGGAGCAGCAGTTTCTGTCCTGTCTGACAAAGGACCAGGGCTGAGGAAGGAAAGCCTTGGGAAAACCAACAAGAAATTAAATGGGCTGGGAGGGATTCAATTACAGGTTGTAGGAGAAATCCAAACAACCTTAGTAGACTGAAATAACACCATTCTGGAAACCCTAAATGTTATAAAGAACCAACTGTTCACTACTCAGTAAGCAAGCTTGTTTAGCCTTACAGCTGTTATGTAGGGTGGAAGAGATCAACGAACAAGAGAAACAGCTCAGCAATTTCCTCAAATTATTTGAAGGTTTAGGAAAATTGAATTTGAAAAGAGTATCATGTTATTCTCAACAAAGAAGCAGAACCAGTATGTTTGTTCACAGTGGTGCAGTGGTTAGCACTGCAGCCTCACAGCTCCAGCAACCCGGGCTCAGTTCTGGGTACTGCCTGTGTGGAGTTTGCAAGTTCTCCCTGTGACCGCATGGGTTTCCGCGGGGTGCTCCGGTTTTCTCCCACAGCCAAAGACTTGTAGGTTGATAGGTAAATTGGCCATTGTAAATTGCCCCTAGTATCGGTAGGTAGTAGGAGAATTGAGGAGATGTGGTAGGGAATATGGGATTGAATTAGGATTATTATAAATGGGTGGTTGTTGGTTGGCACAGATTCGGTGGGCCGAAGGGCCTGTTTCAGTGCTGTATGACTCTATGACTGAAAAAAGGTGAAGAAATCGATGCCATGCTTAACCAAGGAATTATTTCCAGAGTGACTAAACCCACGAGGTGGTGCTCTGGGATGGTTCCAGTAAGGAAACCAAATGGGTCAATTAGGATTTGTGTGGACCTTGCCCAACTCAATAAAGCTGCAGAGAGAAAGAGATTCACCCTATTGGCGTCAGTCGATGAAAGCCTTGCCAAATTGGGAAAGGGCTCCATATTCACCAACTTAGATGCAAATAGCGGGTTCAGCAGTTGCCCTTAGATGAGGAGTCTAGATTGTTAACTACCTTTATCACACCCTTCAGTAGATTCTACTTCACCAGATTGCTATACGGTATTGCATCAGCACCAGAGATATTACAGCGGATGATGTCAATAATCCTAGAAGGCTTGGAGGGAATCATCTGCCACATAGATGATCTGATTCATGGAGCAAACCAAGAAGAGCACGATACAAGGGTAAGAGTGGTATTACACAGATTACAAGAGGCGGGGCTCACATTAAATGAGATGTGTGTATTCTCATAGTTGACAGTGAGGTTCCTTGGGCACATAATTGATGGATCTGGCATCAAGATAGATCCACAGAAGACAAAGGCAATAAAGGATTTTCCAAAGCCAAAAAATATAACAGGTTTACTATGATTCATGGGTATGGTTAACCAGGTAGGGAAATGTGTACCAAATCTAGCAACTATTAACGAACCTCTATGACAACTGCTAAAGAGCAGCAATGCCAGGTGCTGGGGAGACTGCCAGAAAAATTCTTTGGAGAAGATCAACGAACTGTTGACATCATCAGAAATGTTGGCGCATGATGACTGCCATTATAGCAGATGTAGCATCACCAGGATTAAGTGCAGTCCTGTTCCAGATTCAAAAAGATGGATGACGCATGCCTGTGTACTTTTCCTCTCATTCGTTGTCAGAGACAGAACAAAGATACACAGTGCTTGAAAAGGAAGCATTGGCAGCAACGTGGGCATGCAAAAAATTTTCGGACTATATACTGGGCCTCAAGGTCAAGATCAAAACTGACCACAAGCCACTAGTGGCTTTGCTTAATTCCAAGGAGTTAGCAAAATTACCAGCAATGATGCAGAGAATTCGAGTATGACTTATGAGATATGACGCAACAACTGAATATGTCCCAGGGAAGCATCAATTGCTATACTTGAGGTGGGAGATGTCTCATTCCTGGAGGAAGTGGAAGTCTTTGCTTTCGCTATAATCGAAGATTTGTCTGTAACTGCTCAAAGATTATGCCAAATTAGGAACCTACAGAAAGAGGACGAAGTCTGTGAAAAATTAAGACAGTTTTGCCAAGAAGGTTGACCAAAATATATGCCTAATAGCCTGGTATTAAGAGAGTATCATGAGCAATGAAGCTATCTTAGTATTGTGGACAACTTACTGGTCTACGAAGAAAGAATAGTTATCCTTTAAGATTAGGCGCCCTAGGGAAACTACACCAAGAGCACTTATGAATCACAGTGTATAACAAGAGCTAGGAGCTCGGTATGATGGCAGGGGGTTTCCAAGGAGATTGAAGATATGATTTCCAGATATGTCACATGTGCTGAGAGCTACTGATGTCGTCTTCATTTCTGTTCAGGCCATGGGAGCGCCTGGAAATGGACCTGTTTGAACATAAAGGGCAGATTTCCTTATTATTGTTGACTATTACTTCAGATGGATTGAAGTCAAGCCAATATGTGGCCGGAGTTCTGAAACTGTAATCAAATCACCAAAAGAAATTTTCGCCACACATGGCATTCTGGACCTAGTGATCCCCAATAATGGTCCACAATTCACGAATGAAGCCTTCAAAGATTTTGCAGATACGTATGGGTTTGCCCACATTACAAGTTCACCAAGTTACCCCAGGGCAATGGAAAAGCGGAGAGAGGCATTCGAACCTACTACTGATAAAGAATGAGGATTTTCAACTGGAACTATTAAACTATTGATCAGCACCACTCCAGAACGGGTTGGCCCTGTGGAAGTTGCTAATGGGTAGGAGATTGAGGGCACAACTACCCACACTCCCAAGAACCCTTCAGCCATGAATCGGCGCAGAAGACCAGGAAAGGGTGAGGGAGAGAGAAGAGAAAGAGCGGTCAATTGAAACAGAGCATCATGATAGATGCTACAGAGCAAAAAGTCAAACAGACTAATGACCTGGAGATTAGGTTTGGATGAAGGATCAGGCTCGATAAGGGGAAGTAATAGAGAAATCTCCATATCCTCGATCCTTCATAGTCCAGAGAGACCAGGGATGAATAAGGAGAAATAGAAGATCATTGATACTGGCATCTCAGAAAAAGAACAAAGAACAGTACAGCACAGGAACAGGCCATTCGGCCCTCCAAGCCTGCGCCGATCTTGATGCCTGCCTAAACTAAAACCTTCTGCACTTCCGGGGCCCATATCCCTCTATTCCCTTCCTATTCATATATTTGTCAAGATGCCTCTTAAACGTCGCTATCGTATCTGCTTCCACAACCTCCCCTGGCAGCAAGTTCCAGGCACTCACCACCCTCTGTGTAAAAAGCTTGCCTCGCACATCCCCTCTAAACTTTGCCCCTCGCACCTTAAACCTATGTCCCCTAGTAACTGACTCTTCCACCCTGGGAAAAAGCTGGGAAAAAAACAAATGGGGAAAAATCAAGAGAATCAGCTATCAGAGAGAACTGATGAACCGGTAATACAACCACTAACAGGTTACCCAGACGACAGTGAAGACAGAGAACCTGAGTCATTCAGTAGTTCCACTCACACACAGCCAAGTGAGCAAGAAGAGCTGAAAGACCCAATACCCCAAACAAGTGAAAGAAGAACACGCTATGGCAGAGTCGTGAGAGCCCCACAGCATTACAGAGCTGATGAATGAAGTCAGAGACTTGGAGGGAAATATAGTATGATGTACATTAGTGTTGCTGGGTAGATTATGTATATAGACCTTGAGCATCATCACAGGATGTGATGTCACCAGTCTGAACCTCATGTTGCTCAGTGTTAATGTAGATGCCTTAGAGATAAGACCCCTGTAAATAAATTCCTGTTACTTTGACCTAAAGTCTACTATGCTCATTTAATATTAACAGCACACTAATCAGTATAGTACAATTATTACTTTTAATGGATGGAAAATCAGGTGGGGTGTATAATATCTGTGCAGTTCTCTTTAGTCAGTATGTACTTCTACATGCAATGCTCTGCTGGGAGCAAACAAGTGGAATATTACTCCCTACATATCCTCCAATGGTTTTACTCCTGTCCCTGCACAGTCACCATTGGCACACCCCAAGACTCAAACTTTGGTCTTTTCCTTTTCATTTTGCTGTCCTTCGGAGACTTTAACCAGTAGAATAGGATCGAGTTCTATATGTAAGCTAATGATGCATAACTTTACCTTTCTGACCCCCGCCACCCCCCTCTCCTCAACCACTCCTTTTGATTCTCAGGATATTGCTTGACTACCAAGCTGGCTGTCTGACATTAAAGCAGTGACATAACACTGCCGAGTCGGTGGAAACTAGGCGACGTTCGCAATGTTCCTGCAGGATATGATATCACCTACTCTTCTAAGCAAGCATGAAGGACACGCCAGAAACTAGCCATTAAGGAGCAAAATAAGAAAGCATTTTTTACACAAGGGCGATGGAAATCTGGAACCTGCACTCCCCACCCTGCTCCCTGCAAAAGGCAGTAGATTTCAGATTAACTAAAATTTTCAAGACTCAATGCAATAGATTTTTGTTAGGTAAGGATATCAAGGGATATGGAACAAAGGCAGATAAATGAAATAGAGGACAGGGCATGGTCTAATTGAATTGTAAAGCAGGTTCCAGTGGCTAAATGGCCTTCTCTGTTCCTATGTTCCTCTTATCCAAGGAAGAGGCATATAAATTTGCCAGGAAAAACAACAGACCTGAGGATTGGGAGCAGTTTAGAATTCAGCAAAGGAGGACCAAGGAATTGGTTAAGAATGGGAAAATAGAGTACGAGAGCAAGCTTGCGGGGAACATAAAAACTGACTGTAGGTATGTGAAGAGAAAAAGATTGGTGAAGACAAATGTAGATCCCTTACAGTCAGAAACAGGGGAATTTATTATGGGAAATAAAAAAATGGCTGACCAACGAAATGCTTTGGTTCTGTCTTCACAAATGTGGACACAAATATCATACCAGAAATGTAGGGGAACACAGGGCTTAGTGAGAGAGAGGAACTGAAGGAAATCAGTATTAGTAGAGAAATGGTGTCAGAGAAAGTGATGGGATTGAAGGCCGATAAATCCCCAGGGCCTGATGGTATGCATCCCAGAGTACTTAAGGAAGTGGTCCTAGAAATAGTGGATGCATTGGTGGTCATCTTCCAAGATTCTATAGACTCTGGAACAATTCCTACAGATTGGAGGGTAGCTAATGTAACCCCACTATTTAAAAAGGGAGGTAGAGAGAAAGCAGGGAATTATAGACCAGTCAGCCTGAAGTCGGTAGTGGGGAAAATTCTAGAGTCCATGATCAAAGGTTTTATAGCAGAGCACTTGGAGAACAGTGGTAGAATCGAACAGAATCAGCATGGATTTACAAAAGGGAAATCATGCTTGACAAATCGACTAGGATTCTTCGAGGGTGTAACTAGTAGAGTTGATGAGGGGGAGCCAGTGGATGTGGTTTATTTGGACTTTCAGAAGGCTTTCGACAAAGTCCCACATAAGAGATTAGCAAGTAAAATTAAAGCGCATGGAATTGTGGGTGGTGTACTGTGATGGATAGAAAATTGGTTGGCGAAAAGGAAACAAAGAGTAGGGATAAATGGGTCTTTTTCCAAATGGCAGGCTGTGACTAGTGGGGTACTGCAGGGATCGGTGCTAGGACCGCAGCTATTCACAATATATATTAATGATTTAGATGAGTGAACTAAAAATGTAATATCTCCAAATTTGCAGATGACACAAAGGCTTCAGGGTGATTTGGACAAGGTGAGTGAGTGGGCTAATATATGGCAGATGCAGTACAATGTGGATAAATGTGAGGTTATCCGCTTTGGTAGCAAAAACAGGAAGGCAGATTATTATCTGAACGGCTATAAACTGAAAGAGGGGAATTAGAATTAGAATATTACAGCGCAGTACAGGCCCTTCGGCCCTCGATGTTGCGCCGACCTGTGAAACCATCTGACCTACACTATTCCATTTTCATCCATATGTCTATCCAATGACCACTTAAATGCCCTTAAAGTTGGCGAGTCTACTACTGCTGCAGGCAGGGCGTTCCACGCCCTTACTACTCTCTGAGTAAAGAAGCTACCTCTGACATCTGTCCTATATCTATCACCCCTCAACTTGAAGCTATGTCCCCTCATGTTTGCCATCACCATCCGAGGAAAAAGACGCTCACTATCCACCCTATCTAACCCTCTGATTATCTTATATGTCTCTATTAAGTCACCTCTCCTCCTCCTTCTCTCCAACGAAAACAACCTCAAGTCCCTCAGCCTTTCCTCGTAAGACCTTCCCTCCATACCAGGCAGCATCCTAGTAAATCTCCTCTGCACCCTTTCCATAGCTTCCACATCCTTCCTATAATGCGGTGCGGTCTCACCAGAGTTTTGTACAGCTGCAGCATGACCTCGTGGCTCCGAAACTCGATCCCCCTACTAATAAAAGCTAACACACCATATGCCTTCTTAACAGCCCTATTAACCTGGGTAGCAACCTTCAGGGATTTATGCACCTGGACACCAAGATCTCTCTGTTCATCTACACTACCAAGAATCTTCCCATTAGCCCAGTACTCTGCATTCCTGTTACTCCTTCCAAAGTGAATCACCTCGCACTTTTCTGCATTAAACTCCATTTGCCATCTCTCAGCCCAGCTCTGCAGCCTATCTATGTCCCTCTGTACCCTACAACATCCTTCGGCACTATCCACAACTCCACCGACCTTCGTGTTATCTGCAAATTTACTAACCCACCCTTCTACACCCTCTTCCAGGTCATTTATAAAAATGACAAACAGCAGTGGCCCCAAAACAGATCCTTGCGGTACACCACTAGTAACTAAACTCCAGGATGAACATTTGCCATCAACCACCACCCTCTGTCTTCTTTCAGCTAGCCAATTTCTGATCCAAAGCTCTAAATCACCTTCAACCCCATACATCCGTATTTTCTGCAATAGCCTACCGTGGGGAACCTTATCAAACGCCTTACTGAAATCCATATACACCACATCCACTGCTTTACCCTCATCCACCTGTTTGGTCACCTTCTCGAAAAACTCAATAAGGTTTGTGAGGCACGACCTACCCTTCACAAAACCGTGCTGACTATCGCTAATGAACTTATTCTTTTCTAGATGATTATAAATCCTGTCTCTTATAACCTTTTCCAACATTTTACCCACAACCGAAGTAAGGCTTACAGGTCTATAATTACCAGGGCTGTCTCTACTCCCCTTCTTGAACAAGGGGACAACATTTGCTATCCTCCAGTCTTCCGGCACTATTCCTGTCGACAATGACGACATAAAGATCAAGGACAAAGGCTCTGCAATCTCCTCCCTAGCTTCCCAGAGAATCCTAGGGTAAATCCCATCTGGCCCAGGGGACTTATCTATTTTCACACTTTCCAAAATTGATAACACCTCCTCCTTGTGAACCTCAATCCCATCTAGCCTAGTAGCCTGAATCTCAGTATTCTCCTCAACAACATTTTCTTTCTCTACTGTAAATACTGACGCAAAATATTCATTTAACACTTCCCCTATCTCCTCTGATTCCACACACAACTTCCCACTACTATCCTTGATTGGCCCTAATCTAACTCTAGTCATTCTTTTATTCCTGATATACCTATAGAAAGCCTTAGGGTTTTCCCTGATCCTATCCGCCAATGACTTCTCGTGTCCTCTCCTTGCTCTTCTTAGCTCTCCCTTTAGATCCTTCTTGGCTAGCTTGTAGCTCTCAAGCGCCCTAACTGAGCCTTCACGTCTCATCCTAACATAAGCCGCCTTCTTCCTCTTGACAAGCGCTTCAACTTCTTTAGTAAACCACGGCTCCCTCGCTCGACAACTTCCTCCCTGCCTCACAGGTACATACTTATCAAGGACACGCAGCAGCTGCTCCTTGAATAAGCTCCACATTTCGATTGTTCCCATCCCCTGCAGTTTCCTTCCCCATCCTACGCATCCTAAATCTTGCCTAATCGCATCATAATTTCCTTTCCCCCAGCTATAATTTTTGCCCTGTGGTATATACCTGTCCCTGCCCATCGCTAAGGTAAACCTAACCGAATTGTGATCACTATCACCAAAGTGCTCACCTACATCTAAATCTGACACCTGGCCGGGTTCATTTCCCAGTACCAAATCCAATGTGGCATCGCCCCTGGTTGGCCTGTCTACATACTGTGTCAGAAAACCCTCCTGCACACACTGGACAAAAACTGACCCATCTAAAGTACTCGAACTATAGTATTTCCAGTCGATATTTGGAAAGTTAAAGTCCCCCATAACAACTACCCTGTTACTCTCGCTCCTGTCGAGAATCATCTTCGCTATCCTTTCCTCTACATCTCTGGAACTATTCGGAGGTCTATAGAAAACTCCCAACAGGGTAACCTCACCTCTCCTGTTTCTAACCTCGGCCCATACTACCTCAGTAGACGAGTCCTCAAACGTCCTTTCTGTCGCTGTAATACTCTCCTTGATTAACAATGCCACACCCCCCCCCTCTTTTACCATCTTCTCTGTTCTTACTGAAACATCTAAATCCCGGAACCTGCAACATCCATTCCTGCCCCTGCTCTACCCATGTCTCCGAAATGGCCACTACATCGAGATCCCAGGTACCAACCCATGCTGCAAGCTCACCCACCTTATTCCGGATGCTCCTGGCATTGAAGTAGACACACTTTAAACCAGGTTCTTGCTTGCCAGTGCCCTCTTGCGTCCTTGTAACCATATCCCTGACCTCACTACTCTCAACATCCTGTACACTGGCACTACAATTTAGGTTCCCATTCCCCTGCTGAATTAGTTTAAACCCCCCCGAAGAGCACTAGCAAATCTCCCCCCCAGGATATTGGTACCCCTCTGGTTCAGGTGAAGACCATCCTGTTTGTAGAGGTCCCACCTACCCCAGAAAGAGCCCCAATTATCCAGGAAACCAAAACCCTCCCTCCTGCACCATCCCTGCAGCCACCACCCAAATATATAGTTTTTACTTACCCAGCAGTCCCCTGGTCCTCCGAAAACAACAGGGAATTCACTTTTAAACTTACACTGAAATTGACTTCGCAGCTGTAAGCCCGCTCCCGCACCTCCGCTACGGGGGTATGCAGCGAGACCTGGGCATTCTTGTACACCAGTCGCTGAAGGTAAGCATGGAGGTCCAACAGACAGTAAAAAAGTCAAGTGGTATGTTGGCCTTCATAGCGTGAGGATTCGAGTACAGAAGCAGGGATGGCTTGCTGCAATTATACAGGGCCTTGTTGAGGCCACACCTGGAATATTCTGTGCAGTTTTGGTCTCCTTATCTGAGGCAGGATGTTCTTGCTATCCAGGGAGTGCAGTGAAGGTTTACCAGTCTGATTCCTGGGATGGCGGGACTGACGTATGAGGAGAGATTGAGTCGGTTAGGATTATATTCGCAGGAGTTCAGAAGAGTGAGGAGGGATCTCATAGAAACCTATAAAATTCTAACAGGACTTGACAGGGTAGATGCAGGAAGGATGTTCCCGATGGTGGGGGAGTCCAGAACCAGGGGTCATAGTCGAAGGATATGGGGTAAACCTTTCAGGACTGAGATGAGGAGAAATTTCTTCACCCAGAGAGTGTTACTGTCACTGCCTGCCATTCGGAAAAAGACCCATTTATCCCAACTCTTTGTTTCCTGTCAGCCAACCAATTTTCTATCCATCGCATTACACTACCCCCAATCCCATGCGCTTTAATTTTACACTCTAATCTCTTATGTGGGACTTTGTCAAAATGTCCAAATAAACCACATCCACTGGCTTCCTCTCATCAACTCTACTAGTTGCATCCTCGAAGAATTCTAGTAGATTTGTCAAGCATGATTTCCCTTTTGTAAATCCATGCTGACTCTGTCCGATTCTACCACTGTTCTCTAAGTGCTCTGCTTTACAATCTTTGATAATGGACTCTAGAATTTTCCCCACTACCGACGTCAGGCTGACTGGTCTATAATTCCCTGCTTTCTCTCCACCTCCCTTTTTAAATAGTGGAGTTACATTAGCTACCCTCTAATCTGTAGGAACTGTTCCAGAGTCTATAGAATCTTGGAGGATGACCACCAATGCATCCACTATTTCTAGGGCCACTTCCTTAAGTGCTCTGGGATGCATACCATCAAGCCCTGGGGATTTATTGGCCTTCACTATTGCATTAATTTCCTCTTTAACCAGCAATGCAACGCCACTGCCTTTTGCTTTTTGTCTGTCCTTGCTAAATACTGAATACTCCTGGATATTCATTTCCCATCCCTGGTCACCTTGCAGCTATGTCTCCATAATCCAGACTATATCATACCCTTTTACATCTATTTGCCTGACTAATTCATCCACATCATTGCGAATGCTCTGCGCATTAAAGCACAAAGCCTTAAGGCTTGTCTTTTTAACATTACTTGGCCTCTTCCCACTATTTTTCACTGTGGCCCTGTTCAACCCAACACTGAATGTTATGGTGATTGACTCCTCCCTATGGAAGCCTGAATTGAGGTCAGTGAGGGCACTTGTGGTGCAGCATAGATGACTGACTGACTGTCCCTGCCCATCTTTGTAACTAATAGGGCTCCCTTCTACCTATTCATGTGGGCGTTTTTTTCTTAATTGCCTTTTTACAAAGTTTCATTTTTATTTCTTGAGCATTTTATAATTGACTTGCATCCAGTAGAAAGGAGGATAATTTCACGACTCTGTGCTTCCAACAGAATGTAAAAAATTTGGATGCATTAATAATGGTTAGAAAATCATGTACAATGTGTGCCTGAGCTTTTGACATGCAATTCCAGCAATGAGTCTTCCTGCTGGGATTGCAAAGGTGGAAAATTTTAATGTATCATTACCCTCTATACTTTTTGCATAACTGTTTACACACATCTACTTTTTTATTTCAGCTTAACGCTCAGAAAAAATATGCACCTAACATTCTACACACAGTGGCCAGTATTTTATGCTGTGCCCCTGTGGTGGGTTTGGAGGGGCAGGGTGGGCATTAAATCGGGTAGGATGGCAAGTGGGGACCCCGCCACCTTCTCGCTTCCACCCCGGTAAACCCGTAAACAGCTTTCCAGCCCTGCCGCCAATTTGTAGATGTACTTCATCAGGAGGTCAATTAATGCCCAATGAAGGGCCTCTTTCTGCCGCCGCTGGTATTAACCTAGTGGCAGGCAGGTGGGCCTGTCACCAAGCCGGGAGCACGACATGCAAATACATGTGGGGTTGCTTGTGGTCTGCCTGTGAGTGTCCCTCATTCGTCACTCAGTGCCTGATTGAAGGACCTGGCTTCGGGAAGGAGGGTATCTGCTGAGAGTCAGCCCCCTTCCCTTGCTGCCAACCCCCTCCCCCACAACCCCCATCCCATGAAGTCCTTTGCACCATCACTTACCTCTGTCGTAGGTCACTGTGCGATCCTGGGCCTCCAGTGAGTGTCGTTCCAGCAACAGCCACTACCACACTGGTGGTACTGCCGAGCAAAAGAGCTGCCGAACTCTGGCTGGCAGTCCTCGGCAGGTGGTACTCCTCGTGCCGGGGTCCTGATCTCAGGAAAGGCACATCGTTGGCCTCCCAAGTGCCTGATTGCTTTCTAATAAGGCGGGTCTTTCCCAAAGAAGGCAACACAGGTCTCTGGCTGGCTTGTCAGGAGACCTCCGCCACCTCCATAAAATTCCCCCCAGTGCATGTGGATGGAGTTACATCATGATAATTATGAGCTTTGAAGAATGCATCCACAGAGGGAGATGCAGCATTATAAAGCAATCAGCATGCAGCACAATAACTTCAATTTGCAAATATCAAAGGGGGAAATTATTGTCGGTGGAAATTACTTTCAGCAATGTTATCCTATGAACACCACACATCTGTACTAATTTTCACCCTTTGCTTATTCAGAAGCATGAATCCTTTTATTTTGAGCAGGTATGTACAAACAAATAGTAATCTGTATCTTAATGTTTTGGTCTGCATGCCATGCATAGTTCCATTAGCACATCACATCAATAATTTTTGCAATGTAAATATGTAAACATGCAGAATCATTGTGCAAAAAGACAGGAGTATTTGTGCTCCCCTCCACTGCACAGCAGCATCCCTTCATTACGGTGCTGTGTAATTATTAGACAGGGGTTGGTTATATTCATTGTAGCTGTGATCACTCACAGCCTGTCAGAAATGGAAAATTCAAATTTAACATTCAAATCATGAGGAGGTGAAGCAAAGGGAAAGTTGGCAATTCAAGACCAATAAGCAATCACATTGCATTTAAAGAGTGGATTATCTTCCACAAGTTTAGAAGTTTTACCAGAGTTAAACAAATTTTCAAAGAGGAAGAATTGCAGGTCAGAAAGAATTCAAGCATAGGTTGTTTTCTCAGTTCAACACTTCCGCTGTGCTACTACCACAACTATTCTCTCAGCACATTGGGCCACTGATTGACAAAGGGCTTTGATTCTGCTCTCATCCTGTTTGGCTTCGACAAGCTTAGAAGTTTTAGCAGAGTAAACACATTTTCAAACAGGATGAATTGTGGGCCAGAAAGGATTGGGGCAATCAATAGCCCTATGTGCCATGAGAGTAGTTGTGGCAGTTGCACAGCGCAAGTGTTGAACTGGGAAAGCAGCCTATACCTGAATTCTTTCTGGCCTGCAATTTGCTGCCTTTTGTATTTTTAGTGAGATGAACTGCTTGTACCTAATTCATGCATGAGCCTCGTTAAGGACCCAAATTTGATGCAAACAATCTGCAAGTCAGTGAATGGTATTTGTGCAGGGTTTGCTCTTTTCAACATGTGTGATCATTTGGAATGAGATGAAAGAAAGCTCAATGCATACAAGAGTTGTTAAATATCCCTTGTATGTTTACTATATTTTTAACTAGACATTTTGCCTTACTTTTCACATTTTTAATGCTGTTTCTCCCAAGAATTGGTAGTTTTTTTTCTCTCAAAGATTCATTTTTAAAATGCCTCAAGTACAGCATTACATGATTGAGGTAGAAGATATTCCTGACTATATCGTGTATGGGTGATCCAAACTCACAATTCATCATTTCCCAGAAAAAAAACAGCTGGGAATCACACCCAGATTAATTTCAGCACCCTTTACAATGGTTTTATTTATTAACTAGGAAAATGAGGGGCATTGTTTTTGTCTCAGAGCACCTGATGAGTAAAGCTGAAATTTTCTTGGTTAAAGTGAATTATTCTTTGGGGAAATAGGTCCTGTCGCTAGAACAGCAGAACATGGACTCAAGTGATTTGACCATTTCATCTGTGAAATAATTTCTCCCTGTGGTATATTTTGTGGTACAAAATATCTAAATTGAATCCCAAGCTACCTGCTGGATCATTTTTCCTAAATTAGGTGACAATTAAGAATAAGTCAACATGGTCTCATAAAAAGGAATTAAATCAAAATAATGAGAGTAATGATGTGATAAGTGCAAACTTGATTAGTCTAAGTTAGAGAAGTTTGAATTCATGCACTAAACCGAGAAAAGTAGCATTTATGTTTGTAGGGCCATTGTAAGAGGCTTTGTAGCACAGGGCTTTGTCACTGGTGGATTACTTTTAATATCATACTCAAACAATGCTTATTAGGTAAAGGTGGTGACTAGATTATGCAAACTAAACTTGACTTATTTGTGGATGCAAATATACTTTTGAACAGAAAAGTGAATTGTCTTTAAATTATATACAGTACAGTTCTTCCATTCAGGTTGCTATGTGATGGCTGCTGCCTGGCATTGAGGTTCCCAGCTGCATTTCACCGTCTCCATAGAAATGATGCATCTGATTGGTTTTCTGTCACTGTTATGATGTGGAGTAAAATAGTTCACTTAAAGTGATAGTTCAAAGTAAATGACAATTACATTAAAACAAAAAATGCTGGAAATATGCAGCAGGTCAGTCAGACTCTGAAAAAAAGTGGCAAAATTACTCTTTAATTTACTTTTGAGCCCATTTATATTTGCTTAAATGACCTTCCTTGAAAAATTGTTCCCTATGTTTGATACTCTTTGTATGAACAATCTCCCTCGTTACTCCTGAATACTGAATTTTTAAATGATGTTCGCATTGCGAACAATTTTTCTACATTAACTCTATTATTCTCTTTCACAATCTTGGAAACACGTATTAGGTCACCCCAAAGAGACTCATTAATAATAAAATGCTGCACATTCTCAAACCAGTGATATCTTTCCTTAGAATAGTAATGACCAGTATTCCATACAGAAAAAATAACATGGAGTATATAAAGGTTTAGGTAATGCATACTGAAATCGAGCCTTAGGCTGAAAGAATCACACTTGAAGTCACAGATTTAACTTTAACAAAGATTTAACAAGCTTTTAATGGAGGATCCTTCTTACTGGTGCTACATGTGCTATCCCAAGTCAGGTGACTCTCCATAGTATAGTTTCTCTTCTAAGTACCATATAGTTTCTAATACTCAAGTCCACACATACAGGCCGAAATTTTATGCCACCCTGGCAAGCCAGATGGTGGCCGGGTGGTGGGGGGGGAGCTGTCATAAAATTGAACGGGAGGCTCCAGGAGGCCTTCCCGGCCTGCTCCCGCCTCCACTCCACTTTACGTGGGCGGCCGGGGGTGGGTGGGGGGGGGGGGGCGGGTGAGAAACGAACCACCTGCCCCAGGCCAATCAGGGTCCTTAATGGTCACATAACGGCCAATTAAGGGCCTTTGCCCGCCTCCACGGGTATTTTACCTGTGGCAAGCGGGCGTCTGGTAGACAGGAAAGGCCTCCAGTGATACCTGGCTGCCTCTCAGCACACTGGGGGGGGAGGGGCCCTTACAATCTGGCACAGACTCCACTGCCCCAACCACCCTCAGGACCCGAGATAACCCCCCACCCCCTCAGACGACCACCCTTGCCTCGCCGGCTCGCAAACTATTTCCCCAGACGAGGCAAACCCAACTTACCTTCAGTCCTGGCTCCATGTCCTTGGCCAGGTTGCAGTCCCAGCAGTGCCCACCACTGCCGGTGGCGCTGCTGGGACTAAGAGCTGCTGGCCCGATGATTGGCCAGCAGCTCAATGAGGCGGGACTTCCTCCCTCAAGCAGGTGGGACCCGTAAAATGCGGGTCGGATCCCCGGGCTGGGCGGATGCTCCCGTCTGCTTGGCATAAAATCCAGCCCATACAATCAGCTATCATGACACAGCAACCTTTCCTTTAAAGTAGTAAGGCAAAATTCAGTATGTCTAAATAATGCCATAACTGTGTTCAGTGGGGCTTATTTTACCTGCAAACTATAGGCATTATGTTTATTCAAATTAATAGCATCATATAAGGTAGATGGATAGAGAAATCTCATCATTCTCTGAAAGGAAAAAATCCACTGTATATAAATTTTTAAAAATGGGTTTATGATATAGTTGCATATTAGTGCAGAGGAAACATTCCTTCCTGATTTACATGAAAATCAGGACAAAGTAATTGTACGGTGTTTTTTATTGGTTTTGATGCCACTTTGGAGGTGGTATAGCAGTGATGACATTTCATCCTAGTATTTAATTAATGGCCCTGAAAATCCACAATAGTATATTGGTGAGCATAGGCAGTAATTGGATCAGGACTCTTTTGCGCTGGGCCTCTTCCATGTTACGGATATCCTGGGAATTCCTGGGGCTCTGAATGTAGGTAGTTCTTGTGTCCACCTCCTCTGAAATTGGAAGGATGATATCACTCATCAGTCCCATTTGTTGCCCCCAACTTATAATATGTCTGCATCAAGCTGGTGTACTGTACTCTTGGAAAGGCAAAAGTGGAGACTACGAGATTATTAAAGGCTGGTTTTAGTCCAGCAGCTGGTTGCAAAACAGGAGGAAAAGGGCCCATCTATGGTTTTACCTTTCCTGAACTTGCTGTAAACTTTTCTGTTCTAACCTGAAATTGACAGGCATTTTACAGTCTCCGCAGTTCTCTGATCAAACTCTTGCTGATCTTTGGTATTGACCTAACAGCAATTAACTGTGTAGCTTTAAAGGAACACTACTTTGGAAGAATACATTGCACGTTACATGCTGGAGCATTCCTGTCCTTATAAAATAGCATATCATTCAGCAACACATTGGAAAATCTTAATGTATATCTTGTGTGCAGTTCAGACGATTTACTTTATAATGCAAAAGTATTAAAAAAAAGAAATGAATCCAGCAATTTTTCACTAATTTTTCTGGTCTTGATAACCTGGTGTGGCTCACAACAGATGCCAGAGATTTACAAGCAACTGCTAATCAACAGAAATGTTTATCTGCAATTAGCAACCGTTAATCTCACAATGGATGCTTCTTGTATCTTCCCTGTAGCTGTGGTGATATGATTTGGAGCTAATTACACTTAATCTTATGCTTATGATTTCAGTTCAATCTTTCCATTTTAGTTAAAGATGCAATCCCCTTGTTCCCTGTGCATCACTTGCATCTGCTGCTAAAAGTTGTGCTGATAGATGAAACAAGGAATTGTACAAGTGGAGCTGGCAAGAAGGTAACTGCTGTCATGAAGTTGACTGCTTTTGCAAGCAGTACATTTACTATAATACTACACAAAATTGTCAGATGCCATAAATTCAATGGCCGTGACGTGTGTAGTATGTGCACTTTGTTGGATATAAAATAGCATTATACAGCTTGACAGAGCATTAGTGTACACATGTATGTCTACACAACAAAAATAAAGTTTATTTGAGTTCTCAAAGTGTGTTAGTGACATTATTGAAGATGTAATAAAAACATAACATTATGGAAATACTCAGCAGGTCAGGCAGGATTTGTGGAGAAACAGAGTTAACATTTCAGATCAGTGACCTTTCATCAGAACTGGAAAAAAGAGATGTATCTAAAAGCTGACAAATCCCTGGACCTGATGGCCTACTTCCAGGGTTTTAAAGGAGGTGGCTACAGAGATTGTGGATACATTAGTTTTGATCTTCCAGAATTTTTTTTTAAATTCTTTCATGGGATGTGAGCGTTGCAGGCAAAGCCAGCATTAGTTGCACATCTCCAATTGCCCTTGACAACTGAGTGGCTTGCTAGGCCATTTCAGAGGGCATGTAAGAGTTAACCACATTGCTGTGGGTCTGGAGTGACATGTAGGCCAGATCAGGTAAGGACAGCAGATTCCTTCCCTAAAGGACATTGGTGAACCCAATGGGTTTATACGACAATCAATGATAGTTTCATGGCACCATTACCGAGACTAGCTTTCAATTCCAGATACTTAATAATTAATTGAATTTAAATTCGACTAGCTGCCATGGTGGGATTTGAACCCATGTCCTCAGAGCATTAGCGTGGGCTTCTAGATTACTTGTTCAGTGACATTACCACTATGCCCCGTCATCCCTAACTTTTAGAACAGTCCCTGTGGATTGGAAAGTATTAAATATAATCCCGCTATTCAAGAAAGGAGGGATAGAGAAAACGGGATAATAGGCAAGTTAGCCTGACATCAGTAGTAAGAATATAAGAACATAAGAAATAGGAGCTGGAGTAGGCCATTCAACCCTCAAGCCTGTCCTGCCATTCAATAAGATCATGGCTGATCTGCCCCAGGCCTCAACTCCTCTTTCGGGGAGAATGCTGCAATCTATTATTCAGGACGTAGTAACCGTGCATTCAGAAAATCATCATATGACTGGGCAGAGTTGACATAGATTTATGAAAGGGATATCACATTGGAATTTTTTTGAGGTTGTAACCAGCAAGGTAGATGAGGGGGAACCAATGGATGTAATGTGGATTTTCAAAACATTCAATAAGGTGCCACACAGGAGGTTATTATACAAAATTAGGGCTTGTGGAATTGGGCGTAATATATTTGCATGGATTGAGCATTGGTTAATGGACAAAAAACAGAGTCACTTTTGGGTGAGTGGGCTTTAACTGGTGGGGTACTACAAGGATCAGTACTTGGGTCGCAGCTACCTAAAATCTATATTAATGACTTAGATGAAGGGATGAGGGGACTAAGTGTAACACATCCAAGTTTGCTGATAGTTTTGTACTAATGTTGAGGTAAGATGATTTTACAGTTTTGCAGTGTTGTCTCTCAAGACTGGAATGAGGTCTGACCGAGTTTAGTAAAAGATATGTGAGACAGAGACTTCAGCAGGCTGTTGAATGTAAAGTCTTCTTCTTTATTCTGTTTTACTTTCACTTTCCCTTGTGTGTTCTCAATTGCAATTTCAAAACACTACAACACTACATCCCTCCCTTTCTTCGTAAATGAGAGACATAGCATGTTTCAATAAGTTTATTGTTTGCATTTTGGAAACAAACCAAATGTAAATAGATCATTTCATAACATAGACTCTTAAGTATTGTGGGTGTTTTCTGTCATGAGTAGGATGTCGTCTGACATCAGGACTCGTTCTTCATCTGAGGTATCGATTTCAGAATCAGATTCAACGCCTGCGAGTAGTGTTTTCAGTGCTTTGAAGAATGACTCGTTTCTTGTGGTGATTTGTGAACTGTGCTGAGCAGTGATCATTTATCCTTTTGTATTGGTCACAACAAAATTGTTGGATATAATAAGGGATTGTTTGTTTTCCAATATGACCATCTTGTTTCACAAGTACTTTATCTCCTGGCTTAAGCGATAAAGCTCTTAATTTCTTGTTTCCTTCTGTTCTTGATTGCATTCACGTATATGTTAATCATTATCTCCACGGGGTAGCTCAGGTAGACATGTATGCATAGGATGTGCAAAGATGAATGTAGCTGGAGGTTTTCCATTAGTCGAGTGAAGTATACGTATAATTTTTTTTAAGGTTTGCATAAATCTTTCGACCTTGCCATTATCTCTTGGCCAATGGAGTGTGATTTTCATGAGTAAACGCTAGGTAGTTTGTGAATTTGCTCAACTCATTGCTGTTGAATGAGAGTCCATTCTAACCATTTGAGGGATTCCAAACAAGGCAAAGATCTCGTCAAGCTTTGGGATGACTGCTTTTGTTGAAGTTGACATAATTCCACGATTGGGAATCTGCTGTAGTCGTCAATGGGCAAATTTGTGAAATCAGTGCTGACTTTAATCCATGGTCCTGGAGGTAGTTTGGACATCTTGAGAGGATCATGAAGATTTGACATTGTGGTTGCTTGATATGGCAAACACTGATTTTGTGCTATACCATACAGTCGATTCCTGGGAACCATACCTTTCCCCAAAGGTTTGGTTTTGACTATTCCCAGGTGTCCTTCAGGTGCTATCTCAACAACACATTCCCTCACTGAGTGTGGAATGACAATATAGTTGTTGTGTAATATGAGATCAGATATGGTTTTAACGGCTAGCTCATTTTGAACATTGTGAAGAGCTTGTCGTGAGTAAGCAATATCATTTGTAAACACTCTCTCGCTCACATCTTTCCAGTTTCCTGATTCCATAGCCTTCATGCATTGTTGCAAAGCCTCATCTTGTTTTCTTGTTGCTTTGATGTTGGCTAGTTTAGCGACTTTGGCAACGCATTTATCCTTAAGTAGTTAAAATGTTGTTCAGCAACCTCTTCCTGATGACTAGGAGGACTGACTGTCGGCAACAGATGTCACGAAAGGCTGATATTGAACCTGGAACTCGTACTCTTGTAGTTTGAGTATCCAACATTCTATTCAAGTGGGTGGTTTGTTTTGTGGATTTTTGAACAAGCTCACTAGTGGTCTATGATTGGTTATTACTGTAAACTCATATACTCGCTTCCATATATGTAGAGATGAAAGTGTAAGATACTCCATGTGATTGAGAGCGCATCTCTCTCTTTGCAAATAACATTGTTCTACAGGCATTAGTGATCTGCCTACCATCACAACAATTGATGGATTGTCTGTTTTGTCTTTCTGAGAACTACACATAAGCCAACCGTACTTTCATCCATGACTAGTTGGGTGATTTTCTCAGGTTGTGCAACTTGCTGACAAACGTCATTTGATATGGTGTACCACCTGTTTGTGTGATATAGTCCATTCCCAATTGGTAGTCTCTTTTGTCATATTGCATAGGGGACCAGATATCATAGCGAGGTCAGGAATGAAACGACTGCAGTACCTAACGAGTCCTAGCAGACTCCGCAACTTCTTGCACATTTGTACGATCTGCAGCATTTGCAATGGCTTCAACTATCCCTGAATCTGGTGATACTCCTTCACCACTGAACACATGACCAAAGAAATCAATTCTGTGTTCATTGAACAAGCACTTCAAGGTTAGGTTGGTGAGCCATTGTCTCAGAATAAGGGGTTGCCATTTAGAACTTAGATGAGGCGATGAAGAGAAATTTCTTCAAAGAGTTATGAATCTTTGGAAGTCTCTACCGTAAGAGGGCTATAGATGCTCATTCATTGAAAGGTCAGTGACCTGAAACGTTAACTCTGCTTCTCTCTCCACAGATGCTGCCAGACTTGCTGAGTATTTCCAGCACATTTTTTTATTTCACAATGTGGAACGCTTGTTCTTTTGGCTGAAAATTGCTTCTCTCTGAGTCGTGTCTCAGGTCTGTTTCACTTTGGACTTTGTATATCGGCTTACATTTATGCCCGTCTCTGGTGTTTTCCTTGCTGCTATTGCCCTGTTCCCTGTTTTCTGTTTTCTTGTGTTATACCATGAGTGCTGGCTGTGTCTTTGGAGCCAGAATTCTTGCATAGGCGGGCCCAGTGTCCTTTTAGACCAGACGCCTTGCACAGGTCACAAAATGCAGGACATCTTTGCAGTGGGTGGGACAAACTACACAGCTTGCTTGCTTTTTTAGACCTGGTTATCGTGCTGATACTACTGGGAAAATGGCGCACTGACACGGAACACAAAAGTCCGAGTGTATCAGGCCTGTGTCCTCAGTACCTTGCTCTACGGCAGCGAGGCCTGGACAACGTATGCCAGCCAAGAGCGACGTCTCAATTCATTCCATCTTCGCTGCCTTCGGAGAATACTTGGCATCAGGTGGCAGGACTATATCTCCAACACAGAAGTCCTTGAAGCGGCCAACACCCCCAGCTTATACACACTACTGAGTCAGCGGCGCTCGAGATGGCTTGGCCATGTGAGCCGCATGGAAGATGGCAGGATCCCCAAAGACACATTGTACAGCGAGCTCGCCACTGGTATCAGACCCACCGGCCGTCCATGTCTCCGTTATAAAGACGTCTGCAAACGCGACATGAAATCGTGTGACATTGATCACAAGTCGTGGGAGTCAGTTGCCAGCATTCGCCAGAGCTGGCGGGCAGCCATAAAGACAGGGCTAAATTGTGGCGAGTCGAAGAGACTTAGTAGTTGGCAGGAAAAAAGACAGAGGCGCAAGGGGAGAGCCAACTGTGCAACAGCCCCAACAAACAAATTTCTCTGCAGCACCTGTGGAAGAGCCTGTCACTCCAGAATTGGCCTTTATAGCCACTCCAGGCGCTGCTTCACAAACCACTGACCACCTCCAGGCGCGTATCCATTGTCTCTCGAGATAAGGAGGCCCAAAAGAAAGGCTACTGGTTGCACCTAGTGCTTGCAGGCACTGTTGTCCAGCTACAATGGCTTCGTATTTCCTGCCATCTTCGAGCAATGCTTTGACCTTTATTTTTCCCCAAGAGGTCTTTCTGAAACGCTTCAATGGATGTTGATACAATCACCAGCTCCATTATTCGGTCTGACAGCTCAGTTTCTGAGAAGTCGCATTCGTTGTCCTTGCTGTCACCTCTGCTGATGAAATGGTCTATTGATTCCTGAGGCTGTTGCCTTTAGGACATTAATTCTAGGTGGTGAATTCGACAATTCACTCATAATCGGAGCTGATTTTCCAGCACTCCAGATCTTTGTGGGATCTTTCTGGTCCCCTTCAGATATGCCTGAGGTATTGATGCTGTGTAATCCCTCATTTCCATTTGCTATTAGAATTTTTACAGCTTGTTTTTCTGTTTCTGCTGTTACTTGGTCTGTAAAGCATAATTTCATTCTTTGTTGGAACAGTTTGAACATGGATAGGATATTTAAGGCTTTCCAGTTCATGCTGTTTGGTAACCATGTTCCTGCTGTTCTTTGCTTTAAAACTTGCTTTAAGACCTGGTTCTGTGACTTGTACTTCTTTTCCTTTAAAGAAACTCTCTGGGCTGCTTTGATTGACAGGAGTAGGTGTTTAGCAGTGCTTATCTGTTTATCTAGCTTCCAGCACTCTAGTCTGTCTGTTTACACATTGTGCAATAGGAATTTCAAGTGCTTTTTTTCTCTGCTAGAGATGTTTATACAACCGTTCTACAGGCAATTCTTCATGCTTGAGTGGTTTTGAGTTTTTCCAAACTTTGGCTGAGTGACTGAAGGCTCTGCAGCATTTGAGTAATTTAATGGTTTCTTTTTTATAACTTTAGCTGTGAGCTGCAAGGATGGAGGATCCCTGTGTTTTTTTACTATTGGATGCCTCCTGAAATGGTGCCTCAGGACTTCCCTGTTTCTTTTAACAGAGGCTTTAAAAAATATCACTTTTTAAGCACTTAAGAGCTTTTTGTGGGGAATAAAACAATCTGAAGGACTTCCAAACTTTTTTTTAAAGCAGTATCCCTCGACCAGTGGAACAAGTACTCACCCTATTTTCTTGCAGCCTGTCATTCTGTGCTCTTTGTCTTCTACAGCTTGAGCTAAGTATTTTCTTCCCCTGTGTTGGCCAGTATTTTTTTTTTAAACTTCCTCTCTTGTTGCCTGATGCAACATAAATGAGATGCGTGGAGTCTAGTTGGTTGAAGATCTCAAACAGGTTTATTATAGCTAACTATTATATGCAGTACAGAGCTAACTATTTACAGAACTTGCCTCTAGGTGTTACAGTAGAGTGACTCTGGCTCTGAGTACATGACTGTGTTCTGGTGCTTGGCTCATCAGCATACTAAGATCTTAAAGGGATATCACTCTGGGGTCTAGGCAACTAAAGACGCAGCCACCAATGGTGGAGCGATTAAAATCGGGGATGCACAAGGAGGCCAGAATTAGAGAAGTGCAGATATCCTGGAGGGATGTGGGGATAGAGGAGATTACAGAGATAGGGAGAGGTGAGGTCATAGAGGGATTTGAAAGCAATGAAGAGAATTTTAAGATCAAGACATTGCTCGACCAGGAACTGGAAACAGATATTCAGGACAAATGGGTCATTTTCAGACTGGCAAACTGTAACTAGTGGACTGCCACAGGGCTCAGGTGGGAAAGCAAGTTGTGAGGAGGACACAGAGTCTGCAAAGAGATATAGATAGGTTAAGTGAGTGAGCAAAAATTTGGCAGATGGAGTATAATGTGGGAAAATGTGACCATATCCACTTTGGTAGGAAGAATAAAAAAGAATATTATTTAAATGGAGAGAGACTATAGAATGCTGTGATACAGAGGGATCTGGGTGTCCTTTATCATGAATCACAAAAAGTTAGCAAGCAGGTATAGCAAGCAATTAGGAAGGCAAATGGAATGTTGGCCTTTATTGCAAAGGAGATGGAGTGTAAAAGTAGGAAGGTCTTGCTACAATTGCATACAGGGTGTTGGTGTTAATACATCCAGAGTACTGTGTATAGTTTTGGTTTCCTTATTTAAGGAGCGATATACTTGCTTTGGAGGCAGTTCAGAGGTGGTTCACTAGGTTTATTCTTGGGTTGAAGTGGTTGTCTTATGAATAAGGTTCAACAGGTTGGGTCTATACTCATGGGAGTTTAGAAGAATGAGAGGTGATCTTATCTAAACATATCAGATTCTGAGGGGCTTGTATGAATAGATGCTAAGAGGATGTTTCCCCTCATAAGAGGATCTAGAATTAGGGGGCACAGTTTCAGAATAAGGGGTCTCCGATTTAAGATGAAGATGAGGAGGAATTTCCTGTCAGAGGGTTGTTAATCTTTGGAATTCTGTACCCCAGAGAGCAGTGGAGGCTGGGTCATTGAATATATTCAAGGCTACGTTAGACTGATTTTTGATCTATAAGGAAGGGTTATGTGGAAATTGAGGCCACAATCAGATCAGCTATGGTCTTATTTAATGGTGGAGCAGGCTCAAGCAGCCGAATCGCCACCTCCTACTCCTGTTTCTTATGTTTATATGTTTTTATGGATGGTGAGAATGGAGGATGTAAAAGGGCAGGTGTTGCAACTTGTGAGCTTGCAAGGAAAGATGCTACAGGGAGGAGTGTTGGGTGTGTTTGAGGAGTGGACCAGGATGTTCCAGAGGGAATGGTTCCTTTGGAATGCTGAAAGGGGAGGGGATGATATGTTTGGTGATGGCATCATGTGGAGGTGATGGAAATGGCAGAGGATAATCCATTGAATGTGGAGGCTGGTGGAATGGAAGGTGAGGACAAGGGGAATCCTATCATGTTCTGGGAGGGACAGGAAGTGTAGAAGAGCAGGAGGTGGCATAGGGGTGGTCGTGGGCCCTGTCAACCAAGGTGAAGGGAATTCTCGGTTTAGGAAAAGGAAGACATAGAAAGCACTAGTATGAAAAGGAGCATCATCAGAACAGATGCAATGACGATGGAGAAATTGGGAGAATGGAATAGGGTCCTTACAGAAAGCAGGGTGGGAGGACATTTAGTCAAGGTAACTGAATACTTTTGAGCTGACTTCTACGAAGCCCATAAGAAATGGTGAGCTTCTGATTTTCCCTTCTTTCTGAGAAAGAGGCCAGCCTTTACTCAGTACCTGTCCAAAGCAACATAACTGAAAGCAGGAGTGGGGGTTTGAACACAGGTTGCAACAATACAACAGCATTATATTTCACTCATTCCTTAATGAACTCCTTGCACAGGGTAAGTTTCACCAACTCTGTGAAACCACCAGTTGTAACAGAGTCACAAATTACATAACCTTATGGCGATGGTGGAGAAGGAAGCTCATAGGACTTGTCTCGCCCATCAGACATTTATAGGGCTTAGAAGCTCTGAAGCCCAGCTGTCATATCCCTTCCACCTGAGGGAGGAGGGACTGTTTCTGCTAACAGCAGTGATAATGGAGGCAGCAACATTTTACAGACACTATCAGAAAGCATAGTGTCATATTGCAAAGGCACAAAATGGTGCTCAAAGGATGGATAAAATGACAGTTAAAGTTTTATTTGAACTAAATTATCTGTAAAGCCTCATCCTTATGAATGCAAAATTAACAGCATGCATACTGCTTCTGATGATGGATAAGCATGACAACATGTCTCTGCTCACTAAGACAAATATTTACCAGGTGTGTTAACAGTTGCATGAGAAAACAGATCTAACAACAACCATTGATTTGTGTTTTTCAGCTGATAGACCACCAGCTCCTGTCAATGTCACTGTCAGTCACCTGAAGGCCAACTCCGCCACTGTATCCTGGGATGTTCCTGAAGGAGATGTTATCATTGGTTATGCCATATCACAACTGGTAATGCCTCACAATTTCATTTCACTTCTCAGCTGCTGTTTACAAAATCTCAGCAGGCTCCATGACCTGCTGCTCGATGCAGGTTTTTGGCTCAGCAAGTGCCAGTTTTCATTGCAATCAATTTCAGAACAGCTGAATCCACTCCTAAAAGTTAACAATTACAAATTTAATGTTCCAGAAATTGTAGTTTGTCATTGAATTGTACAATATTTACTGCCAAACAGCTGAAGTTTTGGGGTGGTTAAATACAAGGACAATGTTTTATTTTTCATATCAAAGCAATGTTGTGCCTTTCAATTTATAATCAGCCTTATTTTAGACTATCTGTATTAAGATGAAAATTCTTCCATTTTTCCATATAGGAGCACACACTGGGCTGGATTTTACCAAGTCCACAACGTTGGGCTTTGTTTGTCGGGGGGGAGGGGGTGGTGGAGACGGAGGCGGATGATAGTTGCAGCAGAGGCCCACCACAGAACTCGACGCCAGGAGGGTCCGGCCCAATTCTCCCAGTGGCGGTGAGGCTCCGTGGCGGCCCCCCTCCCCTGCCGCTGGGCGACGGGACCTACATCTACATATGTAAATCAATAAAATGAATATAGTAACATACACTTGCCTTCAATCTTCCAGACCTGCCGCGATCCTCAGTGCGGCGGCCGGCACTCCTGCGCCTTCAATTCCCCATTTGGGGAAAGCCGGCGTGACACTGGTGGGGAGGAGTTAAGATTTTCGGTGTGGGGGGTGGGGTGGGAACCGGGTCAAATAAATGAAATGAGTGTAGGGGATGGTGGAAAAGGGTGAACTTTAAACTTTGTGCAGTCTGTGAGGGGAACGTCAGATTTAAAAGGTAAGTGTTTTGGGGAGGAAAGGGGAAATAGTTAATGTAATTGTTATTGGAGGGGTGTGGGAAAGGGGCATTAGAAATTTATTTGATAAATTTTGGGGGGGGGGAGGTGTATCTTTAAAAATTTAAACATGTCGGCAGGGCTGGTTGCCTTTTTAACAATGGCACCTGTACACAGGCAGCTGGCACCAGTGTCGGGGCGGACAGCCTGTCCCTCCATGTGATTGGGGAGGGGGGGATGAGCTGTCCCAGCTATTTAAATAAGCGACCGCGTGGGGAGATTGCGGCGGCTCTTTGGTGCGGGCCGCCATTTTTGAGCTCACTGCTGAGATTGGCGGCAGGCTCTTAAAATCCAGTCCACTGATGCTCAATTTCTGTTGCACTTCTTGAATGTGGTCTGGATACATGCAGAAATGCAGGCCTGAATTTCCACACGATTCTTTGATCTCCTCCTGTAACTTCAGTGGGAGATCAGCAGAACCCTGGGAGACATGGAGTAAGCAGCAAAAAGTAGCCATTTGCAACTTTTCTCGAGAGGCTTCCACCAATCTCCCACAAGAGAAACTCTGCAGAAACTCGATTTGGAAATGTACTCAACAGTGAGGGCCCTAAGTATCCCTGGACACTTTCTAAACACATCAGCCTTTTGCACACTGTAATTGTATTTTGGGATCTTTTGACCATTTTTCCACAGAAAGGATTAAGAAAACATAATTACTTAAAATGCTGTATTTTAAAGCACAGGGTATTCATGCAAGCTTTTTTGAAAAAGAGGTGTTAAGAGGCTATAGGTAGTTAAGATGCCAATAAATTAGCTTTAATGTTCTTTCTTCACAGCTTGTAAGTAATAAACCATCAGTTAGCTTTTCTTGGTAACCAATAAATGGCTCATGCCTGTTGTGCTAGGGTTGGTGGATAGTTCAGGTAGGCCTTCCCTTTCCAGCTGTGAACGACAAGACATAAAATTCAAAGACAGGCACGTAGAGAATCTTCCTGAAATGTGAAGGCAGTCAGGTTTATTAAAGAGAAAGCTGTGAGGACTTTCATTGAGGGGGATCATTTTGCTGGAGGATAGTTAGAAGCCTTACTAGACATTCAGCATTTGTAGCAGCTCAATGCATGAATATTGTTATGTTAGTAAGTAATGTAATGCGTCGTCTCAATTCATTCCATCTTCGCTGCCTCCGGAGAATACTTGGCATCTGGTGGCAGGACCATATCTCCAACACAGAAGTCCTCGAGGCGGCCAACATCTCCAGCTTATACACACTACTGAGTCAGCGGCGCTTGAGATGGCTTGGCCATGTGAGCCGCATGGAAGATGGCAGGATCCCCAAAGACACATTGTACAGCGAGCTCGACACTGGTATCAGACCCACCGGCCGTCCGTGTCTCCGCTTTAAAGACGTCTGCAAACGCGACATGAAATCCTGTGACATTGATCACAAGTCATGGGAGTCAGTTGCCAGCGTTCGCCACAGCTGGCGGACAGCCATAAAGGTGGGGCTAAAGTGTGGAGAGTCAAAGAGACTTAGCAGTTGGCAGGAAAAAAGACAGAGGCGCAAGGGGAGAGCCAACTGTGCAATAGCCCCGACAATCAAATTTTTCTGCAGCACCTGTGGAAGAGCCTGTCACTCTAGAATTGGCCTTTATAGCCACTCCAGGCGCTTACCCATTGTCTCTCGAGATAAGGAGGCCAAAGAAGTAATGTAAAGACAAGATTAATTCAATCCATATAATCATAATGGTTGTTTGAAGTGTTCATTTCACGATGAGATAGAGCAGCTTAATTCTTCATTTCTAGCCTAGTCTCAACAACAATTTGCTTGATCCATCTTTAAAGGAACTGCAGAAATACCAGTGCAAGAGATGTGAATATCTAGTCCAAGTCACAAGGGGATATTATTGTTACGCACCCGTGTTACACTGTTATGCAAGTAGATGCCATGATGTGTGAGTTAATGCCTAACCTCCAAACCCAAGATCCTCCTAATTTGTCACACATATAGACATTATTTATTAAATAAATTCAAATGAATGTATTGTTGGTCAGCTGGGCATTTGCTCCATTTTGATTTGTGTCAGAAGTCTACATCAGGATAGATAACTTTTTCTCTATACTATTGAAGTTGTTTACCTCTTCTGGGTAACAGCTGCTCCTCCTGAGCTCCCACAAAAGGAAAATTTAAAAAAAAACTTAGCTTGAATGGCTCTACTGCTTCTGATCTTTTCTGACAGTTTCCCTGGCTCGAGACACAGTGATTTCTCCACTCAAGTCATAATTGGATACTGAATATTACTTTAACTCTGTCATTGGGCCACAATTTGTATATTTCAAGAAGGATCCCACCAGTTTCAGCTGGGTGCCTTTGCTGCTTGCTCAGAAGAGCAGGAAAAAATGGAAGATGATGGGATATAGTTGTAATCTGAAATTTACTTCCTGAGAGTACGTGGAGACAAATTCAATTGAGGCTTTCAAAAGGGAATTGGATAAGCACCTGAAGGGAAAACATTTGCAGGGCTATGGGGAAAGGGTGAAGGAGTGGGACTAGCTAAATTGCTCTTGCAGAGAGCTGGAATGGGCCCAATGGGCTGAATGGCCTCCTGTGCTGCAACCGTTCAATGATTCTATGATATAGGTGGGTCAGCACCACTCCTGGCTCCACTCCCAGCCTGGCTTACCAGCAATTCTTCTGTCCCTACTCCCTGGCTCCACTCCCAGCCTGGTTCCCCAGCACCTCCTTGGCTCCACTCCCAGCCTGGCTTACCAGCAATTCTTCTGACCCTACTCCCTGGCTCCACTCCCAGCCTGACTCCCCAGCACCTCCCCTGGCCCTGCTCCCCAGCTCCACTCCTGATGCATAAATCTGATTCTGTATTTGGTTGTTGCAGCTAGTCATTCTTTTCCAAAGAATTTCAAATGAAGGGTCGGTTTTAACTCTGGGTGGAATATGGAGATTGAAGTGAGCATCAAATTGCCCAGTTCCGCCCACCCAACCCCCTCCCCCCCCCGCCCCCCCGCCCTCCCAGGAGAGTGAGGCCATATTTGCATGCCCCAACACAGACTCCTGCCCGAAGTCAGTGGGAATGACTTCACTATTGGTGGCTTGGAGCCAAAATTGGTGGGGTGGGGGTGTTGGGCTGCTACTGGGAAGCACAGAAATGGTCCCTGCAAAGTAAGTAGTGATTGGGAAGGGTTGGCAAATTCCCAATCAGATAAGGAAAGAAGCCAGGGACAGATGAGGTTCAAGGTGTCAGGAGCAGGCTCTCCTACTCCTCTTCTCCTCTTGACTCAGGGAATCTTAAGGCCTTGCTTGGGCCTGGAACCTTGCCATCATTGGCAAAGGCTTATTTTGGCCCATGATTACATTAACACTGCCATTTAAATTAGGCCCCCTGCTCCTCTGGTGTGGGTGGCCTTCCTGTGCGTGAAGTCAGCTATGTAAAAATGGTGGGGGGCATGAATGGTCATGAAAGCGGCACAAACCTCCATCCCTGTGGGGGTTTAAATCGGCTTTTTAATGTTTCCCTATCATCTGATCTCCAGCCGGCATCACCCCACCATGCTGCAGCTGATAGCAGCTGTGTGGAGTATCACAGCGCTGTACTACAGTTCTCCAATGTACTGCAGCAGCTTGCCACCAACTCTGATTTCTGATTTAACTTCTTGCTGTTGTTGGTTTGTAATGGAATCTTAGCAATGTCATTATCCAGTCATCATTGTAAATCCTCTCCATTTTGTTTTGTTTATCTTGGTATACATGACATCTTTTTTTCTATTTATTTCCATGAATGCATTATTACTTTGGTATGGATTGTTTATTATTTCTGACCTTGTGATTATTCAGATCTCAGGTGTAGATCACTTAAATAGTGAGGTCAGAATTTTATCTGGAACTGATATACTTTATTTTGATAAGATCAATGAGCCTCTGTCCTGTGTATCATGTTCTACTGTGCGACCCATGAATAATTATATTGCGATCACTGCTGGTATAAGTGCATTGCCTTGGTAAGGAGGTGGGGAGGGAGGGAAAGGCAGAAGAAATTTAGCTTTGTGGGCAGTCTAAAACTGAACTGGTTCCCATTGTAATTTATTATTAAATGTTATCTCATTTTTAGATAACTTGTGCATTCTCACAATCTAGGGGCCTTTGGATTATTTTATCTCTTTTATGGTCACCTGCTGGCCCAGATGCATCCTCTTTCCATAGCTGTTGCTAAGAAATCTAAATATTAAAAATGTCTTCCTATTCCCTGGACCAGAAAATAGATGCAGCAAAGACGATGGCTAATCTCAGCTGGCAATAACTCTCAGTGCACTAACTAGAAAATACCCTTTACATTTCTTAATCAGCATTATTAGTAATTCTGGATCAGTCACGCCCTCCTAAAAGGCAATCCATCCAATGTCATCAATGCTTCCAGAAGGAAGTATTCACATCTGTGAAAAAGAATGCCTCAGATGAAATGGTTACAGGCACTTATAGAATATCATACTTGAAAATGGAACAATAGGTTTCTATAAAATATCACAGTATTAACGGCACAGAAACAGCCCATTCAGGCCAAACGAGCCTCCTCCCACCCTTCTTCGTCTAACCCCATTAACTTATCCTTCTATCCCTTTCTTCCTCTTGTGTTTGTCTAGCTTCCCCTTAAATGCATCCATGCTGGTCGTGTCAACTATTCCTTGTGGTAGCAAGTTCCACTCTCTGGGTAAAGAAGTTTCTCCTGAATTTCCTATTGGATTTATTAGTGATTATCTTATATGTACAGTCCTTAGTTCTGGTCTCCCCCACAAGTGGAAATATCTTCTCTACAGCTACTCTATCAAACCCTTTCATAATCTTAAGGACCTCTATCAAGTCATTCCTCTGTGTCCTCTTTTCCAGAGGAAAGAGTCCTAGCATTTTCAGTCTTTCCTGATAGGTATAACCTCTCCGTTCTGATATCATCCTGGTAAATCATCTTAATCTTCTTCAGTACCTCGATATCTTTCTTATAATGTAGAGACTAGAACTGTTCACAGTACTCCAATGTGGTCTAATCAATGTTCTATGCAAGTTTAACATAACTTATCTGCTTTTAAATTCTAATCCTCTAGAAATGATCTTCAGTGCTTTGTTTGCTTTTTTAATGGCCTTACTAAGTTGTGTCAGTACTTAGAGTGATCTCTGTAGTCATGAGTCTACTATGCAGTATTGAAGGATTTTTGGAAATTCAAACATATTCCATCTACTGCATTACCCTTATTTACGTTTCTGTTACTTCTTCAAATAATTCACTAAGGCCGGTTAAGCATGACCTTCCATTTTGGAATCCATGCAGACTGCTCTTTGTTATATTTTTAGTTTCTCTATTTTTTCTTCGACTAAGAATTCCATTATTTTTCCTACCACTGACGTTAAGCTAATTGTTCCCCTAGCATTGTTCTATCTCTTTTTTAAATGTAAAAATCACATTATCTGCCCACCAGTTCTCTGGCATCATTCCTATATATATCCCATAATGTATGTGTGTGTGTGTATTAGTGTCTCTGCAATGTCTTCCCTAACTCATTTTAATATATGCGAATGCAATCCGTCTGGACCAGGTGTTCTTATGCTCTCTAAGTTGATTAGTTTATCAATTATCTCCCCCTCTCTATCTTAAATGTTTTTATCTTCTTTGATCTCTTCTAATGTTATGCCCACCATGTTAGCCTCCCTGGTAAATTGTGAGGCAAAGGGATTATTTAATAGTTCTGCTCTTCCGCTATAATTACCTATGAGTTTATCATGCGTATCCCTTACTAGCCTATCCCTAACCACTTTTTTCTTGTTATTAATGTTTCTGTAGAATATTGTACTATTTCTTTTTATATTCCTTGGTAATTTAATTTAGTTTCAATTTTACCCTTATTTCTTTATTCATCCATGGTGCATCATTACTGGATCATTTGATATAGTTTTTTAGTGGAACATATTTCTTCTGGATCTACTGCTCACTTATAAATGTATCCAATTGCTTTTTTATTGTCAGTAAATTTTTCCAGTTTACTTCCCCTTCCATTCTCATCCCCTTAAAATCAGCTTTTTTCCAGTCTGTTACTTTGGTCTTTGTCCGCTTGTGTCCTTAATTTTAATCTTAAACCTTTTTTTGTGATCACTATTGCCTAGCTGATCACCTACACTTACTTCTCTGATTTGTTCTGGTTCATTTCCCATTACTAGATCCCAGCAGTGTTCCCCCGTTTTTGGGCTTTTTACATACTCAGTAAGAAAGGATGCATGGTTTTTAAAAAAAACTCCATTCTCTTTATCCCTTTCACTTCCATAGAGCCATAGAACGGTTACAGCACAGAAGGAGGCCATTCAGCCCATCATGTCTGCGCTGGCTGAAAAAACTAGCTGCCCAATCTAATCCCACCCTCCAGCACCTGGTCCGTAACCTTGTAGGTTATAGCACTTCAAGTGCTCCAGGTACCTTTTTAAATGAGTTGAGGGTTTCTGCCTCCACCACCATTCCTGGCAGTGAATTCTAGACACTTGGCACCCTCTGGGGTGTCATGCAGGCCCCCATCTGCCAAGAATGAGGCACATTAATTTCATCACATGGACATTAAATTTAAAATTGTTGTTTGGAAGAAAAGAGGGCCTATCATAAGGAATTGTCAGGCCCCTATCTAGAAAGACATTTTTGCATACTAGCAGACAGTGTTGGAACAAAGGAACCAGCCCCTGCTCCCAGTACAAAGAAGATGTGGTCAGACCAGTTTAGTCACATGACTAACTGGCTGTTGCAGAGTTTTGAACTGAGAGTTTTAAATTGACCACAGAGAATTTGAACACAGAAAGCTCCTGGATTGAGAACATCTCTCTCCTGTCTACTCTCATCTCTTTCTCACAGCTTTGGAATCCATTGAAGACACAGGAACCCAAGAGAGAAAAGTCTCCTGCAGTGAACAAGGTTTAAGAAGAATATTGGGCCCCAAGGAAAAGCAAGAATTACCTACAACCAAGAACTACCTACAAAAGGACTCTACAGTGAGCTCGAAGCACAGTAACAGGAAACTCTTCAGATATTGCCTCCAACTTGTCCAATTTATCTTTTTTTCTCTTTTCTGTCTCTATTTGCATGAGTGTATCGCACTTGCATGCTAGCGTGAGGCGTGGTGTGTATCCGTAGGCGTTAACCGAATTAGAGTTTAAGTTTAAGTAAGTTTTAATAAATTTCACTTTTCTTCTTAAAACCAAAGAAAGCCTGTTTGTGCTCATTTCTTTGCCTTATAATTGGAAAGTGGTCAACAAGGATTCACCGAGGGGGAGCTCAAAACATTATGTTTAAAAATAAAACCCTGTTACAGTAAGACCAGGTGAAGGCTAAAAGGGAACCCTAGACCTCTTTCTCATCTCGTCGTAACAGGGTGAAAAAGTTTTTCCTCATGTCCCTTCTAATCCTTCTACCAGTCACCTTAAATCTGTGCCCCTGGTAATTGACCTCTCTGCTAGGGGAAACAGATCCTTCCTGTCTACTCTATCTCAGCCCCTCATAATTTTGTACACCTCAATTAAGTCACTGCTCAGCCTCCTCTGTTCTAAGGAAAACAACCCTAGCCTATCCAATCTTCCCTCATAGCTGCTACTTTCAAGTCCTGGCTTCTTGCCAGTTTATTAGCAAGTAGTTAGACTCTCCCATGATTATAGTTACATCACCGTTATTCATTTCACAAATTTTCTTCCATATTTCTTTCTTCAATGCATTTCCACTATTAGGTGAGCTGTATTAGCGTAATTGATCCCTTATCTTTTAATTTAATCCATATGGATTCTGTTTCTATACTTACGTTAGTTATATTCCTTTTTGCTATTGCCATTATGTTATCTTTAAGTAGTACAGCTACCCCAACCCCTTCTTCCTTTCCTGATCTTTCTGAAAGTTATAACCTATAATATTTAGTTGCCAGCCCTGTTCTTTCTATAACCATGTTTCAATTATTCCTACTACATCTGGTTCTTTGCTATGGATTATTGCCTTCTGTTCCTTTGTTTTATTTTGGATGATGTGTACATTGCTGCATAGGCAGTTTAATTCATCTTTAATAGTTGTTTCCTTTACTTTATTGTTCATACTTCTGTTTTATTACTGTATTTGTTCCCTAAATGTTGGCTTGACTTTTACTCTCATCTCCATTTTTTTTCATCTTCAGACTTGCACTATTTTCACCATATCCCTCCCCCTTCTTAGTTTAAAGTCCAATCGATGTATGCATATTCTATGTCCTTTACTTATTTCACACATTTGCTTACATATTTCTTCTTCCACCTCTTTTCCACTATTAGATGGTCTGATATAACAAACCTAAAGCAAGTTCAACTCAGAAAATAGACTACATCAGTTATGTTGAATATTCAATAATATTTTGGAACAATGTTGTTGCCTTCCCTTCAATCTGTGCACTCACTAAATGTTGCTTCACCAGCGGGAGCAGAATTGCTTGATTTACCATAGTTTAGATGAATCTAAAAGTCACTATTACTTGAAGAATTTTATGTCAGTTTTTAAAAGTATTTTATTACTGATTTTTAATACTGCAATTTTGACCGAGACATATAAATAAGTTCTAAATAAGTCAGTGCTACTCAACAAATCAACGCCATGGGGGAAATTCTCTCTGGTTGCTATATGTTATCAACATTGTAAATGGAGGGAAGAATTACTATTATTTTTTTAGAAATATCTAGCAACAGTCATCACAGGAAAGATTCCCACTGGTATTAAAATTCTTTGGGGATTCTGCTAGTTTCTCACAGTATCTCTGACAGCAGACTGGAGGAAGGCCTACAGAAATGGCTGAAAAGGCTTATTTATACCATTTCCTGGGGTTCTGCTGGAGTAATGGCAGGAGAAAGGTAGAAAGACTGGAATTACATGGACATAACATTGGTGACTCATCAGAGTAACTTCTGGTGATAGTGTAAAACATGTGATATTGGATCGCCCACTCGTTGTACATGCTGCCTGATTTCCATTTCCATTGACTTCAGGTTTTTAACAGATCTCTGAGCGAATATCGCACATTTCACACTATTGTTTAAAGTCAAAATGTCCCTTGTAGGGACCAGAAGACATTTCCCCACAATGTTTTTTTTAAGTGTATGCAATGCAGAGCATGTGGGCAATATAGTTGATACTGATTGTCAGTCAAACAAAGCCAATGCTCCTTTGCTCAAAGTACTACTGTTTCACAGTATACTTAAAGAACAACTTCCTTTTATATTGCTCTTTCAAAATCAAAAAATATCCCAAGTTGTTTCACAGAGACGTGGTCAAAAAACTTGAAGTCAAGACAAATAGGAAGATATTAGGAGGGGCTTGGTCAAACAGATGATAATTAAGGAGGGTCTTGCAGGAAATCACCTTTCGGGATCTATGGTCCCCGATATTTACAGGGAGGGTGCAGGGGAGTGATGTAGCCAAGGGTGAAATCTGGAAACCTGGGAGATGTGGAAATCCCAATTAGTTTTTTTTAATTCATTCATGGGATGCGGGCATTGCCCATCCGTTATTGCCCTTGAACTGAGTGGCTTGCTAGGCCACTTCAGAGGGCAGTTAAGAGTCAACCACGTTGCTGTGGGTCTGGAGTCACATGTAGGTGAAACCCGGATAAGGGCGGCAGATTTCCTTCCCTAAAAGATATTAGTGAACCAGATGGGTTTCTATGACAATCAATGATAGTTTCATGGCACAATTACCGAGACTAGCTTTCAATTCCAGATATTTTTATATTATTGAATTGAATTTAAATTCCACCCAACTGCTGTGGTGGGATTTGAACCCATGTTCCCAGGGCATTAGCCTGGGCCTCTGGATTACTAGTCCCGTGGCATTACCACTGCACCACCATCTCCCCAATGTTTAAAGGCAGGACCTTCTTGTCATTTTTTTAAAATTCCATTTTCTGCCTAGCAGCCAGTCAGATTGATAGGGTGGCTAGTTGTTGTATGGGACAGCCAGTGACAGAGGACCACAGTCAGGAACCAATGGGATTGAAGGTTTCAATTGATCCAGCAATTGATCAATTTAAGAACATACGTTCCCCCTTTGAGGGGAGTGAGTTCCAGATTTCCACTACCCTTGTGTAAAGGAGTGTTTCCTGATTTCACTCCTAAATGGCCTGGCTCTAATTTTATCATTGTGCCCCTTTGTTTTGGATTTCCCTGCCAGATGAAATTGTTTCTCTGTTCCTGCTCATGAGTCACTGAATATATTCAAGGCCGAGATAGAAGATTTTTTTGAACTATAGGGGAGTTAACGGTTCAGGCTAATATCAGAGCAACTGTGAGTTTATTGAATAATGAAACAGGCTTGAAGGACCGTATGACCTACTCCTATTCCTATTTCTTCCTTTAATCATTATAAACATCTCAATTAGATCACTGCTTAATCTTCTAAACTCAAGGGAATATAAGATAAGTTATGTAACCTGCCCTCATAATTAAATCCTTTAAATTCTGGTATCATTCTGCTGAATCTGCACTATACTCCTTCCAAGGCCAGACTACCTTTCCTGAGGTTTTTGTTCAAAACTTAGCACAGTGCTCCAGATGGGGTCCAACCAATTCTCTGTACAACTGAGGCATGACTTCCTTACTTTTAAACTGTAACCCTCTTGAGATAAAATCCAACATTCGATTAGCCTTTTTGATTATTTTTGAATCTGTGCACTAGCTTTGAATTATTTATGTACATGAACATCTAGATTCCTCAATGCCTTCACAATGTCTCGTCTCCTGCCGTTAATGTTTACAGGTTACAGGAAGGGTGTAAAGGAGGTCAAAAACAGCCAAAAATCCCAGCAAGTCGTGGTGCTCTGGGACCCTGCTGAACTTAATGGCAGGACCTCATTATCTTTTTTTCTCGTTCTGTTTCCCACATGTCCACTGGACAAATTGACAGCTGGGCCAGGAGGGAAAATCAATAACAGGAGGCCACTGCTGGAGACGAACCCCAGCAACTGGGGGCTGGAGAAGGTTGACAATTAGTGTATGAGGAAGATAGGTCTGCGATTGGACTGGAGGAGGACAACAGTTTCCTTGTGAGCCCTGGGAGGAGCACTTCTGTTTTTCCTGGCTCATAAGGAATGCTGGACAAGGTATTTACCTGATGGTGCTGACAGCTCCCTCATCCCTTTCACTGCCGGGTTTCCTTACTCCGGGAAACCAGCACAGCAGGAGTGAATTTTAAATTGGCTCCCAATTGCACTGTGGAAACCTGGTGAAACATGTGGATAAATGTGACGTTATCCACTTTGGTGGCAAAAACAGAAAGGCAGATTATTATCTGAACGGCGATAGATTGGGAAAGGGGGAGGTGCAGCGAGACCTGGGTGTCCTTGTGCACCAGTTGCTGAAAGTAAGCATGCAGGTGCAGCAGGCTGTTAAGAAGGCAAATGGTATGTTGGCCTTCATAGCGAGAGGATTCGAGTACAGGAGCAGGGATGTCTTGCTGCAATTATACAGGCCTTGGTGAGACCACACCTTGAGTATTGTGTGCAGTTTTGGTCTCCTTATCTGAGGAAGGATGTTCTTGCTATAGAAGGAGTGCAGCGAAGGTTCACCAGACTGATTCCTGGGATGGTAGGACTAAAGTATGAAGAGAGATTGAGTTGATTAGGCTTGTATTCGCTAGATTTTAGAAGAATGAGAGGGGACCTCATAGAAACCTACAAAATTCTAACAGGGCTGGACAGACCAGATGAGGAAGGATGTTCCCAATGGCGGGGGAGTCCAGGACCAGGGGTCACAGTCTAAGGATAAGGGGTAAGCCATTTCGGACTGAGATGGGGAAAGATTTCATCACCCAGAGAGTGGTGAACCTGTGGAATTCTCTACCACGGAAAGCAGTTGAGGTCAAATCATTAAATATATTCAAGAAAGAGTTAGATATAGTTCTTAGAGCCAAAGGGATCAAGGGATACGGGGAGAAAGCGGGAACAGGGTATTGAGTTTGGATGATCAACCATGATCGTATTGAATGGTAGAGCAGGCTCGAAGGGCGGAATGGCCTACTCCTCCTATTTTTCTATGTTTCTATGTTTCTACCATCAAAAGGCAACGGGCACATGTGCAGTGCGCTGGGAATGCATACTCTTTATTTTAGTCTTTAACACCCTGTTCGACCCTCTCTGATAGATTTCAATAACTTCCCCACAACTGATTTTGAACTGATGCGCCTACAAATTTGGGTGTGCAGCACCTCTTTTCAGGCATTAAATGACTTTGGAAGCCTCCGTGCAGGACATGCATTCTCATTGTGAGCCATCCTCCACATTGGTAAAGTCCAAAATATTGGCGTACAGTACCATTGCCTGAAACGGCTGTTAGGCCCTTTGCATATGCAAATAATGGCCCGACCGCCTGTTTGAGCCCCCAATTAATGGATCAGTTTGTCATGAGGCAGCAGGTGCCAGGAAAACCCGGCCACAACCAACAAGGTATGTTTCCAAAACATACTTACCTGCAGGAGTGCACCTCCTGGACCCCCCATTAACAGAAAATCAGACACCACCACTCCAGCTACCGATTTCCCCATTGTCAACAATCACTGGGTGGCACAGTGGCGCAGTGGCTAGCACCGCAGCCTCACAGCTCCAGTGACCTGGGTTGACGGGTGACGGGTGCTCCGGTTTCCTCCTACACGCCAAAGACTTGTGGGTTGATAGATAAATTGGCCATTGTAAAAAAAAATTGCCCCCAGTGTAGGTAGGTGGTGGGAGAATTGAGGGAAGGTGGGGATGTGAGAGGGGAAAATGGGATTAATGTAGGATTAGTATAAAATGGGTTGTTGATGGTCAGTGTGGACTCGTTGGACCGAAGGGCCTGTTTCAGTGCTGTATCTCTCTATGACATCCTCCCTCCTCCCTCCTCCCTGACCCCACTACTGCCCAACCTGGCCTCCCCTTTCCTCACATTCCTGAGGGCTGTTGCTAGCATTGCAGCATCTGATCTTCAAACACACTGTGCTGAGCAAGCTGCCTCTTATTCTATACACCTGCCTGCTTTGTGGAAATGAGGCCCAATATCAGGGGTTTCGTGAGCCTTGCCATTCAGACGCAGGGATTATACCCTGCACTCCTCCCACATGGAAAAAATGGGCTCTCCTGAATTTGTCAGCTATGGTTTTGTCTTCCCTGGCTTCTTAAATAATGGAGTATGCATGAAAGTATCAAGGTTGAAAATTAGGTTGATTTGAGATTAACTACTAGATTAAACTTTCATACTTGGACTTGAACTGGGATTCTAGACTTCTAAATGACCCTTAAGATAAAACTGTTTTCCTTGTAGAACAGTTAATGGTTAACAACAATAATTGGCAAACCTTGCTGTGGGATTGCTATAGTTCTAGTAAATTACATCGTGAGGAGATGGTAGCTCAAGCGATACATGAAGTATGAACTGAACTTTAGTCTGTATCACTTATTTATCATCAGCTAATTTTTCAATATACTGTTTGATGCAGAGGAAAGATGGTCAGATGCAAAGGTCGATCCGTGAAGTGAATACGACAAATCGAGCATGTGTGCTGTGGGATTTAGAGGAAGACACGGAATATGTGATTCAAGTTCAATCCATTAGTCTGAATGGGGAAAGCCAGGCTAGCAAACGTGTCCAATTCAGAACCCTAAAGGAAACTGACTGGGTGCCTTCAAATAGCTCAAACAAAGGTGAGATCCATTAATTGATTATTTACTCTGGCTTTGTGTCATGTCGTGTAATAGTCTCTGCCATGATCTACATGACTAAGTTGTCATTCACACCATCATTGCAAATATCTGCATGTGCATTTTTGTGGTTGTAAGCCAGATTATCTGATCGTGGAAAGTTTAGAAAAGTTTTCGAGCACAAGCCCTCAAGTCGAGGGTTACATCATTCAATTGTTTTAATGTTTGTTGATTTGTTCTAAGGCAGTTTAATATAATTTTATCCCTGTTCTCAATTGGCTATTTTTGGGTTGACACGTAATTATTTTGTAGATTCTTGTGAAAGCAGCCCTCTTCTTTACCTTCCCGAGCTACAGGGCATGGGCAGACACACAATAATCTTCTCAATTACCCTTTGTCTCAACTGTTACTATCACACAAAAACATTTAAATGATTAAAAAAATGTGGTGGAAAATAAACATTAGTTTGTTCAATGCACCTCAAACATTTGTGCTAATCTTTACCGCTAAAAGCAATAGTAAATTAAAGTGCAAAAAGATAGAAACCAGTTTGGGAATGATTTATCAGAGTTAGAGCATAGTCGTGCTTTAATGTGTAGACTAGGTAAGAGCTGTACACCTGAATCTTGTAAGTACATGGTTAATGACAGGGACCTTGGGTATGAGACTCGATAAATCAAAAGTCTCAGTTTTGAATTACAGGGCTGCAGCTGTCAATCGATTCTGTTATTCTCAGTTATAATCTTTGCTATAGACCCTTTAGCCTGGTAAATTTAATATGGTGCTTCAGATGATTTAATAAAGGGCCCCCGTTTCAATTCCTCCGAATTACTCTGAATACCACTGATTGTAACTGGGAGTGTTTTTTTTTAAATCAGATGGTTTTCTGAAATGATCAGTATGATTCTGGAAATGCCAGTGATTCTTTGAGTCTATATATATCTTATTAATGGAGGCAACGTTTTGTAGTACTTATTTCCAAATGGACGTTTCTTATATATACAAATTAAATTAATTCCCCTGACCTGTTTGATAAACATCCAGATCTGAGTTTGTTGCTTAGTCTAGTTTCAGTGATTTTGAGTAAGAGTTTAACCATAATGATACCCCTGCATTGGAATAACTTAGCTGGTTTCTTAAATTTAATTGATCATCTGCACCACCTCCACGATGAGAGGAATTAAGAGGTTGAGTCTTCCCCTGCAGCTAGCATATCTGTAAGCAGTTGATTTACATTTTCCTGTCCATTTTGCCTCAGAACCCCTCAATTACATTTCTAAGGTCTAAGAGGGCAAGCTGGCAAATGTTGGCCTTTGTCACACTTCAGTACGTCATTCTCACTTTTGTTTAGGCAGAGCACTTGTTTAGTTTCTCCCGCTGAGGTGAGGTCCTTCATTTATCACCAGATGCTCAACCTTGCAGTGATGAAACTCAACCCAACTGTGACCGGAGCAAGGGCATTTGTAAATTCAAGAGAAGCTACAGGAACTAATGGAAAATATCACTGCTCTGTATATAGCAGTTTCATTTGGTTTCTGTGTCCAATTTCGTTTACAGCATCGATCTTGTAATAAAAAAATCTTTCAGAAAATGCCATTTTAAAAAAATGTAAGTAAATAACAATAGACATTCTCCACAGGAATCAGTCAGTGAACACACTACCCTGTGTGTTCCTGCGTTATCCACACCAGTTGCTGAATTACCTTAACAAGCTGAGGCAGCAGCATGGTTAAATCATCAGGCCTCAGCAACCCCTGACATGTCAGGGGAAAATTCAAGTGAGATCTCTGATTACTGATTGATATCCAGTCCACTCTGCATAAATGTGAGTAAGGATTGACTTGACTCTGCCACCTCCACAGTTGAACAATTTGCTAACTCTCACTGATTAACCTCACATGTGAAAATTGCCCATTTTGGTCAGTAGCCATGAACCTTCTTTCGCGCATAAATCAGAATGTTCAGGCGAGGAGGGAAAAATAGAGAATTGAAAATTGGTAATAAAAACTAGTAAGATGACCTTCATGTATGATCAGTCAGTTTCTATAGTGTCATTATTAAACTGAGCCTCGCGTACATTTGCAATGAGAATCAAATGTTGCGCATTGCAGTTCTTCTGGTCTTTCATGTTGCTGTCTTATTTTCTTCCTGAAACAGAATGCAATTATTTTTATCTGAATGCTGTTTAGTGGAGGTTTCATAGAGTTGATGCACCTTTCTTAAATAATGCACAGGAATTTACAATTTTTCATTCCAAAGGCACAGTTCCTGAATCTGGAGAACTTTGGAAAATTATGACTGTCGCACCTGCAATTTCTTGTTCTGTATCTTTTAATACCCTGGGGTAAAAACTCTCTTGATCCTTGAGATTTGTATATTTTAAGTCACATTGTTTTGCCCCCCAAACAGTTTTTTCCTTCTATTAAATCCACTACGTTGCTCCCTTTGATTAATTTTTATGTTCTCTTGTACTGTTCCATGGGATTCAGGGCAATTTGTCAAATTGGACCCAAAATTGGCTTAGTGGCAGGAGGCAGAGGGTGATGGTCGAGGGTTGTTTTTGCAAGTGGGAGCCTGTAACCAGTGGTGTACCACAGGGATCGGTGCTAGGACCCTTGCTGTTTGTAGTGTACATTAATGATTTAGACGTGAATATAGGGGGTATGATCAGTAAGTTCACAGAAGACACGAAAATTGGTGTTGTAAATAGTGAGGAGGAAAGCCTTAGATTACAGGACGATATTGATGGGCTGGTAAGATGGGCGGAGCAGTGGCAGATGGAATTTAATCCTGAGAAGTGTGAGGTAATGCATTTTGGGAGGACTAGCAAGGCAAGGGAATATACAATGGATGGTAGGATCCGAGGAATTACAGAGGGTCAGAGGGACCTTGGTGTACTTGTGCATAGATCACTGAAGGCAGCAGCACAGGTAGGAAGGCATATGGGATACTTGCCTTTATTAGCCGAGGCATAGACTATAAGAGCAGGGAGGTTATGATGGAGCTGTATAAAATGCTAGTTAGGCCACAATTGGAGTATTGTGTACAGTTCTGGTCGCCACACTATAGGAAGGATGTGATCGCACTGTAGAGGGTGCAGAGGAAGTTCACCAGGATGTTGCCTGGGCTGGAGCATTTCAGCTATGAAGAGAGACTGGATAGGCTAGGGTTGTTTTCCTTACAGCAGAGAAGGCCTGATTGAAATATACAAACGGAGGAGTGGCAGAGGGACCCAAAGGAGGACAGAGGGAGGGCTCGGGTGAATGGAGGAGTGAAGTAGGGAGGGCCTGATGTTTGGGTGTAGTGTTAGGTTTGGGGCGGGAGGAGCAGTGGGGGTGTTCAGTCAGTCAAGCTAAGGGAAATGAGGGGCCTAAATGAAGGGGTCAGTAATGTCCACATTGGGATCCTGTGGGTCAAACTCGGTGCTGGCTGGCAGAGGGAATGATCACAGTCACAGGGTAATTCAATTCAGTAGGGGGGACAGGTCCAGTCTGAGGTCGGGTTAATCAAAGGTGTCATAGGGTGGGTCAGGGAATCTAACAGGTACTCTAAGGATAATGCAGGGAAGGTCTAAGACAAGAGGGGGCATGTCAACGAGGACAGGTGTAAGCTCAGCGGGGGAGGGAGGGCACATCCAAATGGATGGTGACAGGGTCCAGGGTAATGGGGTTTGGTTGAAGTGTTGAAGACGGAAGGCACAAGGTGATGTTGGGAGGGTCAAGGATGATAGGTACAAGGCCAAGGATGACAGGAGGAGGTGGAGGTTCACGGCCTCGAGCTGGAAGCTCGCACACACAGTATCTCAAGACAGATGCAAGGCTACAAGAATCGCAGATTGAAGTGGGAGGAGGCCAGAATGGGTGGGTGGAGTTGTATGGGTGGACAATGGGAGGAGTTTAGCAACTCACTGCTCATCAATTCTATGGTGAAAGCAACAGACAAGGATTTTTAAATTTCCCTGCCTGCCAATGAACACCGTTATAGTGTTAGAATAACTTCATATACCCAATTTATATGGAAGCTTGAGAGCAGGTGGAGAGGAGCAACAGGCATCACGACAGTGCACAAATGGGACTGCCAGCTGATCCGGCATGTACAACAATATCCCACAAACTGTCGAATACAAAACTGGACAGTAACATGAACATTTATGGAGATTTGATCACTGAAACTCCACATCATAATTTCCACATTATATGCAATATCCATACCTCCTCTGTAACCAAAGTGTGCCAACTATGAGGCATTCCATTACATTTAGCTCTTCCACTAAGCTAGTCCAAACAAAATTAAGATAATGCATACATGAGTGATTTAAGACAGATATATTGTGAAAAATTTACATTTGACAAATATAGTTGAAGGACACCCATGCCACCTTCGTGCTGTCAAATAACTCTTATGATTACGCTTATGATCTTGGGGGTGAGGGACAAGAACTGCTGCTTGGAGAAAAAAGATACTTGACTAAGATTATGGAGCTAGGTGGAACGTTGTGGCCATGATGCAGAGAGTCCCGATTTGCCAAGGGGACTGTTTTATAGCCCAGACGTACCTTCTTAATTGTTAAATGACAGCAGCTTTCACCAATGAAAAGTTTCCTCAGATGCGCGATCGCACATTTCTCCCGTGCCCGCCACCAGTCAGTGATATTTTAATTTTAATCACAAGGGAACCGGCTCCTGACACAAAAGCAAAAGTGCCACCCACTTCTGCTTTTGCCATTGTGAATGGTGTGCCAGTACTAAAATAACACCCATCATTCTCTACTGCCCTCCCAAGCGTGATAAAAAGTTTTCTCAGCAAAATGTCTTCACTGCTTTCTTCCCTCAGCCACTGCACTGAACAACTTCTCATCTCGGTGATTTTAGCCTCCATCTCAATTCATCATTCTCTCTCTCCTCTGAGTTCCCTGCCCTCTTATCCTCCCTAAATCTCTCCCCCACATGTAGGCTGGGATCTTATGTGGCCCCCTGAGATGGGTTCGGAGGCGGTGGGAGGGGAGGGCACAGAGTATCCGATAGGTGGTGGGGGGAGGTGAGCCGGTCACCTCCCCGTCGCCAAGCGATCTTCCCGGGGGCGGGATAGGCCGACCATAGCTATGGGAACCCAGAATTTAGCTTTGGAGGAGCCTCAGTCAGTGCCCTTATCCAATAGGTATGAGGTTCTTGCTCCCAGTGTGGACGAGGGCACAGACTGTAGGGAGGATGAGCGAACTGACAGTACCATGGTTCAGAGCACCATTCAAGTTGGGGGAGAAAAGAGAAATGTAGTTGTAATAGGGGATAGCATAGTAAGGGGAATAGATACTGTTCTCTGCAGCAAAGAAGAGAGTCCCGAAGGCTGTGTTGCTTACCTGGTGCCAAGGTTAAGGACATCTCTTCGGGGCGAGAGAGGAACTTGGAGTGGGAGGGAAATGATCCAGTTGTCGTGGTCCACGTAGTTATTAACGACATAGGTAGGACTAGGAAAGAGGTTCTGCTGAGGGACTATGAGCAGCTCGGGGCTAAGTTAAAAAGTAGAACCACAAAGGTAATAATCTCTGGATTACTACCTGAGCCACGTGCAAATTGACATAGGGTAAATAAGATTAGAGAGGTAAATGCGTGGCTCAAAGATTGGTGTGGGAGAAATGGGTTCCAATTCATGGGACACTGGCAGCAGTACTGGGGAAAGAGAGAGCTGTTCCGTTGGGATGGGCTTCACTTGAACCATGCTGGGACCAGTGTCCTGGCGAATCGTATAACTAGGGTTGTAGATAGGACTTTAAACTAAATAGTGGGGGGGAGGGTTCAATTGAAGGGAAGTTTAAGAAGTCGAAAAGTAACGAGAGAGCAGAGGTGCAGGGCAGTGAAGGAGCATACATTAATCAGACAGTGACAGGAAGGGACAGAGAATACAAACATAAGAGTACAGCAGAAATTAAAACCAGAGTAGGTAAAAGTGGTAAAAAGTCAAAGCTTAAGGCTCTTTATCTGAATGCACGTAGCATTTGTAACAAGATAGATGAGCTGACGGCACAAATAGAAATAAATGAATATGATTTGATAGCTATCACAGAGACATGGTTACAGAATGACCAGGACTGGAATCTTAATGTTCAAGGATATTCGATGTTCCGGAAGAATAGGCAGAAAGGAAAAGGAGGTGTGGTAGCTTTGTTATTAAAGCAAGGGATGAGTGCAGTTGTGAGTAATGATAAAGGTGTAATAGATCATGATGTAGAATCAGTTTGGATGGAAATAAGGAATAGCAAGGGAAAGAAATCACGGGTGGGAGTGGTCAATAGGCCCCCGAGGAGTTGCCTCTCTGTAGGACAAAATATTAATCAGAAAGTAATGGAGGCGTGTAAGAAGGGCACTGCAATTATCATGGGTGATTTGAACTTGCATATAGACTGGACAAATGAAATTGGCAAGGGTAGCATGAAGACGAATTTGTAGAGTTCATCAGGGATTGTTTCTTAGAGCAATATGTTGCAGAACCTACCCGGGAACAGGCTATTTTAGATTTGGTAATGTGTAATGAGGTAGGATTAATAAGAGATCTCATAGTTAAGGATCCTCTAGGGGGAAGCGATCATAACATGGTAGAATCTTAAATTCAGTTTGAGGGTGAGCAACTCAGGTCTCAAACCAGTGTCTTCAACTTAAACAAGGTCAATTACAGAGGTATGAAGAAAGAGTTGTCTAAAGTGGGCTGTGAAAATAGAAAAAAGGGAAAGTCAGTAGAGGAACAGTGGCAGACCTTTAAGCGGATATTTCATAACACTTAGTAAACATTTATTCCGGTCAGAAGGAAGGACTCAAAGAGAACGATGAACGACCCATGGATAACAAAGGAAGTTAAGGAGAGTATCAAATCAAAAACAAAGGCACACAAAGTGGCAAAAGCTAGTGATAGACCAGAGGATTGGGAATTTTTTAGAAACCAGCAGCGGATGACTAAAAAACTAATAAAGAGGGAGAAAATTGATTATGGGAGTAGATTGGCAAGAAATATAAAAACAAACAGTAAGAGCTTCTACGGGTATATAAAAAGGAAGAGAATAGCTGAAGTAAATGTGAGACCCTTAGAGGATGAGAATGGGGAATTAATAGCAGGGAACAGGGAAATGGCAGATAATTTAAACCAATATTTTGTATCAGTCTTCTCGGTGGAGGACACAATAAACATCGCAACAATAATAGATGAGCAAGGTGTAAATGGGAGGGAGAAACTTGTAACAATCTCTATCATGAGGGAAAAGCTGCTGGATAAACTGATGGGACTAAAGGCAGACATGTCGCCAGGACCTGATGGCCTGCATCCAAGGGTTTTAAAAGAAGTGGCTGCAGAGATAGTGGAGGCATTGGTCATAATATACCAAAACTCACTGGATTCCGGTAGGGTACCAGCGGATTGGAAAACTGCTAATGTGGCGCCCCTATTCAAGAAAGCAGGAAACTATAGATCAGTTAGCTTAACATCTGTCATTGGGAAAATGCTAGAGTCCATTATTAAGGAAGAAATAGCAGGACATTTAGAAAAACATAATGCAATCAAACAGAGTCAACATGGTTTTGTGAAAGGGAAATCATGTCTGACAAATTTGTTAGAGTTCTTTGAGGATATAACAAGCAGAGTGGATAAAGGGGAACCGGTAGATGTAGTGTATTTGGATTTTCAGAAGGCGTTCAATAAGGTGCCACATAAAAGGTTATTGCACAAAATAAGAGCTCAGGGTATTGGGGGTAATGTGTTGGCATGGATTGAGGATTGGCTAACACACAGAAGGCAGAGAGTCGGGATCAATGGGTCTTTTTCAGGTTGGAAAGCCCTAACTAGTGGGGTGTCACAAGGATCAGTCCTGAGGCCTATCTACATTAGTGACTTGGAGGAAGGTACAAAGTGTAGTGTATCCAAATTTGCTAATGATTCAAAAATATGTGGGAAGGTATGTTGTGATGAGGACACAAAGAATCTGCAAAGGGATATAGATAGGTTAAGCGAGTGGGCAAAAACTTGGCAGATGGAGTTCAATGTGCGAAAATGTGAGGTCATCCACGTTGGTAGGAAGAATAAAAAGGCAAATTATTATTTAGCTGGAGAGAGACTACAAAATACTGCAGTACAGAGGGATCTGGGTGTTCTTGTACATGAAACACAAAAAGTTAGCATGCAGGTGCAGCAAGTAATTAGGAAGGCAAATGGAATTTTGGCCTTTATTTCTAGGGGGCTGGAGTTTAAAAATGGGGAAGTCTTATTACAACTGTACAAGATGTTGGTGAGTCCACGCCTGGAGTACTGGGTACAGTTTTGGTCCCCGTATTTAAGGAAGGATATACTAGCATTGGAGGCAGTTCAGAAAAGGTTCACTAGGCAAATTCCTGGGATGAAGGGGTTGTCTTATCAAGAACGGCTAAACAGCTTTATTCATTGGAGTTTAGAAGACTGAGAAGTGATCTTATTGATAACATATAAGATTTTAAGGGGGCTTAATAGGGTGGGTGTTCAGAATATGTTTCCACTGTTGGGGGAATCTCAAACTAGGGAACATAGTTACAGAATAAGGGGGCACACAATTTAAACTGAGATGTGAAGAAATTTCTTCTCTCAGAGGGTGGGGAATCTCTGGAATTCTCTACCTCAGAGAGTTGCGGAGGCTAGATCACTAAATGCATTTAAGGAGGAGGTAGATTGATTTTTGAAATCTCGGGGAGTCGAGGGGTATGTGGAGCAGGCCTGAAAGAGGAGTTGAGGCCTGGGACAGATCAGGCATGATCTTATTGAATGGTGGGGCAGACTCGAGGGGCTGAATGGCTACTCCTGCTCCTTTTTCTTATGTTCTTATGATAATGGACTTTCCGCCCAGAGGCTAATTGAGGCCCTTGCCTATTAACAGTCAATAAAGGGCATCTTCCTGCCGCCGCTGGGATCTTATTGTGCCTCCACTGCACAGGTAGGGTACCTTGTAAACGAAGCAACCACCTGCAGACTCGGGGGGTCCCTCCTCAATGACCCACGGAGGAAATCTGCCGGGAACCACTTTACCCTCTGGAACCCCTCCCTCCTCCTGGACTGCACAACCACCCCCCACCCCTCCTCACTGGGGCCTTCTGGACTGGCCCCAGCAACTCCACCTCACCTAAGACTTGCAGGTTGATAGGTAAATTGGCCATTAGCAATTGCCCCAAGTATAGGTAGGTGGTAGGGAAATATAGGGACAGGTGGGGATGTGGTAGGAATATGGAATTAGTGTAGGATTAGTATAAATGGGTGGTTGATGGTGGGCACAGACTCGGTGGGCCGAAGGGCCTGTTTCAGTGCTGTATCTCTAAACTAAACTAAACTAACTGTGATCCGCGATTCCAGCGAAGAGTCTGGGTTCAAGGCCTCTGCAGTACCGACAATGGCCACCGCTCCCAGTGGTATTGCTGAGCTGCCGGCCCTCTGATTGATTGGCCAGCAGCTTTTGGAAGCAGGATCCCTATCTTTAAAGGGATGGGGATCCCGCCTCCTGAAACAGATTTAAAAAGACCGGAGGATCACTCCATGGGGGGGTGAACAAAAAGGCAGAAGCAGGCCTGGCACCAGGAGCCCTGCCTCCAGCACCAAATGTAGCTGTAAACTTCCCAATCCATATTCACAGCCATCCCTTTGACCTAGCCATTTGCAACTACCTTCAGCCAGAAGCGCCGAGTGCATGATCCATCTCAGCCACCTCCTGAGGTCCCCAGTATCACAGATGCCAGTTTTCAGCCATAAAACAGAAATGCTGGAAATACTCAGCAGGTCTGGCAGCATCTGTGGAGAGAGAAGCAGAGTTAACGTTTCAGGTCTGTGACTTTTCATCAGAACTTCAGTCTTCAGCCAATTCACTTCACATGATATCGAGAAACAGCTGAAGGCGCCCCTAACCAAGCTGTTCCACTATGGCTACAACTTTGGCGTCTACCCGACAATGTGGAAAATTACTTAGGTATATCCTGTCCACAAAAAGCAGAACAAATCCAATCCAGCCAATTACCGCCCAATCAGTCTACTCTTGACGATCGGCAAAGTGATGTCAATTTACACAGTGCTATTAAGTGGCACTTACATGGCAATAACCTGCTCAGTGATGCTCAGTTTGGGTTCTGCCAGGGCCACTGGGCTCCACACCTCATTACAGCCTTGGTCCAAACATGGACAAAAGAGCTGAATTCCAGAGGTGAGGTGAGAGTGACTGTCTTTGATATCAAGGCAGTATTTGACACAGTATGGCATCAAGGAGCCCTAGCAAAATTGAAGTCAATGGGAATCGGGAGAAAACTCTACATAGATGGGAGTCATATTGCGCTCATTTAATTCTGGCCTCCAATTTTAATTGCTCCACTATTGATGGTCATGCTTTTAGTTGCCTAGGCCCTAAGCTTTGGAACTCACTCCCTGAACCTCACTGCATTTCTACCTCACTTTCCTCCTTTAAGACACTCCTTAAAACCTACCTCTTTGATCAAGTTTTTGGTCATTTGGCCTAATATGTCTTATGTGGCTAGGTGGTATATTTTGTGTTATAATGCTCCTGTGAAGCACGTTGGGACATTTTATTATGATAAAGGCACAATATAAATATAAGTTGTTATTTCTCATTGTTTTTCTGTAGGTTTACCCATCAACAGTTCAGCTCAGTTTACTGTGCTCAATTTATTTTTCATTCCTTTAAGTTTGCCTTATTTGCATTTAAACCTTATTTTCTGACACCCTTCTTCTCAAACCTAATATCAAATTAAATCATATTATGGTGACTATTCACAAGATGTTCCCTTATTGACTTGATAAGTAATTTTAGTTTGTTACTGATCAGTATATCATACATGGCCTGCTCCCTAGTCAGTTCTGAAATATATTGGGCCAGAATTTGTTGGCAAAATAAGAGAGTTTAATGACTTGTGTTATTACTGTGTAAGTGATCCAGCAATTTGTGGTGATGACACTCGTGTCAGTCAGCCATTAGCTTCATGATAAAAGGATCTTGGCATCAATGTCCCCGTGAGTTTCATGAAGTTGCTGTATTTGTGTATTTTTTGTGAATTGAATTAGATGCAGAAAGTTAGGGTCGATACTTAACAACATAATGACCATTTTAATGGTGATATGTATGCGTTCCTGCAATGCCACTTAACCATTCCAGCCTAGAAACGGAACAATTAAAATTGTGGTGTCTCATTCTTGCATGCAGTTAATTGGTTTGAGATTATTAAAATTCAAAATTTAAATTTTTTTCTATCTTCTCCTTTCTGTCTTTTATCTGTCTCTCCCTTAATCCAATCTTTCTTTCCCTCTCTTTATTTTGTTTTCTGTACTTGATTTGACTTTATTTCACCTGACTGTCAACCTTTCCTGTTTCTTTTGTTTCTTTTTCAATCCTTAAATCTGATTAAGGATGCTGTTGTTGGCCCTGTGGTTCACCCAGGTCCCAGATGCCCCTCTGCCTTTGCTGCACGACTAAGGAATTCGTCGGCAATTATTTTTCCAGTTGTGGAAAAAGATCATTTTTTTCCTCTAACCTTATTTTGACAAACTGTATGGATCTCTTAGTTCTGGTGGTCAGGTGATGTGCTCACCAACAGTGAATAACAGTAAGGCTCCCTGAAATAACTTTCGCCTTTATCTGAAGAACAATTGATGAACAGTGACAGAAATGTTAGTAACTAGCTCTGGAAAGTATTTTATGATGCAGTCTTCCTGTAAAGCTGCACCAGAGTCAGATAATTAAACATCATTGGGATTTTTTTACTCCCTTGATACCACAGTGAACAGTGAATGGAATATTTTTCCCAGTTCAATAATCTATTACATTTTCTTAGATTGAAAAGTCTTCTTGCTAAACAAGAAAAAAGTCATTGAATAAAGTGTACAAACACATTCGTAATTAACAAATGTTGGACCAATGTTAGCTATAACTGCAAGATTTAGTAACACAAGAAGCTGATTTCTCACAAAAGAATGCAATATCAAAAAATGTACCATTGCAAATCCAGTTTGCCTCTCGCATTGTGATTTTATTTGATCATTTGGGAATATATTGAAGTCAAACAGCTTTAACCATATTATGTATAACCAGTCCATCTCCCATGCAGCTTGATGTGAGGAGTCAAGCAGTTATTGTTCTCAGGTGATGTGGGGTTAGTGGACAGGTGATACTTGGATTAGAATGTGCAGAAGCAATTGAGTCACCATTTTAAAGTCATACATTCTTACCTTGACTGGATGTGGGAAGGAGGGCAGAGGAAGCCCTGATGGCTACAACAGGAAAAATATATACAGAGGGCTTATCTTTTATACTCCCTCCCTCGTAACCAGTATAGAAAAACTTAAAGCCTTCCATCCCCTCGATTCCTGACTCTCTTTTTATTCATTCATGGCATGTGAGCATTGCCGGCAAGAACCAGCATTTATTGCCCATCCCTAATTGCCCTTGAGAATGTTGTAATGAGCTGCCTTCTTCAACTGCTGCAGTCCATGTTGTGTAGGTACACCAATAGTGCTGTTAGGGAGGGAGTTCCAGATTTTTGACCCAGCAACATTGGATTGTCAAGAAAACACTGCCAAATGAGAAATATTAATTCATCAGTTGGAAACTTACATTAAACTTTTAATGGAAAAAATCCTACAGTCAACTGTAAAAAAAAAGCTGACAACCAAAATGGCCACCGCAGTTTACATCTGAAATACCAGGAGATTGAATTGGAGACACAAGTCTAACAAGAAGCCAAGCCAGGATAATGCATTGGCTAACTGAGTAGATTATCCAGTTCACCCTCGTTAGCAGGACATTCAAAGCCATATCGAGACATTCATGAATGGAGACATCCCTCCAGGGGGTAAACACTAACAATATCACCTGAGAGAGGTTTGGGGTTTTAGACTTTGGAACTCATTAAAAACAAAGGGGATTGAGAGAACCATGTGACCATCTCCCCAGGCTGTTGTAAAACTAGGCGTTTTGGTACACACAAAGGGACAAGCAGTAACTGAGTGTGCAGCAGCAGAGAATGCTGTGTGCCTCCCTTTCTCTCTCCAGAAAACATCAAGTTTGAAAACAGTCCGCGACGTGGACCCTCCAAGCCTACAGACTGCTACAACCAGAGACAAGGGGAAGAGAAGCCAAGGCCAGTCAAGACTTCAAGAATACAACTCCAGCCAGAAGATCCGACCTCAGACTGCGTATTTAACTTTTATTTATTCTCGACTTTAATCCAACCAAAAAACCTAATTTCTACTTTGTAATTTTCTTGTGTGTGTGTGATCCTCATGTGAATCTGCGTGTGAATGTGTTCCATATTTTTTATTATTTTAGATCAGGTTTAGCTTGTTGAGTATAATAAACTTACCTCTTTCTTGTTTAAACTCAAGGAAACCTGTCCGATTGTTTTTTTTCCAAGATCACATTAACGCAAAAAGGTAAAACACTCACTGAGATGGTAAGCACAACCACTGTTTAAAAGGAATAAAACTGTTGTGGTCAAATAAGAGGAAGGACGAGAGGGGTGACTGTGACCCCCCCCCCCCCGCCCCCTCCTCACCTGGCCGTAACAGAAGGAACGATGATATAGTTACAAGTCAGGATAGTGTATGGCTTGGAGGTGAACTTATAGATGGTGGTGTGAGCTGCAATCATCCAGGCAAGTATTACATCATACTGCTGACTTATGCCTTGTAGATGGTGGACAGGCTGTGGGGAGTTGGGAGGTTAGTTAATTACTGCAGAATTCCCAGCCTCTGACCTGCTCCTGTAGCCACAGTATTTATATGGCTGGTCCAGTTAAGTTTCTGGTCGATGGTAACCCCCAGGATGTTGATGGTGGAGGATTCAATGATGGTAATGCTGTTGAATGTCAAGGGAGATGGTTAGATTTTCTCTTGTTGGCAATGGTCGTTGCCTGGCACTTGTGTAGCATGAATGCTACTTGCTACTTAAAAACCCAAGCCTGAATGTTGTCCAGGTCTTGCCTGAACATTGTGCAATCATTAGTGAACTTCCCCACTTCTGACCTTATGATGGAGGGAAACTCATTGATGACACAACTGAAGATGGTTGGGCCTAGGACACTACCCTGAGGAACTCCTGCAGTGATGTCCTGGGGTGCAGATGATTGGCCTCCACCAACCACAACTATCTTCCTTTGTGCTAGGTATGACTCCAGCCAGTGGTGAGTTTTCCCCCTGATTCCCATTGACTTCAATTTTGCTAGGGCTCCTTGATGTCACATTCGGTCAAATCCTACCTTGATGTCCAGGACAATCATTCTCACCTCACCTCTGGAATTCAGCTCTTTTGTCCATGTTTAGACCAAGGCTGTAATGAGGTCTGGAGCTGAATGGCCCTGGCGGACCCCAAATTGAGCATCGGCACGCAGGTTAGTGCTGAGTAAGTTCAGCTTGATAGCATTGTCAATGATACCTTCCATCAGTTTGCTGATTGTGAGTATACTGATGGGGTGGTAATTGGCTGGATTGGATTTGTCCAGCTTTTTGTGGACAGGACATACCTAGGCAATTTTCCACTTTGCCAGGTAGATGCCAGTGGTGTAGCTGTACTGGAACAGATTGGCTAGGGGCACGGCTAGTTCTGGAGCACAGGTTTTCAGTACTATTGCCGGGACGTTGTCAGGGCCCATAGCCTTTGAGGTATCCAGCACCTTCAGTTGTTTCTTGATATCACATGCACTGAATTGAACTGGCTGAAGACGGGCTTCTGTTATGGTGGGGACTTCAGCAGGAGGCCGAGATGAATCACCCACTCGGTATTTCTGGCTGAAGATGGTTGAAAATGTTTCAGCCTCTGCTCCATAGCAGCCCATAATAATAACGAGGTCCTTCCTCCCAACCACCACACTCCTAGCATCCCTAATTCAAACAAGTGAATTGAAAACCGAGGTCACCGTGCGGGACAGAAACAACAGGCCACGACTAAAGGGAGCAACCGATGGTTGCATACAGAACAAGATAGGGAGCATCAGCTGAGTGACCGATAGGGTTATGCACATGCCACACATCGCAGCAGTGGGTGTGGCGGGGGCGCGGGGTGGAGGGCGTTATGTATGGGCAATCAGTCAAGATGTTCTTTGTAGAGAATTTAAAAAAAACTCTTTGCCTAACATTTCAGTGGCGCTGTGTTTTTGGCCAGAAGTTACTGGAATGACCATTTTGTTTTACAGTCCCTTATTGCAGTTTTTACCCACTGGGGAAGATTGTCTAACTGCACTCAGGGGATGGGGGAATATTGGCTGACTGATTACAGTGGGATCAGCTGAGGAAGGTAGGGCCTTGTTTCCGGCCTCAAGTACGAATATATTTTATTTCCAGCTCTTAATGCATTTCTCTGTCAGGGATTCTGGCAAAAAACATATTATAATTTTTAAATGCCAAGTGTGGAAGGCTGAAAGATTTCCTTGTGAAAAAAAAAGGAATGAACAAGCTTGTGACATGTCTTTGGGGGATCTCACCCAGACTGGTCAGCCTCTACCCACAAGGATTATTCAATAATAAATCTGCAAGTAGCCCATTGCAATAATTGGCAAAGAGTTGCTGATGACATTTACTCCCTTCTCCCCTGCAAAACAAGAAATAGCAACAAGTACACTTTTATGAAGTTAAATGGAATCTAGTGTTATGACGAAGGCGGGAGGAATGCACTGTTAATTCAGTCCCACTTCTCCACAGGCCATAACATATTCTTTAAAGTGTTCCACTTGTTGAAACAGTCAATCGGATACACTATTTTTCTCCCAGGATAGAATACACTAAACCCAGTTTCTTTACTGAACAAACAAATTAACAGTTTATTACAAAACAAGCATTAACTAATAAAGTAAAACAATAGCACATAGATCAATTTTTAAAATATCCAACATTAATGTTTAAAAATTCCTCCAAATCCCTTTTTAACCTTTTCACGCTTGCACTCACACACACACACACACACACACACACACATATATGTTCCTATACCTATATTGGTGAACTGGAAAAAGTCAAAAAAGGATTTTTATATTAGAGCTCTGTGACAGAAAAAAAGCACATACGTCACTAGAAGTAAACAGCAGATGAGATATGTTGTTCCAAACTGGTATTCAGTCCAACCTTCTGAGTATGTAGACAGGTCTTTGAAAAAAACAGTTCTTTTTCAGGCGACGTGGAAAATTAATTTAGCAGGCCTTCTTGAAATACAGGAACAAGATGAAATGACACACTGAAATTCACTGAGTCTTTTAGGAAATTGTGAGAAAATAAGATGGATTATAATCTTCTGTTTTTCCTTGGAATTCTTCACTTTTTTCTGTCCTTCTTTGGAACTATAGCAGCACTTGACTTTTTTTTCCTTCCAGACTTGACGCATGCACACTCTGACTAACAGCCGAACAGCTTGACAGTTTTCCACCCAGATGTTCTGTGCCTGCTGCCGAGCTTGTCCAATCGAAGAGTGTTTGTCCATTTTCTGCTCCTGTTGCCATGATTTCTGCCTTAAGCTTAGCCCGAACCAGTTGACAAACCGTAACACTGTTGTGAATCAGCCCTTACTGTCCCCTTGATTAAAAAGCATTTATCTAGCCTACTAAAATTCCCTTTTTAATTTTTTTTTTAATACTAGCAAAATAACTCTTGCTATATAAGGGTCCTTTAATACATTGAAAAAAATCTAATGAAAATTCAGTAAGTTGTTTCTTCCTTCAGTTATATGTAAGTAAGCTCACCACCATCTTCTCAAGAGCAAATAGGGATGGGCTATAAATGCTGGCTTAGCCAGCGATCCCCATGTCCACCGAATGAATTACAAAAAATGTCAACGCCTGGGGAAAGTCGGAGGGGATGCAAGCGAGATTTAATGCAGACCAGGACCAAGAAGGTTTTTCTTGATGTGTTTGTTAAACATTCTTATACATTGTTGAATGTTATTGTATCATTTCTTCTGCCTATCATATTAGTTCTTGAAAGCAGCAAGCATCCCAAAGGCTAGCTTACAGCTTAGTGATGAGTGCAGGGAACAGATGAAACACCTAATACCCAATAGGCCAGTATGTTCCATGAAGAGAGATTGGCAATTAACCCAAGGATTCAAAGAGCACACTCCGAGCACTACTGCTAACAGCCTATATCCTAGAATTCTGTTGCTAATGGGTTTTACCTCTATATTTCATGCTATCATAAATATCTTATTTAATTTTCATTCCTCACTTTACATAGCCATCTGATCAATGTTTTTGATAATAGGGCACACCATTTTGAAGATTTTACTTTATATTGGAGCATGTAGTTACTATTGTTTTAGTGCTTTTGTTCTAGGACTTAGAATCAGAGTGCTTTAGACTACAATGTCCTCCTATCCCTTATGAGGTATGAGTAATATCCCTTTATGTCTCATCCACCACTGATTCTGGTATCAAGGATCACTGCTGTGAATAATAAACTCAACATGTAAGTCTCGGCTACATATCTCTCTTAACATTCACAACTGGGGTGTACATTAGTATAGTGGACATGTTACTGGACTAGTAATCCAGAGGCCTGGACTAATGATCTGGAGACATGAGTTTCCACCACAGCTCGGGAATTTAAATTCAGTTAATTAAAGAAATTTGGAATAAAAAAACTGGTATCAGCAATGGTGACCATGAAACTACTAGATTGTTATAAAAACCCATCTGATTCACTAATGCTCTTTAGGGAAGGAAATCTGCTGCTGTTACCTGGTCTGGCCTTTATGTGACTCCTGACTCACTGCAATGTGGTGACTCTTAACTTCCCTCTGAAATGGCCTAGTAAGCCACTTATTGTTAAGCATAGGTAATAAATGTTGGCCCTCCTAGGGATGTCCACATCCCGTGAATGAATTTTTAAAAAATCCCAATTGTTGGGCTCGTTCATGGGGTGATATCATGTGCTGATTTAAGCCAAGGAGAGATTTTTTTTTAAATCAAGCTCATTATCAACCCTCTTTTCTCTTCTCTGGTGAGTTGTTTAAAAGATGCATTTCCTGGCGGTGTTGGTTGGGGGAGTGGGGCAGCAGAGAGAAAGTGTCGAGATGGATTCAGGATCAGTCTTGCTGGCCTTAGTGATAGCAATGTGTAAAACTGAAATTAGCACAAAAGCTTGGATAGGCTCAATGATAATGACGTCATTTACAGTACTGCATCACACGGTTGCCTGTTCTTTAAAGGAAATAGATACTTACCAGTGTTTGACCTAAGCATGGAGAATCTGCCCCTTTTTACTGCACATGTGGGTACTGACATCAGATAGATTTCTAAAGCTGTGGAATATTTTAATGCCATATTCAGTATTTCTGACTTTTGTAGCCTCAGATCAATTTACAAACTCGGAGCATCAGCATTCATCTTCTCTTCACTGCATATGTTTACATTATTCTTGCGTAATTCCACGTATAATAGTTTATTAATTTATTTAATATTTCTTCAATCTAAGTAATTAAACTATTTTTCCATTATCTGTTTCATATTTTCATTGTTATGCTTGGGCATAAAATAATGCTTGTGGCATTACACTGCGCATGCTGCCCACCAAGACGATCTATTTACATTGGGGGCCACAACTGATGCCCGCAGCTCACTGGAAATTAGCAAATGAAGCTGGCGGACCAATTTTCCAAGGTCCTACCACCTGCTTCATTAAGCACCTGCAGCATGTGCTGCACTGGGTTTGTGCCCCAATTCCAATTTATAGACCGTTGAGTAACAACATGATCAAACTCAGCTAAGGTGTATCCAAGACTAAATAACTGGACGATGCTAAGCAGTTGAATCTCAATCATGATTCTCCCTCTTGTCTGCTGTAAGCTTGGAGGAAGAGCCACACAAACTTCAGAAAAGTGTGGTGTTCGAAGTGTTTACAAAATCTTTCCAGAGTTTCTGCAGCTGTTCCACCAATATTGCACTGGACATGGGGGGAGAACCTCTGCGAAATTCAGCCCCAAACTGTCTATTTGAGTAAGGTCAAGAAGGTTACCAATGTCCTTGGAACTGTATGCCTATACGAGTCAATAACTTGTGTGGACATGAAGAGAAAGTCAGGAAGTAAAATCCTCAAATTTACCATATCTCTCTTCTCTAAATACATGGCTTATGCAGTGTATTTGTAGAATAGGCTGATTACAAGTTCAGTTCTATTGTTATGTTCACTGATGTTTCCCCCATCTACTTGCCTATGTAGTGCTGCTTTTGATGAGCTAGTTTTACTTGACCTATTTTCTGGTACAGTGTGATTTCTTGATGTAATAGGTTTCTCCAGTTGCTACTCTGAATAATTCATTTGTCCTGCAGAGCTGGTTCAGGATTGTCAGGAAATGTTAGGAATCATGACAATTCATATGTGTTTCTGATATAAACATGCATTTGTAACAGATAAATCACACCTTTTGAACTCAAATAGGATAGAGCATAAATAAATCTGAAGTGAATAACAAAATAATTGTGCAATAAAAAGCCAGTAATACGTACCCATTTTAACTGATAGGTCACTGGTCCTGAAAGATGAGGTAATGACATCCCATTAGAATATGGATCTTGCTACCACAAGCAGTTCAGGCAGATAGCATAGATGCATTTAAGGGGAAGCTAGGTATACACGAGAGGGAAAGGAATAGAAGGTTACGCTGATCGGGTTTGGTGAAGAGGGGTAGGTGGAGGCTCATGTGGAGCAAAAACATCAGCATAGACCTGTTGGGCCGAATGGCCTGTTTCAGTACTGTAACTACTAGGTAATTTTATGTTAAGATGATGTATTGGATGGGCTTTTTGGCCTAGCATGTTTGTGTATACTAATGCAGTGTATCTCAAAATAGTACTGCACAGGTTGGCTCCTGTGATTATCCACTGTTCAAATATACAGCCTCAGAGCCAGACATTAAGCTGAAACACAAAAAGGGTTAGATATTGCTTCCATAGCATTATGGTTTTTCATTTGCCTTTAGCCAGCATTTTTCTTGATCAGCTTTTTCAGCATGATAATTAAAAACATGCAAATTGCTGCTCTCAAAAACCATGCAAGTTTGCGGCACATTGGCGCAGTGGATAGCACCGCAGCCTCACAGCTCCAGCGACCCGGGTTCAATTCTGGGTACTGCCTGTGTGGAGTTTGCAAGTTCTCCCTGTGTCTGCGTGGGTTTCCTCCGGGTGCTCCGGTTTCCTCCCACATGCCAAAGACTTGCAGGTTGATAGGTTAATTGGCCATTATAAATTGCCCCCAGTATAGGTAGGTGGTAGGGAAATATAGGGACAGGTGGGGATGTGGTAGGAATATGGAATTAGTGTAGGATTAGTATAAATGGGTGGTTGATGGTCGGCACAGACTCAGTGGGCCGAAGGGCCTGTTTCAGTGCTGTATCTCTAAACTAAAACTAAACTAAAAAATCTCCAGTAATGGATGACGTATCAACTGGGCGTATTCTTGTGTGCCTCCCAATGAGACGGAGCCAGAGGGCTTTAGACACTTATTGCGTGCTTTCTCTAGGACAGCAATACAATGACTTATAAGGGGAGACATATAAATTAGCAAAAACAAGATATATCAGACCATGCTTATTATTGTTACTATGCACTCCTGGTCCTGAATTATAACATACTGAGCTTTCTCCAAATTGCACAGTCTGGAAATAGTAGGCGGAACGTTTAACTTCAGTGTGGACGCAAAACGGGTGACATTGGGTCGACTGCTTGTTATACACCCTGCCCGATTTTTCTTTTCAATTGATGTCAATAAAAAGCGGGCAGGGTGTATAATGGTTGGCCAATCCAATATCGCCTGTTTTATGCTCCTGCAATAATCTGGGTCATTTAATTTCTGTCAGTTTTATGTATCAGATGGGGTTAACTCAGTTGCCCATTCAGTGTCAGCCTTCTGGATCTAACATGCAACAAGTCAACAACTATAATGCAAATACACACTTGTGGTATTATTTACACAAACAGATTTTTGACATAGTGGTTAGCTCTTTAAATAGAGCCCATAAATCCTTAGGAATACATCAATGGTGACCATTCACCTAGTTCAGTTGTATAATTCTTTGTGTTCTGTGACTCGTGCTTTTCCTTACAATTTACCGCCATTTATTCTGATGTTGGCTTAGATTTTTGCATAATTAAAATAGATACCTGCTTATAAGCGTGCTTATTTTCTTCAAATATATTCAAGTCTACAGATTTTGTTCCAGAGTTTATTTATTTTCCTCATCATCTTTTAAGTTTCACTGTTAAAATGGTGTTGGTAAGCCCCATCTTATTCTCATAACTGAACACAATAAAAACTTCCCAGAATTGAATAGAGTGGTGCAGTGGTTAGCACCGCAGCCTCACAGCTCCAGCGACCCGGGTTCGATTCTGGGTACTGCCTGTGCGGAGTTTACAAGTTCTCCCTGTGACTGTGTGGGTTTCCGCTGGGTGCTCCGGTTTCCTCCCACAGCCAAAGACTTGCAGGTTGATAGGTAAATTGGCCATTGTAAATTGCCCCTAGTGTAGGTAGGTGGTAGGGGAATTGAGGGGCTGTGGTCGGAATATGGGATTAATGTAGGATTAGTATAAATGGGTGGTTAATGGTTGGCACAGACTCGGTGGGCTGAAGGGCCTGTTTCAATGCTGTATCTCTAAATAAAATAAATACAATGTAAAGTTGTAGACAAGGCTCATGGTGCTTTTAGCCTCGCCCCATTGTGTCTGTGACGATATTTGGAGCAGGCAGAAGCTCTGCTCTCAAAGAAGGCCACTGAAAACACCCATGTAACACCAAGACCTGGAGTTACAGCAGGAGTCCACCAGAATGGCAAAGTAGATTCAGGCCCTGTGCCCCTTTACTCTCTGCAGAACTGAAAGGCTTGGTGTGTGTTCCCAGCAATTTTAGTTTTCCTTAAAGAAATAATTTCCACTTCTGTAGTATCGTCTGTTCTTGGGACACTCCAACCAGTGAATTAATTTGTTTCAAGTGCAGTCACTGTTGTTATTAGGCAAACACAGGAACATAGTGACATCCCCCGAACAGCAAATAAAATACATGACTAGATAATGTTTTTGTGGTGTTATTGGTTGCGGGAAGAATGTTGGCCAGGATACTCGCTGCTTTGCTCTGAAATGTTCCATGGGATCTTTTACATCTACCTGAACAGGTAGCCTGGGATTTTAAAATCAAAATTGCTGTGGATGCTGGAAATCTGAAATAAAAACAAAGTGCTAGAAATACTGAGCAGGTCGGGCAGCATCTGTGCAGAGAGAAACATTTAATGTTTCAGGTCTGTGATCTTTCATCAGAACTAGCAAAGTTTAGAAATGTAATAGGCTTTGAGCAAGTGAAAGGGGGGAGGGGGAAGAAGAACAAAAGGGAAGGTATGTGATAGGGCGGAGGGCAGGAGACATTAAATGACAGAGATGTCATGGACCAAAGGAAAAGGGAGTGCTAATAGTTGTAGTAAAAGACAAAGCATTAGTCCAGAGTGAGTGATAATGGCAGAATAATGAACAGCTCTGTCCAAAAGCATAAACATAAAAAACAAGTTTAAGACAGGCACATGGTTAAAAAATAAATAAATAAATCAAAGCAGTCATGCTCTGAAGTTGTTGACGTCAATATTGAATCCAGAAGGCTGTAGAGAGCCTAATCCGAAGATGAGGTGGTGTTCCTCGAGCTTGCATTGCATTTCACTGGAACATTGCAGCAGCCAAGGACGGAAATGTAGACACGAGAGCTGGGTGGTGAATTAAAATGACAAGCAACTGGAAGCTTGGGGTCATGCAAAACAGTCACCCAATCTGTAACAAAAACAAGAAATGCTGGAATCACTCAGCAGGTCTGGCAGCATCTGTGGAAAGAGAAGCAGAGTTAACGTTTCGGGTCAGTGACCCTTCTTCACCCAATCTGTGTTTGGTCTCCCCAGTATAGAGGCGACTGCATTATGAGCAGTGAATGAAACAATTGAAAGAAGTACAAGTAAATCGCTGCTTCACCCTGAAGCAGTGTTTGGGGCTTGGATGGTGAGGAGAAAGGTGGTATAATACCTGCCCTTTTCCATCCTGCGATTGTATGGGATGGGGATGAGGTGTTGCAGGTGTTGGATGAGTGGACCAGGTGTCGTGGAGGGAACAATCTCTTTTGAATGCTGGGAGGGGAGGGGGAGATGTGTTTAGTGGTGGCATCACGCTGGAGGTGGCAGAAATGGCAGAGGATGATCCTTTGGATGTGGAGGCTGGTGGGGTGGAAAGTGTAGACAAGGGGGAACCCTGTCGCGGTTCTGGGAAGAAGGGGAAGGGGTGAGGGCAGAAGTGCGGGAAATGGTCGGACACGATTGAGGGCTCTGCCAACCACAGTGGAAGGGAATCCTTGGTTGAAGAAAACCAACTGAAACCACATCTCTGCTCAGTACGCAAGCATAACCCCGAGCTTCTGGTTGCTTGCCATTTTAATTCACCACCCTGCTTTCATGCCCACCTTTCTGTCCTTGGCCTGCTGCAGTGTTCCAGTGAACCTCAACGCAACCTCAAGCAACAGCACCTCATCTTCTGAGTTGGCATTCTATAACCTTCTGTACTCAACATTGAGTTCGACATCTTCAGAGCATGACGGCCTTGTTTATTTATTTTTAAACCATGTGCCTGTCTTAAACTTTTTTATGTTTGTGCTTTTGGACAGAGCTGTTGATTATTGTGCCATTAACACTGTCTCTGGACTAATGCTTTGTCTTTTACTACAACTTTGCCCATGTTCCATGACCCTTCACTTGCTTAAAACCTATTACATTTCTAACCTTTGCCAGTTCCGATGAAAGGTCACAGACCTGAAACGTTGATTCTGTTTTTCTCTCAATAGATGCTGCCAGGCATGCTGAGTATTCCCAGGACTTTCTGTTTTTATTTTAGGCCAGGTTTTTATGCTGGTGACAGGGATCTCAACATCCTGGAAAAGGAACACAGAGAACCCTGCGTCGTCTCTTCTCCAGAAGGCCCACCGACTCTTGTGTCAATCAGGCACTTAAGTGGACAACAGCGGGCCTTCCACGGGATCAAGGACCCCAGTGCCGAAATTCCCAGCCTCAGAGCTGCCGGCCAATTGGAGGTTGGAAGCTCTTCCACTGAGCAGCGCTACCCCAGACACAGTGACTGCTGCTGGTGGAGCACCCACTCAAGACCCAGGAACGGTCCTGGACCAAGCTACATGGAGGTCAGAGCGGGAGGGATTTCGCGCTGTAGGGGGTTCGGTAGCAAGGGTAGGGGGATGGCTCTCAGCGGGACCTCCCTTCCTAATGCCAGGTCGTTCGTTCTGGCACTAAGTGCCTTTTAACAAGGGTCACCATCCCCGGAGCTGGGAAGCAGACCGCTCGTTTGTTCTGTGTTGTGCTTCCCGTACAATGATAAAGCTGCCTGCCGCATGGCTAATTGCAGCGGCGGTGGGATGAGACCCTTAATTGGGGATTAATTGCCCAGTTAAGGGCCTCAATTGGTGGCAGGGCAGGATGGCCGTTCACCGGCCTTCCCACCCGGACTAAATTTTGGCGGTGGCGGCAACACCCACCAGCATCCTTATCGATTTTGTGCTCTCTCCTCTTCCGAACCCATTAGAGGGAGGGCATAAAATTCCCTCCGTAGATGCAGTTTTGCTTTGTGATCTCATATGAAAGACAGGACCTCTAACAATATATCAATTCCTCAGTAGTGCACTGAAATGTCAGTCCAGACAATACATGCCTATTTTCCAATAAAATATTCCTATCCTGTGAGGATATACTGTAGATGGTTTAATCAGTCATCTTGTGCTCCCAGTGTAAAATCTTGCTTGATGGAAGTGTGTTTGAGAGAATCAATACCACAATGTTGTAGCCCAACAGTGACCTAAATTCCTGTCTAATGAGGCCGATCACCAATCTGCAATCCCAGCACCATCAATCCCAAGAGCTGCCACTGAAACCCAGTAGCTAGCCACCGACCTCACTTATTCCTGGGCTAGCACCTAGAATGGCCACAAGATAAGGAACATATAAAGCATATACCACCACCAATGGAAACACTGGCATGAAATACATGTATGCTGAGCACTTGCAGAGAATGAACGTTGTTGAAATTTATTTTGGTTGTCTCCAAAGGATGTTTTTGGGAGAGTGTGGTATAAATTTTTATATGATGAAAACATTCACATTCTACTTCTTACACATTTCTTGGAAGCATCATATAAGGTTATATGATAAGGTAAGCTTTTTATTTAAAAAGTTCAGTCCGTCGGATTGCTAAGCGAACAAGTTTTGACTTTTTTTTTCCGTTTGGTTTTTCAGTAGATTTGTTGGGAATCTAGAATAGTGGGAATGGAGGTAAAGGCAGTTGTATGTTCCTCCTGCAGAATGTGGGAGGTAAGGGTCGCCAAGAGTGTCCCTGCTGACTGCATCTGCGGGAAGTGCACCCAACTCCAGCTCCTCGCAGACCGCGTTAGGGAGCTGGAGCTGGATGAACTTCGGATCATTCGGGAGGCGGAGGGGATTATTGACAGGAGTAATAGGGAGGCAGTCACACCTCAGGTGAAAGAAGTAGGTAGACGGGTTACCGTCAGGGGAAGGAGAGGGAACCAGCAGGCAGTGCAGGGATCCCCTGTGGCCGTTTCCCTCAACAACAGGTATACCGTTTTGGATACTGTTGCGGGGGACGACTTACCAGGGGTAAGCAATGGGGTGCAGGTCTCTGGCACAGAGTCTGTCCCTGTTGCTCAGAAGGGAAAGGGGAAGAGGAGCAGAGTATTAGTCATTGGGGACTCCATAGTTAGGGGAACAGATAGGAGGTTCTGTGGGAACGAGAGAGACTCACGGTTGGTGTGTTGCCTCCCAGGTGCCAGGGTTCGTGATGTCTCGGATCGTGTTTTTGGGATCCTTAAGGGGGAGGGGGAGCACCCCCAAGTCGTGGTCCACATAGGCAGCAACGACATAGGTAGGAAGAGAGATGGGGATTTAAGGCAGAAATTCAGGGAGCTAGGGTGGAAGCTTAGAGCGAGAACAACCAGAGTTGTTATCTCTGGGTTGTTGCCTGTGCCACGTGCTAGCGAAGAGAGGAATAGGGAGAGAGAGGAGTTGAACACGTGGCTGCAGGGATGGTGTAGGAGGGAGGGTTTTGGTTTCCTGGATAATTGGGGCTCTTTCTGGGGTAGGTGGGACCTCTACAAACAGGATGGTCTTCACCTGAACCAGAGGGGTACCAATATCCTGGGGGGGAGATTTGTTAGTGCTCTTCGGGGGGGGTTTAAACTAAATCAGCAGGGGAATGGGAACCTAAATTGTAGTGCCAGTGTACAGGCTGTTGAGAGTAGTGAGGTAGGGGATAAGGTTACAGGGACGCAAGAGGGCACTGGCAAGCAAGAACCTGGTTTAAAGTGTGTCGACTTCAACGCCAGGAGCATCCGGAATAAGGTGGGTGAGCTTGCAGCATGGGTTGGTACCTGGGATCCTGATGTTGTGGCCATTTCGGAGACATGGGTAGAGCAGGGGCAGGAATGGATGTTGCAGGTTCCGGGATTTAGATGTTTCAGTAAGAACAGAGAAGAGGGTAAAAGAGGGGGGGTGTGGCATTGTTAATCAAGGAAAGTATTACAGCGGCAGAAAGGACGTTTGAGGACTCGTCTACTGAGGTAGTATGGGCCGAGGTTAGAAACAGGAGAGGAGAGGTCACCCTGTTGGGAGTTTTCTATAGACCTCCGAATAGTTCCAGAGATGTAGAGGAAAGGATAGCGAAGATGATTCTCGACAGGAGCGAGAGTAACAGGGGAGTGGTTATGGGGAACTTTAACTTTCCAAATATTGACTGGAAATACTATAGTTCGAGTACTTTAGATGGGTCTGTTTTTGTCCAGTGTGTGCAGGAGGGTTTTCTGACACAGTATGTGGACAGGCCAACCAGGGGCGATGCCACATTGGATTTGGGACTGGGTAATGAACCCGGCCAGGTGTTCGATTCAGATGTAGGTGAGCACTTTGGCGATAGTGATCACAATTCGGTTAGGTTTACCTTAGCGATGGGCAGGGACAGGTATATACCGCAGGGCAAGAATTATAGCTGGGGGAAAGGAAATTATGATGCGATTAGGCAAGATTTAGGATGTGTAGGATGGGGAAGGAAACTGCAGGGGATGGGCACAAACAAAATGTGGAGCTTATTCAAGGAGCAGCTAATGCGTGTCCTTGATAAGTATGTACCTGTGAGGCAGGGAGGAAGTTGTCGAGCGAGGGAGCCGTGGTTTACTAAAGAAGTTGAAGCGCTTGTCAAGAGGAAGAAGGCGGCTTATGTTAGGATGAGACGTGAAGGCTCAGTTAGGGCGCTTGAGAGTTACAAGCTAGCCAGGAAGGATCTAAAGGGAGGGCTAAGAAGAGCAAGGAGAGGACACGAGAAGTCATTGGCGGATAGGATCAAAGAAAACCCTAAGGCTTTCTATAGGTATATCAGGAATAAAAGAATGACTAGAGTTAGAATAGGGCCAATCAAGGATAGTAGTGGGAAGTTGTGTGTGGAATCAGAGGAGATAGGGGAAGCGTTAAATGAATATTTTTCGTCAGTATTTACAGTAGAGAAAGAAAATGTTGTCGAGGAGATTACTGAGATACAGCCTACTAGGCTAGATGGGATTGAGATTCACAAGGAGGAGGTGTTAGCAATTTTGGAAAGTGTGAAAATAGATAAGTCCCCTGGGCCAGATGGGATTTATCCTAGGATTCTCTGGGAAGCCAGGGAGGAGATTGCAGAGCCGTTGCTGTTGATCTTTATGTCGTCATTGTCGACAGGAGTAGTGCCGGAAGACTGGAGGATAGCAAATGTTGTCCCTTTGTTCAAGAAGGGGAGTAGAGACAGCCCTGGTAATTATAGACCTGTGAGCCTTACTTCGGTTGTGGGTAAAATGTTGGAAAAGGTTATAAGAGATAGGATTTATAATCATCTTGAAAAGAACAAGTTCATTAGAGAAAGTCAGCACGGTTTTGTGACGGGTAGGTCGTGCCTCACAAACCTTATTGAGTTTTTCGAGAAGGTGACCAAACAGGTGGATGAGGGTAAAGCCGTGGATGTGGTGTATATGGATTTCAGTAAGGCGTTTGATAAGGTTCCCCACAGTAGGCTATTGCAGAAAATACGGAAGTATGTGGTTGAAGGTGATTTAGAGCTTTGGATCAGAAATTGGCTAGCTGAAAGAAGACAGAGGGTGGTGGTTGATGGCAAATGTTCATCCTGGAGTTTAGTTACTAGTGGTGTACCGCAAGGTTCTGTTTTGGGGCCACTGCTGTTTGTCATTTTTATAAATGACCTGGATGAGGGTGTAGAAGGGTGGGTTAGTAAATTTGCGGATGACACGAAGGTCGGTGGAGTTGTGGATAGTGTCGAAGGGTGTTGTAGGGTACAGAGGGACATAGATAGGCTGCAGAGCTGGGCTGAGAGATGGCAAATGGAGTTTAATGCGGAGAAGTGTGAGGTGATTCACTTTGGAAGGAGTAACAGGAATGCAGAGTACTGGGCTAATGGGAAGATTCTTGGTAGTGTAGATGAGCAGAGAGATCTTGGTGTCCAGGTACATAAATCCCTGAAAGTTGCTACCCAGGTTAATAGGGCTGTTAAGAAGGCATATGGTGTGTTAGCTTTTATTAGTAGGGGGATCGAGTTTCGGAGCCACGAGGTCATGATGCAGCTGTACAAATCTCTGGTGAGGCCGCACCTTGAGTATTGCGTGCAGTTCTGGTCACCGCATTATAGGAAGGATGTGGAAGCTTTGGAAAGGGTGCAGAGGAGATTTACTAGGATGTTGCCTGGTATGGAGGGAAGGTCTTACGAGGAAAGGCTGAGGGACTTGAGGTTGTTTTCGTTAGAGAGAAGGAGGAGGAGAGGTGACTTAATAGAGACATACAAGATAATCAGAGGGTTAGATAGGGTGGATAGTGAGAGTCTTTTTCCTCGGATGATGATGGCAAACACGAGGGGACATAGCTTTAAGTTGAGGGGTGAAAGATATAGGACAGATGTCAGAGGTAGTTTCTTTACGCAGAGAGTAGTAGGGGCGTGGAACGCCCTGCCTGCAACAGTAGTAGACTCGCCAACTTTAAGGGCATTTAAGTGGTCATTGGATAGACATATGGATGAAAATGGAATAGTGTAGGTCAGATGGTTTCACAGGTCGGCGCAACATCGAAGGCCGAAGGGCCTGTACTGCGCTGTAATGTTCTAATTCTAATTCTAATATGTGTACCAAAACTCCTTTTCAGTGGTCACCAATCCTGGCAGCTAGCTTGTTCCATATAGTGTTAATTAACTAAAAAATCTTTCTTGTCTCATCAAATTGAAAAATTATGATATATGTCCAGGAAAGTAAGCTGACGTACTAAAAATTGTTCTCTTAAACCTTTGTTTAAATGAGGCCAATGATAATTGCAAAAAAAAAAACTTGTTTCAGTAGGGTTATAAAACTTGTTCAAAAGTGGTTTTAAACTATTGGGCATGAAGTTCCTCAGGGGTTCTGCCAGTTTGCTGCCATAATTCCAGAAGTTTCCTATTTGCCTTGTGAAAAGTGGATGCTCTGTCCATCAGCTACGAGGCCAATTACATCAAGAGGACAAAGCTCCAGGTGAGGATTCCCCAGGGGGGATAAGTCCCCAGGGCCTGATGGGATCTACCGCAGAATACTGAGGGAGGCAGGGGAAGAAATTGCTGGGGCCTTGAGAGAAATCTTTGCATCCTCATTGGCTACAGGTGAGGTCCCAGAGGACTGGAGAATAGCCAATGTTGTTCCTTTGTTTAAGATGGGTGGTAAGGATAATCCAGGAAATTATAGGCCGGTGAGCCTTACGTCACTGGTAGGGAAATTATTAGAGAGGATTCTTCGGGACAGGATTTACTCCCATTTGGAAACAAATGGACTTATTAGCGAGAGGCAGCATGGTTTTGTGAAGGGGAGGTCGTGTCTCACTAATTTGATTGAGTTTTTTGAGGAAGTGACAAAGATGATTGATGAAGGAAGGGTAGTGGATGTTATCTATATGGACTTCTGTAAAGCCTTTGACAAGGTTCCTCATGGCAGACTGGTACAAAAGGTGAAGTCACACGGGATCAGAGGTGAGCAGGCAAGATGGATACAGAACTGGCTCTGTCATAGAAGACAGAGGGTCGCAGTGGAAGGGTGCTTTTCTGAATGGAGGGATGTGACTAATGGTGTTCCGCAGGGATCAGTGCTGGGACCTTTGCTCTTTGTAGTATATATAAATGATTTGGAGGAAAATGTAGCTGGTCTGATTAGTAAGTTTGCGGATGACACAAAGATTGGTGGAGTTGCGGATAGTGATGAGGATTGTCAGAGGATACAGCAGGATGTCGATCGGTTGGAAACTTGGGCGGAGAAATGGCAGATGGAGTTTAATCCGGACAAATGTGAGGTAATGCATTTTGGAAGGTCTAATGCAGGTGGGAAGTATACAGTAAATGGCAGAACCCTTAGGAGTATTGACAGGCAGAGAGATCTGGGCGTACAGGTCCACAGGTCACTGAAAGTGGCAACGCAGGTGGATAAGGTAGTCAAGAAGGCATACGGCATGCTTGCCTTCATCGGTCGGGGCATAGAGTATAAAAATTGGCAAGTCATGCTGCAGCTGTACAGAACTTCAGTTAGGCCACACTTAGAATATTGCGTGCAATTCTGGTCGCCACACTACCAGAAGGACGTGGAGGCTTTGGAGAGGGTACAGAAGAGGTTTACCAGGATGTTGCCTGGTCTGGAGGGCATTAGCTATGAGGAGAGGTTGGATAAACTCAGATTGTTTTCACTGGAACGACGGAGGTGGAGGGGCGACATGACAGAGGTTTACAAAGTTCTAAGCGGCATGGACAGAGTGGATAGTCAGAAGCTTTTTCCCAAGGTGGAAGAGTCAGTTACTAGGGGACATAGGTTTAAGGTGCGAGGGGCAAAGTTTGGAGGGGACGTGCGGGGCAAGTTCTTTACACAGAGGGTGGTGAGTGCCTGGAACTTGCTGCCAGGGGAGGTGGTGGAAGCAGGTACGATAGCGACGTTTAAGAGGCATCTTGACAAATAGATGAATAGGATGGGAATAGAGGGATACGGTCCCCGGAAGTGCAGAAGGTGTTAGTTTAGGCAGGGATCAAGATCGGCGCAGGATTGGAGGGCCGAATGGCCTGTTCCTGTGCTGCACTGTTCTTTGTTCTTACACTGAGAGTTCCCACTTCTTTGGCTCAGTTGGGACCTTTCATATTTTTGGCAGATGTAACAATAAGTGAGTTGTGGTAAACTACCTCCAGAAGGTTGAACATATGACTCACTATTAGGATCCAGGCCAAGAAAGCAGCCTGGACTATTGAAGAAAGGGGCAGTTTTGCCATTTTTTAAAATCGGTCTCCTTCCACAGGAGCCTGAGAGGGACTTGGCTAGTATCAGGGTGGCTGGCCTGGAAACGCCAGCCACCCCCACCCCCCCCCCACCACCAAGGGTGGATAGAGTTTTCCAGCTGCCAGTGACAGGAGCGCAGCAGATGTATGCTCAAAATGGCACTTGTATATGCCTGTCTGATGCTATTGAGGTGCCCTCCCGCTAACCTTGCAAACTCCATCAGAAGTCCATTCCAGCAAAATCACCACAGATTTTCACCCCTTAACATCTTAATCCAGCTGCCATGTGCAGTACTCCAGATCCAATTTTCTCAGGATGGGTCACATCAACGCCATAACAGTACTTGTGAAGATTTCCTCTTTTGGCAAACCTGTTGTAAGCACATTAAAAATGAATCAATTGAATTCTGTGAAATTTCACAACTGGGCAATATATTAATGTGAGGTAACATTTTGCAACATTTTGTGGCCATAATGTTAGTTGATATTCTAGGCAGCACGCGTAGAGATAATGGTACATTCATAACTACATATCCTAGATTGAATTCAGGTAATAGAAATCTTCATGGACAGATGCTCAGCGACATGTTATGGTAGGTTGAACCTCCATTTATATATTTTTTAGTTTAAGATGCTGACTATTTTAATTAATAGGTTTTGACAAAATTATAGTCAGCTGGATATAGCTCTCACTTATAACAAGGCTGTCAATTACAACACCATGGACTGTGTCTCTGATAAAAATTTTGGTCCTAACTTGCTCATCTTACACTGTGATGTGTTATTAGATTTTCATTAAACCATGCAGCCATTATAACACTAAAAATACATAGATCAATAACTCTGAGATCTGCTGAGTTATACTTTCCAGGTTGCCCCCATTTTTACTGCCATCCTGACAGCCATATGCATTCATAAACAGTTGAACTGGTTCGTATTAAAACACAATGCCTTGCTGACTACACTGTTTCTTAGTTGTGAATGTCCAGTGTTTATACTGCATACACTCATAATGTTAAACTAAATTAATAACAGCACTATTGGTCTCTCACTAATGTTGAATGAGCGAGACTGAGTGGGCGATATATGAAAAGGAATGTAATCAATAAATTTTGGAACAAAAAAATGTAAACTGTAGCCGGATAACATCTAATTAGCGTCTTCTGCGCCATCCAACCATACGTTATTCACAACATTAACAGACTATCGTCAACTTAATGGGAGGCACCCACAATATTTCCATTTGTACTTTAGCCTTCTTTTCAGTAATAAATTACTGTAGCAAACTGAGGCATTAGATATAGCAGCAGCTTCCACTGAGGCATCCAACGTGAGGTGAATACACTAGTGAGACACCAGGTCCTGTTCAACATGCTCACTCCACAAAATAAAGTGTTGTGCTTACTAGTCTTGTCACCACCAATCAGGAATGATTTAGCTAATTTTCACATCTCTGCTCAATATTCAATAAAGTAAAAGGTGGCGTGTATGAGGAAAAAAAGCATAAAGCTAGAATCCTTGTTAGATTAATCTACACTTAGTTAACATAATGGAGCTGGAACAAGATATAATGGCCCCAATTTCTGTTGGTCTTCCAGCACACTCCTGCCTCCATCTGTCCAAATAAGATCACTCTCACCAGAAGAACAAGACCAAGTGGTAGGGCATGGGCACTCCCAGGCCAGGAGTTTCCTCATCCCCAGCCTGGCTGATAAGTAGCAACTGGTACACTGGGTGAAAGGAGATGTCCAGGCTGCGGGGGGTGGGGTGGGGGTGGGGGCACAACTGGGGCCCAATTAAGGTCAAGTACTGGGAATTATAAAGTAGACCACTAGAGCAATCCAGGGAGGACCCACCACTCCCTTAGAGCTCATTTTGCAGCCTCCACAGATTATTGAATGCCGAGAAGCACTCCAAGTGGTGTCTGCCAGCACTATTTAAATGAGGGGATAGATCTCTGACAGTAGCAAATCCAGCAAGGTGAAGAGCCAGCAGGCTGGAAGCAAAGGTCTCTGGATTTTTGCCTTCTATGCATTTGTATCAAAAATAATTATATTCTGTAATTAAAGTAAGCTAAAAGATAGGATACAATTAATTTTCTTTTCTGAAGAATATCATTTTTTAAAATTGTAATTGGATGCTCAGTGGAAGTAAATCCAAATGCCATACCTTACCTCACATGACCAAACTGCCCATGAGTGTTATATAAGTTGCATATTATCATATTCAAACATAATGGATACCATAGGTCGATTAATCTTGATGCCTGTTGGGAATGGGGTGTGTCGGGGTTTAAAATCGGGGCAGCGTGGTGCTCATGTTCGTGTTGCACTGGCACTTGATGCCAACTTAACAGGTGCATTTTGGGCACAATAGGAGGCCCTCACCACAGGAACGATATGACCTTGTTAAAATTCATCAGTCAGGGTTCTATGTCTAAAAAAGGACTGCATCGCAATTTTAACTCGCAATTGCATATACAATGACCAATGTCAGGCAGCCAATGGCCCAGAAAAGGGCTATTAAGATAAGATTTTTTTTTTTTACTGTTTCCTGATGAGCTAGGAGGAGCAGAAGTGATCTCTTGGGCCCCACAAGGAAACCTTGGGCCCTTCCTGCACCGGGCATCCCCCTCCTCCAACTGCAATTGCTGGCCGACTCTCCTCGGGGGGGGGATTTACCTGCCATTATTTTACCAGCAAATTCTGGACCATTATGTCTCATTTATGAGCTTTTGGTGAAGTTATATTGAAGGCTCAATATATCAATAATCCTTGATATGAGGTAACACTTCAAAAATTGTACTGAAATAGTACAAACAACAGACAGCTTTGTGTGACCATCAAAGTGGGATGTCAGATTTGGGGAATAGAACATGTTTCCTCTATTTATATTTAGTATCAGCATTGAAAATTCAAGAGGTTACACAATAATGCTCATTGAATTCTAACAATGGAGGAAGATTTTAATCAGCTAGTGGGCTACTGGTGGAAAACTGTGGTTTCAGTTAGTTTCCCACCCACCAGTTGAGGATATGGCAATTTCAACCACTGGGCCTCATTAGCATGTTGCCAGTCTACTTCCACCCTGGAATGGATGGGAAACAGAGAGGAAACTACTGCTGGCCTCTGAAAAATCAGGTGGTCCTTGGTCACCGCCAGCACTCAGGAGAATGTGGGGATAGAGATTTCAGGGGGTTTCGCAGCAGCAATGTGAGGGGCAGTGTGGGGGAATCCAGGCAGAGTAGGGCCAATCTTTTCTTGTGAGACCTTCAGCCCTCCTGCTCCTCCTGGCCCCACAGAGGGAAGTTAAAAAAATATTCCTGAAGGGCTGATTTAGCTTCCCGATCATCTTCACACTGCACTTCACCGTCAGGAAAGTCATAGTGGCTTTCTTGCTCAGTTCAATGTTAAAGTCGCTGCTGGTGACAACATTAGACCCTGATTCACATGTTTTCATTAGGACCTTTCCAGTTTTGCCAGACGGCTTAACCACTTGTCCAAATGGCTCTGGTAAAATCGAAAAATGAAGGATCTGGGCAGCTTTCCGGCGAGTAGGCAACTCAGGGCATCTTAGCTAACTTTCTGACACATTTCTGCCAGGCGTGTAAGGTTAAAATCCTTCCACATCAGTTCACCACAACCTTAGATGAGCATTTCCCTCAGCACAAGGGTAAATCTTTAAAGACATTTTTATAGATTCTCTGAATGAGATTCCTGGTTTTCCCTATTTGATGGGTAGTTTTGTGTTGTGCACACATGCAACTGTGAATTTAATTGAGGCAATTGAAACACACTTCACATAGGTCACTTACAATTGGCAAAGAAAAAGACTTTCATTTCCTCAGTTTGGACTGATTTAAACCCAGTTACACGAGATGTACTAACTGACTGCAGCTTCAGCTATAAGGATGCATTGTTGGTAAGGTGTTTTAATCATGGAGGTGAAAAATTCCCCATGGTAAGAGAAAGAGCCATTTTTTACACCAGAAATAGGCATCAGTATTGGAATGTACATTTTTTGCTTCATTTATTTTCTATTTTCTTTTACCACACACTCACAGAAAAAGTACATTTTAATAGCTTGTTATCACATCCTCAGGAAGTCCAAAGTGCTTCACAAAGAATGAATGAATTTGAAGTGGAGTTAGTTGTTATTAGCCTGGTTCAGTGGTAGCATTCTCTGCTCTTCAGTCAGAGGGTTGTGGGTTTAAAACCCACTCCAGATACTTGATCACCAATGTAAGCTGAAATTCCCAGTATAGTATTAAGGGAGTCCTGCACTGTCAGAGATGATGCCTTTTGAATGTGATGTTAAACCGAGGCCCCGTCTCCCCTCGCAGGTGGCTGTAAAAGATCTCATTTCATTATTCAAGGAAGAGCAGGTGAGTTCTCTCATTTCACCCTGAACCATCACTAAAACAGATTATCTGTCCATTTATTTAATTGTAGTTTGTGGGAGCTTGCTGTACACAGATTGGCTGGATGCCAAGGAATGGATTTTTCCTCCGGGGGAGGGAATTAAAAAATTGGAGAGTTTCCTGGTCCCGAACCTGCCCCAATTTTGAAATTTTCCCCCTGAATTGGAATGGAGACGGGTTCCCTGTCCAATTAATGGCAGCTGGTGGGTTCGCGAAGCTGGCGGGCCAATCCAGAAGCCTTCCAGCTTGAGAGGAGAAGCAGGCTGCAGTAGAGGGTAAGTAACAGAGAGAGAATTTCAACATGGAGGTGCCCTCTCACCAACTTTTTTAAAACGTTAAATGAAAAACAGATACAGCAGCCAAGCCACCACTTTAGTGGGTGGTGGGGGAGCCCCTCTACAGGGCAGTCTTTGGCTGCACATGCACCCATGCAGGCAGGGAGGGCTTCTAGACCTGCTGCTGGGTGTCTGCCTCCAGGAAGTTAAACTTCCCCTGTTGATTTGGGCCTTTAAGTGCACTTAACAAGACTCTTAACAAGCTTAATTGGCTACCTGCCAAGGGGGGAACAGGAAGTCCTGCCAGCCCTAAACCCGCCTCATCAAAAATGGTCGCCTTCGGGAAAACGATACAATGGTCAGCACGGGTATTATTGGGCCCCATCTGCCTCCGTTCCCGCCCTTAGCGGGACCCAGAAATTTCAGCCCAGGTTTCCTATGTTACAATAGTGACTACGCTTGGCTGTAAATTACTTTGGAACAATAGGCTGTAAAAGGTGCTCCATAAATGCAAGTGTTTCTTTAGTGTAAGTCCATTTTCGCACAAGGTCTAACAAGCAGTAAGGAAATGTATTGTCAATAATCTGTTTTCAGTGGAGTTTATTGAGGGAGAAGATTAGGAGAACTCCCTTCCCTTCAAATAAGTCTGAGAGATATTTGAATCTTTTACAGGTGGAGCCTCAGTTTAACATTCATCAAAAATGCAGCACTTGACAGTGCAGCACTCGAATAGTACTGAACGGAAATGTCAGTCTAGATCAGGGTTGTCCAACATACGGCCCCCGGGCCACGATCTGGCCCATGGATGTAAACTGTACCCAGCCATTCCTCATCCTCACCAGGGGCCCGTGACTGATAATTTCAGGGATGAGAAATTTCCCATTGGCTTCTTCTTTCCAACCAGCCCGGTTTAAAAAAAAAATCACACCGTCCATTTCACAGCTGAATTGGGATTTCCAAGCTCAGATCTTTATCCACTGCTCATTAACATTGCTTTCCATATTAACAGTTGACAGGTGCTGGGAGGGGGAACAGTGGCTTCCAAACTTCAGACAGATTCAGGGTTTTCTGTCAGGCTTTAAAAAAATTGGAACCCGCCAGAAAACCCTGAATGTGTCCAAAGTTTGGAAGCTCCGTTTCTGCTCTCAGCACCTGTCAGGACAGCTTCGGTGGGTTCCGATTGTTTGTTTTTTTAAAAGTCCATGGAAAAGCACAAATCTGTCTAAAGTTCGGAAACCACTGTTCCTGCTTTAGCAACGGTCAGAGAGGGTTGGGGGGAGGGTGCGGTCAGAGAGAGAGTGAGGGAGAGATAGAGGGGGGACAGAGAGAGAGAGAGAGAAAGGGAGGACAGAGAGAGGGGTGTAGACAGAGAGGGGGGACTGAGAGGGGGGAGACAGAGAGAGAACAAGAATACAAGAAATAGGAGCAGAAGTAGACCATATGGCCTATCAAGCCTGCTCCGCCATTCAAAACGATCATGGCTGATCTTGGGCTTCAATTCCACTTTCCTGCCTGCTCCCCATATCCCTTGATTCCCTGTGAGACCAAAAATCTATCTACCCCAGCCTTAAATGTATTTAATGATGGAGCATCCACAACCCTCTGGGGTAGAGAATTCCAAAGATTCACAACCCTTTGAGTGAAGTAATTTCCCCTCATCTCAGTCCTGAATGATTGACCCCTTATCCTTAGACTGTGTCCCCATGTTCTAGATTCCCTGACCAGTGGGAACAATCTCTCAGCTTCTACCCTATCAAGCCCTTTCAGAATCTTGCATGCCTCAACTAGATCGCCACTCATCCTTCTAAACGCCAGTGAATATAGGCCCAATTTACTTTGCAAGTATATCCTTTCTTAAATGTGGAGACCAAAACTACACACAGTATTCCAGGTGTGGTCTCACCAAAGCCCTGTACAATTTTAGTAAGACTTCTTTATTCCTGTACTCCAATCCCCTTGCAATAAAGGCCAATGAGAGATGGGGGACAGAGAGAGAGAGGAGGGGGCCGACACAGAGGGGGAGAAAGAGAGGACACAGAGAGGGGGGGCAGAGAGAGAAAAAGGGGGGACAAAGAGACGGGGATACAGTGGGGGTGATGACAGAGAGGGGAGGGAACAATACAGAGAGGGGGACATGACACAGGAGGAAACAACACAGAGCGGGAAGACACAGAAAGGGAGGAAGAGAGCATGATCAAGATCACTCCTGACAGATGGACATCTATCCAGAATACCCTGCATCGCTACAAGACATTGACTACTGGTGCAAGTAAAAACAAATACCAGGTATTTCAGTAAATCAGTGTCCAACACAATGAAGAATAAGTAATTAGTCTTCTAATTTAATGCTTCTTCACAAAAATGCACATATATTGATGTTTTGATGAATAGTAAGATAAAAATTTTAATGCCTTTATCTTTCCGAAATTGTCTCAATGGCCGTCTATGTAAGACAAAGATTTTAATGTGGCCCCCCCACGTGAAAAAGTTGGACACCCCAGGTCTGTATGAAGTTCTCAGGTCCATTATGGGATCCAACACAGACAGTGACCTGTCACCAGGCCTATATTTTTGAATTCTTACATAAATACTACATTCATAATATCTCTGCAGAAGTAAGCTAAAGAGTTCTTCACTCTCCAATTTGTGCTTCAATCATACTGACAAGGAAGCAGCTACCAAGTTACTTCAGGGGACTAAACCGTTAATTGTATCACTGTCTGAAGCACAGTCCCCAACTATATTTGCAATATATTTCTCAATGTCTTGAAACAAATTGGTCTAATATAAGTACTAAAATATCCAGATGCTGAACTGGTGATAGAGTGTGTCATAGAATCATAGAAAGTTGAAGGCACAGAAAGAGGCCACTTGGACCATTGTGACTGTGCTAGCCGAAAAACGCTCCACTTATTCTAATCCCACCTACCAGCATTTGGTCCGTAGCCCTGCAGATTATGGCACTTGAGGTGCATATCTCGATTCCTTTTGAATGGGCTACAGCCATACTAGTCCGAAAACGTCTGATCTTGGAAGCTAAGCAGTCTCAGGCCTGGTTAGTACTTGGATGGGAGACTGCCTGGGAATACCAGGTGCAGTAGGCTATGGGCGGCACAGTGCCGCAGTGGTTAGCACCACAGCCTCACAGCTCCAGCGACCTGGGTTCAGTTCTGGGTGCTGCCTGTGCGGAGTTTGCAAGTTCTCCCTGTGTCTGTGTGGGTTTCCGCCGGGTGGGTTTCCTCCCACCTCCAAAAGACCTGCAGGTCGATAGGTAAATTGGCCATTGTAAATTGCCCCTAGTGTAGGTAGGTGGTAGGAGAATGGTGGGGATGTGGTAGAGAATATGGGATTAATGTAGGATTAGTATAAATGGGTGGTTGTTGGTTGGCACAGCCTCGGTGGGCCGAAGGGCCTGTTTCAGTGCTGTATCTCTAAATAAAGTAAAAAATAAAAAAATAGAATGAGTTGAGGGTTTCTGCCTCAACTACCCTTTCAGGCAGTAAGTTCCAGACCCCCACCACCCTCTGGGTGAAAAAGTTTTTCCTCATCTCCCCTCTAATCTTTCTACCAATCACTTTAAATCTTTGCCCCATCGTCACTGACCTCTCTGCTAAGATGAACAGATCCTTCACCTCCACTCTAACCAGGCTCTTCAAAATCGCTTACCATGCTAGTTTTTGAATGTTTAACATGTTCATAGGCATTATTCTGCCCCCTATTTTAAAGGCTGCATTTATTTTAAATGGGTTATTGTATGTGCAAAAATAGAGGTTTTTTTAATTCATTCATGGAATGTGGGCATTGGTGGCAAAGCCAGCATTTATTGCCCATGCCTAATTGCCCTCGAGAAGACGGTATTTGTTGTATGTTTGGTTTGTCTGCTGCCACCTTAGTATACTTGGTTAGTCTAGCTTAGAGAGATTGCTGAGTCTTCAGTACTTTGAATATTAACTCTTTTATTACATTCTAACTATTTATAGCTTTACACAAGTCTGTGTGACTCCTCTGAAGGCACACTGCATCTCCCTCCAAGTCTTTCTCTCACGTGAAACAGCTGAAACAGGCACAATGTTTGTACATGTTCTTTCTGTCTGCAAAGAACAGGGCCCTGTGTATTAATATACGTAGCTTCCAGTATGCGCAAATGTGCCAAACTGCGAGACCTACTGACAATCTTAAATTGGTTGTCAGCGTAATTCTTAACACACTGAGAATTATTTAGCATATATTGTCCAATTGCAGAATGACATCTAATGTTGGACACTGTGTTGCTGAATTTTAATCGCGTGCCGTGTTCCTCGGCGGCGCGCTTTCAACTTGGCAGCCTTCCGACACGGAAAGGCTGCTGAGGAGCACCCGTGATATTTTGCACGGGGGCTCATTTAAATAGTGGGGGCAGAGCAGCCGCCCCCGATGATGTGTAGGGGCGGCTGCTGCGTCCCAGACAACGGCGTCTGGCGCCGGCGCCATTTTTAAAGGGCTTCAAGCCCTTCAACTACATTGTCAAATTTAAAGGTTCCGATCTCCAGGAATTCAAAATAAAATGTTATGTCAGGTGTCAATCACATATCCCACCCCCCCCAATGGATACATCATACATTGGTATTGAGCAAACTGCAAGGAGATGCCAAAGAGCAGCCACTTGAGAATTCTTGCTCATTTTCCCTCTAGCTGTAGACACCTTCCCGGAGGTAGAAAACCTTCCCATGATGGCGTGGTTGAGATTTCAGCTGTAGGGAACTGCAAGCATGAATCCGTGAACTGCCATTGTGTGGCACAGGGTGTTGGAGCTCCAGCAGGTTTTGATACTATACCACTGCTCTGTTTCCTCCTTACATCGGTGCTCTCAATTTGAAAGCTGGATTTTGGACCTTAACTTCAATTGTGTACATGCCAATTGTTAGCTTTTTAGATCATGTGGAAATTTGTCAGCATTTTACAAGAAAAATTAGATTTTTAAAAAACTGCCAGAATCAACCAATCATATTTTTTGTATCACTGAAAGCTGTTAGAAGCAATCAACCACTGAGATGTTACTTCTTCCACTGTTACACGTGAAGTTGAGATGGAAATGCTTTTGGATGAGCTGATTGTTTCTTTTGCAAATACAAATGTATTTATTTAACTGTTTCTTTAAAAAAAAAAGTTTTCTCAAAGGAACTTTATTCAGCAAGCCCATCAGCTGTCTTCTGTGCAGGTATATATTCTTTAAGACTATTTGCAAATCCTTTGTTGTGAAAAGGAAGTTGTTCTTACCATGAGTACATTCACTGCCAATGTTAATTTCTGTCACTGCAAATGCAGCATTGTTAGAGTTTGTAACTTAGAGAGTGAAGTTAGAAATTAGTGAGAACATCCTGAGACTCTGCCTGCAGGAACTCTTTGTTATCACAGTGTACTAATCTGATCCATGCTGTAGACAGTTGGCCTGTTCATGGTGCGTGATAGTGTTAGGCTATGCCCTTTAATGTTGAGAAGGGTCTTCAGGTTGTTTGCACGTTCTGTTGTTATCCCTTGGACATCCCTTTGTTATCATGCAGTAATCTGGGAGCGAATTTGCATTGTGCCTGTTAAGAGTAGCCAGCATTCATGGGGAAACACAAAGAATGACATTAATGATCACTATAATAAATTACAAATCCCAGACTGCAGGCAATCAGTCAGGTGCTCCTGAGAGCAGAACATGCAATCCCCATTTCTGCAAACCATGTTTTGGGGATTGTTTTTAGTGAATGCAGTGCAATTCTTTTTATTTCCAGTACAAAAGAATAAACCTTTTTACAGTCAAAAGAGCACCATTGGCCAGATATTATTATTGGTAATTGCAGATGATAGTTTAATGTGTTGGAATGACTTTTCTCTGGCTGATGTTTTAATGAGAGTATTAACCTATTTATTTCAAATAGCTTAGCTCCTCTGTTAAAATAGCAGATGGAGAAATGTAATTCAATGCATTAAGCATTTGTCTACGATTAGTAATTCTAGTTTATGCATTACAAAATGTTCAAAATGCACAGCAAATTAATCAGCATCCAAGAGAGGAAGGGGAGGTTAAGATTTGAGGGTAACCCTTTATTCGAACTCAAATCTACTGCTATGTTTCAGTGATTCTAACCAACTCTAATCTTTCGGGAGGTACGTAAAAATTTTAGTTATTTAAAAATCATTCACATAATCCCACATGTGCTACTGGGCTGACATGGGGTCAGAGATGGGGACAAATGAAATTGTGAGTTAATTTAGTTTAGTATATGTAGAATATAGTACAATTTAGGAGGATTGTAAGTGTGTGTCGTAAAGATTTCAGTTCACCAACATTTATGGGGAGTTTTGTATCAATAGCACACTTCAGACATCACATGCTACATGGCACATTTCCAAGTGTCACACCTTGGGAGCGATGAAAATGGATTAAAAAAAAGAACAAAAGACAATCATTGACCTGGAGCCTCAAATGTAGAAGCAGTTATGATTGTTCTGTGAATTGCTTAAACAGTTTAAAAACAGGTATATTTGCCTAGTTATTCAGCCCTCCCTATCTGAGCAACCTCCTCCAGTCTTATACCTCTCCAAAATCTCTGCACCCCTCCAATTTTAATTGCTCCACCACCGATGGCCCTGCCTTCAGCTGCCAAGCCTCTAAGCATTGGAATTTCCTCCCTAAAACTTTCTGCTTTTCTATCACTCCCTCCTCCTTTAAGACACTCCATAAAACCTACCTCTTTGACCAAGTTATTGGTCACCTTGAGCTGAATTTTCATGTGGAATAGGAGTCTGGACTGTTTCTGGTCTGGAACCTGCCCCCGGGGGAAACAGTCACTGAGCTGGGGTTTTCATAGAGGTGCCCCCTTAACTGGCATGGAGGCAAGATTCCATGTCCAATTAAGGGTGGCAGGTTGGCTCGCGAAGCTGGAGGGCCAATCAGAGGCCTTCCAGCTTGAGAGGAGCAGCAGGCTGCAGTAGAGGGTAAGTAACAGAGAAGGCGCTCCAACATGGAGGCGCCCTCTCACCAACTTTTTTTTAAGCTTTAAGTAAAAAACACATGCAGGCCACCACTGTGTTGGGGGAGATCACACATCCAGGCAGGCAGGCCTGATTTGGAGCACGAGCACCTCAGCCTCCATTGGGTGCCTGTTAAACAGCCCCCACCAGGTCATGAAACTACAGGCTGACTAGAAAATCCAAGAAGGTCTCCTTTCAGTGCCCTTCACAAGGCTGCTTACCTCATGGGGCGGGTAGCCCTGCTGGCCCCAAAAACACCTTTCCCAAAATGGCCAGTGCCAGGAACTTCAGGGGCCACCTGCCTCCGTTCTTTACCTCAGTGGGACCTGAATATTCAGCCCCTAATATATCCTATGTGGCTTGGTTTTTATGACGCTTCTGTGAAGTGCCTTCTGATGTTTTACTACATTGGAGGCACTATATAAATGCAAGTTGTTATTGTTTTGCCTATTTAGAACTTTGGCTTCAAAGGGAGAAGCCAGGATGGCAGCTAGGCATCACAGAAATGCTTGTGGTCCCAGACTACCCCTGAGCAATGCCTTGGGAGATCATCTAGTACTAAGTGGGCACCATTCATGCTACAGAAGTGGCTGGTGTGTTCCCCACTCTTTGGATCTATGCTTTTTGCAATCTTTGTCAGCAATCCAGACAAGGTATTATAACAGGGTTTCTATATTTACTGGCAACATAACATTTCATTGCATATGGAAATGAACTCAAAATATTCAAGGGGACGTAGAGAAGCTCACAGCTGGCATGCCACTGGCAATGAATAATAATATGAATAAATGCAAAGTTATGATTAATTAGCAAGGGACTATCATTATCTTTAAGTCCAATGTGAATGCTCAGACCTTGAGGCAAGAGCATAGGAGATGAGATGACAAGTAAATGATAATTTTCTTGTACTTTGTCTTTCCGGAGTATTTATAAGATTAGGTGACCATAACGATGCTTCACATCTGCTGCCACAAATTGTTATTTTTAATTAAAATAAAACATATAAAAATATAAAAACCAAATGTCTGTACACAGGAGTGTCTGCTGCAAGTCAGTCTTGTCTCAGTGACCAAAAGTAGTACACAGCTGTAGAGTTTTTCAGAGAATGCTGTTTCTGGCTGTTATAGTAACTCCCCATTGAATTGATAATGCCCTTTCAATAAGGCGAAAAGAAATTCCTGACACACAGGATACAGTTCGAAGGAGATGATTGTGACTCTGTGTTTCAATTAGTGGGGCTAAAGTTACAGTATTACATTTAACTATACTTCCTAGTGTATATTACTTCATTCAAAAAGGCTATATATTTTTTTTCTATGCAGACAGTATAGGCTGAATTTTTCTCTGTTATCCTGTCTGGCACTTGCACAATGCTGATTTTAGACATGTGGAAAAAATGGGTAGTAAGACTTCCTACTGCATTCCAACAGTTAAGCTTCCCTCACTCCCATCCCTACCGAGACTGCCATTGGTTACTCTTTCGCCACTATTCGGCCCTCTAAGCCTGCGCCGATCTTGATGCCTGCCTAAACTAAAACCTTCTGCACTTCCGGGGACCGTATCCCTCTATTCCCATCCTATTCATGTATTTGTCAAGATGCCTCTTAAACGTCGCTATCGTACCTGCTTCCACCACCTCCCCTGGCAGCAAGTTCCAGGCACTCACCACCCTCTGTGTAAAGAATTTGCCTCGCACATCCCCTCTAAACTTTGCCCCTCGCACCTTAAACCTATGTCCCCTAGTAACTGACTCTTCCACCCTGGGAAAAAGCTTCTGACTATCCACTCTGTCCATGCCGCTCATAACTTTGTAAACCTCTATCATGTCGCCCCTCCACCTCCGTCGTTCCAGTGAAAACAATCCGAGTTTCTCCAACCTCTCCTCATAGCAAATGCCCTCCAGACCAGGCAACATCCTGGTAAACCTCTTCTGTACCCTCTCCAAAGCCTCCATGTCCTTCTGGTAGTGTGGCGACCAGAATTGCACGCAATATTCTAAGTGTGGCCTAACTAAAGTTCTGTACAGCTGCAGCATGACTTGCCAATTTTTATACTCTATGCCCCGACCGATGAAGGCAAGCATGCCGTATGCCTTCTTGACTACCTTATCCACCTGCGTTGCCACTTTCAGTGACCTGTGGACCTGTACGCCCAGATCTCTCTGCCTGTCAATACTCGTAAGGGTTCTGCCATTTACTGTATACTTCCCACCTGCATTAGACCTTCCAAAATGCATTACCTCACATTTGTCTGGATTAAACTCCCTCCCGCCATTTCTCCGCCCAAGTCTCCAACCGATCTATATCCTGCTGTATCCTCTGACAATCCTCATCACTATCCGCAACTCCACCAACCTTTGTGTCGTCTGCAAACTTACTAATCAGACCAGCTACATTTTCCTCCAAATCATTTAAATATACTACAAACAGCAAAGGTCCCAGCACTGATCCCTGCGGAACACCACTAGTCACAGCCCTTCATTCAGAAAAGCACCCTTCAGTCTGTTGGTTGGCCTCTTCATTGCCCTGAAATATTACAACATCTCCCTCTGCATTAACAGTCTTTGTTACCTCCTTCTTCACTCCCTCAACCCTGAAAGAAAGAACATTTAAAACATTGAATCAACAAATATATGTATAGCATCCTGACAATGCAGAATTGGCGGGTGGCGGGTTGGGTGCAGGGGTGGGGGTATGGCAGATGTGGGGATTTTAACTGGGAGCTAGTTTTATGCTGATGAAAGGTAGAATGTGCAGTCTCTTCCTTTGCCATCATTTTGAGACTCGGGCTGCTTTCACTCCCAGGCCTCATTTACATTCCAGTAATCATCTGCTCAACAAAAATGGGTGTACAAAGGCAGCTGGCCACCTGCCAGCAGACAGATGCAACTATCCCATTGGCACTCAGGTAAATCTTGGACAGCAAGGGTATTTGATAGGATCACTCAAGTCGGAAAGTGGGTGGAGGGAGATGTCGGGCAGCAGAGGTTTCAATATGATGGGTGGGTTTAGTTGGCAGTTAAAATCCCATTGAAGTCCTAATCACACCATTGGACCCCAATTTGCATTTGTTAGTGAGGCTCCTGCTTGAGTCCGGCTGAGCACCCTGACCACCTAGAAAAGGAGTCTGTTGTGTGTTCCTTGAATCTCTATGTTAGTATAGACTTCACACAAAGACTGAGCACTCCAGATCGTCTGGATCATCAATAGTCTTTGTAACACATAGAGATTGAAGGTTTTGTTGACCTACAATGATGGATTCAAATTTGCGGCCATCCTTCAGTAAGGCGTCAACCATGTAATCTTTGGGGTTTGCCCAAAAGATCCTTTTGGTAGAGTTCCATTGGTGTGGATGCAATCACAAGCTCCATGATGCGATTTGCCAGTTTGGTGTCAGTAAAATAACACTCTCAGCCTTTGGCACAACAGCTACTGACTAACTGGTTTATGGATTCGCTAGACTGTTGTCTAAAAGACGTGAATTCAAGTAGGTGCACTCAAAAATTGCGCTTGAGGCATAATTGGTCTTCCTGAGTAGACTAAATCTTTGCGGGATCCTACTGTTCTTCATTATTGAGACCAGATGTGTTAAGACAATTTAGACCTTCATTGCTAATAGCTATAGTATCTTTACTGCTTGCTTCCATGGATCATCAATGGCTAAGTCATCAAAACAAAGCTTGACTCTCTTTGGAAAGAGGAAACTCTGAAAGCAGGTCAGATGCTTTCCAATTATGGTAGGGAAAGGTGTTGCCACGATTGCAGTGACTGTGTCATTGCACCTACAGAAGAAAAGATAAGCTGTTAAGGAAAATAACAGAAAAACTTGCAGTACCACTTCTGAACAGACTTGGATGGTGTGGTACTGTCTTCTGCAATGGGAAAAAAGAAGTTATGGTTCCACTGGTGAACTGGTTTGGAGGTTATGGCACTGTCACTTGCTGTGGAGACTTCTTGTAGTACAACTAATGGACAGGCTTGGAGGTTGTGGTGCTGTTGCTGAATTCGCATACTTTTCAATTAGCCCTGCCCACAAAAGGTGGATTTGGTGCGAAGACAAAAATCGGAGGCCCAAAAATGTAATAGTGATTTTCCTATGAAAAATAGCTATAGCGATCGATCCTCCTGAAACAACAACAAAGACTTTCCTCCATTCCATGTCTTGACTATTGCCCATTCCACTGTTCGCCAACGGATCGCGGCGCTCTCCATAATAAAAATATACCTATTTTGTGTTCGACCCAGTAGCCCACTGCTGTGATGGCGCTGAACCATCTGACGCCTCACAAACGTAACTGGGTCTGTTACCTCTGTACAGCGTTCGTTTGCCCAGCCTTCCTCAAGTTGCTCCCGATGTGAGAAACTGACCTCAGAATCCCTGTGTCAATCGAGTCAACAGCGGTCTGTAGCCATGCGACCACACGGCTTTAAGTGAAAAGAAGCTTACCCAATTGCGGCTGCACGGCTTTGAAGGTAAAAAGGCTGGATGGGTTGGGTTGTTGGAGATCCAGATCGTTGCTGAGCAGATTTCAGAGAAAAAAAAACAGCTTGCAATGTGGTTTGATCTTCCAAGAGAAAAGGAAGTGTGCTCTCTTCAGAATCATAATACCATTATCTTGTAGCGTGTCTAGTTCTTCTAAAAACCCAGTGGTGACAATGTGTTGCATCTTTGGGTCTTCAGAAATCTCACCATGCCAACCTGTTGCGTTTTCCTTGAACCTCTGTATTAGTAGAGACTTCACACAAAGACTGACCACTCCAGATGGGATCAGGAACACAATATTGTGGGTTCTTTATTTAGTACTGAGAGAGCAGCTAGTACATCGAGATGTTCACTGTAGAGATCTTTCTTCAAGACTACCTAACACTCAGAATCATGTGGTGTGTTACATCATAGCTCTTACATGACGAACATGATTTTGTAGCCCCACCTCTTAAGGGTGTACACACACAGTAAAGTCCAGTTAAGGTGAGTGCAGGCAGAAATGGAGCAGGAATGGTATGGTAAGTTTTCAGAAGTGATTTTAATCATGCGGCCGCATTTTGTTTTTTACTGAGGTAGGCTTATTTATTTGGAATATTTCACTGTTTTTGGTAGTTCGGTACAATAGTCACTAAATGGTGCATCAGTTCGTTGTACCATTGAATGGTACACAGACAAGTTCATTGCCTGACAGTCTTGCACAATGACTTACTGCTTGGCTGAAACATCAGAGAGGCCTTGACTGCAGGCAAGACATTTTCAATTCGGAGGAAGCTGGATTAGCCTCCTCTTGGGCAGTCTTCAAAGAGTAGCAAAAGAAGAAGGCAGAGGCATCCTGAGATTAGTGCATGGCTTAGAGGTCCTAAAGATAGTGGAATAGCTCATAATGGGGAAGGATACATAAGTTCTTAAAAGAACCTTAAGAATATTGGTACTTGAGCCAATTTGGCTTGAGCTAATTTGGCTTGAACCAAATATCCCTATTAAAATAAGCAGTTAAATTCGGCACAGGCCTTATTTGAATAGAAGCAGTGAGCTGCAGGCATTAAATGGGAGTGCAATGCAGCTCAGAGGTTGTGGCCTGAAGAGTTCTGTCAGATTCCAATGTGAAACTGGTTCACAGGCGGACACAGGACAGGGGTGAAAATGAGGGATTTGAGTCCAGACTAGCAGGAGCATGCAGTATTTTTGTGGAGGTGGGAATTCCCCCCTCACCCCCCGCCCCCCATACTGTGTTAACAAATGGCACTTGGTGCATTGGTTCCAAATTAGCACGATGTTGTGCCGAACCTTTAACCTACTCTAAGATCTAAGTAACTACCTACCCTTCATTCTACTATCATCCATGTACCTATTCAAGAGTCGCTTAAATGCCCCTAATGTATCTGCTTCTACTACCACCGCTGGCAGCGCATTCCACGCACCCACCACTCTCTGTGTAAAGAACCTACCTCTGACATCTCCCTGAAACCTTTCTCCAATCACCTTAAAATTATGCCCCCTGGTGATAGCCCTTTCCACCCTGGGAAAAAGTCTCTGGCTATCCACTCTATCTATGCCTCTCATCATCTTGTACCCCTCTATCAAGTCACCTCTCATCCTTCTTCGCTCCAATAAGAAAAGCCCTAGCTCCCTCAATCTTTCTTCGTAGGACATGCCCTCCAGTCCAGGCAGCATCCTGGTAAATCTCCTCTGCACCCTCTCTAAAGCTTCCACATCCTTCCTATAATGAGGCGACCAGAACTGAACACAATATTCCAAGTGTGGTCGAACCAGGGCTTTATAGAGCTGCAGCATAACCTCGCGGTTCTTAAACTCAATCCGCCTGTTAATGAAAGCCAACACACCATACGCCTTCTTAACAACCCTATCAACTTGGGTGGCAACTTTGAGCGATCTATGGACATGGACCCCAAGATCCCTCTGTTCCTCCACACTACCAAGAATCCTGTCTTTAAACCTGTATTCCGCATTCAAATTCGACCTTCCAAAATGAATCACTTCACACTTTTCCAGGTTGAACTCCATCTGCCACTTCTCAGCCCAGCTCTGCATCCTGTCAATGTCCCGTTGCAACCTACAACAGCCTTCCACAGTATCCACAACTCCAGCAACCTTCGTGTCATCGGCAAACTTGCTAACCCAGCCTTCCACTTCCTCATCCAAGTCATTTATAAAAATCACAAAGAGCAGAGGTCCCAGAACAGATCCTTGTGGAACACCACTGGTCACCGAGCTCCATGCTGAATACTTTCCATCTACTACCACCCTCTGACTTCTATGGGCCAGCCAATTTTGTATCCAGACAGCCAACTTTCCCTGAATCCCATGCCTCCTTATCAAACGCCTTGTTAAAATCCATATACACCACATCCACTGCTCTTCCTTCATCAATGTGTTTTGTCACATCTTCAAAGAATTCAATAAGGCTTATGAGGCATGACCTGCCCCTCACAAAGCCATGCTGACTGTCTCTAATCAAACCATGCTTTTCCAAGTAATCATAAATCCTGTCTCTCAGAATCCTCTCCAATAATTTACCCATTACTGACGTAAGACTGACTGGTCTATAATTCCCAGGGTTATCCTATTCCCTTTCTTGAACAAGGGAACAACATTTGCCACCCTCCAATCATCTGGTACTACTCCAGTGGACAGTGAAGACGCAAAGATCATCGCCAAAGGCGCGGCAATCTCTTCCCTCGCTTCCCGTAATATCCTTGGGTATATCCCGTCTGGCCCCGGGGACTTATCTGTCCTCATATCATTCAAAATTTCCAGCACATCCTCCCTCTTAACCTCAACCTGTTCAAGCATATCAGCCTGTTCCACGCTGTCCTCACAAACGACCAGTTTCCTCTCACTAGTGAATACTGAAGCAAAGTATTCATTTAGGACCTCCCCTACCTCCTCTGACTCCAGGCACAAGTTCCCTCCACTATCCCTGATCGGCCCGACCCTCACTCTGGCCATCCTCTTGTTAAAGAGGTCTTGATCTACAACTTCTTGGGTTTTCAGACTATATTTTTATGGAGACTCTTGAGTGGAAGGTAAATGTGGTGGGAGTTGAAGGGATCGTCTGCTGTGCATATGCATGTGTTGTATAATTGCACCTTGATATAAACATCGCAATACAGTAGCAATATGTTGGCATTACAATCAATCATGCCTTGACAATGTGGAACATATGTTCATCTCCTTCACTGATGTCTGCTGTGAGATTGCAGAGTAGCACTGAGTGGAAAGAAAGGAAATCAGGAGAATCATCACTGGACTGCTGTTACGCTGTTGGTCGTCGGCAGTGGCGTCTGTCCCTTGATTTGAGGATGATGTCTACTCAAGGTTGCAAGTTTCTGCCATGGGTCTTCAGGGGACTGAACAGGCTGATTCTCAATCAGCAGTTCTTTGTGCACATGGGGCAGGATGTCCCATGAGGTAGTGGGATCCGGGGTGCAGGATTAGCTTCCTTTTCTTTCCTTCTCTGCTGCTGCTGCTCTGCCTCATCATCAAGGCGATTGGACACAAAGCATGATGTAGCTTGATGGACAAGTTGTTGCCATTTTGAATGATTGGTATCAAGTTCCTCCCAGTCATCAATGTCAAAGCTGCTGTGCATCAAAGAGAGCTTCAGAGTGTCTTTGAAGCATTTTCTTTGCCCTCCCTTGGAACGCTGGCCATTTGAAAGTTGAGATTTGGTAGTGACTGGCTGAAAACAGCATTGACAGGGACTGGGAGCAGGTCAGCACCTCCACATTGTTTGTCGGGTATGGATAGGGAAGTATGTAATCAGGGCTTTTGTGGGGATCAGGTGGAATAGTAAGTTAGTGTATCATTTCAACACCACAACCCAGGTTTTTTAATTCAGCCTAGAATGACCCAATGAAAGATCCTTTTTGCTGTCCTATGCAGATAATCACAACCTATTTCTTAGTAGGTAGGGTTCCACTGCAAAAAAAAAAGTCACAATTCAGAATATGTGGACATGAATTAACATAAAGTATTATTCTAAGATTATAGTTAAGACTGCTCATTGGGATACAGTACAGGGGACCAACACTTTTCATTTGATAGTGGCTGTTACCTGACCGAGGATTGTTTGATAGTGACACTGGATCCCCAAAATACACATTCATTCCCAGTGCTGACATCTCTTACCCTGAATATATAATTAGAAAAAAACTAAGTGCATAGTTTTACTGTGTAAAACATCTCGATAATACCAATATGAATATTTTTCTGCTTTTGTACGGTGATTCTTTGCAGCTCAAGGTTAGGTCTTTTGCATTCTTAAAAATACAGTAAAATGTGCTCATTTGTAGACTTTAGAATAAAATATACATTCATTAGCTACCAATGGTTGTCATACTGCAAAAACCATGATCGTTAATGAGGAGATTGTCTGGATCAGTAGATGATGTAGGTCACAGTTGAAGGCTTGATACCTTAGGCTGAGTCGTAGCATGTTATGCTAAATTAGAAATGTTTGGGTAACCCATTTCTGTCAAAAAGTCTACTTTATGAATTCCACAGTCACCAATATGTTGATAGCTGCAAAGAAATATTTTTGTTGAATTGTGCAATATGTCGAAGTATAGAGCTGAAAAAGAGTTTTATTTATTCAATGTTTTGTTCAGTGGTTCTGGCTTCAATCACAGTCCTCGTCTCAGTCTTTGTCAGATGTACCATTGAAAGGAAAGTGTTTCTTTTCTGCACGTAGACATGGTGCTTTTTCAAATGTGCTCGTATAAAGATATTGGCAGAGTAGGGGCCTGATTTTCCTTCCAGTATGGGGAAACCGATCCCACCCTGGGTGAAGCAGCTACAAGCCCCTATTTTGATGGGGGCAGATTGTGAATTGGCTGGAGGGCAGGTTAGCTGGCCAATTAGTGACTGCGGGGGTGGAAATGGAGCTGGGACTGAGCGAGTGCAGGCCTGATATAAACAGATCACAGCAGCCATTACTGTGGCTGCTGTTGAACTTCAAGGATGTAAGCACCAGGGAACTCAGAAGAGAGGCAGAGGGCTGGCACCCAGGGCATTGCTTCCCCGTGCTTCGCAGATGCTGACCAGGTAGTCCTCCTTGAGAGAATGAGGAGGTCCTCTTTCCAGAGGGTGGTAGGAAAAGGCTACCCTTGCAAATCATGTAGGCATTGATAGAGGTGACTGAGAATGTGAGCAAACAATGTGTGGTGAGGAAGAACTGGCTCCAGTGCCAGAAAAGATTCAATGACTTTCTTCGCTCAGGCAAGGTGAGTGCAACACCAGGCCCTCATGACAGGCCACTGGGTGTTCAACCTCCAGCAGACACTCCAGCTGAGGAGTCTGAGGGTACATGCTGCTCCTGAACATGGGAGGAATGTGTACCCAGGGTACTTACTGATCCCTCAGCAAGGCCCAGAGCCATAGTGCTGCTGGGGGACCTGCCAGCACTGATACATGCAGCTTCTTATGTCAATGAGCCACTGCCATTAGCCATCAAGGCCAGCAGTGATGAATGTATCCCAGTATTGTCCTTGCAGGAGAAAAGGGCACATAATGGCCACGAAAGGGTGTAGACTGGAAGAGGAGTGCCCGACCTACACATTGTCACCACCTTGGAGGAGGGAGCAATGGTGATTGCCAGGGTTGGCTGACAATGAGCTAGTCAAGGAGGTTGGAGTGGATGAATAGATACTCCAATGTGCCAACGAAGTGGGTACAGTGCACTCCACCTCATCTGACAGCATGTCAAAGATACAAAGCTGCATTGGGAAGCCTCAGCACTGCAAAGGTTTCTATTCTCCAAGGCTAGTTCTCATGATCTCTTCTTGTGTCTCTCACAGGTTCAGATCTCAAGGGGGAAAGGACAGATTCCTGTGCCAGCACCAGGACAAGTGCTGCCAGCAGAGACATCCGAGCAAGCACCATCACATCTTTAAAGTGCACGCTCCACCAGATCAGATACATTGGTTGCCCTAGTGCAGACACAGGAATCTGTCCTTTCCCCTCGACATCTGAACCTGTGGGAGGCACAAGAAGATATAATGAGAAATAGCCTTGGAGAGTAAAAGCCTCTGCAGTACTCTTCAGCCATCCAGAGTGCCAGCCAAGGGCTGAGGCAGTCACCGAGGAGGATGAGAGTGCCACCCAAGCACCGCCCCCCCCCCCCCCAACCTGCTGGGGCGTCATCATCATCAGCCTCCTTGGCCCCTCTGACTGAGGAACCATCGATGCAGCAGAGCCCAGTGATTGAGGTTGCTCCTGCATTGATGCTGGTGCAGCAGCCTCTGGAGGTGCCCCCACTGGCACCTTCACACCAAGGTCAGGGGAAGATGGTGGCATAGCAGTGGCAAGTGAGCAGGCTGCCTCCACCTCATCCAAAGCCACATGGAGAGGATTGCGTAGAAGTGGCCAAGATCGGAGGCTACTGTGTCAGGTAGAGCACTGAGTGGGTCACTGGGGTTTGCCTCACCTGTAAATGTGCACTTCCCTTTTTCAACAAATATTATCACATGATGCCAGAAGTGTGAGCTTCCATTCTTTAATGGTGAGACAGGAAAATAGGGAAGAGGTGGTGAAGGGAAGCACGGGTCCTTGAAGGGGGGCAGTGAAACCTCTGGATGGATCTGCATCATTCATTGGTGGTAAGAGTGGATTTATTCAATGGAAGTGCTCTCACAGGCAGCTCAAAGGGAGTTCCAGACCATGCTGTCCTCTTGGCTTAGAAGGGCTCAGCTGAAACATGCCTGGATCAGATGATGTCTGACGTTGATAGTTGAATCATGAACTGACCTCAACCATCTCCCTATGCAGCTGGGATGCCTTTGTATGTTCTGCATCTTCCTCCTCCTCCTCCTCTTCCATGACCTGCTCCTGCTCCTCCTTCTGATCTGTCTCATTTCAGGGCCACACCTCTCCGGAGGGCCATGTTATGGAGAGTGCAGCAGACCACCACATTGCACAAGATCCTTGCAGGAGTGTACTGCAGGGTACCACCTGACCAGTTGCGGCATGGGAATCGCACCTTTAGAAGCCCAATGGCCTGCTCGATGGTTGTCCTTGTAAGCCGATGGCTTCAGTTGTATCGCCTCTGTGCCTCTGTCTGGGCCTCCTGTAGAGAGTCAGTAGCCATGTCTTCAAGGGATATTCCTTGTCCCCTAGAATCTATCCACGGAGTTTGGGAGGTAGAATGAAGAACTGCAGCAGCCTGGACTGGCAGAGGATGAAGAAGTTATGGCACACACACGATAATTGATAATTTCATGGCACCATTACTGAGACTTGCTTTCAATTCCAGATTTTTAAAATTAATTATTTGAATTTAAATTCCACCAGCTGCCGTGGTGGGATTTGAACCCGTGTCCCAAGGGCATTAGCCTGGGCTTCTGGATTGCTAGTCCAGTGACATCACCACTATGCCACCATCTCCCCCTGACCCAGCCTATGTACCTCCACCAGAATCTCAAGCTGGCCTTCTACAAGCTCTTAATGAGTTCTTTAACTAGCTTAATTGGACTTATTTGTAAATCGGGACTGGCGCGCCAGCTGGCACCACTATTATCAGCACCCACCCGTCTCCCTTCCAGCCCTTGGCAGGACCTAAAAATCAGGCCCTAGAAATCAGTTTGCAGAAAGGAAGAAGTGAAATACAGACAATGAAAAGGAATCAGTATCTGAAAGCCTACCACATGCCCATCACTCTCGCTCATTCCTAAGAGCTCTGAAGACAGGCAGTTCTTAAACTCATGACTTTTGCTAGACCACATAACTCTTCAAAATGCTTGATTCCCAAAGACCACTTTATAATGAGAGTGCTGTATAAGTTGATATCCAACAGCGAGTAGTTTTCTTGTGCTGGAGCTGAACTGAATTTCCAGAGTGACAAGTAATGCCTGAACTTGTTGGTTTGACCAGCCATACGCTCCCAGCCTTGTACCAATTTTCAGCATATTTTTCATCCTCAGGAGATTAAAATATAATTAAATATAACTCTTAAATATTGTGTAGTTTCATTTCATAACTGCTAAGGCTGTAGGTTTGTCATGAAATCATGGGTTTTCTGTGATTTTTGCTTTGCTTTATTCATTCATGGGATGTGAGCATTGCTGGCACAGTCAGCATTTATTGCCTATCCCTAATTGCTTTTGAGAAGGTGGCGGTGAGCCGTGGCCTTGAACTGCTGCTGTTCGTGAAGCTACTCCCCCAGGAATTCCAGAATTTTGACCCAGCGATGATGAAGGAACATTGATATGTTGTGTGACTTGGGCTGGAACTTGCAGGTGATGGTGTTCCCATAAAAATATATGCTGTTGTCTTCCTTACAGCCTGTCTGAGGCTGCCACTACTGGTCGTCTTTACAACTTGTCTGCCTTCAGACAATCTGAATTTATCTGGACTCAAAAGTCAATAGCTCATTGTCCTTTTCCAATATGCAAAGTCCACAAGTCTTAGCTACAGCAGAGTTATCCAGGCTTTTCATTGTTTCCATTGTTAGCAGCTGCCATTCATTTACATCCTCAGAATCACTGACTCTTTGTTTACGATCTGAAAGTCTGGGAGGGTGAAACTCATTGTTCTTCAGGTTTTATACCCCTGCAGTTTCAGCTTTTCAAAAAAAACTTATTTGATCTGGAATCTTTTTTGTCCTGGTAACCAAGATTTCCGTCTTGTCTTTAAGTAGAGTTGATGTGAGGTCACCTGACTTCTCTGACTTCATCTTCAACTTTTAAAAATCACAGTTTTTAAAAAAATATAATCATGTTACAAAGTCCAGCATTCATAACACTTTCACCTCACCTCTGGAATTCAGTTCTTTTCTCCATGTTTGGACCAAGATCTGCGCCAAGTGGTCCTGGCAGAACCCAAACTGAGCATCAGTTAGCAGGTTATTGGTGAGAAAGAAGCGCTTGATAGCACTGTCAATGACACTTTCCATCACTTTGCTGATGATCGAGAGTAGACTGATGGGGCAGTAATTGGCCGGATTGGATTTTTCCTGCTTTTTGTGGACAGGACATACCCGGGCAATTTTCCATATTGTCTGGTTGATGCCAGTGTTATAGCTGTACTGGAACAGCTTGGATAGGGGCACAGATAATTCTGGAGCACAAATCTTCAGCATTATAGGCAGGTTGTCAGGGCCTGTAGCCTTTTCTGTGTCCAGTGTTGTCAGCCATTTCTTGATATCGCATGGAGTGAATTGAATTGACTCAAGACTGGCTTCTGTTATAGTGGGGACCTCAGAAGGAGGCAGAGATGGGTCATCTACTTGGGACTTCTTGCTGAAGCTGGTTACAGATGCTTCAGCCTTGCCTTTTGCACTGATGTGCTGGGCTCTGTCATCATTCCAGATGGGGATGTTCATGGAACCTCTTCTCACATTAGTTGTTTAATTGTCCACCACCATTCATGATTGGATGTGGCAGAACTGCAGAGCTTAGATGTGATCTGTTGGTTGTGGGATCGCTTAGCTCTGTCTATAGCATGCTGTTTCTGCTGCTTAGCATGACGTCCTGTGTTATAACTTCCCCAGGTTGGCACCTTATTTTTAGGTGCACCTGGTGCCGCTCCTTCCACACTCCTCATAGAACCAGGGTTGGTCCCCTTGCTTGATGGTAATGTTAATACTCCAAATAATTAGAAAATGAGTGCTCTAGTCCATAATTGTACCAGTAACAAGTCTAAAACTTAATAGGCATACATACCCTGTGAAACATCGCCAGAGTATTGAACAATTATATGTACTAGAACATCACAGAGGGGCTTCGCTCATCTGAAAATTTGTGTGAGCATCATATTTCAAACAGCTTTGTAGCTTCAACTTTCCTTTCCATTATTTCCTGATTTAATGGAGATGACAACTAATGCTAACTAATTCCTGCTCATAATGTGACAGTGAGCAATGTGAGCCATGACTGGACTATGGGCAGAACTGCCCCTTCACTCATAACAGGGAAAAATTCTACTGTGTATTTTCAAAATTGCCTCTAACAAAATGATTTGTGTAAAATACAGATATATTTGAAATCGTCCTTCTTCAGGTTAACAGAAACCATATTAATTCAAAAATTGCTAAATACCTGTGCAACAAAGCCATGCAGTCTATCGGTCTGAATTGGCTGAAATGCCATAACAAAATTCAGAATGTTGCTATTGTCTGCAGGAATTATTTTATTTATTTATTTCTACTACAGGAAGCATTCTAGAAAATAATTGTGAACTGAACTCAATGTGTGCAATATCAAAAGAAAGCTTAAAATACTGTGTTGGAAAAGACAATGAGTGTGTAGATATGTCAGAACAAAGCAGGGTTTCTGTAGTGTACAACATCACCCATGTTGCAAATGTTAGAATCCACTTGTAATTAATGAGACAAAAAATGATCTTTTCTGCAATGGCCATTATAGGAATTAATCTACTGTATTAGGTAAGTTTTTATTTGATGGGTGGGAGGGGAAATCTAAATTATGGGAGACATTGATTTGCAGAACATTATTCTACCAGTCTACAAGCAGTAAATTGGTGGAAGAGTTAAATGCAAAGTGTTTCCTTGATGTAGTTCATAACTATAAATATGAATAACCTTTACCCTCATGATTCGTTGTGCTATTGTTGGCAGAGTGTACAGAATGTTAATGTAAGCTTCTGTACAATTTAATCCAGTGGCAGCTACAAAGGAAGTACACAGGCGTCAAGGGCAAAATCACAGGACTCCAAGGACAGAGTAGCGCAAAGTTTGACACTTTGCTTCTCCTCAATGCTTAACAAATTGATTCTCCTCCTCATGGAACACTTCCCCAAACAGCAGAATTGTCCCCAGGTATACGGACATTTAATCCAAGATGTCAGAAGCAATAAAGCATTTATCATCCCAGTAACTGGATTTAAGTGGAGTCCAAAGAAAAGCACATAGTGCTACTGTCTAGGAGGTTGCAAGGAGACGGTTGGCGCCACATGAACAGCAAAAAAAAGTGAAAAGAAAGAATTCAAATTGACCCTTGTCCGGAATCATTTCTGGACAGATGCCTAATTTTACAAAAAAGACCTAGTGATATTTTGGCCCTGGTATTTATGAGGAGGCAGGGAGGGTGCAGGAAGCATGATAGCCAGAGAAAACCCAGCAAGGGCCACATTGGCCTTAGTAGCATCTCCTCTGGCCTGGCAGTCAGCTAAATTGACTGACCATCCAGTAGGCGAGAGGGAACACTCTCAACTCGAGGAAGCAGCCAGGGTCCTGTGGGAACAATCCCCGACACTGGAAGGGAATATCAGCTCTCGGCTGCAATTGGGAAGGCTGGGGGAAGCTTTGAGATCAGGAGGGCTAATGGGAAGCTAGAGATGGGGAAGGCTGTGTGGCTGGAGATCGGAATTGCTGGGAAGAGCACTCCTGTTCCTCCTGGCTCACAAAGAGTGCAAAAAGAGCCTCATAGCAGCTCCCGCATCTGATCAGCATCAGGTCTTTCCTTCACTTGCCGTTAAATTTATGCTGCGGTGCCAATGATGTCATCCAACTGTGACTTTGGTATATAAGTTAGGCCCCCACCTGCTTATTGTGGGAGCCTCGACCATGGCCTGGTTTCTGCACTTTAAAAATTGAAAGGTTGGTGTGCCTGCTCCTGATATTTTAACCTCTTGCCCTCGCAGCCGGCTCTCTCTCCAACCCATTGGGGGTTTAAAATTGAGGCCTTTGACCTCCGATCAGAATCGGGCTCTGATAGTTACACACTAAACACTGTTCTGCTATCATTAGATTGTGAGTACAGATTGCCCTATCAATGTTATGCTGCTTTTTCTGTTTCTATAATCACAGATTGAAATGGTATTTGACAATTTAAGCTTGCTGGACCAAGTACTGCTGTATGGAAATCTGCAACTTCCTCATTGCTACCCTAATGCAATCTGTTTCCCAGCAATGCTAGCATCAAATCTGCCCATGAAAAGTTTTCTTCAGCTGCACCTTATTGTTCTGTTGCCTAATATAAAAAAAGTTTTCAGTTTTGCAATCTCAAAGAGATTTATGTATGTCACTGCTTTGAAAAAAGCTAGGTGTGTCAGCAGAATTTCAATTTCCTGCACTTTCTTCCCTGCTACGGTTGTAGGTCAAAATAAATAAGTCGTTGAGTTGAATTTTCCACCAGGTCACTGTTGAGGATTTACAGCTGATGACAAATCTGTCCTTCATGACTGAATGCAGGCCAGGAAAGAGATTTATTTTTATTTTTCCTGGTCAATGATCAATATCAATTGTTTCCCCCTTCCCCTCCATCTCTCCTGAGTTAATTGACTCCTTACTGGGGGATTGCCGCATGGACCTCTGTCTCTTGCAGTACATTGTTCAAGTGGCCATGACTCATCTGTAATTCTGAACAATGAGGGTGAGCAGGGTCTTCACATGCAGGGAGTATCAGAGCCAGGTTGAATCCTGAGCTCACCCAGTGCACACATGTGCTTCCAGCAGGTCCACTGGCTGCCAGTCAGGAACAGAAATCCAATCTGATGCAGGTAGAGTGAGGGCAGTTGCTGCATCCTTACCACTACCATGACTGAAATCAGCTACTTGGTACCAATCAAATATCATGATCTGTATGGGTCAACAATTCACTACCTAAATCAACTGAGCCATCCAAGAAACAGTGCTATAAGAAATTTGAAGTTATTCCAATGTTTCCCGATCTTATTCCTAAATGCTATTTGAATAGCCATCCAGAGTTTGGACACATTGAGACCCAGTCTGCCACTTCAAAGAAAGGGAGACAGATGGTTTAAAAAAAAATCACAGCACTCATCTGATGTAACTTCAATGGAAGAGCAGCAGAAGCCCCAGGAAAACCAGTAAATACTATTCGATGCAGTTTTTCCAGGGTTACTATAGTTCTTCCACTGGAGTTATGGTGAACAAGTGAACAGCTTGAATATCCTGTCAGAATTTGTACTACTAATAATAACTGCACAAGAAACCTACTGTTAAAAAAGTAAAAACCTTGCAGCAGGAGAATCTCTGGACATTCCCCCCTACCAATTAGGGAAGTAACATAGGGGGTGAATTCCCATGGAAGTTCTCCTGCTCACTTGGAGTCAGCTTTTCCTGCAGTGATTGCCAGTACAAATTCTGACAGTATATTCCAAATTGTTGTAATATCTTAGCATTTGTTCAAAGGAATTAATAGTTTGTTGTGGCATCTTTATAGATTTGTTCAGCAAATTCATAGTTAATTGTTGTTAAATTTCTATTAGTATATTGTAAATAACATCATTGCTTTTAATCCCAGTGAGCTGATTCAGCAGAACTTTAGCACATTCATATAAAAGTGCAAGGTGTCCGTATTTAGTTTAGGTTTTTAACCTTCAAAATCACTTGGAAACAATTTGTGTTATCCGTAACAACTTCACTTCCAGTCATGTGACTTTGGACTAAATATAATGAGAAGTAGTGCATGAGCTTGAATCTAGGTCAGACACAAGAAAAGATAAAAACAGATGCTAGCCTTTCCCAATTCACAAAAGGGTAGGACACAGTGGAACCAAGGATATCTTGAATCAATTTGAAAGGGTCTTGGAGGGAAGGGAAAGATCCAGTTATTGTGATGCATGTTGGGACCAACAAAATAGGGAAGAGTAGGCAAGACGTTCTGCTTGGAGAGTACTAGGAGATAAATTAAAGAATAAGACCTCCAGGTTCATAATCTCTGATTAATAACTGGGCCACGTGTAAATTGGCATAGGCATAAGCAGATTAAGGAGGTGAACATGTGGCTGAAGGAGTGATGTAGGGAAGAGAGATCTGGGTGTCCTCATGCACGAATTGCAGAAAGTTAGCATGCAGGTACAACAGGTAATAAGAAAGGCAAATGGAGTTTTGACATTGATTGCTAAAGGAATAGAGTATAAAAGACCTGCCCGCCCGAGGCCAATCAAGACCCTTAAGTGGCCACTTAACGGCCACTTAAGGGCCCTCGCCCGCCTCCACGGGTATTTTACCAGTGGCAAGCGGGTGTGCTGGGGATGGGAAAGGCCACCCAGCGATAGCTGCCAGCCTTTCCACGCCCTGGGGAGGCATGGCAGTCGGGCACAGGGTGCCCGATTGAGGGCCACCCCCGCCTCCCAACCCACCCCCGGGACCCAAGACACCCCCCTCCCCCTAAAGGACCACTCCAGCCTCACCAGGGAAGGACCGATCCCCTGGTGAAGCATGCCCCTACTTACCTTCCCTCCTCGATCCATGGCGTCGCCTGGGCTGCAGTACCAGTAGTGGCCACCGCCCCACGCTAGGCGGAAACGGGTTCGCCACTGACTTTCACGTCGGAGTCTGGCTCCCATCCATCCACCATACAATTCCGGCCAGTGAGTCACCAAAATTAACGTAAGCAAAATAACAGTAATGAAAAAAAATAATGGCACGAAAGAGTGACAAATCCCCAGGACTAAATGGTTTCCATCTTAGGGTTTTAAAGGAAGTAGGTGAGAGCATGGCAGATGCCCTAACTATAATCTTCCAAAGTTCTCTCGATTCAGGAACAGCTCCTTTAGATTGGAAAATAATGCATGTCACCCTGCGATTTAAGAAAGATGAGAAAGAGAAATTATGGAGTTATAGAGCACTTAGCCTAATATCTGTTGTCAGGAAATTACTGGAGTCTATCATTCAGGAGATAGTGACTGAGCACCTTAAAAATTTTCAACTGATCTGGAAAAGCTAGCACGGACGAATCTCATTGAATATTTTGAAGAGGTGATTAAAATAAAACATAAGGACATAAGAAATAGGAGCAGGAGTAGACCATACGGTCCCTCGAGCCTGCTCCGCCATTCAAAACGATCATGGCTGACCTTCTCCCTCAACTCCACTTTCCTGTGAACTTGCCATATCCCTTGATTCCTGAGAGACCAAACATCTATCTATCCTTAACCTTAAATATATTCAACAATGGAGCATCCACACCCTTCAGGGTAGACAATTCCAAAGATTCACAACCATATGAGTGAAGAAAGCTCTCCTCATCTCAGTCATAAATGATCAACCCCTCATGGGAAACTGTGCCCTCATATTCTTTATTCCCCAGCCAGGGGAAACAACCTCTCAGTGTCTACCCTTCAGAATCTTGTAAGTTTCAATGAGATCACCTCTCATTACTCTAAACTCCAGAGAGCATAGGCCCAATTTACTCAGCCTCTCACCATAGGACAACTCTCTCATCCCAGGAACCAATCTAGTGAAACTTCACTTTACCACCTACAATGCAAGTATATCCTTCCTTAAACTGTGCACAGTATTCCAGGTGTGGTCTCACCAATGCCCTAGACAATTGTACCAAGACTTCTTTATTCCTGTACTCCAATACCCTTGCAATAAAGGCCAACATGTCATCTGCATTCCTTATTGTTTGCTTTACCTGCATGCTAACTTTGTGTTCCTTGTACGAGTACACCCATGTCTCTCTGAATATCAACATTTAAAAGTTTCACGCCTTTTAAAAAAATATTCTGCTTTTCAATTATACTCTATCTGCCACCTTGTTGCCCACTCACTTAAAGAGGCTGCAAAGAGATATAAACAGGTCGTGTCCTCCTTGCATCTTACATTTCCACCGAGCTTTGTATTATCAGCAAACATGGATACATTACTCTCTGTCTCTTTGTCTAAGTCACTAATATAAATTGTAAATAGGCCAATGGAATGCTGGCCTTTATATTAGATTAGAGATACAGCACTGAAACAGGCCCTTCGGCCCACCGAGTCTGTGCCGACCATCAACCACCCATTTATACTAATCCTATATTCCTACCAAACATCCCCACCTGTCCCTATATTTCCCTACCACCTACCTATACTAGTGACAATTTATAATGGCCAATTTACCTACCAACCTGCAAGTCTTTTGGCTTGTTTAAAGGAATAAAATACAAGAGGGTAGAAGTCATGCTTCAGCTATACAAAGCCCTGGTTAGACCACATCTGGAGTACTGTGAGCAGTTCTTGGCTCCCCACCTTAAGAAGGATATATTGGCCTTGGCGGGAGTGCAGCATAGAGTTACCAGAATGATACCTGGACTCCAAGCACTAAATTACGAGGAGAGATTATACAAACTGGGATTGTATTTCGTGGAATTTAGAAGGTTACAGGGTGAATTGATCAAAGTTTTCAAGATATTAAGGGGAACAAATAGAGTAGATTGGGAGAAACTATTCCCATTGGTTGGGGAGTCTAAGACTAGGAGGCCGAGACTAAAGATTAGAGCCAGACCTTTCAGGAGTGAAGTTACAAACACTTCTACATGCTAAGTATGGAAGAGTTTGGAATTCTTTTCTGCAAACAGCAATTGATGCTAGACCAATTATTAATTTTAAAATTGAAATTGAAAGATTTTTGTTAACTAAATGCATTAAGAAATATGAAGCAAAGGTGAAGTTAGGTAGCAGATCAGCCATGATCTCACTGAATGGCAGAACAGGCTCAAGAGGCTAAGTGGCCTACTCCTGTTCCTATAATTCACGGAGAGTGTCAAATCAGATGTTTCTCTTCTTGCAGCCGAACACTTCAGGCCTTGTACCTCTTGTCGGAAACGCTGCAGCGGGAAGGAGGTAGAACCAGGCTGTCCAGTATTCACTGCTCACAATGCGGTCTCCTCTGCTCTGGGGAGACCAAATGCAGATTGGGTGACTGCTTTGTGGAACACCTCCACTCAGTTCGAAAGCACGACCCTGAGCTTCCGGTTGTTTGCCATTTCAACACACCCCCCTGCTCTCATGCCCACATTTCTGTCCTTGGCCTGCTCCAGTGTTCCAGTGAACATCAACACAAGCTCAAGGAACAGCACCTGATCTTTCGATTAGGCACTTGGGGACTCAACATTGAGTTCAACAATTTCAGAGCATGTCTGGCCTTTATTTAAAATTTTTTTTAATTATTTTATTTTATTTTTTAACCATGTGCTTGTTTTTCATGTAGTCAGAGCTGCTCAATGTTCTGCCATTAACACTCGCTCTGGACTAATGCTTTGTCTTTTACCAGAAGCATTAACACACTCTTTGCCCTTGTCCGATGACACCTTTGTTATTTAATCTCTCCTTCCCTCTGCCCTATCACACACCTTCCCTTTTGTTCTGTTCCCCACCACCACGCCACCCCCCTTCACTTGCTTAAAATCTAATGAGGTGTTGTTCGTGTCAGGATTTTGTGAAGGTCTGACAGCATTTTGTTAGATGCATGCATTGATGGATTACTTTTATGTTAAATAAAAGTGCGGCACAGTGGCGCAGTGGTTAGCACCGCAGCCTCACAGTTCCAGCGACCCGGGTTCAATTCTGGGTACTGCCTGTATGGAGTTTGCAAGTTCTTCCTGTATCTGCGTGGGTTTCCTTCGGGTGCTCCGGTTTCCTCCCACATGCCAAAGACTTGCAGGTTGATAGGTTAATTGGCCATTATAAAAATTGCCCCTAGTATAGGTAGGTGGTAGGGAAATATAGGGACAGGTGGAGATGTGGTAGGAATATGGAATTAGTATAGGATTAGTATAAAATGGGTGGTTGATGGCTGGCATGGACTCGGTGGGCCGAAGGGCCTGTTTCAGTGCTGTATCACTAAACTAAACTAAATGTACATTTGCACTTTATTAGCTTCTTATTTATTTTTTAAGAATATCATATTCTCTGTATTCGACTCAGTTAACCCCCAGGCAAAGCACAAACTGGCTGTAAATGCAAGTTCATGGCTGCTTTCAGGTCTATTCAATGCATCCCCAGCCAATCACTAGAGTATATGAGAATGGCCCTAGGATGATTATCCCCTGACTCACTGGGGCAGCAGTTTCCTCCACTGCACAACTTTCCTAAGAAATTTCGGCACAGTGTTGGACAAAATCTATGTTTCTTCACTCCACAATACTACACATTGGCATTCCAATACATAATACTAGCCTGCCACCAACATTTCTCAACTGCCACATAATGACAGTGCCAAGACAGTTTACACATTGACTTCACAGACAAGGTACGGAATGACACAATTTAGTTGCAATATAAATATTGACAGTACAAGCACAAACTCAAATGAGCACCCAGCACCACACGAGAAAAGCCTTCAAATGATTACAGACTATTTCAAGACCAAACTACTGCAGTGGATAATTTTCCAAGAAGCATAAGATAAATAATCTGAGGCCAAACACAGTATATACTGCAGTGCATTGTACATTGCACATATTTTGTTATGTCTGCACCCCTTACCACTTGTGCATTGCTTTGAAATGTGAGGAGGGAAGGTCTAATGGCTCCAACCATGCACTTTTTAATGATTTCACTCAGTGCTGTTGCATGTTCCATATACAGACTGCAAAAGAAATGATTTTGATGTACCAAGATGGGGCCAGTTTTTATTCTCCCCAAAAGTGGAAAGTTCTAGTGTAGAATGTTGATGTCAGCCTTGGTTCAATTGATAGCACCGTTGCCTCTGAGTCAGAAGGTTCTGGGTTTAAGTCTCACTCCAGGACTTGAGCACAATAATCTAGGCTGACACTCCAGGGACTATTGAGGGAATGTTGCACTGTCAGAGGCGCTGCCTCTGGATAAGATATTAAACGGAGGTCCAGTCTGCCCTCTCAGTTAAAAGATCCTATGACACTACTTCAAAGAGGAGCAAGGAGATTTATCCCTGGTGTCCTGGCCAATATGTATCCTTCATTCAACATCACTAAAAAACACAGATTATCTGCTCATTATTACATTACTGTTTGTGGGAGTTTGCTGTGCGCAAATTGACTGCTGCCTTTCCTGCATTACAACAGTGCCTACACTTCAAAAGTACTTCATTGTCTGTAAAGCACTTTGGGACCTCCTGAGATCATGAAAAGTGCTATATAAATACAAGTCTTTCATTTAGTATCATATCTAATGCCCCATCCCCATTTCAAAGCTTTCTTAAATTATATAAAGCCCAATGGCTTCATGTCTCATAGATTTAATTATTTTGTATGTTTAGTTGCTGTAAACAAGCATGCATTTTAACATATAATATTGAGCAAAATTTGTGTTGGCCTGCTTTTCTAGAGGTTTGTCTCATAATGAAACCACAATTTGTTATATTGGGAGAAGTCATCAAATAACCTGCTTCCAGATGTCTGCAACCCTATTAAGCTCAAGGTCTGTGTAATTTATTTTCTCTTCCTACACCATTCTAGTAATGTCAACCAAGCACAGTTCACCTCTAGAAAAATTGTCAATTTTAAGTGGAAATTTGGGATGATTAATCAAAGTCAAGGGCCACTGAGCCTAATTTTATACCTTCATTAATGTATCAGTGGAAAAGAAAATGGAACTGGGTATTCCTGGAGAATGAGATTAAAGGCACTAATGTGTCACGACTGAATGTCCCGAAATGAAACTCCTCAATTCTTCTTCAGAAATTGTCTACATCTACATCATCAGGATTGTCCACATTGAAATGGTTAATTAGATATGTTTGGCTGGAGTTGTAAGTTATTCCCGATTAAAAACTGACCAACCAAATGTTTTTGCAACAAATGTAGCTTTAAAACAAAATCAGCTCAATTGCAGAGCATTTTATGGTTGTTTAAAATTAAATTTTTATTAAATATAGAAAGTGTATCTCCCTGAGGGTTCAGTTGTTAACACCGGCTACAAAGTTCAGATAGTCCAAGGATCAGTTCTCGGTGTGTGTTGAGCTAGCTGATGCCAGCCAATGGAGCAGTAGGAGTGCATGCTTCAGTTCCCTTTGGGCTGGGAAAGGGATAGTCAGTTAGCATTTCAGCTCCTGATCACTATCCAGTAGATACTTAGTAGCAAGTGGTTTTCCGTTGGTATCAGCCAAGGACTCATTTCCGATACTCCTCCGTGGTCAGATACAATAATAACTCTCTGGAATTGCATATGGAAAATGTCCATTTGGACTGAAAGGTTGAGTGTCTGGAACCATACCCCAGCATGACATAGGAACAGAAGTAGGCCATTTAGCCCCTCTCGCTTGTTCCGCCATTCAATGAGATCATGACTGATCTGCAACCTAACTCCATGCACCATTTTTCCCCTATCACTTAATACCTATGGCTACAAAAATCTATCCATCTCCGTTTTAAAATTAAAAATTGATCTAGCATCAGTTGCCATTTGCGGAAGAGTTCCAAATTTCTCCCACACTTTGTGTGTAGAAGTATTTCCCAATGAACCTGGAGCCGTCCCTTAGCATGAATCTGGAACTGTTACCCAACTGGATTCAGCATTTTCAGGAGAGGAGAAGAAACAATCGTCAAAAGTGAATTCTGGAAAGTTTGATTGGTAACTGAAGGGAAAAATATGGGTTAAAGTTTTGGGTGTGACCTTTCACCAGAACTCCAAACATTAACCAATTTTCAGTTGCTGATCAACCCACTGTGCATTTCTGTATTTAAGAACATAAGAACTAGGAGCAGGAGTAGGCAATTCAGCCACTCGAGCCTGATCCGCCATTCAATACGATCATGGCCGATCACATCTTGGCCTCAACTCCACTTTCCTGCCCATTCTCCATAACCCTTCAACCCATTTCTAATTAAAAATCTGTCTATCTCCTCAAATTTACCCAATGTCCCGGCATCCACCGCACTCTTGGGTAGTGAATTCCACAGATTCACGACCCTTTGAGAGAAGTAATTTCTCCTCATCTCTGTTTTAAATCTGCTACCCCTTATCCTAAAACTATCACCTCTCTTCTAGATTGCCCCACAAGAGAAAACATCCTCTCTATGTCTACTTTGTCAATCCCCTTAATCATCTATATACCTCAATTAGATCTCCTGTCATTCTTCTAAATTCCAGAGATTAAAGGCCTAAACTGCTCAATCTCTCTTCATAAGACAAGCCCCCCATCTCTGGAATCAATCTAGTGAACCTCCTCTGAACTGCCTCCAATGCAACAACATCCTTTCTCAAATAAGGGGACCAAAACTGTATGCAATACTCCAGGTGCGGTCTCACAATGCCTTGTACAGTTGCAGCAACACTTCCCTACTTTTATACTCTATTCCTTAGCAATAAATGCCAAAATTCCATTTGCCTTCCTTATCACCTGCTGTACCTGCAAACTAGTTTTCTGCGATTCATGCACGAGGACACCCAGATCCCTCTGCACCAAAGCACTCTGAAGTTTCTCTCCATTTAGATAATAATTTGCCTTTCTATTCTTCTGACCAAAATGGATAACCTCACACTTATCCACATTAAAATCCATCTGCCCAGTTTTGGCCCATTTATCTAATCTATCCATATCCATTTATAGATTTCTTATTTTTTTATTGCAACTTACTGTCCCACCTATTTTACTGTCATCTGCAAATTTGGCTATAGTACCTTCTATCCCTGCATCCAAGTCATTTATATAGATTGTAAATAGTTGGGGCCCGAGGACCGAACCCTGTGGCAGCCCACTAGTTACATCTTGCCAACCAGAAAAAGACAGATTTATCCCGGCTCTCTGTTTTCTGTTGGTTACCCAATCCTCTATTCAAGCCAATAAATTGACCCTAACCCCATGTGAACTTACCTTGTGTATTAACCTTTTGTGCGGCACTGTATCAAATGCCTTCTGGAAGTCCAGATAAGCTACATCTACAGGATCCCCATTATCCACTTTGCTTGTTACAGCTTCGAAGAACTCTAGCAAATTAGTCAAACACAATTTACCCTTCATAAAACCATGCTGACTCTGATGGATTGCATTTTGACTTTCTAAATGTCCTGTTATTACTTCCTTAATAACGAATTCTAACAATTTCCCAACGACAGATGTTAAACTAACTGGTCTATAGTTTCTTACTTCCTGCCTCCCTCCCTTTTTGAATAAGGGCGTTACATTTGCTTTTTTCCAATCCACTGGAACCTTTCCCGTATCCAGAGAATTTTGGAATATTATAACCAGTGGATCCACTATCTCCACTGCCACTTCCTTTAAGACCCTAGGATGTAGGCCATCAGGCCCTGGGGACTTGTCTGCCTTCAACCCCAATAGTTTGCTCAGTACTTTTTCCCTCGTGATGATGATTGTTCTAAGTTCCTCCTTTTCTATAACCTCTGCATTACCTGGTACTATTGGGATGGTACTAGTGTCCTCCACCTTGAAAACTGAAGCAAAATACTGATTTAGTGATTTATTTCAGATTTCCAGTATTCAGAATTTTATGTTCAGATTGGAAAGACTTTATGAGAAAATATTAGTTTGGGCAAGATATTATTTTCCTAGTAGGTGAATTCAACTTATAAAGCAAATATTTTTTGTCTGCTCATGTGACAATAAATGACTTCAAAGTACAATCGCTCCTCAATATTTTCTGCCTGCTTGAAAAAAAATGTTTTGATAAATGCTAATGAAATTGAAAGAGACAATACTTCAATAGACAATTTATTTGAATAATAAGCACTCATTTCTGGTCCTCTCTTGATGAATTTTCCTTTGTGCATATGCAGACTGTTTTGAAGATAACCACAGAATAGTTCTGTTTTGATGGTATGAAATGGGGAGGCGATGGCGGAGTGGTATTTTCACTGGACTGGTAACCCAGAGATCCAGGGTATTGATCTTGGGACATTGGTTCAAATCCCACCACGGCAGAAGGTGGAATTTGAATTTAATTAATAAATCTGGAATTAAAAGCTAGCCAAATAATGGTCATAAAACCATTGTCAATTTTTGAAAAAAAAACATCTGGTTCACTAATGTCCTTTAGGGAAGGAAATCTGCCATCCTTACGTGGTCTGGCCGAATGTGACTCCAGACCCACAGCAATGTGGTTGACACTTAAATATCCTCTGAAATGGCTTAGCAAGCCACTCGGTTCTATCTAACCGCTTCGAAGTCAATAAAGAATGAAACCGCATGGACCAACCGCCATCAACCTAGGCACCGGAAACAACAATAGCAAACCCAGCCCTCGCGACCCTGCAAAGTCCTCCTTATTAACATCTGGGGGCTTGTGCCAAAATTGGGAGAGCTGCCGCACAGACAAGTCAAGCAACAGCCTGACATAGTCATACTCACGGAATCATACTTTACAGACAATATCCCAGACACCACCATCACCATCCCCGGGTATGACCTGTTCCACTGGCAGGACAGAACCAACAGAGGTGGCAGCACAGTGGTATACAGTCGGGAGGGAGTTGCGCTGGGAGTCCTCAACATCGACTCCAGACCCCATGGCATCAGGTCAAACATGGGCAAGGAAACCTCCTGCTGATTACCACCTATCACCTTCCCTCAGCTGATGAATCAGTACTCCTCCACATTGAACACAACTTGGAGGAAGCACTGAGGGTGGCAAGGGTGCAGAATGTACTCTGGGTGGGGGACTTCAATGTCCATCACCAAGAGTGGCTCAGTAGCACCACGACTTACCAAGCAGGCCGAGGCCTAAAGGACATAGCTGCTCGACTGGGTATGCGGCAGGTGGTGGGGGAACCAACAAGAGGGAAAAACATACTTGACCTCGTCCTCACCAATCTGCCTGCCACATGTCCATGACAGTTTTGGTAGGAGTGACCGTCCTTGGGGAGACGATGTCCCTCTTTGACATTGAGGATACCCTCCATCACGTTGTGTGGCACTACCACCATGCTAAATGGGATAGATTTTGAACAGATCTAGCAATGCAAAACTGGGCATCCATGAGGTGCTGTAGGCCATCAGCAGCAGCAGAATTGTACTCAACCACAATCTGTAACCTCATGGTCCAGCATATCCCCCACTCTACCATTACCATCAAGCCAGGAGACCAACCCTGGTTCAATGAAGAGTGCAGGAGGGCATGCCAGGAGCAGTACAAGGCATACCTCAAAATGAGGTGTCAACCTGGTGAAGCTACAACGCAAAACTACTTGCGTGTCAAAATGCGTAAGCAGCATGCGATAGACAGAGTTAAGTCATCCCATACCCAATGGATCAGATCTTAGCTCTGGAGTCCTGCCATATCCAGCCGTGAATGGTGGTGGACAATTAAACAACTAACTGCAGGAGGTGGCTCCACAAATATCCCCATCCTTAATGATGGAGGAACCCAGCACATCAGTGCGACAGATAAGGCTGAAGCATTTGCAACAACCTTCAGCCAGAAGTGTCGAATTTCTGATCCATCTTGGCCTCCTCCTGAAGTCCCCAGCATCACAGATGCCAGACTTCAGCCAATTCGATTCACTCCGCATGATATCAAGAAACAACTGAAGACACTGGATACTGCAAAGGGCCCTGACAACATTCCAGCAATAGTACTGAAGACCTGTGCTCCAGAACTTGCAGCGCCCCTAGCCAAGCTGTTCCAGTACAGCTACAACACTGCATCTACCCTGCAATGTGGAAAATTGCCCAGGTATGTCCTGTACACAAAAAGCAGGACAAGTCCAACCCGGCCAATTACCGCCCCATCAGTCTACTGTCAATCATCAGTAAAGTGATGGAAGGTGTCATCGACAGTGCTATCAAGCAGCATTTGTTTAGCAATAACCTGCTCAGTGACGCTCAGTTTGGGTTCCACCAGGGCCACTCAGCTCATGACCTCATTACAGCCTTGGTTCAAACATGGACAAAAGAGCTGAGCTCAAGAGGTGAGGTGAGAGTGACTGCTCTTGACATCAAGGCAGCATTTGATTAAGTATGACATCCAGGAGCCCTAGCAAAACTGAAGTTAATAGGAATCGAGGGAAAACTCTCCACTGGTTGGAGTCATATCTAGTGCAAAGGAAGATGGTTGTGGTTGTTGGAGGTCAATCATCTCAGCTCCAGGACATCACTGCAGGAGTTCCTCAAGGAAGTGTCCTCGGCCCAACCATCTTCAGCTGCTTCATCAATGACCTTCCTTCAATCATAAAGTCAGAAGTGGGGATGTTCGCTGATGATTTCACAATGTTCAGCACCATTCGTGACTCCTCAGATACTGAAGCAGTCTGTGTAGAAATGTGGCAAGACCTGCACAATATCCAAGCTTGGGCTGATAAGTGGCAAGTAACATTTGTGCCCCAAGTGCCAGGCAATGACCATCTCCAACAAGAGCGTATCGAACCATCTTCTCTTGACATTCAATGGCATTACGATTGGTGAATCCCGCACTACCAACATCCTGGGGGTTACCATTGACCAGAAACTGAACTGGAGTAGCCATATAAATATCGTGGCTACAAGAGCAGTTCAGAGGCTAGGAATCCTAGGGCGAGTAACTCACCACCTGACTCCCCAAAGCTTGTCTACCATCTACAAGGCACAAGTCAGGAGTGTGATGGAATACTCTCTACTTGCCTGGATGGGTGCAGTTCCAACAACACTCAAGAGGTTCGACACCATCCAGGACAAAGCAGCCCAATGATTGGCACCCCATCCATAAACATTCACTCCCTCCACCACTGATGTACAGTGGCAGCAGTGTGTACTATTTACAAGATGCACTGCAGCAACGCACCAAGGCTCCTTCAACAGCACCTTCCAAACCCGTGACCTCTACCACCTAAAGGACAAGGGGAGCAAATGCATGGGAACACCACCACCTGCAAATTTCCCTCCAAGCTACACACCGTCCTGACTTGGAACTGTATTGCCGTTCCTTTACTGTCGCTGGGTCAAAATCCTGGAACTCCCTTCCTAACAGCACTGTGGGTGTACCTACCCCACATGGACTGCAGTGGTTCAAGAAGGCAGCTCACCACCACCTTCTCAAGGGCAATTAGGGATGGGCAATAAATGCTGGTCTCGCCAGTGACACCCACATCCCATGAATGAATAATAAAAAAAAATCATCAGAAATCCATTTTTCAGGAATCCCACAGTGAAGCAGTGAATTTAACCAGCAATTAGTTCGCCCTTTAGACAGAATGACTCCAGTTTTGATTCACTGATCTCAGTCAGTGAGGTCATGAGGCTGCTATAATCAGTGTCAATATTCCTGGGTTAGGGAGTGGAAAATCAGCAAAGGTTCCTACTTTCAATCACGATCCAATAACCCCTAGTGGAACTGTACATCTTTGGAAGTTGGTTGAGGATAGGATTGGGTACAACTTGTATGTCCCCACAGTGATATCGCCTACTGACACTCACTGTCAAGGATTATATGTGTACAGTGACTTCTGCAAGATACCGTATTGTAACCACGACTTCTAGAACAGTACCTCAGGCATGAAAGAAAATGTCCCCAAAAATCCTAAGAGCTCTAGAATGACTTTTTCCCCTCCTTCATGCATTGATTCATCACCAAAGCCACCAAATGAAAGTCCACTGTCCACTGCCTCTTCTGCATGAGATTGCATCAAATGGAGGTTTACAGAATTCACAAGGACACAAGAAATAGGAGCAGGAGTAGACCATATAGCCCATCAAGTCCACTCCACCATTCAATATGATCATGGCTGATCATTTGCTTCGTCTCCACTTACCCGCTTGCCATATCCCTAGATTCCCCGAGAGACCAAAAATCTATCTATCCCAGTCTTAAATGTATTCAATGATGGAGCATCCACAACCCTCTGGGGTAGTGAATTCCAAAGATTCACAACCCTTTGAGTGAAGTAATTTCTCCTCATCTCAGTTCTATATGAGCGGCCCCTTATCCTGAGAATGTGCCCTCGTATTTTAGATTCCCCGACCAGCAGAAATAATCTCTCAGTGTCTACCCTATCGAGCCCCTTCAGAATCTTGCATTTTTCAATGAAATTGCCTCTCATTCTTCTAAACTCCAGAGAATATAGGCCCAAATTACACAGCCTCTCATCATAGGACAATCCCTTCATCCCAGGGGCCAATTTAGTGAACCTTCGCTGCACCGCCTCCAATGTTGGTATATCCTTTTTAAATGTGGAGACCAAAACTGCACACAGTATTCCAGATGTGTTCTCAGCAAAGTCCTGTACAATTTTATTAAGACTTCTTTATTCCGATATTCCAATCCCCTTGCAATAAAGACCAACATGTCATTTGCTGCACCTGCATGCTAACTTTCTGCATTCTTTGTACAAGCATACACAAGTCTCTGAACAACAACACTTACAAGTTTTACACCTTTTAAAAAAATTCTGCTTTTCTATTCTTACGACCAAAGTGAATAACTACACTCTTCCCTACATTATTCTCCATCTGTCATCTTGTTGCTCATTCACTTAACCTATCTATAACTCTTTGCATCCTCTCTGTGTCCTGCTCACAGCTTACCTTTCCACCTACCTTTGTATCATCAGCAAACTTCGATACATTACTCACTGTTTCTTCATCTAAGTCATTAATGTAGATTGTAAATAGCTGAGGCCCCAGCACTGATCCTTGTGGCACTCCACCATTCACTGCCTGCTAACTTGTTATGCCCGCTCTTTGTTTTCGTCTGTTAACCAACCCTCTTTCCATGCTAATTTATTACCCCCAACTCCATGAGCCCTTATCTTGCCTATTAACCATCTGTGTGGTACCTTATCGAATGCCTTTTAGAAATCCAGGTATACTACATCTACTGATTCCCCTTTATCTACCCTACTAGATACATCCTCTAATAAATTTGTCAAACAGCATTTCCCTTTAATAAAACCATGTTGACTTGTTCTCATCAATCTGTGCTTTTCTAACTGCATTGTTAAGACTTTCTTAATAATAGATTCCAGCACATTCCCAACAGCTGATGTTAGGCTAACTGGCCTGTAGTTCCCTGTTTTCTCTATCCCTTCTTTCTTGAACAGTGGTGTAACATTTGCCAACTTCCAATCTGATGGGACCATTTCTGAATCTAAGGAATTTTGGAAAATCATAGCTAACGCATCCACTATCTTTACAGTTATCTCTTTTAGAACCCTAGGGTGTAGGCCATCAGGTCCCGGGGATTTGTCAAATTTTAGTCCTTTAAGTTTCTCCAATACTTTTTCTCTGCTGATGTTAATTTCCTTAATTTTGGCAATCTTTTTAGCCCCTAGGTTACTGTCAATTTCTGGTATGAAACTTGTGTGAAGCCAGACACAAAGTATTTGTTCAATGTCTCTGCCATTTCCTCATTCCCCATGGTAATTTCTCCTGTCTCTGCTTTACTTTAGTTACTCTCTTCCTTTTTATATACTTATAAAAGCTCTAAAAATATGTTTTTATATTACTGGCTGGTTTACTGTCATTCTATTTTTTCCTTTTTTATCAACTTTTTGGTGACCTAACAGAGTAACAATGCAAATAGAGATAATATAAAATGGAAAGCAATATATTTGGGCTGTATAAGATTTTGGTATGCTCACACTTGAAGATTAGTGTGCAGTTCTGATGTCCCCCATCCCCTTGCCTGTCCCCCACACACATGGCAAAAGATAACCAGGCGATCCAGAGGTGGGGAGCCACGATGATACCTAATCTAGGAGCTCTTAGTTACGAGGACAACTCCATTAGTTAGGGAAATTTACTTTAGGGAAATTTACTTTTACATTTAGAGTGAATAGTGTTTATTACCATTAAGTTAAATAAGTTATTTAAGATAATTAGGGTTGGTAATACTTGAGAGTATGCATACATTGAGGGGGAATTTCTGTGCTTCTGCTACAGTTATAGTGAATAACTGGGAGAATGCCCATGGCAATTCAGCCCCATAATAATAAGGTTATTATTAATAAAAGAGATAAGTTGGGTGCCACAATAACTTAATTTCACAAGAAGTCATTACCCTCGACCTAATCAAGCAGTGGTCCTAGATCCGTGACAGTCCTTTAAAAGAGAATTTGAAAAAGGTTCTTGAGTGAAAAGGATGTTTCATGTTATAGAAGGCAAGTTGCTAGTTGACTGTAATTAGGAGGTGTTATGGACTCCCATGGTCTTCTGGATCTCTGCTTGATTGACTTAGGGAGTCAAAGAAGAATTTCTCTGTTTTTTTTCCTGAATTGGCCACAAGTTACTTTCTCAGGGGTACTTTTCTTCTAGGAAGTTACAGGGATATGGGTGATTTAATGGTGTATATATTGCACCATGTCTGCACAGGACAGGTTTGAGTGACCTGATAGTCTTCTCCCACTCTTATTGTATGTTGGAATGCATGTTCACATGTTAATTAAAACCAAGAAATGCTGGAAATACTCAGCAGGTCTGGCAGCATCTGTAGAAAGAGAAGCAGAGTCAACATTTCAGGTCAGTGATCTTGATGCCTGTCTAAACTAAAACCTTCTGCACTTCCGGGGACCGTATCCCTCTATTCCCATCCTATTCATGTATTTGTCAAGATGCCTCCTAAACGTCGCTATCGTACCTGCTTCCACCACCTCCCCCGGCAGCAAGTTCCAGGCACGCACCACCCTCTATGTAAAGAACTTGCCTCGCACATCCCCTCTAAATTTTGCCCCTCACACCTTAAACCTATGTCCCCTAGTAACTGACTCTTCCACCCTGGGAAAAAGCTTCTGACTATCCACTCTGTCCATGCCGCTCATAACTTTGTAAACCTCTATCATGTCGCCCCTCCACCTCCGTCGTTCCAGTGGAAACAATCCGAATTTATCCAACCTCTCCTCATAGCAAATGCCCTCCAGACCAGGCAACATCCTGGTAAACCTCTTCTGTACCCTCTCCAAAGCCTCCACGTCCTTCTGGTAGTGTGGCGACCAGAATTGCACGCAATATTCTAAGTGTGGCCTAACTGAAGTTCTGTACAGCTGCAGCATGACTTGCCAATTTTTATACTCTATGCCCCGACCGATGAAGGCAAGCATGCCGTATGCCTTCTTGAGTACCTTATCCACCTGCGTTGCCACTTTTAGTGACCTGTGGACCTGTACGCCCAGATCTCTCTGCCTGTCAATACTCCTAAGGGTTCTGCCATTTACTGTATACTTCCCACCTGTATTAGATCTTCCAAAATGCATTACCTCACATTTGTCCGTATTAAACTCCATCTGCCATTTCTCCGCCCAAGTCTCCAACCTATCTATATCCTGCTGTATCCTCTGACAATCCTTATCACTATCCGCAACTCCACCAACCTTTGTGTCGTCCGCAAACTTACTAATCAGACCAGCTACATTTTCCTCCTAATCATTTATATAATCTACAAACAGCAAAGGTCCCAGCACTGATCCCTGTGGAACACCACTAGTCACAGCCCTCCATTCAGAAAAGCACCCTTCCACTGCTACCCTCTGTCTATGACAGAGCCAGTTCTGTATCCATCTTGCCAGCTCACCTCTGATCCCGTGTGACTTCACCTTTTGTACCAGTCTGCCATGAGGGGCCTTGTCAAAGGCTTTACTGAAGTCGATATAGACAACATCCACTGCCCCTCCTTCATCAATCATCTTTGGTTAGTGAGACACGACCTCCCCTTCACAAAACCATGCTGCCTCTCACTAATAAGTTCATTTGTTTCCGAATGGAAGTAAATCCTGTCTAATAATTTCCCTACCACTGACGTAAGCATCACCGGCCTATAATTTCCTGGATTATCCTTGCGACCCTTCTTAAACAAAAGAACAACATTGGCTATTCTCCAGTCCTCTGGGACCTCACCTGTAGCCAATGAGGATACAAAGATTTCTGTCAAGGCCCCAGCAATTTCCTCCCTTGCCTCCCTCAGTATTCTGGGGTAGATCCCATCAGGCCCTGGGGACTTATCTACCTTAATGCTTTGCAAGACGCCCAACACCACCTCCTTTTTGATAACGACATGACCCAGACTATCTACACTCCCTTCCCTAGACACATCATCCACCAAGTCCTTCTCTTTGGTGAATACTGATGCAAAGTACTCATTTAGTACCTCGCCCATTTCCTCTGGCTCCACACATAGATTCCCTCCTCTGTCCTTGAGTGGGCCAACCCTTTCCCTGGTTACCCTCTTGCTCTTTATATAAGTATAAAAAGCCTTGGGATTCTCCTTAATCCTGTTTGCCAATGACTTTTCATGACCCCTTTTCACCCTCCTGACTCCTTGCTTAAGTTCTTTCGTACTTTCTTTATATTCCTCGAGGGCTTCGTCTGTTCCCAGCCTTCTAGCCCTTACAAATGCTTCTCCTTTCTTTTTGACTAGGTTCACAATATCCCTCGTTATCCAAGGTTCCTGAAACTTGCCAAACTTACCCTTCTTCCTCACAGGAACACGCCGGTCCTGGATTCTAATCAACTGACGTTTGAAAGACTCCCACATGTCAGATGTTGATTTACCTCAAACAGCCACCCCCAATCTAAATTCTCCATTCCTGCCTAATATTGTTATAATTAGCCTTCCCCCAATTTAGCACCTTCACCCGAGGACTACTCTTATCCTTATCCACAAGTACCATAAAACTTACGGAATTATGGTCACTGCTCCCGAAATGCTCCCTTACTGAAACTTCAACCACTTGGCCGGGTTCATTCCCCAATACCAGGTCCAGTACAGCCCCATCCCTAGTTGGACTATCTACATATTGTTTCAAGAAGCTCTCCTGGATGCTCCTTACAAATTCTGCCCCATCCAAGCCCTAGCACTAAGTGAGTCCCAGTCAATATAGGGGAAGTTAAAATCACCTACCACTACAACCCTGTTACCTTTACATCTTTCCAAACTCTGTCTACATATCTGCTCCTCTACCTCCCACTGGCTGTTGGGAGGCCTGTAGAAAACCCCCAACATCATGACTGCACCCTTCCTTTTCCTGAGCTCCACCCAAATTGCCTCACTGCACGACCCCTCCGAGGTGTCCTCCCGCAGTACAGCTGTGATATTCTCCTTAACCAGTAATGCAACTCCCCCACCCCTTCTACATTCCCCTCTATCCCGCCTGAAGCTTCTAAATCCCGGAACATTTAGCTGTCAATCCTGTCCTTCCCTCAACCAAGTCTCTGTAATAGCAACAACATCATATTCCAAGTACTAATCCAAGCTCTAAGTTCATCTGCCTTACTTGTTCTACTTCTTGCATTGCACTTCAGACCACCAGTCCCGCTGTGCTCAGCAACATCTCCCTGCCTGCTCTTCCTCTTAATCTTACTGGCCTTATTTACTAGTTCCCCCTCAGTTATTTCACCTGCTGTCCTACTGGTCTGGTTCCCGCCCCCCTGCCATACTAGTTTAAACCCTCCCGAGTGACACTCGCAAACCTCGCAGCCAGGATATTTGTGCCCCTCCAGTTTAGATGCAACCCGTCCTTCCTGTACAGGTCCCATCTGTCCCTGAAGAGATCCCAATGATCCAAATATCTGAAACCCTCCCTCCTACACCAGCTGTTCAGCCACGTGTTTAGCTGCACTATCTTCCTATTTCTAGCCTTACTGGCACGTGGCACAGGGAGTAATCCCGAGATTACAACCCTAGAAATATTAGAAATGTAAAAGGTTTTCAGCAAGTAAAGCGGGGGTGGGGTAAGAGATAACAGAAGAGAAGGTATTGTTGGGACAAGGTCACAGGGAATAACTGACCAGAAGGTCATGGAGCAAAAGCAATTGGTGTGTTAATGGTGTGCTGAAAGACAAAGTGTTAGTACAGGAGGGTGTTAATGGACAGAAAACTAAACAGCCTGGCCCCAAGCACAAACGTGTAAAAACAGTGGGCAGGCATAGCAAAAACAAGCTAAACAAACTAAAATAAAAAATAACTAAAAATATATATAAAAAGGGGTGGGGTCCGTCATGGTCTGAAATTATTGAATTCACTTTCAATCCGTCAGGCTGTAGTGTGCCTAATCAGTAAATGAGATGCTGTTCCTCGAGCTTACATTGATGTTCACTGTAACACTGCAGCAGTCCCAGGACAGAGATGTGGGCATGAGAGCAGGGGGGAGTATTGAAATGGCCAGCAACCGGAAGCTCGGGGTCATGCTTTCGGACTGCGTTTGCAGTGGAAGGTGCCGTGGGACGAGGATGAGGTGGTGGGAGTAATGTACACCCTGGTCCACTCCTCCATTAACCCCACCACACCCTGGTCCACTCCTCCATTACCCCCACCACAACCTGGTCCACTCCTCCATTACCCCCACCACACCCTGGTCCACTCCTCCATTACCCCCACCACACCTTGGTCCACCCCTCCATTACCACCGCCACCTCGTCCCCTTCCAGCGGCACCTTCCCCTGCAATTGTAGGTGGTATGATACCTGCCTATTTACCTCCTTTATCCTCACTATCCAAGGCTCCAAACACTCCTTTCAGGTGAAGCAGTGATTTACTTGTACTTCTTTCAATTTAGTATACTGTATTTGCTGCTCACAATGTGGTCTCCTCTACACTGGGGAGACCAAACGCAGACTGGGTGACTACTTTGTGGAACATCTCCGCTCAGTCCGAAAGCATGACCCCGAGCTTCCGGTTGCTGGCCATTTCAACACTCCCCCCTGCTCTCATGCCCACATCTCTGTCCTGGGATTGTTGCAGTGTTACGGTGAACATCAATGTAAGCTCAAGGAACAGCACCTCATTTACCGATTGGGCACGCTACAGCCTGCCGGACTGAACATTGAGTTCAACAATTTCAGAGCAAGACTGCCCCCCTTTTTATTTTTATTTTTAGTTATTTTTTTTATATGTTTATTTCATTTTAGTTTGTTTAGTTTGTTTCTACTGTGCCTACCTACTGTTTTTTTCATGTTTATGCCTGGGGCCAGGCTATTCGCTTTTCTGTCCATTAACACCCTCTCTGTACTAATGCTTTGCCTTTCAGCACACCACTAACATACCGTTTGCCTTTGCTCCATGACTTTCTGGTCAGTTATTCTCTGTGACCTTGTCCTATCAACATCTCTTGTTATCTCTTGCCCCACCCCTGCTTTACTTGCTTAAAACGTTTTACATTTCTAATATTTGCCAGTTCAGATGAAGGGTCACTGACCTGAAATGTTAACTCTGCTTCTCTCTCCACAGATGCTGCCAGACCTGCTGACAATTGCCAGCACTTCTTGTTTTTATTTCAGATTTCCAGCATCTGCAGTATTTTGCTTTAATTCACATGTTAATGTTTGGCAGTTAATGCAAGAAACCAAATTGACACATGTCATATTTAAGGGAACATTTCAATTTTAAATATTGCTGACAAATGCTGAAAGTCTGTTTGTGATTCCACAGTCAGTGATAATGAATCCTGGTATTACTATGAATTACAGCAGTTTCATATGCAGCTGAAGAAAAATAATGAACTTGTCACTTAATAGTTAGCGAACATAGTTTGTGTCCTTTTGTGGCTCTTAGAATTCCTTCTAAATTGTATTTGTACTAATGGTTTATTTAGCAGGAACTGTAGAATTACTGAATAGCTTGGTTCAAAAGTAACTATGTGCAGTTATCATCAAAATAGCCTCTGTAGGATGATTCTGACCTGTAACAAAAACAAAAACCAAAAGGGTAACTAGAGGGGTCCATTGTGGATAAATAGATATTAGTGATATAAGTAACAACTAGCACCTCTTGGCTTTGATGACTGCACTGTTCATCCTACATTTACCGGTTGAGCCATGTCGAAATGTAATCGTGCCCTCTTAATATGAAAATCTATCATCAGGAGATCCTAAGACAAAAACAGATATAGTAGGATATTGTTTTAACAAATTAAGGATTCCACAATGCAACTATTTTGGATTTTGAATATAGTTCCTTTTGACAATTTATTTGATATGAGCAGGGTTTACAGTGCATCATCATCATTGAGAGAGAAATCTAAAATGCTATTGATATGGGGTACTAGTGAGTGAACAAAGATTCTCAGCAGCAAGGTTTCCAGAATAAAATGTAGGTTTATAGATGTGGGTAACAAAATGTCTAAGGCATAAACCTGCTATTCTGGCAAATGAGGTCACAAATGGAAATCTCAAAAGTTCATTCTGCACCATCTGAATAATCAGGTAAAAGTAGGATTATTTCCAACAACTCGTTGCTTTCGTAAGCCAGTTTTGTCCCTAAAGAGACATAAATATAAACTGAAACTTTCTTGATGAAATCATGTAGTTGAGAGGGAAGACCTCATCAACTGTTTTCAGCTTCAGTTTATTGGCCAGAATTTTACAGCCCCCTCAACGAGCAGGCTGGTGGCAGGCGGGGCCACAAAATTGAGTGGAAGGCAGTGGGTGCTGTTCCCAACGCCTTCCCACCTCCGCTGTAATCTTGCACGGGGTGGCAGCAGCGAGAAATGGTCCACCCGCCCCAGGCCAATCAAGGCCCTTAAGTGGCCAATTAACTGCCACTCAAGTGTTTCCTCCCACTGCCGCTGGTATTTTACCCATGGCAGGTGGGCGGCAAAGACCCCAAGAACACCACCAGATAAAACCCTGTGCCCCACAGAGGGCCACCCCCGAAACCCCGGCCACCGCCGAAGCCCCAACCACCCCCATAACACAACACTCCCCCCTCCTCCCCAACCCCCACCACACCCCCACCCCAACCAACCCCCCTTGCCTCGCCGGGGCCTGTTCAATTGCGCTCCTGGTGGCGCTGATGGGACCAAGAGCTGCCGGCCCACTGTTTGGCCGGCAGCTCCATTAGGCGGAACTTCCTGTCTCAAGGAGGTGGAAATCCCACCCAAGGCCAGTTAAGGGCCTGGGAACGTATGGCTGCCCAAGCCCACCAGAGGCAGGCTCGCCACCAACTTGATGGCTGGTGGGCAGGGCCTCCCGCCCAACGTTAAATTCCAGCCATTCTTTCAGTAGTAAGTTAAAGATGCAGTTTCTCTGGTAAGCAAGAAAATACTGTGTATAAATTCCAGCTCAAAGTATCAAATCTAATGACAACTTTTACATTTGGATTCCCTGTGTATTGATGGATGTACATGAAAACCCTCAGGCAACGTCCAACATTCGCTGAGGGATTTAATTGTGCCTTTTTGGAGCGGTGTTGATTTTTATAAGAATGTTCACATTTAATAATGGGTTCAGTTGTTCACTGTGTTGAAATCCATTAGACGTTAGCCTTGCTTATTGTAATTGTCAGTGAGTTTTGTGATCTAAGCACTTTGCTTTTCCTTGTCTGCAGATGACCCGACCGTGCAAGAAATGAACAGAAACTTGCCATTGCAGACAGGGGAGATGATCATTATTGTGACAGTTCTGATCATGTGGGCAGGTAAGTGGGCTGTGTTCTGTCAGTTACACTTTTGCTAGCTAAGTTAATTATTCACGTACCATAAATATTGATTATTTAAGCTAAAATTGATGAGTGCTGACTAAAGCTGGCAATGCCCTTTGGGTTTGAGCGATGCTACTGCATCATTAATGACCCACATCACTCCTTCACTGCTTCTACTTCTTTATCTGCCTGTGGGAAATCTCCCTGGACTTAGACAGCACCTTCCAACAATGACCAAGATCAGGTATTCCCCATGTGGTCTCTAATTCCACATCTGTTCGCTGTCTGATGCACTGATGTATTCTTCTACAGTTGTTAACATAAGCAAAAATCATCATGCAACTATAAACTGGGGAAACCTAACTTTTGTACTGAACTTAACAACTGGAGGAATCTACACCCAACAATGGGTTAGATCAGTACTGCCCCACTATGTCATCGAGGGTACACAGACTGAAAGTACAGCAATGTGGTACTTCATTGGTGAACCTTGATATCATTATTTTTCACTAAAGTAAGTTATTTTCACAATTCTCTACAATGGCTTAACTATGAAACTATTTTGCAATTCTGTTTAAATATGTGATAATTATATGTTGTCAAAGATAAGATCATCTAATTACAGGAAGATAATGGTCACAATCACATATGAAGGGTAAGGAACAGGTTTTGAATAAAGTCACAATTGAGAAGTTCATTGTCACTGACTGGAATAATAAATTAGAAGAAAATGTTAACTAGTGCTTTTCTGAAGTCAGCACCCAGGTTTATGAGACAAGGTGTAAATGGCATGTAAAGGGATGGATTTTGTTCTCCCCCAGGCATCGGGTTCAGTGACTGGGGGTTGGGGGGAGGCCGAAGATGGCTCTGATGAGATCCACCACGGACCTTGACATCGTGAGGGCCTGGCTCGATCCTCCCGGTGACAGAGAGGCTCCGTGGTGGCCTCCCCGCCACTGGGCAACAGGAACTCAATTAAAAAATTCAAATAAATAAAATGAATACATTTAAATAGACTGACCTGCGGTCTTGAGGGCCCACCACAATCTTTGGCGCAGTGGCCGACAATCCCCCGCCTTCTAATTCCTGTTTGGGGAAACGCGGCACCACGCTGGTGGGGAAGAGGGAGGAAGTAAGATTTTCAGTGCAGGAGTGAGGAGGATGGGGTCAAATAAACGTAATGGGTGTAGGGGATGGTGGGAAGGGTTGACCTTTAAACTTTGTGCAGTTTGGGGGGGGGGAGGTCAGATGTAAAAGGCAAGTGTTTTTGAAGGGGGGGAAGGGCAAATAGTTACTGTAATTGTTATGGGGGCAGTGGGAAAGAGGCATTATAAATTTATTTAATTTTGGGGTTTACTTTTCTTTAAAAATGTAAATGTGCCAGCAGCGCTGGCTGCCCTTTAAAAATGGTGCCAGCACCTGTGCACAGGCAGCTGACGCCATTGCCGGTGACGGAAAGCCCGCCCCCTCTACGTGATTGGGGGTGGTGGAGTGCCCCCCCCCCCCCAAAGCTATTTAAATGAACCACAGTCTGAAGGGAAGGTAACCCCTTAGCCCTCGAGTGGGGCAATCAAGCCCATAGTAATCCTCAGGGACACAGGGGCCACCACATCCCTTTTACTGGGAAAAGGCCTGACCTTTCCCCCAGACAGTGCAGTAAATACCAGAATGGTGGTAAATGGTATTGGAGAGTGCCTTAGTTTCGGGAGCGGGTGACCGTAGGGATTGTCCCTAGCTTGCCTGTGGACAGGGTTGACCCGCTCCTAGGTAATGATCTGGCGGGGGTGAAGGACTGAGATGAGGAGAAATTTCTTCACCCAGAGAGTGGTGAGCCTGTGGAATTCGCTACCACAGAAAGCAGTTGAGGCCAAAACATTGTATGTTTTCAAGAAGGAGTTATATATAGCTCTTGGATCTAAAGGGATCAAATGGGGCGAAAGCGGGAACAGACTACTGAGTTGGATGATCAGCCATGATCATAATGAATGGCGGAGCAGGCTCAAAGGGCCAAATGGCCTACTCCTGCTCCTATTTTCTATGTTTCTATGTGGCAGCTTCCCCAGTACTGATCGAGAGATCGAAGGAGGTCAAGGAGACAGGGCAGAGGCAGGAGACGGTCCCCTGCAGTTCCCCTGAATGTGTAGTGAATTGGGCCATGATCAAACCAGCTACCCCACAGGATACTGAATGGGCACTGCAGACAGTTACCATGAGGTCTGTCTGTCTGAAACTTTCTTTGGAGAGTTAGAGGACCCAGGGAATGGATTAAATGGATCTTCCCTAGCTGAGGGTCAGCGAGCCGACCCAGTACTAAGAGAGTTAGCACAGGCTGCTCAGTCTGAAATTGAAGCAGAGGGAGTCCCTGATTGCTACTATTTAAAGAATGAGGTACTGATGAGAAAATGGCATTCTCCTCACAGACCCAAGAGCAAAGAGTGGGTAGGGGTGCTGCTGAGGTACCGGAGCGAAATATTAAGAATGGCCTATGAGATTACAGTGGCTGTGCATGTCGGTATACGAAAAACCAAAACCCGTATAAGACAGCCGTTTGACTGGCCAAAACTCCACAAAGATGTGTTGGAGTACTGTAGGAGTTGCCACATGTGGCAGATTGAAGAGAAACCCCAACCTGTAGTGAAATCTGCACCTCTAATTTCTGTATCGGCTTTTGGGAAATCCACCAGCAGAGGGCTGGTGAATTGTAAGGGACCCCTGCCGAGAACAAAAGGGGACAGACAGGCACAGGGCTGGCAAAACGTTAGAGAGGAAAGGAGAAAAAGGGACGAACAGGACAGGTTAAAGGAAGTCCAGGAGTATTCCCAAATGAAACCCCCTACTGTCCAGTCAGCCAACCTTGAAATGCTGGAAAAATAAGACACCACATCCTCCTACGTAGATGCAGACACCAGAAGCACCCCTCCAAAGTTGCTAACAGCATTTACAGAAATGTACAGGGACAAAGAAAGTCCTCAAAAGGCAGATAATCCGTGAGGGTAATGCCTCACCTAGTCAAAGTGCCGCAAATCTGGACAAATATCTGCAATCAGGAATGTCCCAGAGGACAAAGGGAAGATTAACAAAGAATCCCCCCTCCCCACAGTCAGGAGAAAAGGGAACCAACCATACCCTAAAGTGAAAAGCACTTGCATGGCTCATCAGAGCACTGAAAGAGAGATCAGAATGGATCCACCCACTGTCGACTCCCATCATCAGAACTACAAACCAGGGCTAATTAAATCTAACCATCCCCCTACAAACCTCAACAGGAACAAAGGCACCCGAGACAATCATGGAAATCTGAAAACTGCAAACCTCCCCAAAAATCACATGTTTATTGGGATACCCATTCCGAACATATTGCAGGCTGATAGTGAAGAAACTTAAAACCCCTTGGGCAACACATAACTATCTCAGATCCAGCTCAAGAAAAGGGGCAGTTTAAAGCAGCATTGCTACAAAGGAAAGACAGGCTGCAACAATCTTAAGATTTCTGAATGAATGAGAGAAATGCATGTGTGTTTTCCAGTACTTCCTCTTCCTTCTAATTTATAATGAAATACCTCCCCTAATGTCGCATTTGATTCGGCCGGAGGTGGTGGCGTGATGGAAACCACACCTGCCAAATGGAAACATATTAATTTTGTCATATGGAACACTATTTGAAACATTACTGGACATTGAACATAACTTGGTTAAAAGGACCACAGAGCAGTGGCTGAAAATATGGCTGTACATTTGCATTCTGAAAGACAGTTGCCTCGAGAGTCAATGGGAGTGCTCCCTGATTCAGTTAGCCAGATGGATTTTGTCAATCGTGCTGATCATTGAGATTGAGTCTGTGTAAGAGCCAGCACACCACCCTCCCACTGAGTATATCTAGTAAGCTTTGAAGAATCAACAATCCTTGCAGGCGATGCTGTTTCAAACAAAGATTACTAACCTGCTGGCCAACCTGGGAATTGATTGAATTGTGCTCACAGAAAATCTTGAGGCAGACTGCTTTTGCAGGCCAAAAGAGAAGCAAGGTCTCGCTCCCTCTCTCTCTTACACGCAAAGTTCCAGGGACCCACAGAAGTAACTTAAGTCTCAAGACAGAAGACCCTGCAGCCTTCTGGTACCAGCGAAACAAGTTTGAAAGTGTGCACTGGGCCCCAACAAGAACTGCAAGACCTAACTTCAATCAAAGACTTTACATCCAACCCAAAACCAGTAACTGGATTCCATCAACTACTTCAAAACTCCCCCACTTTAATTCTTTCCCCTCCTCTGTATCTATTTGTGTGTGTGTTTATCGTGTATGCATGCTCACGTGGTGCATTGCATATTTTTAGTAGTTTTATCTGAGTTAGAGTTTTAAGGTTAATAAACTTACACCTTTCTTGTTTAAACCTGAGAAAACCTGTCTGATTCCTTTCCAATTACAATTAGAGAGCAATGAGCAAGGACTTGCTGAGGGGAAGCTAAAAAACACTGTGTTTTAAAAGTTAAATTCTGTTACGGCCAAACCAGGAAAAGGCTGAGAAGGGAGCCTGACACCCTTTCATCAGTTGGTTGTAACAGAAATTTGGGCCCTCTGATGTTGAATTCAATGGGTAGAGCAAGATGCTCCACAGACTTTATGTCCATTTTGCGCAGAAGTTAAAAATCACCCCTGCATTTCAGGTTGCAGCAAAACTTGGTTACAATTTCTTTAGCTCATAACATAAATAGAAAATCTTCACAAGTGCAATGATTATCCTGCTACACATTGGCCCCAATATTACCAGTGTGGGTGCAGGAAGCACGGTAGTTTGGGAAAACCCAATAAGGTTGGCAATCTTAATGGGAGGGCCTCATCATGGGAGGTCTTCCACCCAACTGCTGGCCAAGTTGACAGCCATGCCAGCGGGCAGGAACACAAGCAAGCAACAGGAGGCTGAAGACTCTGAGCCTTAATCGGTGCTTGGAGGGTGAGCAAAGACATTGAAGCCACCATCGAGAAAGTGGGGTAGTGAGGACATTAGGGATGGTGGAGGCGAAAGGCTTCCTTGTGAGGCTTGTGGGGAATACTGCTGCTCCTCCTGGCCCACGAGGAGCTGGTCTTCAGCAGTTACCTTGGCCACTCAGCACCTACTGCTTCAGATCTGCTGCCGGGCCTCCCCCTCTACTGTTAAATTTAAGTCACAGCACCAGTGATGTCATCAGGCCAAGACTTTTGAATGTTAATTAGGCCCCTGCCTGCCTTTGCAGGAGCCTCATCGAAAGCCTGATTTGCATTCATCATGAGGGGAAAGTTAAAATTGAGGCCATAGTGTCCAGAGAAATTCATACCCCTTGATGAGGAGCATGTTATAGGGGGAATTCTGCTCTGGATGTAAAGTGGATAAGTTCTTACACATTTCCCTGTTTGAGGATTGACAACATACTGAGCTTTCATGAAAATGAAAGCACACTTGGAAATGGTTGTTTGAGATAAGAAAATGCAGAGCTTTCCTTGAAGAAAGCAAGTACTTGTGAATTGAACTGCTTGAGGTTTAAACAGTGCAGAAAAATAGAAAGGGGAAAAGCAAATGCTGTCGGGAAAGATTTCCACTTCTGACACTGTTTATGGTTATTACTGCCTGACAGCCACAGATGGTGTAGCATTTCTTATGCAAACCTCACCCAGACTGAGCTATATTAGACTCTAAGGGGGAGAAATTATTTCGTGCAGACTATATCAATTCCCTGTGGGCAAACAACGCCGCAGGCCACTACCTGCGCAACCCGTACACTATTCTGCAATGATATCAATGAGGAATTTGTGCAGGCTATGCAGGTATTGGCCTTCAGCGCTGTCTGCCCATGGGGAATTGGTGTAAGACTGCATAGCACTGCTTGAAGCAGTGCTACGTGAACAAATTGCTCCCCACAAGCCTTGTTTGCTGATGTCCTTAAAAGCACATGATGGCAGACCTAGCACTGTCACTTGTCCAGATTCCAGTGTGTCTTTTGATTGTCTATTACCAAACATTTGGTTTAATCTACCAATTTTCCAACTTCATGTGGAGAATGTAATAAATGGGTACGAATTGTACTGTAAAGAAAATACTGGGCTGATTTTCATGTGGTCCCTGTAACTGGCCACTAGTCAGGCACAGCTCATCCACAGTACTGAACCTGAGTGAATTTGTAGGTTCAGGTCATTTGCATGCTTAGAAGCTGTGAGGACAGATCAAAACTAAGCTTATCAGCTAACAAACCATCTGTGGAGTTGTGGAGCCAATTTATAAAAAATAACAAGCAGAAGCTAACAGGACAGCTGCAGATAGCTTAATAGTAGCCGATTGTTTAATAATCAGCCTAACAGTTCAAGGAGGGGGGATGTGAAACTACTGAAATAAGCTGGGACAAATGAACCAATCATGCACTGATAATAAAAGTCTGCAAACCACTCAGAAACAAGGGGGGGGGGGGCATTACTAGTTTTGTTTGAATAACTATAAGAAAGGCTTGCTGTAGTGAGCACATGTTCTTTTGTTTTGTTCTTTTGCATGTTCTTTTGTTTTGTTTTTTGTTCCTTTTGTGTCCTTGCAATGTAACAACCATATACTGCAATAAAGTTTCTAAAAGTTACGGTCGGACTTCGTCTCTCTTTGTAACTGATGCGATCCAACAGAAGCTCTTCCAGCAGAGTCCTACCTCCTTGCACGGTCTGGCACATGAAAGTATGGAGGGAAGCCCAGTGCAACCTTAAGTCTTCGAAACAGCATCCACAAGGTTTCCAGTGCTGATCCCTGGCCTAATATCTCTGCACAGAGATAGGAACTTATCTTTGGATACTGTCTAGCCCTCTTTAAACCCCCATTTAGAGAGGTCTAAGTATTGGGACTAATAGCTAATTCCTGCTCCCACACCATTATGTCTGGTGTTCCCCAAGAATCTACTGTTGGCTCCTTTCTATTTCTTATCTACATGCTGCCCCTCGGTGACATCATCCAAAAACACAGCATTATTTTTTACATGTACATAGACGACATTCAACTCTACCTTAACACCACCTCTCTCAACTCCTCCACTGTTGCTAAATTATCAGACTGCTTATCCAACATCCAGTACTGGATGAGCTGGAAGTTCCTCCAATTAAACATTGGGAAGACTGAAGCCCTTGTCTTCAGTCCCTGTTTCAAACTCTATTCTCTAGCTACTGACTCCATCCCTTTCCCTGGCAAAAGTCTAAAGCTAAATCAGTCTGTTCGAATCCAAGGTGTCATATTTGACCCTGAGATGATCTTCCGACCACATATCCGTATCATCACTAAAACAGCTTATTTTGATCTACATAACATTGCCTAACTTCTCCCCTCCCTTAGCTCATCTTCTGCTGAAACCCTCATTCATACCTTTGTTATTTCTCGACTTGACTATTTTAATGCAATCCTGACTTGTCTCGCACATCCTATCCTCCATAAACTTAAGGTCATCCAAAACTTTGCTGCCTGTGTCCGTACTCGCACCAAGTCCTATTCAATTATCACCTCTGTGCTCACTGACCTACAATGGCTACTGGTCAAATAATGTCTTGATTTTAAAATACCTCCATGCTCTCACCCCTCCCTATCTCTGTAATCTCCTCCAGCCCCACGACCCTCCACGATTGCTGCACTCATCTGATTCTGGCCTCTTTTAATCACTCCACCATTGGTGGCCGTGCCTTCAGTTGCCTTGGCCTTAAGCTCTGGAATACCCTCCTTAGACTTCTCCACCTCTACCTCGCTTTCCTCCTTTCAGACTCTCCTACCCCTTTGACCAATCTTTTCATAATCTGACCTGCTGTATCCTTTTGTGGCTCTGTGTCATATTTTGTTTTATAATGCTCCTGTGAGGTGCCTTGGGACACTTCATTGCATTAAAGGTGCTATATAAATATAAGTTGTGGCAGGATTTTCCCTGCAGGTTACTGAACCCCACTGTCAGGCTGAAATATGCCCCACTAATGAGCCGAGCAAAATAGAGTAGAATAGAAGGGGCTGGGACATCCATTCCATTTCATTTATGAGATCCACACCTATTTGAGTACCCTCTCTACACAAGGGAGCCTGGAAATCCCAGACCAGTTTAAATTAAAGAAAGACTTGCATTTATGTAGCACATTTCACAACCTCAGGATGTTCCAAAGTGCTTTATAGCCAATGAAGTATAAAGGGATTTAGCAACCCAGACTCACTCGTCTCTACTCTTTTAGCCCAGGGGATAAGCATTCCTCAGATAGCATTAGTAGATCAAGCCCATTCTGTTGTCCTTTTTGTGGATACCCAAGCAGTTTTTTTTTTGATTAACCTTTAGAATATGGCAATAGTAGTGCTGTTCCAAAATAAGTCTATCCATGTATCCGCCTGTCCCTGAACAAAATGGTGTCACATGTGGCACAGGAATGTTATTGCCGCACTCTAAAGGTTCATCAGATATGCCTGTTTGTTTTCAGGATGCTATATTCTGTGTCTTACCAAATGCTTTGTTGTGTCTTCAGTAGTGCGCAGCTGGAGCCATGGTTACAAATGTAGGTGGGTTTACTAATAACTCCCATCACCTCCACATATACACAAGCACAAGAGATCAGAATTTGAAAAAAAAAAAGGTCCTTGGCAAACAGTTGCTCCTGAAATAGTGTCAAAAAGTATCAGCCACGCCATGGGTTAAATTAGTACTTTCTAATTATATTGCTTTGAGGTAGAAAGAACACAATGACTGGGGGATTAAACTGTAATAAAAGGACACGGCTCGATTTGAGATGAGCTGTCAAATCAGAGGAATGCATTAGAAGGCACAGTACACGTCAATAATAAATAAAAGCTAGAATAGATATAGAGGAACATAACAAGTCAGTTCTAAAACCAACTACTGAATAAAACAAGAATTGTTTTAACAAGTTACAAAATGATGGGAAATTGCACTGTAGAATAATATATAAATGCATGATCCATTCACGTGGAATTCCTCTATTTGCTATTCTCGCAGAATCACTAATCCATTTAAAATAAAAGGTTTACTATCGTTGTTAGATAAACAGACAATGGAATTTTATACACTGTTATCAGACAATATTAGTTTTGTAAATGAAATAGTTAACTGTAAAAATTCCTATCCAATGATGGAGAGAGTTATGTACTGGGTACTATTTCATTTCACGGAACAGTTCTTTGTTATTTTCATAATACAGTGCACTATTTACACAGTTTCATTTTGTCTGTGGATATAAATGTACCACACAAAAATTTAAATTTACATACTGGTAATGGCTTTGTGTAATGCTATTACAAATCACTGAAAAAAAGAATGATGGAGTTGTTGGTTTTGGGGGGGGGGGCTATTCGCTACCAGCTGTGTTAATTTGAATGGCAGGCAGGGGGTTAATGTGTTAAATTCATCCTATTCACACTTAATAATATGCTGTGCAGTACAATAAAGGGAAATGTGTAGATGATGATTTTGAGGATCATTACTGCACTTCTGCATTAAAAGATAGGCACAGTTTCTCCACATCTTCTCAAAGGACCACATTTTAAAATTGTGGGTCCCTGATGTAAAGAACTGAAATTAGAAGTTCCAATAAGAATGTGTTAAATTGCATCATATAAGGGAGTTTCATAGCAGGGGTCAATAACATACAAAGATGGCGATGTGCAATAGGGAATGGTGCTATAGTCATTTGCCTCAATAGGCAAACTTAATTATTTGTAGAGAATTCTGTCGATATAATACATCTGAAGTAAATTTTGTAATACAATTTTTAGGAGTATGATTTTTAGGAAAAGCAGTTTAATATTCTTTGTTATGTCACATCGTATCTGTCTCTCTAGAACTAAATAGTCATGATTGCAAAAATACTCAGGCAAAGTATTAATTTCAAATCATGGGTGACACATTTTGTTCATCAATGAGTCATGACTAGAATGATTTAACTTGTGGCTCAATATAATACATAAAAATGTAAATATCATTAATAAATTCACACACGTTCATCCAATATATGGATAAAAAGTCGCTCTTACAGCTTTGATTTTGAACAGATCAACCACCATTTAAATGAATGACAGAACAGGCTTGAGGCACTGAATGGCCTATGTTCCTAAAAGCCTCTTACATTGTTCTTTATCTTTCTTGTTTTCTACTTTAGTTTTCCCAAATAGTTTCTGGATATTATTCTCAGATTCATATCTATTCTGTTCAGATTCTTCATAGATACCCATGAGAAGCGGTTGAATGTGGGGATCAAATGAGGGTGGGATGATATGGAATATTACACACAGGATAAGTGGAATCGGCGCAGACAACTGGAAGTGGATTATGGCAGTTGTCAAACACACTTTGAGAAAGACAGCAATTGAAGTCACTGATCATACTCCTGTTTGTGTTTTCCCATATATGTGCATGCAAGAATTGCCATTAAGGCCTACAGATGAGTGCGTGCTTGCATTTTTATCCTGAATAGTCATTACCATCAAGCTAACCTTTCAAATGTGCGTTTGTCTCATCTTTTATACTGTAAATTGGTTTCCTTTCAAGGTGTGATACTCGAATTTCCGAATGACAGCACACGTCATTCCAGGTGACAGAGTGCAGACCTCCAATGGTGCAGGACAGTTGAACATAACATGTTTTAGCTGGTCTTTGAATCATCTCTGCTAGCTAGCTCACCATAGAAGATCTGGTTTCAGAGACAGCTCATATCTGTTCTCACTACGTGGCTGATCCAGCACATCTGGTACATCAGTCTGAACAGCAAATGACAGGGCAAAATGTCCAATACCAAAGTAGTGACACAATCTAAATACCCCACGACTGAAATGATGCTGATACAGTGATGTAACCTGTGTAACCTGTCAACTTCTTATCTAATACTTTCTGTGGCAAGTCCAACACTCACTATTACACAATTTAGCTATCAAGCTTGGTCCACATCTTTGCACAATGTTGATCAAATAACTGCTTCTGGAAATGCCTGTAGGATATGGCCACAATCTCCTGATCAAACAAGCCACTATTGGTGAGGGCACTGCCCCGGTAAATGAACTGCTTGACCACATTCAATTATGTTCCATTAATGCTGGACATGCTGCTTGGATAGGACTGATTGATGTGCAACCTTGATTTTCTTGAAACTGGCTGTTAGCCCAGTGGCTATGGCAATGTGATAAGTGATTAGTTGTAGCTCTTCCTCTTTGTGTGCAGTGAGAACACAGTTGTTGGCAAACAGCCAGTCATAGGTCCACCCCTCTTTCTCTTTGGTGCGCACACAAAGTCAGTGATAGTAGTCAACATCTCCAATTTTTGGCAACATTGTTGTTGGTCAGTTAGCAGTTAATGTGAAAACAATGCTAGAAAATAATTTGTCATACAATATAGTAAAATTCCATACACATCATTGAACACAAATGTTATTGTGCATACTTGACAGTGAATTGTCTATTAAGGCAGCAATAATTCACATTTCTAGAAGCTTGGAGAGGGGTCTTTTGGTGCTGGGAATAAAAGATTGGCCCACTGCCTAAGTAGCACAACCTGTGGTCTGTGCTAACTGAACTACTTTCACTCAACTTGGAATTACTATTCCTGGGTTTCAGAGGGAAAGCATTAATCAGATTTTCTGTCACTGGTTGTTATTCATTGTAAGAGTCTCCTTTGCTGAGAGCTTCCTACTTGGCTTAAACTCACAGCCACAAATGTGGAATGTGCAGGATTTGCAGAGGATTCGTGGCTTAGCTCCGCAAAAGCCTTAAAAAACAAGCTGTCAAATCAACAAGACATGATCCTTTTACGTTTCAAGTGTATTTTGGATTTCTATTTTGGTTTCCGTTATGGATGTACTCAGAATGAAGAATTTGAACACAGCCAACTGATCCACGATACTACAAATTGGTAAACATGTCTATTTCGTGCATTTAATTTGCCAAAAGGCTCCCTTGGCTGCATTAGAAGCTGTACCTGCACACTGAGTGAAGAACAAAGAGCTGCTTCCTTTCTCATGTCAGATAGGTGACATAGCTGTTGCTCTGGGAATGCATAATTTATCCCGTCAATGTCTATTAGATGAAGCATTGTTGAAGAACAGCTGTCTGACAGGTCATGTGCTAGTACATAAATCCCCAACATATGATGCTGCTATTACTATCTGTCAGCAAGACTCACATCTTTTCCAAATTATTTTCACTGTGAAACAAACTGCAAGCTGTGATTTTCAGCTTTTTATTAATCATTTTCAATTTAACGCAAGGAGCACTTTTTTCCCCATTGTGTAACTTCACATATTACCACCATGCACAAAAATTCACAAGCCTTGAGGCAACCAATGGTATTATGCAATTTTAAAATCAAATGTGTAACATTACCTTGGCTGGAAATTTTCACATCTTTCTAGCTGAGATTAAGAATCGTAAGCAAGCGTTCCATTTGTTCACAGATGGCAGTGAACATCGCTATGCTATCAGGTCCCATAAATCATTGAGTAGAAGTTACTGGTGTAGAGTAAAGGCTTAATGTCACCTGTAAACAAAATGTGCACTCGCAGATCTCAGTGCAACTACATAGATCTTTGAAAGAAACACCATTCCCAATGCTGATTTATTAAATAAAGACTTTCGGTCAGCAAACATCCCTACTTCTGACCTTATGATGGAGGAAAGGGCAGTGATGAAGCAGCTGAAGTTGGTTATGCTTAGGACACTACCCCGAGGAACTCCTGCAGTGATGTCCTGTGGTGAGATGATTGGCCTCCGACAACCACAACCATGTTCCTTTGTGCTTGGTATGACTCCAACCAGTGGAAATTTTTCCCCTTGATTCCTATTAACTTCAGTTTGGCTAGGGCTCCTTGATGCCATATTCTGACTTGATATCCAGGGCAATCACTCACACCTCACCATGAGTTCATCTCTTTTGTCTATGTTTGGGCCAAGGCTGTAATGAGCTCAGTTGCCGAGTTGTCCTGGCTGAACCCAAACTGAACATCAGTGAGCAGATTATTGCTGTTTAAGTGGCACTTGATAGTACAATTGACGACATCTTCTATCACTTTGCTGATGATCGAGAGTAGATTGATAGGGCGGTAATCAGCCTGATTAGATTTGTCCTGCTTGTTGTGGATAGGACATACCTGGGCAATTTTCCACATTATTGAATAGGTGCCAGTGTTGTAGCTGTACTGGAGCAACTTACCTAGTGGCGAGGCTAGTTCTGCAGCACATCTTCAGTACTTCAACCAGGATGTTGTCGGGACCCATAGCCTTTGCAGTAGCCAGTGCCTTCAGCCATTTCTTGATATCACGTGGAGTGAATCGGATTGGTTGAAGACTGGCTTCTATAATGCTGGGGATCTCAGGAGGAGGCCGAGATTGATCATCCACTCAACATTTCGGGCTGAAGATGGTTGCGAATGTTTGTGCTGGGTTTAGTAAAGCTGCAGCTCAGTGTAAGGTGCAGTCAGCCATATAACTTGGCTCGATCAATTGAGAATGAGACTCTACAGATGCCAGTTTGTTAATGACAGCTGCAGGATAAGTGCACCCTTGGATTATAGCAGCCTGAGGCATGCACACTAAATACAAACCAAATACATTACAGAGAAATCTGTCATCTTACGGACAGTCATAATGTGAAACTATCTATTCCTTTGAGGAAGTAAACTAGCCATGATAGGGATAATTTTACGATTTTACATTTCCAGCTGGGATCCTCATCAGCATGTATCAGAAATTCAGGCATGCACTGAGTTAATAGTCAGCATATTGTATGCAGTGCATGCCAAGAGACAGTTTTCAAATCATTAAGCCTGTAGCTCAAGCTCTCATTTTTTAATACAACACAAGTATATGAACTGACATCATGAGATTCATAAGGATTTATTGTCTCCATAGTAACGAGTCATTTTTAAGTTCTTAATTCTGATTCAGTTGTGAAACATCGTAAAAGTCATAGAGTCATATAAGATTCTGAGGGGACTTAGTAGGGTAGATGCTGAGAGGATATTTCCCCTCATGGGGGAATCTAGAACTAGGGGGCACAGTTTCAAACTAGGTAGTCTCCCTTTTAAGACAGAGATGAAGAGGAATTTCTTCTCTCAGAGGATCATTAATCTTTGGAATTCTCTACCCCAAGAGTAGAGGCTGGGCCATTGAATGTATTCAGCACTTATTTAGACAGATTTTTGATCTACAACGGAGTCCAAGGTTGTGAGGGGAAGGCTGGCAAGTGGAGTTATGGTCACAATCAGGTCAGCCATGATCTTATTGAATGGCAGAGCAAGCTCAAGGGGCTGAATGGCCTACTCCTGCTCCTTTTTCTTATGTTCTTATTTAAGGCATAAACGGAAGACATTCGGCCCATCGAGTCCCTGTCGGCTCTCCGCGGAGCAATTCCATCAGTCTCTCTCCCCCGCTTGATCCCCGTAGCCCTGCAAGTTTATTCCCTTCAAGTGCCCATCCAATTTCCCTTTGAAATCATTCATTGTCTCCACTTCCACCACCCTCGTGGGCAGTGAGTTTCAAGTCATTACCGCTCACTGCGAAAAACGTTCTTCCTCACATTTCCCCTGCATCTCTTGCCCAAAACCTTCAATTTGTGGCCCCTCGTCCTTGTACCATCAGTTAATGGAAACAGCTTTTACTTGTCTAACTTAGCTAAGCCTGTCATAATCTTGTAAGCCTCTATCAAATCTCCCCTCAATCTCCTTTGCTCCGGGGAGAACAAACCCAGCTATTCCAACCTAACCTTGTACCTAAAATCCCTCATCCCTGGAACCATTCTGGTAAATCTCCTCTGCGCCCTCTCAAGAACACAAAGCTCTAGTTGGTGCCTAACCAGTGCTTTATAAAGGTTCCGCATAACGTCCCTGCTTTTGTACTCAATGCATCTATTTATGAAGCCCAAGATCTCATATGCTTTGTTAATCACACTCTCAATATGTCCTGCCACCTTCAAAGATTGGTGCACATGCACCCCCAGGACACTCTGTTCCTGTACACTCTTTAGAAGTCTACCATTAAGTTTTTATTGCCTCATCCTATCCCTTCTGACAAATCACTTTGCCATTGTCTGTATTAAATTCCATCTGTCACTTGTCTGTTCATTCGACTAGCCTATGTCCTGTTCTGGATGGTTTGTATCATCCTCACGCTTTGCCACTCCTCCAAGTTTGGTATTATCAGCAAATTTTGAAATTCTGCGTTGTATTCCATGATCTAAGTCATTTATATGTAGCAAAGAAAAAGCAGTAGTCCTTGTGTGATTGCCTTTAAGAGTGATGTCCCTTTAAGATCTTAGTATGCTATTGAGCTGAGTACCAGGATGCAGTCATGTGACTACATGCCAGTCTCACTCTGTAACTGTAACACCAAGAGATAAGTTCTGTAAATAGTTAGCTCTGCACTCTATTATAGTTTAGCTGTTTAATAAACCTGTTTTGAGATCGTCAACAAACTGAAATCCACGCATCTTATTTATGTTGCATCAGACAACATTAAAAGCTTCACATTACATAATAGCAGCAGTGGTGAGAAGACAGAATCCAAGATTGAAGACCACATGAAGCCAGCTTTAAAAACTACCTACAGCTAAAAGAGAGAAAGTTTCAAAGAAACAGTGGCCCAAACAGTGCAAAGAAGAAAAAAAAAATCATCTCCAGCTGTGGAAGACAGAGAACAGAGCAAAAGGCTGCAAACCAATCACTGTGACTGGGTGAGTCAGTGTGCTGCTGGTACAGGAACTCCAGTTTAAAAAAAAGCTTTGGGTGCTTGCAAAGTTGATTTGTTTTTAAAAGGCTCAGTTAAAGAAAAAAACAGGAAAAACCCAATGCCTATCTCAGGCTGATCGATTGTTTTCAAAGGCTTCCCCCGGTTGATCAGGTCCACACTATTATGGGAGGCACCCAACAGCTAAATGTGTGGGAATCCTTCATTCACGCAGCACGCAGCAAAAGCTATAAAAAGAAACCATTAAATCACTCCAGCGTGAAGAGCTTCCATTCAGCAGCCACAGTTTTCAGAAAACTCATAAAACCACTTGTGTGAAGAATTGCCTTTTTGATTGGCTGCATAAATAAACCCTAGCAAAAAAGTACTTGAAATACCTATTGCACAATGTATAAATAAACAGACTCGAGTGCTGGAAGCTGGATAAACAGACAAGCTGCTCCTGTCAATCAAACCAGCCAGTCTAAAGAACAGAGATTTTTTTTAAAGGGAAGACAGCACAGAGTCACAGGACCAGGTCTTAAAGAAAGTTTTAAAGCAAAAGAACAGCAGGAAGATGGATACAATTTTCCCAGTATGAACTGGAAAGTCTTTGGTATCCTATCCGAGTTCAAACTATACCAACAGATAATGCAGTTATGCTTTACCGACCAAGTAATTGTAGAACCAGAAAAACAGGCTGTAAAAATAATGATAGCAATTGGAAATGAGGGATTGCTCAGAATTAATATCTCAGGCTTATATGATGAAGAGCAGAAAGATCCTGCAAAGATATGGAAAGTGCAAGAAGATCAGCTCCAATTAAGAATGAATTTTAGAATTCACTGCCTAGAATTGATGTCCAACAGACAACAGCCACATAAATCAATAGGCCAGTTCATCAGTGAATGCTGTAGCAAGGGGCATGAATGCGACTTTTCAGAAGTCAGATCGAATATTGGAGCTGGTGATTGTATCAATACCCATTGAAGCAATCCATTCCATTCTTGGGGAAAAAGAAATTTCACAGCATGGACGCACTGCTGGAAGATGGCAGGAAATATGAAGCCATTGTAGCTGGGCAACAGCACCTACAAACACTAGGTGCAACCAACAGTATCGGCACCATAACCAAGTCGAAAAGGGCAAGCAAGCTGTGTGGTAAGTGTGGTTGGGCCCACTCACGGCGAAGTTGTCCTGCATTTCGAGACCTGTGCAAGGCATGCATTGCAAAAGGACACGGGACCCACCTATGCAGGAATTCTGGCTCTAAGGATGCAGCCAAAAGTCATGGCAGGACACAGGCAAACAAGACAGGGCAACAACAACAAGGAAAGCGCCAGAGACCAGTATAAACACAAGCCAATACATAAAGTTACCAGTGAAGCAGACCTGAGACAAGACTCAGAGAGAAGTAGTTCTCAGACAGAAGACAAACAGGCATTGTGAACCTGACACATCACGTTGATGAAGTCGAACAATTGGAAGCTTTCACCACTCTTAACATCATGTGCCCAAAGAAAGCTGGCAAGCATACACTGAAGGTCAAGATTGACACTGGCGCTGGTGCAAATATTCTACCAGTCCAAATCCTCAAAGATATGTACCAGAGTCATTGGAAATCAATGATACAACCAACAACTGACAAATTGCCTGCATATAAGGGGTCACCCATCCCATGCAGTGTCAATTTAACAATGCAATGCAGCTATGGCAAGTCATCATGGAAACCACAAGCATTCTGCCTAGTTGACATGAGCGGAGCAGCGGTGGCAGGACTACCAGCGTATAAGGACCTCAACGTCATAACTATTCATGAAAGCATTGCCAAGGAGAAATCTCCAAGGACTGGAACTTGCTCACAAACTCTGACCAGCATCACACGGTGCAGTCTGGAAACCCAGAATCAGCACAACTATGCCACATCGTCACTTTGCTCTCTAGAGAACCGCCAGTACCACAACGAGCCAGACTGGACAGGTATCTCCATGAGACCAAGTACTCTTCCCCCAACAAGTCCTCAACCTGGAGCCCCAAGCCTTCAGATGTGGAGGATGAGAAGAGGCAAAGGACACACAATGTCCTGAAGAGGCAGAGGAGGAATGAGTTTAAGCATTGTCTATTGGCTCTTCGAGATGAGGTGCCAGAGCTTTCCAAGAAATACAAGGTCTCAAAAGTGGTCATTTTGAGAAAAGCAACAGAGTATGTTAGCACGCTGAAGGCAGAGCAACTGAAACTGAATGCGGAGAGGGAGAAATTTCAGAAAGAACAGCAACAGATGAGACACAAACTCCCTGAGCAAGAGTTGTCAAACCACCGTGATGATCTATGGACTTTTGAGCCTCTATATCTGTAAACTTCACAATCTCTATACATGTGTAAATAATTTTGATATCTAATCTTATAGGTTAGGGTTAGGGTTAGGGTTAGCATACAAGACTTATCTTTGGAAAGAAGGGGGATGTTGTGTGATAGCCTTTAAGAGTGATCTCCCTTTAAGATCTTAGTATGCTAATGAGCTGAGCATCAGGATGCAGTCATGTGACTACATGTCAGTCTCACTCTGTGATTGTAACACCAAGAGGCAGGTTCTGTAAATAGCTCTGCACTGTACAATCGTTTAGCTGTTTAATAAACTTGTTTTGAGATCTTCAACAAACTGAACACCACACATCTCATTTATGTTGCATCAGACAACATAAAAAGCTTCTCACTACAGTCCTAGCGCTGACCCTTGGGGAACAGCACTGTCTACCATTCTCCAGTCTGAAGCACAACCATTTACTATGACTTGCTGTTTTCTGTCCTTGAGCCAATTTTTTTTATCCAATTGGACACTGATTCTCCTGTTCCATGAGCCTCAATCTTGTTAACCAGCCTTTTATGTGGTACTTTATCAAAAATATTAGAATTAGTATTAGATTGCAACTAATGACCCAAACAAATTCCTTAATCTCTTTCATCCCACAAGTCTTGCTACATACTTAGGAACATAGGAACATGAGTAGGCCTTTCAGCCCATCAAGCCTGCTCTGCCATTCAATATGATCATGGCTGATCATCCACTTCAATGCCTTTTTTCCACACTATCCCCATATCCCTTTATGTCATTGGTATTTCGAAATCTGTCAATCTCTGCTTTAAACATACTCAATGACTGAGCTTCCACAGCCCTGTGGGGTCGAGAATTCCAAAGATTCACAACCCTCTGAGTAAAGAAATTTCCCCTCATCTCAGTCCTAAGTGGCTTCCCCCTTATTTTGAAATTCTGTCTTCTGGTCCTAGACCCCCCCCCCCCCACCCCCAACCAGGGGACCCATCTTACCTGCATCTACCCTGTCTATCCCTTTAAGTATTTTGTAGGTTTCAATGCGAACACCTCTCATTCTTCGAAACTCGAGAGAATACAGGCCCAATTTCCCCAATATCTCTTCATAGGACAGACCCTCCATCCCGGGAACAAGTCTGGTGAACATTAGTTGCATTCCCTCTATGGCAATAATATCCTTCCTGAGGTAAGGGGACCAAATTTGCACACAGTTCTCCAGGTGCAGTCTAACCAAGGTTCTGTACAATTGAAGCAAGACTTCGCTATTCCTGTACTCAAATCCTCTTGCAATAAAGGCTAACATACCATTAGCCTTCCTAATTGCTTGCTGCACCTGCATATTAGCTTCCAGTGACTTATTGATGAGGACACTCAGGTCCCTTTGTACATCTACACTTTCTAATCTCTTACCATTTAAGAAATACTCTGCACATCTATTCCTCCTACCAAAGTGGATAACCTCACATTTTTCCACATTATATTCTATTTACCATGTTCTTGCCCACTCACTAAGTCTGTCCAAATCCTCTTGAAGCCGCTTTGCATCTTCCTCACAACGCACATTCCCACCTAGTTTTGTGTCATCTGTGAACTTGGAAATATTACATTTGGTCCCCACATCCAAATCATTGATATATATTGTGAACAGCTGGAGCCCCAAGTACTGATCCTTCCAGTACCCCACTAGTCACAGCCTGCCAATGTGAGAATGACCCGTTTATTCCTACTCTCGGTGTGCTGCCTGTTAACCAATCCTTAATCCATGCCAGTATATTACCTTATATTCTATGTGCTTAATTTTGCTAACCAACCTCCTGTGGAAAGCCTTCTGAAAATCCAAGTATACCACGACTCCCCTTTATCAATTCTGTTAGTAACGTCCTCAGAAAACTCCAACAATTTCCCATTCACAAATCCATGTTGACTATGCCCAATCAGATCATTATTATCCAAGTGTCCATTTATCACATCCTTTGGCATATATTCTAGCATTTTCCCTACTACTGTTGTAAGGCCAACAGATCTGTAGTTCTCTGTTTTGTTTTCTCTATTTACCATAGATCTCTGAAAGGCATTGTTGTGCCTTAAACCCTGCATCGAATAATTAAACTCTGCCTTCCATTCAGGTGATGCTGCACACTGAGAGAGTTAATGTGCAAAATTTACCCTTTAATTGCTGCTGATGAGGAATGTTATTCAGCAACTGCAGCATTCAGTCACAATATACTACCTGTTGAAATCAACAATGCATGCACTTATATGGCACCTTTAATAATGTAGAAAATATCCCAAGCTGCTTCACCTAGGAAAGTTGGTACGTGAAATATATAATTTAGGAATGTTGACCAAGGACAGAAAAAATGTATAGGTTTTGAGGAGACTTTTTTGAAGGAGGGAAGAAAGTAACACGATAAAAGAGTTTAAAGGGGAGTTCCAGGAGTTGGGGCAAAGGCAGCTGAAAGATCTGGCACCAAGTAGTGACTGTTGTTACACAGCCATTTTGCACACAGCAAAATCCCACAATCAGCAATAAGATGATTAATGGTTTGGTTATGATGGTATGACCATCATGGTGTGGGGCAGGCTTGATGGGCCAGCTGGTCTTTACCTGCCCATGAATTTCTTATGTTCATATGACAAGTTCTGTTTTGTTACTTTTGTGAGAACTCTTTGCTCTTCTTCAGAAAGTATCATGGGAACTTTCGCATCCATCTAAACCACCTGTACGTGCAGACAGGGTCACAATAATCTCTTAATATTGCACATTAGCCCAAATTATGAGGTACATTTTATGAATCAGCATTGCAGTTCTGAGCTTTTGGCAAAAGAAGCACATATCCAGAACAGAGGCAAGGAGAGTGCATCAGTGGATGGAACATACCACAAGGTGATCCAATCTCTGCACTTAAATTCCCAACATGCGCTCCTGTTGTCCAAAACATGCGCACCACACAAGTGCCAAGCAGTGACCGTCTCCAATAAGAGAGAATCTAACCATTTCCCCTAGACATGCAATGGCATTATCACTGCTGAATTCC